>NC_090340.1:41590731-42215731 GCF_035084215.1 Heptranchias perlo
ACCCCCACATGTCTTACATTTCTTATGTTTTATCATAAAGTCCTGATTTTAGATTCATTTCTGGCATCATTTTCATGAACAATCTTATATTCACATTTTCTCCTCTTTGTATCCTCCCAAAACAGGCAAACAGCCAGGGACATTTCAATGGGCTTCACTAATGCTGTTGTGTATCAGCTGTAGAGGATGCTGCAAAAGAGCCGTGCCAATTTATTTCCTACATCCCATCAACTATTTTTCTGTGGGATGTTGAGGAACATGTCAGTTGATTTACATAGCTGCATTTCAAACCACAAATGGATTTAAAAACACAGTTGTTTCAAAATTCTTCCTGAATTTACTTTATTGTGAATAACCATGGCCAAGGATCCTCTTATTGAACATCAGGCTAACATGTTCCCTGTGTAGGATTCAAATAGAGCCCATTTGAGAATTTAGTGGCATATATTTTATATTAATGCAGATTTGTAGGTTAAAAAATGTAATGTTTGTTCCCTGTAAATAGAGGCTTTTCCCGAGCGTATCTTGTTTTATATTGAAATTGTGACACTACTGAGCTCTTGTGCCAGTTACTTGCTTGCAGGGACATGAGATAAATCTACAACTGATTTAAGCATGTTTTTTTCTCATTAAATTTGATCCGTGTATGTAATTTGACCGGAAAGTTATTAAAGATACATGGAGGAATTCTATGGCCCAGAGCTTCCGCTCAACTGCGCTGGCTTTTTCAGCACAATTGAGCAAGATCACCGCAAAACAGAGGAATTTCGATTTACAACCAGCGTAATTTGAGTTTCCACAATCTTTTGCGCTGGCTAAAAAAAATTCGCACTGACAGCGGCCCCTCTCTCAAAACTGGCCACGTTCCCCCGCTCGAAACAACGAGAATGGTGAGTTTCCACCGATTGCAGCCGTTCGAGGAGGCTTTTAAAATTAAGCTAGTTTTCTTTGGAGCAAAGGCACTAGTAGGCACAGTTTAAACGGTTTTAAATGCTAAAAGATATCAACTTACTAAGAAACTGACTAATCCACACCAACAAAATGAGTAAATAAGATAAGAAATAGGAGCAGGAGTCGGCCGTACGGCCCCTCGAGCATGCTCCGCCATTCAATAAGATCATGGCTGATCTTCGACCTCAACTCCACTTTCCTCATTTCCCTTGATGCCCTTAGTCTTCAAATATCCATCAATCTCAGTCTTGAATATACTCAACGACTGCTTCAGTATAGTTTTTTTTGTCATTTTCAGTGATTTTAAATCAGGTTACTCAGAGGTAGAGGACTGGACATCTTCATTAAAACTGTTTATTTTAGTAATATTAATTCACATATATTCATCTATATTAATAAAACTGCACCAGGTTACCACAGCCATATAATCTTTTGGGAGAGGCAAAAAAGTGTGCCAAAAGTGCACCAGTTGCCTGTTGCAAAGCGAGCTGCAAAGGAGGGCCACAGTGAAATTTGAGCATAAGAAATAGGAACAGGAGTAGGTCATACGGCCCCTCGAGCCTGCTCTGCCATTGAATAAGATCATGGCTGATCTTCAACCTCAACTCCACTTCCCCGCCCAATCCCCATATCCCTTGATTGCCTGAGAGTCCAAAAATCTATCTATCTCAGCCTTGAACATACTCAACGACTGAGCATCCATAGCCCTCTGGTGTAGAGAATTCCAAAGATTCACAACCCTCTGAGTGAAGACATTCCTCCTCATCTCAGTCCTAAATGGTCGACCCCTTACCTAGAGACTATGTACCGTAGTTCTAGACTCTCCAGCCAGGGGAATAAACCTCTCAGTGTCTACCCTGTCAAGCCCCCTCAGAATCTTATATGTTTCAATGAGATCATCTCTCATTCTTCTAAACTCCAGAGAATATAGGTCCATTTTACTCAATCTGTCATCATAGGAAAAGCCTCTCACCCCAGGACTCAATCTAGTGAACCTTTGTTGGACTGCCTCTAAGGCAAGTATACCCTTCTTTAGATAAGGAGACCGAAACTGTACACAGTACTCCAGATGTGGTCTCACCAAAGCCCTATATAATTGCAGCAAGCCTCCTTACTCTTATACTCCAACCCCCTTGCAATAAAGGCTAACATATTATTTGCCTTCCTAATTGCTTGCTGTAGCTGCATGTTAACTTACTGTTGTTCGTGTAGAAGGACACCCAAATCCCTCTGACTACCAACTTAGTCTCTCACCTTTTAAAAAATATTCTGCTTTTCCATTCTTCCTACCAAAGTGTATAATTTCACATTTCCCCACATTATACTCCGTCTGCCACCTTCTCACCCACTCATTTAACATGTCTATATCCCTTTGCAGCCTCTTTGCATCCCCCTCACGCTTATTATCCCACCTAGCTTTGTATTGTCAACAAACTTGGATACATTACACTTGGTCCCCTCATCTAAGTCATTGATATAGATTGTAGATTGTGTGTGATGCAGTGATTCCTAAGAAAAAGGAAGGGTGTGAAACGAGCAAAAATATCTCCTTACGGTGATAGGAGAAGTACTAAAGAAAACTTACTGATCAGGCGACTGATCGAAGACTGCTGTAATTGGTCTAATGGTAATGGAGGAAAACTATAGATATATGTAGTTGTAAGTGTTATGAGTAAATACTTTTGCTGATAGGAGAACAAAGGATACTTTGAATTGAAAGATTAAATTCATAACCTCATTTGTTGATGGGGAGGGGGTCTTGTCATATTTCTCACTTACAAAAGCAATATTACAGTGCTCTTTTCTCTGTCTCAAAGCTGAATTAACCTGAATCCCATACTCAAAATATCCTGATTAACTAACTAAGCTTTTAGTTTATTTTGTTAGAGATTTTGACCTTTTTTAGATATTAGATGTTGAGACGGCAGATAGGAATCCCTGAGTGCAATAATGCGAAAGAATTGAATTAGTATCAGTGGACACAGTAATTAGCCGTAGGTGCTTCAGTGATCATATTGTGTGCCTTTATTCAGGTCCACATGCTGGCAGTGTAACTTCTGAAAACCAGATTTGCTAATAATATCATTGGCACTCATCACTTTAGTACTTCGAGAAATAGATTTCGAGCATTTAAGAATTGAATTAGTATCAGTGGGCACAGTAATTAGCCTTAGGTGCTTCAGTGATCATATTGTGTGCCTTTGTTCAGGTCCACATATTGGCAGTGTAACTTCTAAAAACCAGATTTGCCGATAATATCATTGGCACTCATCACTTAAGTACTTCTAGAAAAAAAAATTGGAGCATTTAACGTCAAAGTTCAGACACTTTTGGCAAAATGTTCAGGAAAAACTGGTTCCTGTGATTTAATAATTTCTTCAACATTTATCAAACAAAATTTTATTGTACATAAGCAAAGTATTATAGTAGCTTTATCTTCAGACAGGTTTCCACCAATATCTATATTCCAATTTCATTTAATATACTCTCGTCACACAACAGACATGCCACACCACATGTCACACTTTGTTACAGATACAAAACAATCTTCAAAAAAGAGAAAGACCTGGAGCCTGAAATTTACGAGCAGTTACAACTACCGTCTGATTGACCTCAGCAATTTATAAGTAGCTATAAGTACCTGAATTTGCCTATATAAATCTCTGGCGTTAAAGGCACCGGCCACATTCGTGCTCCAGACCCGAGACCCATGAGCTACAACATAGGAAATCTGCCAGTGTGTGTATATTTTAAAATATTCCAAATTAATCTCCCATGATGTTGCACACATTGGGGGTAATTTTAGCTTTCGGCAATAGTGTAAAATAGATGATATTGGTTTGGCCAGCCATTAAATGACCCACGCAATTTTCCTTTCCATTGACTTCAGTTAGCTGAACTATTGTAAATATGTAAATAAGCTTATGCCAGTAGGTATGTACAGTACATCCCAGCTGGTGTGGTGGAAATACCGTAGTCATTGTGTATCCAAATGGTTACCAGTAATGCTGCTGTATGTATATTTGTATATTGTTTATAGGTCACATTGAGTATGTTTGTGTTACTTTGAACCCATGTTGGCTAGGGGCTGCAGAAGGGAACCTGAGATGTCAGCTGCTGATACACACAGGCAGGAACGACTTTTGAACTGAAGTAACCTGGGTTCAGTCGCTGGCCTTGGCTGGCTGGAACCGGTTTGAATTAACTAAGTTTTGTGAAAGACAAAGGAAATGTGATAAGACACAAAGTCCTTATTTAGAAAAGGAGTAATGAGGTAATGCTACCTAAGTCCTTGGGACAGAGCCAATGAGGAAAAGACACAGGGTAACCAGAAAGGCTAAACCAACGAAAGAAAGAGACAGCACAGCCTGAAGAGACCAAATTCGGAATAAGAATGAAGGATCTGGGCCGTGGAGCCAGAGCGAATACTCCGGATACCAACCATCGCGGAAGTGGAAGACCCTACGTCAGGGACGTAGAGACGATGTCGAGAGAGAGAGAGAACGGAACGCCTGGCCAGCGTCAGCTCTCCTTTTCGGATATTATCCTTTATATTCTGTGACCACTCAGGGAGTGTCAGAGAAACCTAGTGGGTGTGCGTTTAGATCTTAGTTTGGGTATAAAACTATATAACCTGGTGTAAACTGCATGTCTATATCTAACCAGACGTATAAGCTATATGTACATGATCTAACAGCGTGAATAAAGTGAATTGAGAGTTAAGAGAGAATTGACTCTTCTCCTCTTTGTACTAAGCCAGTAACGGTAACCGGTGACCTCCGGTCAACAGTAGTCATTGTGTAGCCAAATGGTTACCAGTAATGCTGCTGTATGTATATTTGTATATTATTTATAGGTCACGTTGAGTATGTTTGTGTTACTTTGAACCCTTAAACAGACAGAATAAGTGTGTCAATTTAAATGTTTTAGATTTTTTTTACTGTTAGCTTCAAGGAGGTGCTGCAGGCTGAGCATGTGTGGTATGCACAACTTCCCACCATGCACCAATAAGATTTTCTCATGATAAGCAAAAGACTATGGGGTTGATTTTGTTGTAGAGTGCTGATCGGGCTGGCCCACCTGATGACATAGGTGGGGAGCCCGATCAGTTTTGGTGGTCAAGCCTCATTTGAAGCTCTCCCTGACAGCAGCTAATGATGCCTTTAAATAGTGCTATAAATGGCTGCCTCATTGAAACGAATATGGTGTTGCAGGCCCTAACACCATCAGCTGATCTTTATTTGAATGTTTTAATTAGGTCCCTTTCTATTTCCAACAGGAGTAATGGCTGGTTAAATTAAAAATCAGAACAGGTTGGTGTTTTTTTTTCTTGAAATTTTCATCCTGCCATCCGTTTACAGTCAGAGGCTCTAATGAGATGGAGCAGGTAAGTAGGAACATTCACCTTTTCGCCCCAAAGAGGCATCAGAATAGGCGTGTAAAGGTATTTAATTCTGGCTCAGGTTGATTATATTTCTACCTGTTTTGTGGCCTTTATTACGCCCTTATTGGAACCTACAAAAGGTATACTGGCCGGAATTTCCCAGGGTAGCCCAGGAACTCCCCCAGATATACCTCCTTGACGTAGGTTTGCAGACGGAAGATCCTCCCTCTTCCCTGCTCCCCCCTTCCCCCTCAACTGGAATTTCCAGGTCTCCTCTCCATAGGATGGAACCGCAGCAGTACTGGTTCCACCCTATTTTCTAGCCCCCCTCCCCCCACTTACGTTGGAGATGTGTCCAGGTCCAGGACAGAATTTTGGTCCCACGTTTATTTTTTTCTTTAAAAAATCTTCAGTAATAAGCAAATGGTTATTTCTTGTACAAAATATGCAGACTTAACTGTCCCTCCTTATTACTAGCATCATTAGCAATTGACATTGTGGGTACGGTAGCACAGTGGTTATGTTACTGGACTAGTAATCTGCGGTCATGAGTTCAAATCCCGCCACAGCAGCTGGGGAATTTTAATTCAATTAATTAAATAAAATCTGGAATTTAAAAAAAAACTAGTATCTGTAATGGTGGCCATGAAACTACTGGATTGTTGTAAAAACCCATCTGGTTCACTAATATCCTTTAGGGAAGGAAACCTGCAGTCCTTACCTGGTCTGGCCTATAATGTGACTCCAGACTCATAACAATGTGGATTGATTCTTAGTCGCCCTCTGAAATGGCCGAGCAAGCCACTCAGTTGTTCAAGAAGGCAGCTCACCACCACCTTCTCAAGGGCAATTTGGGATGGGCAATAAATGCTGGCCTTGCCAGCAATGCCCACATCCCATGAACGAATAAAAAAAAACATTAGTATTGACAAACTTCAAGGTATTACAAAGAACAAGCTGCAGCTTCTAGTTACTGTGAATATAAGAAAGATGAAAAGAAAGATATGAGACAAAGATAGAAGAGACAATAAGCAGGATAAGGTAATTAGTAATGAGGAATAAAGTGAAAGAAAATTAACTGAAAATATGAAAAAAGATGAATAAAGCAAAGAAGTTGAGAAAAGGAAATGACTGTGTGTAGTTGCAGCATTACTCGCCTTAGCATCAGAGTGCAGGGCTGTGTGTTTTTAGTGTTTGGTTGCTGGTCCCGGGGAACAAGTTGTGATTTGTTCTCAAGGGCTGTTGATGCCCGTGATCAGGACTTTACTGAAAGTAGCCACCACCTCTGAATTAATCATTGGTGAACAAGTAACGAATGCTGGACCAGCTCCTCCTCATCCTGTAGTCACATAAACCCAAACACATTTAGAGGGTATGTTCGTACTTTGCATACAATTGATTACTTACAGGTACAAATGATGATGTTATGTTAAAAAAAAGACTTGAATTTATATAGCACCTGTCAAGACCTCAGAACTTTTGAAGTGCAGTCACTGTTGTAAAGTAGGAAAATGCAGCAGTCATCTTATGCAGAGCAAAATCCTACTAAGACGAACAACCGGTTAATCTGTTTTTGGTTGAGGGAACATTTTGGCCAACTTACTTGGAGAATTCTTCACGTAGTCCATGGGAAAATAATTGTTATGTGGACGGCTAAATTCTTCTGTTGTATATATATGTGACATGCCATTGTCGAAACAGTGAATGCTCATGTTTCAATGTCAGCAGGAGTGATCAATTTGAGGTGGAGTTACCATTACCACTTCACTCACAGAAGAAATTGGTATGTGTTGTTTCATTTGGCCCTTAAAATATTTAAGTAGTCTGGTTTTGAATTATTTTAATACTTTCAGAACACATTGTAGACATTAGAAAAAAACTAACAGTGCTAAAAATGACTACCCTAATCATAAAACAAAAGCAAAACACTGTGGATGCTGGAAATCTGAAATAAAAACAGAAAATGCAAGAAACACTCAGCAGATCAAGCAGCATCTGTGAAGAGGGAAACGGTTGACATTTCAGGTCGATGACCTTTCATCAGAACCCTAATTGAGTTTTGCTCCCAGATTTAAGTTACTACTGAGTTACTTTCTAAACGCGGCAATTCGTGCTGAGAGCAGTGAAGTAAATTACCAGTAAATACAGTGAAGATCTAGGGTGTTTTATTGATTTCCATTTGAACTGTGTATGTTAACTATTGCTTTTCCAGAGAAATGTAGCAATTCCTTCAAATTACTCAAATATTCAGATCAATCAAAAGATTTTGACAGAAAAAAGTTAGTTCATATTTTTTACTTTTAATTTTTAATAGAAGAACAGGCAATGAACATTGTTCGTGGTCAAAATGGGATGTATCTCTTCAAAACTGAGAAGAGCTTGATTCAGGATGTGGTACTGTATTTGGATATCTGTATCTCTCTGTTATTCAAGCCTATTTAATTTAATAACTTTGAAAAGTTAAGCAATTATAGTAAGAAAAGTGACTCTGTGTACATTATAAGTGGCACTGTACAAATTTGTCTTGGGGGTGATTTTAAAACCCAAGAACGGGTGGGTTTGGGGCAGTTGGGAGTTGAAAACAGTTGTTTTTTGGGTTGCAACTGCAACCCGGCTTTATTTCTGGGTTTAACATCAGTGCGGAAAAGTACAGGCTTCCCACTGGGAATGCCAAGTCCAAACATTTTGCGGTCGCGACCCAAAAAAAACAACTATTCTCAACTCCCACCCACTCCCAACCCACCCGTTCTTGGGGTTTAAAATCACCCCCTTAGTCTCTGTAGCTGTAATGACTCCAACATGACACACCTGAGATGGAAGTTCAGGATTAAGTCAACCCTCTGTAACAGACTCAGTAATCCAATACTTGAATCAGGCAGATCCGCAGGCACTGTTGATAATTGACTAACCAGTCTAGCTCACGAATAGAACCTGGAGGGGTAGACCTGTCACTGGTGGCTAGGATTCTTCACACTGAGCTCCAGATAACCATGAAAATCAATGCAGTAACAGATGTGATGGTCCTGGCTGGACAATTAGCAGGAAGCTTAGTATTGCTTTGTCCTGGTAAGCTGTGCAGTTTTAGATGATAAAATTCCAGCAGCATCGCTGCACAAGCTTGGGGTCCCTAAACCTGGGCTCTGCCAATCTATGCTTAAGCTTGTTGGATTTGGGGAAGTGGAATGTGTCCCTGTGGGGCAAGAGTGTATCATTTGTTTCGGGCATACAGAAATTCTACATATGGAGATTTCTCAGTAGCTTGGTGCAGACATTCTTAAAAATGGTGTGTGTGCCAAAAAGATGTCATTCAAACCTGATAAGAGGCCAGAGTCTTCAAAGTGGAAAACTGAAGGAAGTATAGTTTTTAAGACTACTTACTAACAGATTAAAAGTGAATTTTGAAGGTTATAATGATTACAGAATGAAGTATGATGACAATTTTAATACCATCTCTGAATGCAGAAAACTTTATAAATCGTGTATGACAGAGATTCCAGCAAACTATTAGTTTGAATAAAACATCTTGGCCTAGAGTTTCCACTTGCCTGTGCTAGTTATACCAGTGCAATCCGACAAATCAGTTTAAAAGATCGTGGAATTTTAAGCGTAAGTGAGTTAGGCCCAAAACTCACTCACATTTGAGTTTCCACAATCTTCAACGCTGGTTCAAAAATCATTGCACCCAAAGCCGGCCCTGCCCACAAAACTGGCCACACCCCCAGATCAAAATAACGAGCATGGCACATTTCTGCTGATTGCACCCATTTCCAGCATTTCACGGAGGGTCTTCAAATTGAGCTAGTCTTCCTAGGTGCACAGGCACTGGTAGGCACGTTTTAAAAGTTTTTACATATTAAAAAAATATTTAATTTACTGAGAAACTGACTAGTGTACACCAATGAAACTAGTAATTGATTCAGTATAGTTTTTTTTAAGTCATTTTCAGTGATTTAAAATCAGGTTACTCACAGGTGGAGGACCGGACACTCTTATTAAAAATGCTTATTGTTTGTGCTAAACCCATTTTCAACTGTATTAATAAAACTGTACCAGGTTACCACTCTTAAATGCATCACTGAATATTTTTTAATGGAAAAAAAAATAAACGATTACGTTCTATTAACCTGCCCGATTGCGCTGGTTCATCGAAGATTTTACGTTTGTGATTATGCAAATGCATTTTATTGGAAACTTAACCTAACCAGCGCAATTTCAAGCACATTTTGGGCGCAATTTCCTGATTGCACCCAAAGCAGAAACTCTACTCCACTGTTTTAATTTGATCAGACTGAGGTTCAGTGTACTCATTTTACAAATTAACACAAAGAAAACGCATGCTACTGTTGACAGAAAACTGCTCTTACTGCAAAGTAGAAGAGAATAGTGACACATGAGTCTGGCACCTCTGGCCAGACTCATGTGTCATAAAGCACAAATATGTCCCATCAGTAAACATATGCAGATACTTCTGTCTTTTGATCTGCCTGTACTGATCTGACTAGCAACAATGTCAGGAAGACATATAGGCCTAGAAATTCCCATAGGCCATTTTTAGAGCAGCCTAAGGGCAAAGGGAACGATCTCTGTGGCCGAAGCTGGAGGCCCGAGCATTGCTCGAAATTGATCCTACATATCTGGAGCAAGCTGCCAGCATCTGTCACATCTCCAAAGGTAGCTCGCCCGGGCAAAGAATCCAATTTCGGACTGCCAAGTTCGCCGGCAATGGCCTTCGGGTATGTCCTGGGGTGGGGTGGGGGGTGGGGTGGTGGTGGTGAGGACGGCGGTCGGGTGTTGGGAACAGCAGGAGGGGAGCAGGCAGCGGCTGTTAGAAGTACTGTGGAGCCAAGAGGGATCAGGACTGCTTCCAGCACCACATTAAAAGTAAAGAAAAAGTGCTCATCTTTTTGGTGTTGGCCGTTTGGCTGGGCCATACAGACACCTGGAAAATCTGAATGGAAAAGGCCTTGGCCCCTTGCTCTGCTCAGGGCAGCCAAATCCTTTAACAGGAGTTAAGCCTCTAATTAACATATGCAACGGGCCTAGCACCTGTTTTAGGTGTTTGCCTGGAACATCTAAAAAATGGGCCGGACGAGTTTGGCAGTGGGCCAAACGTTTCCACAGATTGGGCACAGGCTGTCCCTCTGCTAAATTGATCAGTGCTGTGTCTGTTTTACACCCGAAAAACAGACACAAAGAATACCAGTTTCTACCCCATGAGAGTTTAAAAAAAAGAGAATGCGAATGCAGGAAGTCTGCAGTAAAAATAGGAAATGTTGGAAGTCCACAGCAGGTCCATCAGTGTGTGAAAAGAGCAAAGATAAGTTAACATTTTGAATTTAAGCCCTTTATCAGAATGGATGTTCCAGTGAGTGATTTCTGTCTGAAATGTTAGCCTATCCTGTCAGATCCCAATGTATCTGCTGTGTATTTCTAACATTTTCTGTTTGATTCAAGAGGTGAAAAGTGCTTGTTAGACAATTATCAAAAGGCAAAATAATCTGTTCACAGATCTTTAAACCAATAACTGCCTTTTTGGAATAGTAACTAGTTTTTCTGTACTCTTGTCCTTAAGCCATTGCTATTACTGCCAAATTAGATCCAATGACACAATGTACTTGTTTGCTGACATATTGGGCCATGGGTAGTCGGGCATTGGTCCACATTCACAGTCCTCCTCACAGCAGTATGAATCTCAGAGAGAGCATCTGACAAGGTGCTTTTCTAAAGGGGGAGAAAATCGGCAGAGGATTTATCCTTCATGGTTCATGTGCTCTTTGTACTTGTTTATGGCATAGCAGTGGCATTGGGCAGGGGGCTCGTCATTGCCCACCTACCTGATCAGAGAATGGTGCATGACACAAGAAGCCTAAAGAAGAGAAAGAAAACAGTTTTATATTTTATATTGATTCAATGTGTTGATTCAATGCAATTGAATCAATAACACAAATGACAAAGTCTTTAGACCATTTTGATATTGAGATCACAGTTGCAGAAATATCAAAAGAATGGAGAGAACCATTTGTTTTATGTTCTGTTTTCTGGTCGGTTGAGACATATTTCATTTATTTTTCTGTTTTGATTGATTTTTACTTTAAAAAAAACATATGCAGTGTAGCAAGCAGAGGACTTGGAAGTAATCCTGTTTTTTTAAAAATTAAATTATATCCAACAGGTCTAGAGACTAGAATTATGGAATAAAGATTCCATTGTAATCCTTCTTTGAGCTCTGCAGCTTTTCACATCTGTTGGAATTTGGATTAACTTGGCCTATGGGAATGTTTTGTTATTTAGTAACAGCTTATTTGCACTGATTCACATGGGGTGTGTTATAAAATTTGGCAGGAATATAATTTTAACAATGTTATGGTGTCCACTATGGAATTGATCAGCCAGACAAAATATCTTTTGCAGTGAAATCTTTTGGCAGAAATATGCAGTGTGTAAATGGAGCATGAATTTTCAGGATCTGATTTTTGGGTGAGAAGCACAGATTTGTGTAAACTACGGTATTTGCATAGGGTAATCAGCACTATCACATCATGGATTGTAATGCTGCACTGAAAAGAAATAAATTGAAACATTTGTGTAAACAACGTGCATTTTGCATATACCATAATCTTTAAACCAGTGGGTCAAAATATTTAAGAGATTGTTGCTATCTGACGGATTATATGTGTAAGTTTGAACAAATCCTCTTAGTTGCTGCACTTGCCATCAACGCAACCTTTTGCGACCAGATTCAAATGTACTTAAAGCAAACTTTCAAGATTCATCAGTGTCATTAGATCACACCTGTCCTCTGAGGGCTTACATGTGGAAACATTTTAAACAAGTCTAAGTTAGTTTCCTATATTTTACTCTTTTACCCTGATACAGATTGACTTTGTAGAATTCTTGAGCTGTGTGTTGCTGGCAGCTTGCCAAATACATTTTTGAAACCGAAAAATATAGAGGTATCGTGAGAGTAGTCCAGTACATATGCTAAATAAATAACTCGGACATCAGTGTAAACAACAAACTCTGTTGAAATGCAAAGATTTGTAAGAGCCTAAGACTGTTTAGTTGCAAATGTGATCAGATTAAATGATTTGCAAGCTTATTTTGTGCAGTGATTGCAATTTAAAATTGTATTTCAACATACAAATTGGACAACCTAAAACAGAAAGTTGTGAATTCACGAAATTGCATTCACAATGTCCAACTGGAAATCTATATCAATTTTTATCCAGAAAGACGAAGATACACTATAAATGATCCTGGCTCTGAAAGAAATTAATCAGAATTAGACGGACGAGTGCACAGAAACAATGTGAGCAGTAACAATACTAATTAAGATAAATTTCTGTCTCCAGCTGAATCTGTCCACCTTCAGAAGCTGCTACAGAGCAACCTGCAGAGCATGTCCCGAATTCTGTGTCTAATCTGAAGCCTTCCCAAACTTACTTGTTCTAAAAATGAATGTTTTAAACCAGTGCATTAAATGATAAGAAGGCAGAATAAGTAGACTATGGCAGAAAGGAAAGCAGGCTAATTTGTCTTGAGAAAAATTGGCAATATGTGTGGTTGATCTCCAAATGGTTTACAACATGAAATACTCACCAATAAGAATAACATTTGACTTTTTTGATGTTTGGAACAACTTCGACCAATAAAAAGGGTTTGGGGTAGAGTTTCCACTTTGGGCGCAATCAGCAAATTGAGGGCAAATTATGCTTGAAATTGAATTGGTTAGGTTATAGTTCAAGTTTCCGCAAAAATCTATTTGCACAATCACATGTATTTGCATAATCAGAAATATAAAATCTTACATGGACCAATGCAATCGGTAGCGTAATAGAACGTAATAATTTTTTTGCATTAAAAAATATAGATATATTTAAGAGTGGTAACCTGGTGCAGTTTTATTAATACAGCTGAAAATGGGTTTATCACAAAAAATAAGCATTTTTAATGAGTGCCGAGTCCTCCACCTGTGAGTAACCTGATTTTAAATCACTGAAAATGACTAAAAAACTATACTGAACTATTTACTAGTTTCATTGGTATACACTAGTCAGTTTCTTAGTAAATTAAATTTTTTTAAATTATAGAATCATAGAAAGGTTACAGCAGGGAAGGAGGCCATTCGGCCTATCGAGTCCGCGCCGGCCCTATGCCAAGAGCAATCCAGCTAGTCCCACTCCCTTGCCCTTTCCCTATAGCCCTGCCTTTCAAGTACTTATTCAGTTCCCTTTTAAAGGCCATGATTGAATCTGCTTCCACCACCCCCTCGGGCAATGCATTCCAGATCCTAACCACTTGCTGTGTAAAAAAGTTTTTTGTCATGTTACCTTTGGTTCTTTTGCCACTCACCTTAAATCTATGTCCTCTGGTTCTTGACCCTTCCGCCAATGGAAACAGTTTCTCTCTATCTACTCTGTCTAGACCCTTCATGATTTTGAATAATATCAAATCTTCTCACAACCGTCTCTGTTCCAAGGAGAACAACCCCAGCTTCTCCAGTCTATCCATGTAACTAAAGTCCCTCATCCCTGGAATCATTTTAGTAAATCTCTTCTGCACCCTCTCGAAGGCCTTCACATCTTTCCTAAAGTGCGGTGCCCAGAACTGGACACCATACTCCAGTTGTGGCCAAACCAGTGTTTTATAAAGGTTCATCATGACTTCCATACTTTTGAACTCTATGGGGTCGATTTTGCAATGGTGGCGGGTTGGCAGCGGGGCGGGGAGGGGGGGTTGGTGGTGAAGGCACAGGTGCATGTGGCAAACCCACATAAACAAAACTTACCATTTCCGACTTATGTCCTCGCCGGGTTTCACGCCAGGCAGCTAGCCTGTTTGACAGGCTGGTTGCCGTCAGGAGCTGCAATGCGGTGGTGGGGGAGGGGGGGATGAGAGAGAGAGTGGGCGACGTCATCCGGCGCTGGAACGGAAGATTGGGGATGGGGGGAGAGTGGAAGATCAGTGTGGGGGGGAGAGTGGAAGATTGGGGTGAAGAGGGGGATGTCGGGGGGGGGGGGGGTGAAGAGGGGGACATCAGGAGGACATCGGGAGCTGAAGAGGGGGACATCGGGGGGTGAAGAGGGGGAGATCGGAGGATATCGGGGGGGTGAAGAGGGGGAGATCGGAGAGGGAGACATCGGACATCGGAGCAGGGTGGAAAGTTAATTTGATTTTGTGTTTTAACTTCCTTCCGTGGTTTTTGATGTACTTTATTTTGTTTCTTTTTCCCTGGTTTCACCAGGCGTGAATCAGAAGCGATGGGCAAGTCGCCCCGGTAAGTTAAAAATCGTTATAATCACTTAATCTGTCACAGATAAAGTGACTTAAGTACCTCAGTGAGGTGCATTTGGCTCTTTAACTGTGATCTCGCTGGCTTTAATTGCTGGTGGGACTTCCAGTTTTGGGTCGCCCGTGCGCACGTAGGTGTGTCCTTGTGAAACTCAGAAGTCAGCGGGTTGGAGCCGATTTCCCAACCTGAATGGGATTTTCGTGATTTTTAGAGCCCTCCCGCCCCCAAAGCACCCGCAGTTTCCCCCTAAAATTGAGACTTGTGCCTCTATTTATGAAGCCCAGGATCTCATATGCTTTTTTAACCGCTTTCTCAACCTGCCCTGCCACCTTCAACGGTTTGTGCACATATACCCCCCCCAGATCCCTTTGTTCCTGTACCCCTTTTAGAGTTGTGCCCTCTAGTTGATATTGCTTCTCCTCGTTCTTCCTACCAAAATGTATGACATTGCATTTTTCTGCGTTAAATTTAATCTGCCACGTGTCCACCCATGCCACCAGCCTGTCTATGTCCTGTTGAAGTCTATCACTATCCTCCTCACTGTCTACTACCCTTCCGAGTTTTGTCTTGTCTGCAAATTTTGAAATTGTGCCCTATACACCCAAGTCCAAGTCATTAATATATATCAAGAAAAGCAGTGGTCCCAGCACCGACCCCTGGGGAACACCACTGTACACCTCTCTCCAGTCTGAAAAACAACCGTTCACCACTACTCTCTGTTTCCTGTCCCTTAACCAATTCTGTATCCATGTTGCCACTGCCCCCTTTATTCCATGGGCCGCAATCTTGATGATAAGCCTACCATGCGGCACTTTATCAAATGCGTTTTGAAAGTCAATATACACAACATCAACTGCATTGCCCGCGTCTACCCTCTCTGTTACCTTATCAAAAAACTCTATCAGGTTAGTTAAACACAAATTGTCTTGAACAAATCAGTGCTGGCTTTCCCTAATCAATCCACACTCATCCAAGTGACTGTTAATTCTGTCCTGGATTATTGTTTCTAAAAGTTTCCCCACCACTGAGGTTAAACTGACTGGCCTATAGTTGCTGGTTTATCCTTGCACCCTTTTTTGAACAAGGGTGTAACATTTGCAATACTCCTGTCCTCTGGCACCACCCCTGTATCTACGGATGTTTGGAAGATTATGGCCAGTACCTCCGCAATTTCCACTCTTACTCCCCTCAGCAACCTAGGATGCATCCCATCCTGACCGGGTGACTTATCTACTTGAAGTACAGCTACATCTTCTTTATCAATTTTTAGCCGTCCAGTATCTCAACTATATCTTCCTTTACTGAGACACTGGCAGCATCTTCCTTGGTAAAGACAGATGCAAAGTACTCATTTAATACCTTGACCATCCCCTCTGCCTCCATGAGTAGATCTCCTTTATGGTCCCTAATCGACCCCACCCTGTTTACTGTTACATGCCTGTAGAAGACTTTTGGATTCCCTTTTATGTTGGCCACCAGCCTATTCTCATGTTCTCTCTTTGCCCCTCTTATTTCCTTTTTCACTTCCCCTCTGAACTTTCTATATTCTGCCTGGTTCTCACTTGTGTTATCAACCTGACATCTGTCATACGCCCCTTTTTTCCGTTTCATCTTACTCATCATCTCTTTTGCCATCCAGGGAGCTCTGAGTTTAGCTGCCCTACCTTTCTGCCTTGTAGGAATGTGCCTAGTCTGTATCTGAACCATCTCCTCCTTAAAGGCCGCCCACTGTTCAATTACAGTTTTGCCTGTCAATCTTTGATTCCAATTTATCTGGGCCAGATCTGTTCTCATCCCATTGAAATTTGCCCTCCTCCAGTTGAGTATTTTTCTTTAGAGTGGTCCTTGTCCTTTTCCATAGCTATTCTAAACCTTATGATACTATGATCGCTGTTCCCTAAATGCTCCCCCACTGATACTTGCTCCACTTGGCCCACCTCATTCCCTAGAACCAAGTCCAGCAATGCCTCCTTCCCCTTTGGGCTGGAAACATACTGGTTAAGAAAGTTATCCTGAACACATTTCAAAAATTCCTCCCCCTCTCTGCCCCTTATTATTATTGTTTCCCCAGTCTATATTAGGATAGTTGAAGTCCCCAGTTATCGCTACTCTATGGCTTTTGCACCTCTCTGTAATTTCCCTGCAAATTTGCTCCTCTATATCCATCCCATTAGTTGGTGGCCTATAGAATACACCCAGTAGTGTAATAGCACCTCTTTTATTTCTTAACTCTAACCAAACAGATTCTGTCCTTAACCCCTCCTGGACAATCTCTCCAGTACTACAATATTCTCCTCAATCAATACTGCCACCCCCCCCCCCTTTCTTTCCGTCCCTATCTTTCCTGAACACTTTGTATCCAGGAATATTTAGTATCCAAACCTGCCCTTTTTTGTGCCAGGTCTCCGTTATCGCCACAACATCGTATTCCCATGTGGCTATTTGTGCCTGCAGCTCACCAACCTTATTTACCACGCTTTGTGCATTTACACACATGCACTGCAAATCATTCTTAGACTTTCTTGTACTCCCTCTTAGTCTGATCCCAACTAATACTGTATTATTACTTGCTCTAGTGCTATCTTTCTCCCCCGACCCTTTGTGCCCCTTGTTTCTCTTTTCCATTGCGACATCCTGGTGCCGATCCCCCTGCCAAATTAGTTTCATCCCCCCCCCTCCCCCCGGCACGAGCGAACCTCCCTATGAGGACGTTGGTCCCAGCTCCGTTGAGAGGCAACCCTCCAGCCTTCACAGATCCCACCTCCCCCAGAACTGATCCCAATGCCCCAGGAATCTAAAGCCCTCCCCCCTACACATCTCTCCAGCCACGCATTCATCTGCTCTATCCTCCTAGTTTGATACTCGCTAGCGCGTGGCACCGGGAATAATCCGGAGATTACTACCTTTGAGGTCCTGCTCGTTAATCTCTTTCTTAACTCCTTAAAATCTGTCTGCAGGACCTCATCCCTCTTTCTACCTCAAGGGTGGTGAGTGTCTGGAACGAGCTGCCAGAGGCAGTAGTAGAGGCGGGTACAATTTTGTCTTTTAAAAAGCATTTGGACAGTTACATGGGTAAGATGGGTATAGAGGGATATGGGCCAAGTGCAGGCAATTGGGACTAGCTTAGTGGTATAAACTGGGCGACATGGACATGTTGGGCCGAAGGGCCTGTTTCCATGTTGTAAACTTCTATGATTCTATGTCGTTGGTACCGATATGGACCACGACCTCTGGCTGTTCACCCTACCCCCCCAGAATGTACTGCAGCCGCTCAGTGACACCCTTGATCCTGGCACCAGGGAGGCAACATACCATCCTGGAATCACGTCTGCAGCTACAGAAACGCCTGTCTGCTCCCCTAACTATAGAATCCCCAATCACTATTGCTCTCCTAACCTTTCTTCTCTCCGCCTGTACAGCTGAGCCATCCATGATGCTGTGGACTTGGCTCTGGCTGCACTCCGCAGAGGAACTCTCTCCCCCACCCTGAATACTGGTTAGGGAGTGAGATGCACTCAGGGGCTCCTGCACTACCTGCCTGGTCCTCCTTGTCTGTCTGGCGGTCACCCAGTCCCTCTCTGCCTGCACTTTCTTAAGTAGCGGAGTGACCACCTCCTGAAACGTGCTATCCACGTAGCTCTCAACCTCGCATATACACTGTAGTGATGCCAGCTACTGCTCAAGCACTTTTAAAACATGCCTACTGGTGCCTGTGCACCTAAGAAAACTAGCTCAATTTGAAAACCCTCCTTGAACGGCCATAAACGGGCGCAATCACCTGAAACTCGGCATCCTTGTTATTTCAATCTGGGGGTGGGGCCAGTTTTGTGGGCGGGGCCGGCTTTGGGCTCAATGATTTTTGAACCAGTATTGAAGATCGTGGAAACTCAATTTACCCTTGACGTAACTTACGCTCGATTTTTTGTGATCTTTTGCGCTGGTAAGGGTGAATTGCGCTGATAAAACCAGCACAATCTAGTGGAAACTCTACCTCTTTGAATTTCTACAGAAGTGTGTTCTGTTAAATGGAAAATGAAAGATTACTTTTCCTCTTGGATCAGGCTGTCAGAACTTTGAAATATTTACTGATTACATATATTAGTGCACGTTTCTTCCTTGATTTGTAGTACCTTCCTTGGTATGCTGAGTGCCTCTCTGCTGTGAATGCTTGGGCACTGGGTAAACAGATTAGATGGTATGATGGTGGATAATCAGTGGCAAACATTTAAAAAGATATTTTATGACTCGCAACAAAAATATATCCCTGTGAGGAGGAAAGACTCCACAAAAAGGGTGAACCAACCATGGCTAACTAAGGAAGTCAAGGATGGTATCAGGTTAAAAGAAAAAGCATACAACATGGCAAAGATTACTGGTAAGCCCGTAAGCTGGGAAAACTTTAAAAACCAACAAAGGATGACTAAAAGACTAATAAAGAGGGAGAAAATAAATTATGAGAGTAAACTAGCAAGGAATATAAAAACTGACTGTAAAAGCTTCTACAAGTATATAAAAAGGAAGAGGGTAGCTAAAGTAAACATTGGTCCCTGAGAGGATGAGACTGGGGAAATAATAATGGAAAACAAGGAAATGGCAGAGGAATTGAACAGATATTTTGCATCTGTCTTCACAGTAGAAGACACTAATAATATACCAATAATAGTAGAAAATCAAGGGGCAAAGGGTAGGGAGGAACTTAAAACAATCACTATCACTCGAGAAAAAGTAATAGGTAAACTAATGGATCTAAAGGCTGACAAGTCCCCTGGACCTGATGGCTTGCATCCGAGGGTCTTAAAGGAAGTGGCTACAGAGTTAGTGGATGCATTGGTTTGTAATCTTCCAGAATTCACTAGATTCTGGAAAGGTCACAGCGGATTGGAAAACCGCAAACGTAACGCCCCTATTCAAGAAGGGAGTGAGACAGAAAGCAGGTAACTATAGACCAGTTAGCCTAACATCTGTCATTGGGAAAATGCTAGAATCCATTATTAAGGAAGTCGTAGCAGGACATTTGGAGACTCATAATACAATCAAGGAGAGTCAACATGGTTTTATGAAAGGGAAATCATGCCCAACAAATTTATTAGAGTTCTTTGAGGAAGTAACGGGCAGGGGAACCAATGGATACAGTATATTTGGATTTCCAAAAGGCATTCGATAAGGTGCCGCATAAAAGATCACTGCATAAGATAAGAGCTGATGGTGTTGGGGGTAATATACTGGCATGGATAGAGGATTGGCTAACTAACAGAAAACAAAGAGTCGGGATAAAAGGGCCATTTTCAAAATGGCAGTCTGTAACTAGTGGGGTGCCACAGGGCTCAGTGCTGGGGCCTCAACTATTTACAATATATATCAATGACTTGGATGAAGGAACAGAGTGTCTTGTGGCCAAATTTGCTGATGATACAAAGATAGGTGGAAAAGCAAGTTGCGATGAGAATACAAAGTGTCTGCAAAGAGATATTGACAGGTCAAGCGAATGGGCAAAAATTTGGCAGATTGAATATAATGTGGGAAAATGTGAAGTCATCCACTTTGGGAGGAAAAATCAAAACGCAAAATATTATTTGAATGTAGAAATACAACAAAATGCTGCGGTGCAGAGGGATCAGGGTGTCCTCGTACATGAGACACAAAAAGTCAACATACAGGTGCAGCAGGTAATCCGGAAGGCAAACGAAATATTGGCCTTTACTTCTAGGGGGATGGAGTATAAAAGCAGGGAAGTCATGCTACAACTGTACAGGGCGCTGGTGAGACCACACCTGGAGTATTGCATACAGTTCTGGTGCCCTTATTTAAGGAAGGACATACTTGCATTGGAGGCAGTTCAGAGAAGGTTCACTAGGTTGATTCCGGGTATTGAAGGGTTGTCTTATGAGGAAAGGTTGAACAGGTTGGGTCTATACTCATTGGAGTTCAGAAGAATGAGAGGAGACCTTATTGAAACATACAGGATTCTGAGGGGACTCGATAGGGTAGATGCTGAGAGGATGTTACCCCTCATGGGGAATCTAAAACTAGGGGGCATAGTCTCAGAATAAGGGGTCGCCCGTTTTAGACGGAAAGGAGGAGGAATTTCTTCTCCCAGAGGGTCGTGAATCTTTCGAATTCTTTACCCCAAAAAGCTGTGGAGGCTGAATCATTGAATACATTCAAGGCTGAGTTGGACAAATTTTTGATCAGCAAGAGAGTCAAAGGATATGGGGAAAAGGCGGGAAAGTGGAGTTGAGGTAAAAATCAGATCAGCCATGATCTTATTAAATGGCGGAGCAGGCTCGAGGGGCCAAATGGCCTACTCCTGCTCCTATCTCTTAGGGTCTTATGGTTTGAATGTGTGATGTTAGTCATATGATCCAGTGAAATATTGGTGATCCTTCAACAGGAAGATTGGAGAAGGAAGGAGGTGGTTGTATACAATCTTAATCAATTCTTTCTCATCTGAGAAAAATGGATTCAGTGCATATTAATCATTGGGCCAGAATTTACTGCCAAATGAATGGTGAGACATACAGCGCTCACCGTTGTTTATGCACAAATCGAACAGCAACTTCCAGCGAGAGCAGTTAAATGTGAAATTCCGGAAGTTGCTGTCCAAGATGTGCTGTTCTGCCATCATCTTCATGAAAATGGCACCTTGCTGTCTGACTTACTATTCAAATGCATTGAATGGCGTGAAGTTCCTGTACTTGCATGGTAGATATGAACTAAACTCGACACAGAAAGTTAGGGCTTGTCCTTTTCAGTCGAAGTACCCTTTTTAATGGCATAATATGTTTTCATTACTGCTAAACATCCTCTCTGGCACTGAAAATTAACTTTTGCAAGTGTGGAGTCTCATTCCTTCAGCTTTTAATTGTTGTTGAGGATTTTTTAAAAAATGAAAATAATTTTTTTTCCCTCTTTTTCTCTCTTAATCCAATCTTTCTTTCCCTCTCTTTATTTCGCTTTCTGTACCTTTCTGAGAAAAGAGTAGACTGAGCAATTACAGGCCAGTCAGCCTAACCTCGGTGGTGGGCAAATTATTGGAAACAATTCTGAGGGACGGTATTAATCGTCATTTAGAAAGGCACGGATTAATCAAGGACAGTCAATGTGGATTTGTTAAGGGAAGGTCGTGTCTGACTAATTTGATTGAATTTTTTGAGGAGGTAACAAGGAGGGTTGATGAGGGTAGCATGTTTGATGTAGTGTACATGGATTTTAGCAAGGCTTTTGACAAGGTCCCACATGGCAGACTGGTCAAAAAAGTAAAAGCCCATGGGATCCAAAGGAAAGTGGCAAGTTGGATCCAAAATTAGCTCAGTGGCAGGAATCAAAGGGCAATGGTCGACGGGTGTTTTTGTGACCGGATGGCTGTTTCCAGTGGGGTTCCGCAAGGCTCAGTACTAGGTCGCTTGTTTTTTGTGGTGTATATATTAATGATTTAGACCTAAATGTAGGGGGCATGATTAAGAAGTTTTTAGATGATACAAAAATTGGCCGTGTGGTTGACAGTGAGGAGGAGAGCTGTCGACTGCAGGAAGATATCAATGGACTGGTCAGGTGGGCAGAAAAGTGGCAAATGGGATTCAATCCGGAGAAATGTGAGGTAATGCATTTGGGGAGGGCAACCTAGGCAATGGAATACACAATAAATGGGAGGATAATGAGAGGTGTAGAGGAAGAGAGGGACCTTGGAGTGCATGTCCACAGATCCCTGCAGGTAGTAGGACAGGAAGATAAGGTGGTTAAAAAGGCATTAAGGATACTTTCCTTTATTAGCTGAGGCATAAAATATAAGAGCAGGGAGGTTATTCTAGAACTGTATAAAACACTAGTTAGGCCACAGCTTGAGTACGTGGTATAGTTCTGGTCACCACATTACAGAAAAGATGTGATTGCACTAGAGAGGGTACAGAGGAGATTTATGAGGATGTTGCCAAGACAGGTGAATTTTAGCTATGAGGAAAGATTGGATAGGCTGGGCTTATTTTCATTGGAACAGAGGAGGCTGAGGGGTGATTTAATTGAGGTGTATAAAATTATGAGGGGCCTAAATAGAGTGGATAGGAAGGACCTATTTCCCTTAGCACCAGAGTCAATAACCAGGGGGCATAGATTTATAGTAATTGGTAGAAGGATTAGAGGGGAGCTGAGGAGATTTCTTTTTTCATCCAGAGGGTGGTGGGGTCTGGAACTCACTGCCTGAAAGGGTGGTAGAGGCAGAAACCCTCAACACATTTAAAAAGTACTTGGATGTGCACTTGAAGTGCCGTAACCTACAAGGCTGCAGACCAAGAGCTGGAAAATGGGAATTGGCACGATAGCTCTTTTTCGGCTGGCACAGACATGATGGGCTGAATGGCCTCCTTCTGTGCTGTAGCTTTCTATGATTCTGTACCTGATTTGAAATTGAATTCACTATTCTGACTTACACTTCCTAGTTCAGAATCTGCGCTGTTTATAACTATTCTTCAATCTGATTGGTAAATGAAACACACAATTGTTTGTCCTGCTCACACAGGTCCTAGATGCCCTGCAGAGGGTGCCGCACTGTTTGGATCTCTAACTTACATCAACTTTTAGTGGAAAAGCTCATGGAAAGTATATGGGCAAGGGCAAGCCTAAGAGTTTGTTTGCCGCTTACAGTAAATTCTGGTCCAATGTGATTTTGGGGGGATGGGAAGAGAGCCAAGACTAGTGTCTCTGGTTGGTGAGTGATTCATATGAATGACAGCAGATTTAGAAGGTGGAAGAGGGGAGATAAAACTTTACTTCTTTTATATTTTCAGATTAAATTGGAGTTACCCATTTCTTAATGATAATGGAATTGTTTTATGAAATCAGCAAGTAGATTTTTGGCACAACATGAATATCGTTTATGGGTGAATTTTTTAATACTGCTCCTTGCAATTGCAATTTTTATTCTAAATTGGTCAGAATAATGTTCCACCAAGTACTGGCAAATAATTTGAATATAATTTGTATAGTTTTGTAGTCCGAAATAAGAAACAAATTGAGAACTCCTCTACAAATCTATGGAGATCTGCATCATAATTGTAGTTTTCACAAGCAGGGCATACATAGGATTTTTGAATACTCCCATAAAAATAACATGGTCAACATTCACAGGAACAAAAGCCCCAGAGTGCAGTTGTACCAACTGTAACTGTGGCCTGCTGTCCTGCTCCTGCAAATGTATCGAATTTAAAGACAACCTTCTCTTCTGCTTTGTTGTTCAATTCCCCGCTGCTGATTTTAAATCTTTTCTCCGTGTTTCTATACTGCTGGTCTTGCTGTAATTTTTAAATCAGCAGCAGAGGCCTGGACTGAATTTTGCCCTTTAAGCATGACTGAGTTGGAGAAGCGGAGCCACAAGAAAACCAGGTCCTTTACCCTCTACCATTTGTGGCATGCTGGAAAATATGGCGCCACAGTGAGAGTTGGTTTTTCAATTCATTGGCCTTTTCATACTGCAGATCTCCTCCATTGGTGTGATATATGCCAGCAAATGGCAGTGCTTGCTCATGGCTTCTGACTGCAGTCAACATTCAAACTCATGATTTAAAATGGGGAACAGAGCAGCAAAATAGGTACATAGGGTGGGATTTCCTGTGTATTTGTGCCCAGTGACGTGTGCAATCGGGGTGTAAAGCAAATACCCGATGTAGAAGATCAAGAAAACTCAGGTACAAGTGTGTTACGCATGAGCTTGCCCATTGGTGGGTGGGATTTCATGTATTGGTGCAGGACATAATGTCATACTGATCTTAAAAATTTGCAAGACAGTAAGCTTCTGTCAATAAAGAGAAAGCATAACCAGAAGGAGTGGAGTGGGCAGCAGAGTGGCATGGTAGTCTATGGGTTGGACAAATGCAATTCATATGCCCCTCATTTACAGTCAGGCTTATGTCCAATCAAAGAATCTACACTTATATTTCATATGTACTCCTGTTAAATGCTGGATAAGTATGAAAGTGTGAAAAATCTCATATGCTTGAGAAACGCATTGATTCCAGCAAAAACAGAACTGTTATATGCATTTAAACTCTTGGTGGCTTTGTTACATGGTTTCTTTATTTTGGAACCAAAGCTAGGCTATTTTTTCTGGCATAGTTTTCCTTTCTTAGGAACATTGCAACATAGGATGCTGGGTGATTTTCAAAGTCAGCGGTTAAAATGTGTATTTGTTTAAACACTTCAAGTTGTTTTATTAATAACTGCTGAATGTGATTATGACTGTACCCTTAAAATCTCTAAGCCAAATACTTCAGCATCTGCTGGGAATATGTAGAGTTGATGCATGGATTTTTAATGGGAAAAAGTTAAGTGTTTGTGTAACCTATTTAGTATTTATAATGTTATTAAATTAACTTCGAAATAAAGCTTAGAAACTGCATAGAAAATGAGCAATTCAAATTAACTGAATTGAACGCCTGATATGCAAAGTGTTCTGTTAAAGTTAAAGCAGTTCAAATCTATTATTTATCTATAAATATTCTATTGATTTTTTTTATCATCTTCAGGTTTATCTATATTTGTCAATCTGGATGATTTGATCAGTTTAGTGCTGGAGATCACAATATCGGATCTAGATTAGATTCAAACAGTGGTGTTTAAGCTCATCGGTATGCATGATTTATGTTACCCATGCCAATTATGCATATAATAGACTTTTTGTTGTTTTTAAATACAAGTTATTTAATCATCACAAAACTGCAAATATTAATAACTTTAAGTTACTGCATTGTTAGACATAAAGTTTCATATCTTTTTCAGCTTTTTAATCGTGAGCAAAACTATTTTGATTGCTTGGGTATCCAGTAGGATTTATTGATCTGTGTGACGGAGTGCTTTCCGACTGATTTTCTGGGTGAACCAAGGCACTCACTGCATCGGTAAGTAGTGCAACATTTCTCATTAGTTACCTGAAGAATTATTTATTGGAAGCTAAATCTTTTAAGGTTGATGATTATGAACATGCTCCTTGCTGTTTATTTGTGATGCGTTCACTAAAGTTTCAAGTTTGTGTACTATTATTACATAGCAGTTACGAAGTGCTCTTTTGGGAACGGATACCTAAGCTTATTGTTCAAATTTATTTGAAAACTCACATTGTTAAATACTGTATCCCCTTCCTAAAATTGTTTCTTAGAATTCTTAAATAAAAACAGAAAATGCTGGAAATACTCAGCAAGTGAGGCAGCATCTATGGAGAAAGAAACAGAGTTAACGTTTCAGGTCGATAGCCTTTCGTCAGAACTGGAAGAAGTTGAAGATTAAACAGTTTATAAGCAAGTTCAGAGCCAGGGAAAGGTGGGGTGGAGGAAGGGGAGGAGAGGAAAGAACAAAAGGGAAGATTTCTGATAGGGTGAAGGGCAGAAGTGATTAAATGATGGTGCAAGGCAAGGAAGGTGGTATAAGTAAAGAAACAAAAGATGGGTCTAGAGAAGTTGCAAATGGCAACAGCAGAACCATTACCAGCACTAGCTGACCGAAAAAATGGGAGCAGTGGTTATGATCTGAAGTTATTGAAATCAGTGTTGAGTCCAGAAGGTTGTAAAGTGTCTAATCGCAAGAACAGCACCTCAGCATCTCATCTTTTGATTAGGCACTTTATAACCTTCTGGACTCAACACTGATTTCAGGACCTTCAGATCATAACCACTGCTCCCATTTTTTTCCAGACAGCAGGTGCTGGTGATGGTTCTGATGTTGCATTTACAGCTCCTCTAGACCCATCTTTTGCTTCTTAACTTGTCCCATTACCACCCTCCTTGCCTTGCACCATCATCCCTTTTGTCATTTAATCAATCCTGCCCTCCACCCAATCGGACACCCCTATTGTTCTTTCCTCTCCTCCCCTTCCTCTAACCCCCCTCCTTTGCCTGGCTCTCTACTTGCTTAAAAGCTGTTAAATCTTCAACTTCTTCCAGTTTTGATGAAAGGTCATCAACCTGAAACATTAACTCTGTTTCTTTCTCCACAGATGCTGCCTGACTTGCTGAATATTTCCAGCATTTTCGGTTTTTATTTCAGATTTCCAGCATCCGCAGTATTTTGCTTTTGTCTTAGAATTCTCAGATTGAAGTTGTGATGTTCCCCTGTGTCATTAAAATTGCTTCTTGTCAAATCATTTGGTACAATGTCATTTCTGGTCAAATCTTGAGATTTGATCAGGGGGTGCTGCCATTCTGTTGGTGTCCAGTATATCCCCTTGCCACAGGCAAAAAATTACATTGTGGTAAGCAATAAAACATTTTAGTTTCACTCTTACAGTTTATGACATTTCAACCCCTTGATACGTTCCTGCTTTATAATGAATAGCAGGCCATGTGTTTTATATAGCCATGGGGAGAAAGCAGTTCTCTAATTTCTCTTACACTTGAACAGTCATGTTGCAGACCATTACTGCAGGTGGTTAGCATTTAAGGAATTAAAAGGTAAAACAATTTTCCATTAATTATACAACTATTACAAGCACGCTGCTTTTTATGAGGTGGTTCTTAACACCTGCATGATTATGGTAACAGAAATTAATTCCTAGATAAAAACCTGGGTGAAGGAATTTAAAGGCACTTATATGCTATCTAAAAATTGCTTCTGTCTCAGGAGAGGCAACTCCATGTGCTGATGGGCTCAAATGTTTTATGTGGAGACCCAATTGCTTAATAGAATGCAAATGAGGAGCGGGCTGGGGAGACTCGCTGCATTTACTTTACAGAAACTGGCAGATTTCACATAATGGCAGGTTCATAGACTCATACTAAGGAGGGAGAACTAGTTGTCTATTGTCAGCTGCACTCCAGTAATATAAATGTGCCATAAGAGCACACTAAGCTTAAATCCTCAAGTCTCGGACGAAGTAGTGACCCAAGCTGTTCAAAGAAATAACTTTGCTTCTGATGTAGATATAATTTATTATTTTGACTAAATGATGGGTAATAGATGGGTTAAGGTCCATATTTGTAATGTGCACCAGTAAGGACCATCAAGCCAGGTAGCAACTGGTTTAAATGAACTGTGGCAATGCTGAGTCTGGACCTTAATGTTACCTTGATTTACTTATGATGTGGAGATGCCGGTGATGGACTGGGGTTGACAATTGTAAACAATTTTACAACACCAAGTTATAGTCCAGCAAAATAAAATTGCTGGACTATAACTTGGTGTTGTAAAATTGTTTACAATTGATTTACTTACACAGAAGAGGGCTGTAGCTTTTTCAGACCTGTTTATGGCATCATAGATATGTTGTGAAATTTTGGCTTGTCTTGCAGCATTCCTGTGTATTTGGGGTATACTTCTCTAAATGACTGTCAAATCATGAGGGGTTAATTAAGGATGCAAAATAAAGTTTTGATGTTGTGAAAACTATTTAACAACCACAGCTACCCAGCAAAGCCCATTGCAAAATGCAAGTACCATTGATTTAAAGTATTGTGACATTATTTAGAATTTAACTAAAATAGGAGCAGTTGAGATTATAGTTGTGAAATACTGAGAAATGTTCATTTTTGACTTTGAAATAAGTTCGCCCAAAGGTGAGGGCCAAAAATCTTGATAAATGAAATAATTTATTCATCATGCAGTGTGATAGAAATGCCAACTGCCTTCAGAAAATGCGAAATGACTACAACAGAATTTCATCTTATTCCTTTACTTTAGCAGTTTTATTATTTCACATGTGCAGCGGTTACTTTTTCATTTTACTTGAAGAATACAATGGGCACCATTTTAATAAGACGTCAGGATGGCAACCGGTGGTGGTGGGGGGGTCAATGGGCGCACAGCAAACCTGAAAAATAAATCCTTACCGTTCCCCATGCGATCGCGACATTATTCTTGGCCCTTAACGTGGTTTCCGGGTTTGGCGTCTGAAAGCTGCGCAGCGGGCGGACTGCACACCCGCATGACCTGCTGTCAGCTGGAGTGTCTGTATTTAAAGGGCCATTGCATCAGTGGTTTTTGCTGGACAAAGGAGCAAGCAGGCATAATGGAGCATCAGAGGGGCAATGCAGCTCCACGATTTAGTGACACCTCACTTGAGGTGCTGCTGGCCGGGGTGAGGAAGAGGACTAACGTCGGTCCCTCTGTTGCTCTCTCTGCTCTTCTGCAGGTCCATGTGGCGCACCTCTGTGTTGTGGAGCTGCAAGTGGCGGAAGTGCGGATGGTGATGTGCCTCCTCCTCAGGTGTACTGGTGAATGCAGCCATTGCCCCCCATCCCCCCCCAACCCCATCCTGTTGATGTCAGTTTGAGGGGGTCCAAAAAGTAGGTAAATATGTGTAAACAAAATAATTCTGAATGTGAACCAAAAATTTTCAGTCTAAACACGAAGAACTCCCAGCCAAAAGTTTGTCTGAGAGAACAGAGTGCCCTGCTGCAATAACTCACCTTTTATCCCCATCTATCAAACAGGGATTTAAATGGCTGCTGGCTGCAACCCGTCTAGTTTCCCACAGCACGGAAAACACGTTGAGGCAGTGTTGAAATCGTTTCCCAGCATCAATAACAAGATTAATCTCAATTCCAATGAGTTTAACTACTTTAATTGCTGCTTTAAACATCGTCCTGCCGGCTTTAATTGTCGGCGGGACTTCTGGGTTCCTGAACCATGCGCGCACCCAGATGGATCTGGGTCGTCCGTGTTTTTCGGCAGGTTGGAGCCAGGATTCCTTCCCACTCCAGAAATCCCTGATTTTGTTCGCCCTCCCCCCCCCACCCACCTCCAATGCACCCGGACTTTGAAGTTAAAATCGTACCCAATGGGCCCGATATTACCATGGCGGCAGGTTCGCGACGGGGGGTCTATTGGGCGCGTGGGTAACGCGCCCGGTGAAATCAGTGTGCTCCGCATGAAATTACAGGATAATTGGAGGCACTTACCTTTGCTTCCGGGTTTCCCGCGGGCAGACTGCGCATGCGCAGTATGGTCTGTCAGCTTGAGGAGCCCTATTTAAAGGGGCAGTCCACCAATGCTCCTCCTGCAGCAAACAACCAATGCTGCACCATGGAGCAGGCCAGAGGGAAGGCTGCCCCAAGATTCTCAGACTCCTCACTCCAGCTGCTGCTGGATGGGGTGAGGAGGAGGAGGGAAATATTGTTCCCATCTGATGGGAGGAAGTGCCCTCCCTCCACCACGAGGAAGGCATGGTTGGAGGTGGCAGAGGAGGTCATCAGATGTTGCACGAACCTGGGTCCAGTGCCGCAAGAGATTTAATGATCTAACCAGGTCAGGCAAAGTGAGTATACTTACGCATTCTGCCACACTCTGTCTTCCACGTCACCTCCACCACCACACAACCCCTTCTGCACTGCCACCACAACGCTCTCGCATCACTCTTCACATCCACTCAACTATCATCCTCGTGCCTGCACGTACTCACCGCCCCTGTCCCCATTCGAACACCACCACGCACACCAATCCTCATACAATATCATGGCTATGTTGCATACGCACCCTCACATGCATCTTCCTCACGCTCAACCCCACCCACACCAATGCATGCAGCGTCTCACCATGCAACCATCACTCAATCATACCTCTGTGTTTTGCCTTTATAGGAGAAGAGATGCCAGAACACCCGGGAGAGGGCACGGACCGGAGGGAGCCCGCCACACCAGGTGGTCCTAACGGACGCGGAGCAGCAGGTGTTGGAAATCAGCCGCACGCTGGAGTGCCTGTCCGTGGCGGATGCCGAGGCTGGGGTTGCACAAACGGCCGGTGACAGAAAGCTAACACTCAGCACTCTTGATAGCGAATGATCTTAGCATCACTTGGCATCTGCAGCACCTCAACATCTGTCCACATGCCTAATATTGCTTTCTGTTCTCTTGCAGGGCCGTCTGCGAGCACCGTGAGTGTGGAGGGCGATTCCTCAGAGGACCTGCCGGTCTCTGAGGGTCCGTCGTCACATCTGAGCCATGCATCCACCAGCCCAGATACACACACCTTGGTGGGTCCCCGTCCTCACTTAGTTGGGCTTGCACATGGTGAGTCACCACGCACATGTGAGCACGAGCAGACCCTGGTGGCAGGGGCAGCCGTGGAGAGTCCGCGTCGGTGGGAGCACTCTTCTCCAGGCTCTGCTCAGCTGGACCCAGATGCTGAACCGTGGGGGCCAGCCGTGAAAAGAAGAGTCGTCGAGGGGAAGCAGCACATTGCCGAGGTGCTGGAACAGGTGCCACGTGCACTCTCCACAATCGCGCAGGTGATGGAGGAATCCAACTCCTGCTTGAGGGGAATGGTGGCACAGGTACAGGAGGGTATCTCCGAGATAGTGTCGCAGGGACGTGAAGGTGTCTCTGAGATAGTGTCGGGGGTAGCTGCGGGAATGTCTGCGATGGAGGAAAGGCTAGCCTCCATCGAGCGTCAAGCACGGCTCAACAATGAGTCCATCCAGGCCCTGACAACGGCTGTTTGGATTCAGAGTGAGCAACATTCTGCCGCCTTAAACAGGCTGACAGATACTTTACAGGTGGCCTTCCAAGGCCTCACACAAGTCCTCCAAACTGCTGTCCAGCAGGGTGGAAGGAGGGATGTGGGCCTGGGCCAGGAGAGGGATGAAGCTGAAAGGGGACATGGAAGCGGGGACGCCACTCAAAGCGCTCCCACGTCTCACCCGTTGCCCCCCTCTCAACCAGTACCCGCAATGCTGCCCCCTCTCCAGGTGGCCGAGTCTGCCCCTGCACAGGTGCAGGTGGAGCAGTCTTTGGAGGGGCCCTCACGGGCACCGAAACCCAGAGGGCATCGGCCCAAAGCATCTCATCGGTCAGGGCATGAACAAGAACAACCTGCCACTACCTCTGCTGAAGCCACAGGGGTAGCACCATGTAGGGGTTCCCGGAAACGCAAGGCGAAGGTTTTGTGAGCAAAAAGGGAATGCACAAGGGTGTTTGACGATTTGTCATGTTTTTTATTTATATTTGTTTAACTCACATGCACAATAAATCCCATTATTATCACCACTACTGCCACGTCTTGCCCATTCTTGACTGGCTTGTGCAATAGGTCCCTTTCATGGGGCTCACCATGAAGATGCACACTTGGTCCCGCCCATTGGGTCATACTACAGTGGGTGCAGGTGTAGTTGCACCACTGTTTTGTGCAGGGGGCGGGGGAGGGGGCTGGTATGGCCGCTCCTCTGTCCAGGTGATGAGGACTGGATTCTTCGGACAGTCTGATGTTAGGAGAACCGTTCACATATTAGTGACTCCCTGGCCTCACAAGCAGCCAGGTGAGCCACTTTTCTGCCCATGGGTTGTTCCTGCTCCTCCTCGACCTCCTCCTCGGCCCCCTCCTCCTCGTCCTCCTCCTCGTCCTCAATATGGGTGGCAGATGTGGATGGGGCCTCCTCCAGCGGCACCCCTCTCTTGTGCCATGTTGTGCAGGGCACAACAGACGACTATGTTGCGTCCCACTCTGTGTAGCGCGTATTGAAGCGCTCCCCCAGACTGATCAAAGTACCTGAAGCGCATCTTGAGCAACCCTATAGCCTGCTCAATTGTGGACCTGGTAGCAATGTGGCTGTCGTTATATCGACGCTGTGGCTCGGTGGTGGGGTTCCTCAGAGATGTCATAAGCCACATGTGCAGGGGATATCCCTTGTCCCCGAGGAGTCAGCCCTTGCGGTTGTTGGGTGAGTGGAAGAGGGGCGGCAAGGTGGACTCCCTGAGGATGAAGGAATCGTGGCAGCTGCCAGGGTATCTGGCGCACACGTGTTGGAATCTCTTGCGGTGGTCACAGATGAGCTGAGTGTTCATGGAGTGATACCCCTTCCTGTTGACGAACAGCCCTGGCTCGTGTGGAGGTGCTCATATTGCTATATGGGTGCAATCGATTACACCCTGCACCCGTGGGAAGCCAGCCACAGCGTGGAATCCCACTGCCCTCTCCATCTGGCTGCGGTCATCCATGGGGAAGTTGATGTAGTGCGAGGCCCTGTGAAACAAGCCGTTGGTTACCTGCCTTATGCACTTGTGTGCAGACGACTGAGAGACGCCGGCGATGTCCCCGGTGGCAGCCTGGAAGGATCTGGAGGCGAAGAAGTTGAGGGCAGTGGTGACTTTGACAGCGACAGGTAAGATGATGGTGCTCGATCCATCCGGGAGCAGCTCGTCATTAAGGAGGCTGCAGATGTCCGCGACTACCTGGCAACTGACTCTGAGCCTCCGTGTGCACTGCTCCTCAGAGAGGCCCAGGAAGCTGAGCCTTGGTCTGTAGACCCGGTGGCGAGGGTAGTGCCTTCTGCGACGCATCTCTCTCTGCGGTTGCCCTCCCTCCTGCTGTGCAGGTGGATGTGTCACAGGACTGTGTTGTGGAGATCCACGTGTCAGGGGCGGACGGTATGGCTGGCGAGGCTGGTGATGCTGTTCGTCCTCCGAGGAGGTCATGACTGCAACTACAGCGGCCCCCATCCGGAAGGTGTAGGTCTGAGGGGTCCGCAAGGTAGGTAGGTTGAGGTTCCAAGTCGGTGAATTTTATTGTTAGGAGGAGGGTGGTGGAGGCCAAACTTTGTCCAAAGTGACAGAGTGGCCTCCTGCGATGGGTGAGGGTCTCCCCCCCCACGTGTCAGATGGACCTTTGCAGCTGCCACAGGCTGCTGGCTGCAACACGTCCGTTTGAACTGGGAGTGTTTCCCCCAGCACGGGAAACAGTCTCTGTCAATTGCAAAATCCCATCCCTGCTAACATAACAGGTCAATCAGGTCTGTAAACAACCTGAAGTACCTGCTTAAGTACTTTAAGTGGCACCCCACCGGCTTTAATTGCCAGCGGGAGTCTCACATGCGGGGGCTGCGCGCGAATGTGAGCGCGTCAGTGGGAAACCCGAAAGTGGGCGGGTTGGAGCCGGGCTCCCGACCCGCCCCGGGAATCGCCGATTTTCGTAGCCCCCCCACCATGAACGCACCTGATCGCGGGTGCTAAAATCGAGCCCAATGTGTCTGAGCCTGTTAACAGCACACCCCAAGCTTTGGAATAATTACTTCTATTTTGGACATGATGTGGAGATGCCGGTGATAGACTGGGGTGGACAAATGTAAGGAGTCGCACAACACCAGGTTATAGTCCAACAGCTTTATTTGAAATCACAAGCTTTCGGAGCTTTTCTCCTTCGTCAGGTGAAGACTTCAAATAAAGCTGTTGGACTATAACCTGGTGTTGTGCGATTCTATATTGGAGTCATTTTGTATTAAAAAAAACCTGTTTCCTGAAAGCCATCTATCGAAATAGGCTTCAAATATGTATGACTAGTTTCAACACACAATGTATGATTGGGGCTGGATAGTTCAATGGATTAGTCTTTGGCCTTTCACCTCTGGAGCCTGAGTTCAAATCCAGCCCTGACTGACAGATTTTTTTCTATCTCCTCTTTGTACTGGGCCTGTGTGAAAATAGTTTGGGCAGCCTGAATCCATTTTCTAGTGAGCTTAGGACCACAGCGCAAAATTGCCCCCTAGATGGCACTAAATTAGCCATCTCACTCAAAAAGGCCATAGGATAGTTGGTGCCTGATATGGAAATTGGCACACCAGTACAATATAATGAGTATTCTGAGGTTGGGACTGAGGCATATTGTTGGGTCAGAGTATCTTTCCTCTGCATCTAATCAATACTGACACGAGAGGCATGAAATGATGTCTTCTATTTCCCAGAATTACCATCCCTCACTTCGGAGAGTGCAAAATTCACAAAAAGAAATAATAGTATAATATGAGATATTAATACTGTAGCAGCTAGGTTAAGCAGAACTGATTTTGAAATGGATGCTAATCCAGGTTTACATTATGTAAGAAGAAATATGATTGGCAACAGGAAAAAAAAAGTGACCAAGAAAAGTTGCTTTTTACCCCAGCATCTTCTACTGTATGATATGGTACATTGCTGCAGTCCTGATTGCATAGGCCTGGAAAGCTGTACAGAACAAAGTATCCTGACCTGTTACATGAAGTGACTCACGACTAAAAACAGCTAATTTTAATATGTCCAATTTGGCTATATTAGAAATGACAGTAGTTAGAGCAAGTCCAAAAAAGTCATTGTTAGTGATCCGACATTCATGTGTAAATTGAACACAGATGTATCCTTTTGGCAGTTTTCTAAAGTGATGAACATGCCATGTACACAGATAATTGAAATCACCTCTTGGGAGTGTTGGGTTCCTTGTGATTTGGATTAAACAAAAGTACGAAAGACCTCTGGCAATAAGTGAAAAATATATTTGATTGAGTGGTAAGTAGATATATTATGTAAATTATTTCTTTCCATGTAAAATTTTAGCAAAATATTTTATATGTGCATGTTGGAGAGGAAAGATGGTCATGGTGCATCAGAACTTTACCTTTTACCATTGGAAAGATTGAATGAAGAATTACTTTCTTTTAACGGTATGGAAGGATTTCTGCTGAAGTTAGTTTGGGCAGTCTCAACTTGATAGACCACTGGCAGTGATCTGGTTTTCGATTATCCAAACCATTCAGACAAGTTTCTGTGTTGAAATTCCCTCCTGAAGCCCACTGTATAACATCAGATTCTGTGAAATAAAACTTCAGTATCATTTGTGTGATATGTGCTAAATTATCACTTCAGTTTGAATTTGGAGGAACTTACTGTTCTTAATGTGATGCCCATACATGTATAAGAAAGGGATTTCCATACAAAATGTATAATTATACATGTTCTACAATTTGATTCGACTTCTTGAATCTGTGTTTACCTCTGGTTATACACAGCATGAGGTAATGGGGCGACAGTTTGCTTTAAATTATACTGCCTGATCGTGCTGTAACAATAAGAAAGAAAGAACTAACTTACATTTTTTAGTGCCTTTTATGTCCTTTGAACTTTCTAAAGCACTTCACAGCTAATGAATTATTTTTTTTAAGTGTGGTTACCATTGTTATGTAGGCAAACATGACAGTCAATTTGCACACAAACAACAATGAGATAAATTAATCTGTTGGCCAAAGAAAAATGTTGATTAGGACAACCAGCAGAACTTCCATGGCCTTTTTGAATCATGCTATTGCATCTTTTATGTTCTAGGACTGTTGGCTCTCTCTCTTTGTCTCGACCAGTCTTTTCCAGTCCTTATCTCACTCTAGAGTTGGATTTCTGCCGCCTTTCGCTGGGTCAGCACTTACTCTCCTGCCCATCATTCCATACCCCTTCCTCACGGATCAACCCTTCTTCACTCCCCTAACATTCAGTATTTGTTACTAATCCTTATTGTAATCGATAAGAGTTAACTGTTTCCACCCCAGATTGCAGCTACAGACATCTTGTCCCCTTTCCATCCTGTATCTAGCACAATTGCAGTATATGTATAGCAGATGCCAATGCCCCACATGATCATATCCCTATTTTATTCTATAAAGAGACCCTATTATGTTCTATAAAGAGAAGATGCCGGAAAGCCTAGTGGAAGACTCCTGGACCAGGGGTGTCGGGTCTGGAGAAGAAAACTGAAGCTGCCCTCAAGGCTTCTTTACAAAGGAGGACACTTCAGAACTTTAAAAAAAAATTCTTATAAGTGGTGGGTGAAGGTTCTGCCCCCACACGGCCATCTGGAAACATTGGCACTAAGCTGGGACACCCAGCATCACCAGGTCCTGGTCTAGTTTCTGGTCATTCTGGTGGACTCCTTCCGAAGTTACTGCGGGTGTCTGCCAGAACAGCCCCAGATTTTCAGGGACCCTGATTTTCCATTTCCTGACACTAGTCTAGAACAGCACGTCCCATACTACAAAATGTAAAACAATAGAGGGAGAATTCACTTCAGAGAACTATTGAGTAGAATGGACCTATACTCTCAGGAGTTTAGAAGAATGAGCGGTGATCTCATTGAAACATATAAGATTCAGAGGGGGCTTGACAGGGTAGATGCTGAGAGGTTGTTTCCCCTGGCTGGAAAGCCTAGAACTAGGGGGCATAGTCTCAGGATAAGGGGTTGGCCATTTAGGACTGAGATGAGGAAGAATTTCTTTACTCAGAAGGTTGTGACTCATTGGAATTCTCTACCCCAGAGGGCTATGGATGCTGAGTCGTTGAGTATATTTAAGGCTGAGATAGATAGATTTTTGGACTCTAGAGGAATCAAAGGATAGGGGGATCGGGTGGGAAAGTGGAGTTGAGGTCAAAGATCTGCCATGATCTTATTGAATGGCCGAGCAGGCTTGAGGGGCCATATGGCTTATTCCTGCTCCTATTTCTTATGTTCTTATGTTCTATACTGTAAAACCCCTTCGCCCATTTGTTTGAATACAGCCAAGTGGCATTTAAAGGATGATATAATACAAAAAGAGGTGTAAGATTTTCTAGAATATCACCAAGTGTACCATATGGATCTAATCTAAAATTGTTTCCTGTTTCTTTCAATTTATTTTTTAAAAATTTTGTTTTAAATGACAAAATATGTCACTAACTCAAAGATAAAAATATGCGTATGTTTCACATAGGAGTGGAATTTTGACTGAAGATCTTGTTTACAAAAAAAACTCTGCTTGGTAATTTTCAGTTGGCAGAGATAGGACCACACCAAATTAGTTTTAATTTTAGAGTTGAAATTCAGGAATGGGTCTGAAATAGAAAGTGTTTGTTTGAGAAATAGCTTGAAATAGGATTTGATTACTACTTCCAGTCTAGGAGTGGTTCTTGACTTACTCTAAGACTAGAAACAGGTCAACACATTGAAGGTTTCAGCATCTCAAAACCTTGAAAATAGAAGCTAGCAATAGTTGTTTGGGATGTCTAAGCTTTGTATCGACAGCCATCATTTGGAGCTCCGATAACTATTCAGACAAATATTGATGATCACCCTCACCCCCCTGCTATGCATTAATCCTGGACTGTAATAATCAGAGCTTGATTCAGTATCTCAGAATGCTAGCTGTGAGAAAACATGAGAAAAATGGCTGATCTTGGAATTGATGCTTGGAATTTTGAAGCTATTGTCAGGTTTAAGATTTTTTTTTAAGTCCTACATAAACCCTTTTTATCACATTAAATGTTTTGCATTTAGTTCTCTGCAGTCGCAATACGTGTTACACAGGCAAAGTACCACTGCTATGTTTTATTTGGGATAGTCTTTTATTAAACATCTGAAAAGCCAAATGCTTTCTTTATATATTAGTTCAACTTAGATCTTTCACTGCCCATCTTAAACTGTGTGGTATATCATTTGTTATATAAAATTCGTGATGTTTGAAATAAACATGAATAGTAACACTTAAGAAAACAGATACCAAGTTCATAAGCTTTCAAAATGACATGAAATAACCTGGTGTTTAGAACATTTTGAAAAGATGTTTTGCATAGGTTTAAGCTGTTTCTTAATATTTTAGAATGAACCAAGTGAGTCAACCAAATAATTATTTTTCTCTAATCCCCGTTTTTGATTTCGCAGCAAAAAAAAATTGATCTAGTGTTTTTAGATATTCAATACATATAAAAGCAGTGATGCAGAACTCATAAAACCTACACCAATCCAGATGCTCAGGGAATATAGAAATCTATAAACAAGGCAGTAAATTCATCAGATAGATGCATAGGCATCTACATATCCACAAATTATTTGATACAATTCTGAATACCCATTGAACTGGTGAATTGTCAGAACTAGTAACCCCTGAAGAGTGTTTATATTCTCCCTAGCTTATAAGGACAAAATTGTGCTCTTTATTGTCTAAACTAATACAATTGAGAATTAACTAAATAGATGTTGGCTCCACTACCCCTAATAAAGATGGAAGATTGGAGCCTTTCCAGAGAGAATTTTAATCATTTTGAGTAGAACTTTTTCCTGCTCAGTCTTGGAACAGACCCACCATAGATATTGGCAATACTCTGTATTCTGTAAAATATTCCAATTTATATTTTGTTCTGTTTCCAGATGGGCTTACCAGATAACCACAATCTGGGGTTAAGATTTCCATATAATCTCAAACTTTATTTGATGCATGTTAATTTTAAACTTCTATCATGTAGTTCTGCACTCACAATCCAAGTTAAAATAATCTCCCATCAGTATTATCCATTTCACACCTCTTAAGATACTCTTTATTAGTTATGTTGTCCTCTTGCATTCTGCTCATAATTTGAATGTTTACTTTCCTTATGTTGTGCATAAAGCTAATGTCTTAAAAAAGTTAAAACATTGGTATCTCAGCAGGGAGCAAGCATAATTATCTTGCCCACATCTCACCAGTTTATACACTCGAGAGACATTACAGCCACTATTAGAACACCAATGCAATATTTGTATTGGAAATAATTCTGTGGGACCAAATCAGGGAGAAAAAAACCTGTCCTCTCAATAACACATAATAATTACCCTAGTTGATTTGTTCCAGTGTAAGTAAAGTAATCCCACTGAAAATAACTTGGACTGCCGTTGCAATGTACTTTCACTGCCAACTCTATGAAGACTGGTGTTGGAGAAAGCAAAGAAAGAGGTGTTCTTGCTTCCTTTTCATCGGAACCGGTTGTAGTGTGACTGCAGTTGGTGCAAAATTTATTTTGGAACATAGCTTTTTATTAAACTCTGCAAATACCGTAAGATGACTTTCAATTTTTGCTGATTAAAAAGACATACCAGTCCAATCAATTCATCCCAATTGGAAGGAACTGAATTAAGTCAGCGACAGAAGCAATGCTCTATCCAAATGTTTGAGAAGCTCCAGAAGTCTCTACACTCCTTCCTGGTGGTCTGTGTAACTCGCTAAAATACTGCCAGTACTACATCAGTTGACGCACTCTTAAGATAGCATGAAAAGTATCTGCTTTAAGGAGTTACACATACAGCAGATGGTTTAAGCTTATATTAAGTATCTTAACAGTAGCTTAGCCTATTAGCCTATGTACTACATCGAGTTACATTGAAACTACAGCACAGAAACAGGCCATTCAGCCCAACTGGTCTATGTCGGCGTTTATGCTCCACACGAGCCTCCTCTCTCCCTACTTCATCTAACCCTATCAGGATACCCTTATATTCCTTCCTCCCTCATGTGCTTATCTAGCTTCCCCTTAAATGTATCTATGCTATTTGCCTCAACTACTCCTTGTGGTAGCGTGTTCCACATTCTTACCACTCTTTGGGTAAAGAAGTTTCTCCTTAATTCCCTATTGCATTTATTAGCAACTATTTTATATTTATGTCCTCTAGTTTTAGACTCCCCTCTCAAGTGGAAACATTTTCTCTGCGTCAACCCTATCAAACCCTATCATTATCTTAAAGACCTATATCAGGTTACCCCTCAGCCTTCTCTTTTCTAGAGAAAAGAGTCCCAGCCTGTTCAGCCTTTCCTGATAAGGATAGCCTCTCAGTTCTAGTAACATCCTTGTGAATCTTTTTTGCAACTTCTGCAATGCTTCTATATCCTTTCTATAATTTGAAGACCAGAACTGTGCACAATACTCCAAGTGTGGTCTAACCAAGGTTCTATGCAATCTTCTTAACATAACTTCTTTGCTTTTTAATTCTGTCCCTCTAGAAATGAACCCTAGTCCTTGATTTGCCTTTTTTTATGGCCTTATTAACCTGCGTTGCTACTTTTAGTGATTTGTGCATCTGTACAACGAGAACCTTTTGCTCCTCTATCCCATTTAGACTCTTTATTATCCAAGCAGTATGTGGCCTCCTTATTCTTCCCACCAAAATGCACCACCTTACCCTTATCTATATTGAAATTCATTTTCCCATTACACACCCATTCTGCAAGTTTATTAATGTCCTCTAGCATTTTGACGCATTCTACCTTTGTATTAATTACACCTCCCAATTTGGTGTCGTCCGAAAATTTTGAAATTGTACTTCAGATTCCCAAATCCAAATCATTAATGTGAATTGTGACCAACAGTGGTCCCATCACCGATTCATGTGGAACACTACTTCCTACCTTTTGTCAGTCCGAGTACAGTTACTGCAGTTAAGATCACAAAGTAGTTCTTCCTTTTGACATTGACATGGGAAGGATACAGCAAACTGGTTCAAAACTTCTCAGTTGATTATGATGTGTTAAGATATGGACTCACTGGGGGAGAAATTCAACTCACTGTTTTGTGCCTGAGAAACAGACCACCAACAGTTGAAAATCTTGGGCGGGGGGTGGGGTGCAGTCCTCGGCCACCCTTTTGACGCCCGAGATCCCCCTGATGCAATATTCAGGAGGGCCTACAAATATGCTAGTAACCAGTCTGCCTGAAACAGGCAATAAGCCCATTAAAATGCAAATTAGGGTTCTATGCCAATTGTAGGACCCTGATTGCTTGATTCAGGTACAGATGGCTGGAGTGTATACCACGATGGCTGTGCCCAGTTGTATCAGATGTTGAGTGGCCAGTCCAGCGGTTGGAGGCCAATCTAAAAATGACTCAGGAAATTTTGAGTGTTTTATTTTTGTCAGCCCAAGAGAAGCAAGAATGCCCCTCCTGGGCCAGCATGAACAGACGGAGGGAGCATCTGATCTGCCAACTTTGCGCCCATTTCAGGCAGAAGTCGAATTTCTCAGCCATTCTCTGTAAATATTACAATACTTGGGGCTAGGTTTTGACTGTTAGGCGGCTGGCCGCCCAATACTGCCAACAGGAGGCCTGGTCCATTTTGAGGACAGGGGCTCATCATCATACTTTCAGTGGCATGTAGGATGAAAATGGGTGCCCTCAGGTAGCTCGCTGGTAAGGGAGTACAGTAGTGTAGTGGTTAAATACTGGACCAGTTAATCCAGAGGCCTGGACTAATAATCCAGAAAACATGAGTTCAAATCCTCCCACGGCAGTTTGAGAATTTGGATTCAGTTTAAAAAAGCTGGGGCTCAATTTTCAAATGCAAATTTGGGGGCAGGGGGGCAAAGAAAATCGCAAAAATCCGGAGCAGGGACGATTCCCGACTCCAACCCGCCGACTTCTGAGTTTCACATAGATGCATTGCCAGGGGATGATATTTAAACAAGCAAATGTACCTCATTGAGGTACTTAAGGTACTTTATTTCTTACATATTGGCCACTTAAAACGATTTTAAACATACCTGAGCGGCTTACCTGAAGTGCCAGATCAGGCAAAAATAAAGTAAATAAGTGAAATAAAATAACATTTCACAATGTAAAAAAATAAATAAAGCTACCTTTCAAACGATATCACCTGCACCCTCCTGCTCCGATGTCCGATGTCTCCCCCCCCAACCCCGATGTCTCCCCCCTGCCCGACAATGTCTCTCCAATATCCCCCCTCTGATCTTAGTCTTCCCCCCCACCCCCCACTCCCTCTTGTAACGGCCGATGAGGTCTCTCTCTCTGTCTTTCTCTCCACCCTGCGCCCCCCCGCCCCGCCCAGGAGTTGCAGCTCCTGTCGGCAGCCAGCCTGGTTGACAAACCCGGAAGAGGCTTCAATTGGCCTAATTAGGAACCATCTACTTGCACTCTGGGTTTGGCACCTGCAAATCACCACCCCACTAGGGGGCATAGTCTCAGGATAAGAGGTCGGCCATTTAAGACTGAGATGAGGAGGAATTTCTTCACTCAGAGGGTTGTAAATCTTTGGAATTCTCTCCCCCAGAGGGCTGTAGATGCTGAGTCATTGAATATGTTCAAGGCTGAGGTCGATAGATTTTTGGACATGGGGAACCAAGGGATATGGGGATCGGGCAGGAAAGTAGAGCTGAGGTCGAAGATCAGCCATGATCTTATTGAATGGTGGAGCAGGCTTGAGGGTCCGTATGGCCTACTCCTGCTCCTATTTCTTATGTGATTCCAGTCCCACACCAATGTGGTTGACTCTTAACTACCCTCTGAGGTGGTCTAGCAAACCACTCGGTTGTTGTATCAAACCGCTACTGTGGTTTGAGAAGAAGGCCCACCACCACCGCCTTCTCAAGACAATTATGGATGGGCAATAAATATTGCCCTTGTCAGCGATGCCCAAAGTGAATAAAAAAAAATATCGGGCAGCCTGGAGGCAGGCCCAGCTCATAAAAAGGTAGGTTGGGGGAAGAGGGTCCAATCCCGTGAGGTAGGGGACCTGTTGCTGCAGCTGGTCAGTTTATTTTTTTACGGCTCATGCTCTGCCCAGTTCTGTCCTAAAATGGAAAATCAGGGTCCTCTGTATGTCATAAGAGCACAATTTGCATATTATAAGGGCCTACTGCCTGAAACAGGCAGTTGCATCAGTCACCTAGTGGTAGGCCCCTTTGAAGATGGCTGTGGCTGGAGCGGCGGCGTAAACGGGGTGGTAAACCATTTTTAGGCCGCTACTGTCCTATTTACGCTGGACGGCCCAAGTTAAAATCTAACTCTTGGTGAGTTTTAAAAAGTTTATACTCTTAAAACTTCCTGATCTTACTGCATGTTAAAAGATTGTTCTTCTTGTCACTCAAAGCCTTGGAAAGGCATTTCTTGAAGATTTTTTCTTTCATCATAATGATTAGAATTTATACCTTAGTTGAAGCCTTGGTAAGTTGGATACAAAAGACTGTTGGATATTGGTAATATTCAGTCTGGTGTTTTGTAACATACTTTATAAGTCAACCACTTTCAGTACCATTTTATGCAGCAAGGCATAAGTACCAGGCAATGACCATCTCCAACAAGAGAGAGTCTAACCACCTCCCCTTGACATTCAATGGCATTACCTTCGCCGAATCCCCCACCATCAACATCCTGGGGTCACCATTGACCAGAAACTTAACTGGACCAGCCACATAAATACTGTGGCTATAAGAGCAGGTCAGAGGCTGGGTATTCTGCGGCGAGTGACTCACCTCCTGACTCCCCAAAGCCTTTCCACCATCTACAAGGCACAAGTCAGGAGTGTGATGGAATACACTCCGCTTGCCTGGATGAGTGCAGCTCCAACAACACTCAAGAAGCTCGACACCATCCAGGACAAAGCAGCCCGCTTGATTGGCACCCCATCCACCACCCGAAACATTCACTTCCTTCACCATGATGCACAGTGGCTGCAGTGTGTGTCATCCACAGGATGCACTGCAGCAACTCGTCAAGGCTTCTTTGACAGCACCTCCCAAACCTGCAACCTCTACCACCTAGAAGGACAAGGGCAGCAGGCACATGGGAACAACACCACCTGCCGTTCCCCTCCAAGTCACACACCATCCCGACTTGGAAATATATCGCCGTTCCTTCATCGTCGCTGGGTCAAAATCCTGGAACTCCCTTCCTAAGAGCACTGTGAGAGAACCTTCACCAGACGGACTGCAGCGGTTCAAGAAGGCGGCTCACCACCACCTTCTCAAGGGCAATTAGGGATGGGCAATAAATGCTGGTCTTGCCAGCGACGCCCACATTCCACGAATGAATTTTAAAAAATCACGTCATACCCTTCAGAATCTCCTTCCACCAAGCACAATTTTTGTATGAGATCCTTTTGGTTTCACCTTAATCCCTCAGTCTTCCTTTTCACCTCAGATTATGAGTCTTCCACAGCTCTGAGATATATGAGGTGAGGAAATGGACACAGGAGGAAGTCAAATTATTTAGCATTAATTTCAACTGGAAGTCTGGTAACTAGAACTAAATTTCTAAAAGTGCATTCACAATACAACTGCAGTGTCGGCATGAAGTGTTTTGGCTTCGTGTTGATGCTGCAGTTACAGTGTAAGTGCAACCTGAATCCAGAGGCAGGGACTGACTTGACACCAAAGTGATTTATTTCAGAAAATAATATTTTCGGATAGAGTATACGAATAATTTGAGACGTGACATACCGTGTGTGTAGTATTCTTGGGAAGAACAGGTTCCTGTACTTCCCAAGAAGATCTATGGTTCCCAAAGCTTTCCACCACTGGGTGTTTCCTCACCTCGTGTCTGGATCTGGTGTAGACTAATTGATTGAGATTGATTGACATGATTAATCAATAACTTCATTATTATTGTATCATGTGACTACCAGGATAGTATAAGCTGAACTAGATAGACCTTTAGCAGCCTTGGCTCAGTTACAGCATTCTCGCCTCTGAATCAGAAGGTTACGGGTTTAAGTCTCACTCCAGAGACTTGAGCACATAATTCAGGCTAACACCTCAGTGCAATTCTGAGGGAGGTGTGATCTTTCAGATGAGATGTTAAACCGAGGCCCCATCTGCCCTCTCAGATGAATGTAAAATATCCCATTCGAAGAAGAGCAGGGGAGTTCTCCCTGGTGTCTTGGCTAGTATTTATCCCTCAACCAGCATCACTAAAACAGACCAACTGGTCATTATTTCATTGCTGTTTGTGGGACCCTGCTGTGTGCAAATTGGCTGCCAAGTTTTCCTATATTACAACAGTGACTACACTTCAAAGTATTTAATTGGCTCTAAAGCGCTTTGGGACGTCTTGAGGTCGGGAAAGGTGCTATATCAATGCAAGTTCTTTCTTTTTTCCTCTAGCAATTCCTATGTTCCTCTGAAGACGAGTGAGACTGCCCTGACAAAGTAATGTTGCTCCACTTCCCTTCAGAGTCAGTTTGGGCCTTGACACATGATTTACATTCACAAATTTAGTGTTGTCGTTAAGCCGAAAGTGCTCTGCACTGACGTGAACCTTGTAGTGTGAATGCACTATAAACTTCATTTTTAAAAATCTCAATAAAGAATCATGCTAGCCTTTAGTGGAGGCTCAGTACACAGTGAAAATATAGCTTCAATGTTCTTTCTTTGTGATGGATTTATATTGTTTGCTAACATAAAAGTTGCATTCTTTAACATTTTGTCAAATACCCTGGACTTGGTACCACAGCTGAATAAGTCAAAAGAGAAAATAATCACTTAAAGTATATTTTGGAGGCAAATTTCACAGCATACTCAGGGTGAAACTCTCTGGTTTCTTAATTTACACATTATGCAACTCCTTGTTCTTTTTTTAAACTCTTTGTGTTAAGTGCATGCTACATTATGTTTAGCATATTATTTTTGTTAAGCTGTCATCATCTCACATTTTGTTGACTTCGGATACTAATCTGGATGTAGGGTTAAAGAGCTATGGCCTATTTCCATTTACTGTAACTGTCTCTGATGCTGATCTTGTTTATGGCAAATACAATCTTGACTAAACATTCTCTAAGTTGTAAGAACATAAGAATATAAGAAATAGGAGCAGGAGTAGGCCATACGGCCCCTTGAGCCTGCCCTGCCATTCAGTAAGATCATGGCTGATCTACCTCAATGCCACTTCCCACCCTATCCCCTTATCCCTTGATTCCCCTAGTGTCCAAATATCCATTGATCTAGGACAGGAACTAAGTTTGAATTATATTTGACCTAAGTTGGTGCAAAATCTTCAGGTGGAACTAATTATATGACAAAGAACAGAAATAAACTATACAAGTACAGTGTACTTGTTTCAACATGGTATTTTCTTATATTTGTTCCCCTTTCTTCTGATCCAGCAATTAGTAAAGTCAAAAGCTCTTTTGACATTAATATTACAGCATGTCATAGTATTCTTTTCACAACCTGTTGTGTCTATGTGTGAGTGTGAAATGTTTTAGTCAACCTTGAGCATAAAAATGAGTTATCTCCTGCGGATAACTAGTAGTTAAAAGGCAAAGATGGAAAGTGATCTAAGGAATTGGAAGTGGCACTAACACCTGTCCATACTTCAGCCATGCTGCAGATAGTGTCGCACCTGTTTAAATCTCATTCACAAGATTAAGTTTACAAAATGTGTCATCCTGCATGATGGTCTAAAAGGCATGGGAATTTTTGGCGATAGAACCAGAGACTCTCTGCGCTGGGAGTTCCCATTCCTCAGTCTGAGCTGTGATCCGGTATTTGTGTAGAGGATGGTATGCCTAGTGAGGTGAGGTGCACTGGTCTCCACAAGGGCAGATGGTAGTCCCAACGGCAGAATCGAGGCTAGTCAAGCGGTCTGGAAGAATAGGAATTTTAGAAAAAAGGTTTGTACAGGCAGCCGAAGGGAAGCATGGCAGGTTCATGGAGGGCCCAGGTGTTAATTGTATGATTTATATCAATGAGTGGTAATTGTATTCAGGTGGTGGGTATCAACTGGGGACTCTCGTATCCTTTTTATAGGAGAGCTTATCTAGGGTGTGATGGGCATGCAAGGGGAATCTCTATGAATAAAGGCTTGGAAACAACTAAAGACCAGGCTCTAGTATTCTGCCTTTCACCACATGGCTATCCAGTTATAACACCAGGCACCTCCGCACCCCAAGGGCAGGTGTTGGAGTTTCCATTAGTCATGGACAACTGGGTGCTCAAAATGTACCCAAATTGGCACATGCCTGCCTGTCCCATGTAAATGAGGTGCCCTCCCACTGACCCTGCAAACTCCGTTGGGGTCAGCACTCGAGGGCAGCTGATGGAGGCCGTCCAAGTGACAATGGACTTATAATTGCAAACTTCTTGTGATGTCAAGGACACTAAGGCATTGATGATGTGGATATACTTCTGGCATTCATCTCGGATGACGATGAATATCCAGTAAAATTGCTTCATCTACTATAGTATCGTAGTAGGAGGAGGCCGTTCAGCCCATCATGTCTGTGCTGGCTGTTTGAAAGAGCTATCCAATTAGTCCCATTTCCCTGCTCTCTCCTTGTAGCCCTGTAAATTTTTTTCCCTTCAAATATTTATCCAATTCCCTTATGAAAGTTACTATTGAATCTACTTCTACCACCCACTCAGGCAGTGCATTTTAGACCATTACAATTTGCTACGTTAAAAAAATGTTTCCCCATTTCGTCTCTGGCTCTTTTACCAATCACCTTAAATCTGTGTCTTCTGGTTACCAACCCATCTGCCACTGGAAACAGTTTCTCCTTGTTTACTCTGTCAAAACCGTTCATGATTTTGAAAACTTCTATCAAATCTCCCCTTAACCTCTGTTCTAAGGAGAACAACCTCAGCTTCTCCAGTCTCTCCACATAACTAAAGTCCCTCATCTCTGGTACCATTCTAATAAATCTCTTCTGCACCCTCTCTAAGGCCTTGACATCCTTCCTAAGGTGTGGTGCCCAGAATTGAACACAATATCCAGCTGAGGCCTAACTAGTGTTTCATAAAGATTTAGCATAGCTTCCTTGCTTTTGTACTCTATGCCTCTATTAATAAAGCCCAGGATCCCATATGCTTTTTTAATAGCCATCTCAATTTGTCCTGCCATCTTCAAAGATTTGTGTATGTGCACCCACAGGTCTCTCTGTTCCTGCACCCCTTTAAAATTGTACCACTTAGTTTATATTGCCTCTCCTCATTCTTCCTACCAAAATGCATCACTTCACATAGATCTGCGTTTAATTTCGTCTGCCATGTGTCTGCCCATTTCATTAGCCTGTCTGTGTCCTCCTGAAGTCTGTTACTATCCTCCACGTTGTTTACTACATTTCCGAGTTTTGTGTCATCTGAAAACTTTGAAATTATACCCAAGTCCAAGTCATTAATATATATCAAACAGAGCTGTGGTCCTAATACTGACCCCTGAGGAACACGATTGTATACTTCACTCCAGTCTGAAAAACAACCATTCACCACTGTTTTCTGTCCCCGAGCCAATTTTGTATCCATGCTGCCACTGTCCCTTTAATTTCATGGGCTTTAATTTTGCTAACAAGTCTATGCCTTTTGAAAGTCCATGTACAGAACATCAACCGCACTACCCTCATCAACCCTCTCTGTTATTTCATCAAAAAACTCAATCAAGTTAGTCAAACACGATTTTCCTTTAAAAAAAATCCGTGCTGACTTTCATTTATTAGCCCATACTTTTCCAAGTGCCAATTAATTTTGTCCCGGATTATTGTCTTTAAAAGTTTCCCCCACCACTGCCGTTAGGCTGACTGGCCTGTAATTGCTGGATTCATCCCTCTCCCCTTTTTTATCTAAGGAGGATTGGAAGATTGTGGCCAGGGCGTCCACAATTTCCACCCTTCCCTCAGTAACTTAGGATGCATCCCATCTGGACCGAGTGACTTTTCTACTTTGAGTACTGCCAATCTTTTAAGTACCTCCTCTTTACCTATTTTTATCCTCTCCAATATTGCTACTACCTCCTCCTTTACTGCTACAATGGCAGCATCCTCTTCTCTAGTGAAGACGAGTGTGAAGTATTCATTTAGTGCCTCAGCCATGCCCTCTGTCTCCATAAGAAGATCTGTTTTTCGTCCCTAATTGGTCCCACCCTTCCTTTGACTACCCTTCTACTATTAATATGTTTATAAAAGACTTTTGGGTTCCCTTTTATGTTAGCCGCTAATCTATTCTCATGCTCTCTCTTCGCCCCTCTTATTCCCTTTTTTAGATCTCCTCTGTACTTTCTGCATTCAGCCAGGTTCTCTACTGTATTATGAACCTTACATTCATTATAAGCCTCCTTTTTCTGCTTCATTTTAATTTTTATATCTTTCGTCATCCACGGAGCTCTAGCTTTGGATGCCCTTCCTTTCCCCCTTCTAGGGATGTGTCTGCTCTGTACCCGAATCAACTTCTCCTTGAGGGCCCCCCATTGTTCAATTACTGTTTTGCCTACCATGCAGTTTTTTTTGGTCAGCCGGATGTCTGATGTGTGTGGAAATTCACCATCATTTTTAACAGTCTCCAAATTGAACTACTGAAAAATGTAGAAATATTGAGTACACAATTTCTCGCCATAGGGGAATACCTGACCTCAACTAGATCACCCCTCAAAAAAATGCAGCATTATGGATACTCACCAAACCCTTGTATTGCTGAACATATCTGTGAATGTAGTCTTGAAGAGCTACCTCAACTACCCTTAGCCACAAATAAGTTGAGTTAGAATGCCCTTGTAAAGGACGATTGCAGATAACTTAGATAATCTTGCTTGAGCTGAGGATGCTTGAACTAACACATTTCTGGATTCAGTTAGTTATCTAACCTTTTCTAGTCTGGATTGCTATTTCTAGAGCAGTAATATATCAAACTCAGTCAAGCATTATTCATATAAACTCGCAGGGAATAACTAAAGCCTTGAAATTATATTGTGATACTAGCAGATAAATAGGCATTCCTCTAAAATTCCTCTCTCTGCCATTGAAGTGGAGGTGTTAACGCATTATTTTAAATGGTTTAATGATTACGCTGAAATAATGGAGGAAGGAATTTCAGACAGATGCATTGCTGTTTGTACACTACTATCTCATGGTGTAATGCCATGACCTCTAATTGAGATGTTCATCTTAACTAGGTTTAGCTTCCTCGACTGAGTGTATTAGAACTTCTGCAAGAACCTGGGAACATATTTGTTATAATAAGAACTTATAATAACATAGTTTCTGTATAGTTTTGGCGAGCCGAACTTCATTAATAAATATATATATGTGAAAAACTTTGAGTTTGTCCAGTGTTGTTAGAGAGTGAATTGCAGTCCATTTTTAAGATTATAGGAACACTTTACAAGGTGTTGAAACTGGAATAATCATGTGGGAATGTTTTAAATATTTCCCAAAACTTCAGTTATCATGTGTTATATTATGGAGTGTGTCTGTGGTATTAGTCAAGTAGAAAGCATTATGGGCAATATATGCTTGAAGAAAGAACTTCAGAGTTACAGAGAAGCATCTTGTTTGCTGCTAGTGAGCTATTCATATGACTATGGTGTAATGTTTCAACCAATATACATATGTATTTAATACTGCATAAAGTTTCAACTGGTGGTGCCACATTATTGATTAAAGCAGCTGAAGCCTCTGGGATGTCAGCTAGTGTTACTTTGAAATACAGTCAGCATTCCAACAATGTGTTTGTGCATTTGCTCAATTTATGGTTTAGAACTGAGTTTTAGGTTTTTTACATTTACTTCTTTAGTTCTTGACCATCTTGAAGCAATAAGATTGCACAGTTAATTCATGCTAATAATCCCTTTTGTAACTACAAAGATCTATAAGCTTTCATAAGCCTTTGTTTTCTTTCTGTATGGGGAGTCATTTTCACAGAAAATAAAACCGCAGTATATACTACAGTAACAAGAAAGGACATACTAAGTCCTTACATGGAATTATATAGACTGTACACAGAGACAGGCCATTCAGCCCAACAGGTCCATGCTGGTGTTTGTGCTCCACACGAGCCTTCTCCCACCCTCCTTCATCTAACCCTATCAGCATATCATTCGATTCCTTTCTCCCTCTCTGGGTAAAGAAGTTTCTCCTGAATTCCCTATTAGATTTTAGTGACTATCTTATATGTATGGCCCCTAGTTCTGGTCCCCTGTGCCATATGTAGAATCTATAGACATTTTGGCACTGATTGAGGAAATGAGAGATAAAAATGTCTAGAAAAACACAATGTAGTAGCATACCTCCCAGCACAAGTGTGGTGCATTCACAATTAGGAAAGGAAAGGTTACAGCCAGTGAAGTACTTTTGAAGTGAAGTCACTGTTGTAATGTAGGCAAACACGGCAGCCAATTTGCATACAGCAAGGTCCCACAAAAAGCAATGAGATATATGACTGGATAATCTGCTTTAGTGATGTTGCTTAAGGGATAACTAGTGGTAGGACACCAGGAGAACTCCCCTGCTCCTCTTCAAAAAGTGTCATTGGAGCTTTTACGTCCACCTGAGGGGGCAGACGGGGTCTCAGTTTAAAGTCTGGATTATTTGTGCATGTCTATGGAGTAGGGCTTGAACCCATGACCTTCTGACTCCAAGGCAAGAGTGCTAGCTCTGATACCTATGTTTACTTTCACAAAAAAAATCAAGAAAATAGTCTTCTCGGAAATGAGATACTGAATAGTTTACGTTTTTACTACGTTAAAGGCACTATATAAATGCAAGTTGTTGTCGTAGGTGATTGTGAATAGTAGAATTTTGGAACTTTTCAGCCATAAATAACACAATTGATTCTAAACTGTCTATTAATAATTTTGAAGGCAAACTTTCACTGTATTTTCCCTGTCCCTGTCAAAGCATTTGTACTCAAAGTATACATCATCGTCAACGGTGCAAAAATTTTAAACCCATTTGTCTATTGAAGAAGAATCCAATCATGCTATTATAACCCTTTTTTTCCAATGGAAAATTAAGGTGCACTGTTTTATCCAACTTTGTTTTTATAGTTTGATCCTTGAGTGGAGGAACCCAAAAGTACAGAGTCCATAATAGGTGATAGTTACTATGCAACACAAATCCTACATTATAGCTGTTTACACCAGAATGTGAAAAATATTTACTTTTTGATATAAAATTTACAAAGAAAGAATTCACATTTATATAGTGCCTTTCATGACCTTTACAGGCAATTAAGTACTTCTGAAGCGTAGCCACATAGGAAAAGCAGCAGCTAATTTGCGCATAGCAAGGTCCTACAAATATCAGTGGGATAATGACCAGATAATCTGTTTCAGTGATGTTGATTGAAGGATAAATATTGGCCAGGACACCAGGGAGAACTCCTCTGCTTTTCTTCACATAGTGCCATGGGATCTTTTACGTTCACCTGAGAGGGCAGACGGAGCCTTGTTTTAACGTCTCATCCAAAAGATGGAGAAGATTCCACAATGTATTTGTTGTCATTTGATATTGTGTTAGACTAGGTAACTAACCAAGTTCTAGCATAACTTATCCAAACAAACTTGGTGGGATTGTACCTTAAGGTATCATGTTACCTAAAAAAAAAAGAATGCCTGGAAATTCCTCATAGCGTTGCAGCCTTCCATTGCAGGAGTTCAGCATTGTACTTTACACACTATATATTTAAGCCAATAGCAAATCTTGACTTGAAACTATTCTAATTATTTTAATCTTGGCAAGCATTGATAATTGACTATAAATATAAAACTGAAGTATATATCAAATATAATTGTCTCAATATGGTGTTTGCCAAGTATTTTATCATGATTAATGGGTTATCCAGTTAAAAGCAAAATTCTACAAAGTAGAAATTCGCTGAATTGTTTTCTTTCAGAGCAGCCACATTAAACTGATCAGACAAATAAGTTTTAATATATGATCTGGATTGGCACTAATTCATCAGAAATGGTCAGACTTTGAGTAAAATGGATGGTATAATGGCCACCAACAATATTAGTCCATTGTATTGGTTTACTGAGGCTGCAGTTATACTGACATTGATACACAAATGGCTAGATAACTCGAGAGTAACATCCAAAACTGCTTTGTGTTTGTACAAAGTGGCATATAACTTGAGAATAAAGTCCCAATCTGATTCCCAATGGTATCAGGCCCACTCAAAGAGCTTTGAATTTGAACTGGTTACAGTGTATCTCTGGGTGCAAAGCTGTCCTGGGACTTTACAAACTTACTTTCAATATCAGGAAAAAGTGGATACTGCGCTTCTAAAATTAAAAAATTACTTTGTTGGGTTGAGAGGGAGGAGAGGTGTTGGGGGCCAGAGCTCTGTGCATGTATTGAAGCACCCAAGATCAGAGTTCCTTTATCATTCATCTCAGAGTGATAGCTACTGAGCAGTATCTGGTTTGCTGACTAATCACTCCGTTGGTCACAATCTGAGGCCAATGGTTGCAATACAATTGCAGCCTCAATGTCATATTAGTGGAAGGAACGTTACTTGACCTATAACCCTAGAAAGTTAAATTGGTAGTAAAATGTTTAAAATGCATTTTAGCCATTTGATCAAAATCTAAATGTTAGGATATTTACTCCTTAATTGTTTTAGATGTGTCATGAAGTAAGGGTTGAAATATGTATATATTATATTGTACTTTCTTTCAGAAAATACAATGATTTCTTGATAAAACTCAACAGAACATTATATAATATTTTCTTCCTGGCTGAAGGGAGTTTCGATTTGAGCATCCAGCCAAATCAGCTGTCACATTTGAGGTTCAGCCAGAGGCCACAGCAAACAAAAACTATGTCCACGAGCATCTGCCTCACATTAAAATTACATTTTGGCATAAGTCTGTTGTGAAAAACTTACCTTGCTCAAAAGATTTGTCACTTTTACCACTTGCAAAGCTTTGCAATTCAGCCTCAAGCTATTTCTACTTTAAAGTTTAGAAACCAAACCAAATAATTGTTTGGAGGGGAGGGGGGATGGCTGTGGTTTATTTGCAATAAATATTTGCTATATTGTTTATTTAGTCTGGGGACAAACTGACTTATTTTGCTGAGATGCTTATTAAATTTCTTTGCATGTGTTAATTAGAGGATTTTAATGAACAGCATTGTATGCCTCACTGGTATGTGACAAATTTCCATATCGCCGTGTAGCATTTGAACAAAGTTAGAATTAGATGTATTAAATTTGAAGCAAATTATCTGCTCTATTTAATGATATGATTTCTGTATGTATCCATAAGTTGCATAATATGGTCTTAATTTATAAAGATTACTACATAATATTAGACCATTTAGATGGAAAGGTTTGTCTGTGAACATATTAGGCAGTCACAATTGCAAAAGTGGCTGGAGAATCTCTGTGGCCTCCCCCAGCCCTACAACCACCACCCCCCCTCCCCGAACTCTCCATTCCTCTGATTCCATCCAGCCTCTTGTGCTCCTCTCTCCCTTTGCCCCACTTTTGGCTGATGTGCTTTCAACCACCTCAGTCCCACTCTCTGAAATTCTCCATAAATCCCTTTACCCACCACCTATCCCACCTTTAAGATCCTCTTTAAAACTCACCTCTTTGACTAAGATTTTGGGATCACCCATCACAATCTCTCCCTTTTTGGCTTGGCATCCAAAAATGACTCTGTGAAGCACTTCGGGACATTTTTCTACATTGAAGATGCTATATAAAAGCGGATAAGAGAGGCAAAGAGAGAGTATGAGAATAGATTAGCGGCTAACATGAAAGGAAACCCAAAAATCTTTTATAGACATATAAATAGTAAAAGGGTAGTCAAAGAAAGGATGGGACCAATTAGGGACAAAAAGATCATCGTGTGGAGGCAGAGGGCATGGCTGAAGTACTAAATGAGCACTTCAAATCCGTCTTCACTAGAGAAGAGGATGCTGCCATTGTAGCTGTAAAGGAGGAGGTAGTAGCGATATTGGATAGAATAAAAATAAAGAGGAGGTACTTAAAAGATTGGCAATATTGAAAGGAGAAAAGTCACTGTCTAAATGGGATGCATCCTTACTGAGGGAAGTAAGGGTGGAAATTGCAGAGGCTCTGGCCACAATCTTCAGATCCTCCTTAGATATGGGGACGGTGCCAGAAGACTGGTGGATTGCAAATGTTACACCACTGTTCAAAAAAGGGGAGAGGGATGAACCCAGCAATTACAGACCAGTCAGCCTAACGGTGGTGGTGGGGAAACTTTTAAAGACAATAATCCAGAACAAAATTAATTGGCACTTGGAAAAGTATGGGCTAATAAATGAAAGTCAGCACGGATTTTCTTAAAGGCCAATTTTGTGGATTAGTCACTCGGGTTACCAGTTTCATGGATTTTTACAGTTCGCAACTAGCTTTTAACAATAAAATTATATTCAGAAAATAAAAAATGCAACTACGCTAGGCGATACAAAATACACTATATTAGCTTATAAAAGAACATGTTACAGAAAACAGTTATACATAACAAGTGAGGGCACAAAGAACATGGGATATCTTTGTCCTTGCAGACACTCAGAATTGATGTAACAGGTACTTGTGCATTTTCCTTCGATTCCCCATGGTTGAAAGAGATAAAGAGGATGGACAAGAGTCAATCTCCTAACAGTTGCACAGCAGCGGCTGTATTGGCGCCAGAGATTTGAGTTACCTTGGCCACCCTTGTGAGGTTATTGATCCTCTTTCTGCATTATGTGGCAGTTCCTGGGTGGTGGAGGTTGCACTGACTGCCTCTCCCACCTTCCTCCAGACAGCCTGCACCATTCTCCTATGATATGTCCTGCTCTCAGTACCCATCAGACGGTGCCTCCTGGCCCTCATTTCTTCCAGCAGCACTGGCACATCAGAAAGGCTGGTGGCCCTTCCAGCTGCTGACACCCTCCCCTGCCCCCATGACTACTGCTGCTTCTGCCATCCTGCTAAGAGCTATTGCAGCCCTTTCAAGGCTGCATGAGAACTGTATTCTCCTCCCTCCCAGCAACAGTAAGTCAATGACAGGCAGATTTCTGGCTTGCAAACTGCCCTGCATGGCCAACGAGGGTTTTGGGAGGAAATTATGGTAGGTTAGTGTCGATTTCACAGTGGGTGTTTGGAGCACCTCGCAGCAAACCGGCCAGGAGGAGAATTCAGGCCTTCATCTTTTGATGCCAATATCATGAAAATATCATTCGGTTATGTCTTTCTGTAGTTTTGTTTAAAAAAGATACATGGGAAAAACTACAAGGAGCCAACAAATGAAGATTAAAAATGTATTTTACTAACCAGCGGAAAGTGGATTTTAAGAGTATGCAAAGACTATTTGAACGTTTAATTCTAAGGAGTATCAGGAGCATTGGCTACACACAGCACTGGTGATTAATGGCAATTCCTGCTCCTCCCCTACCTATTACACAGGTTCAGAAAAAAAGACAGCATTAAAGGCCATTCAGAACTCCTTCACAGCTGGGAATTTGTTTACTTTCTTTCACAATTTTCTGCGTATAATTTATGACGGCTGCTCCCTCTATTCCACTATCTTGTGGTTCATATCAAGCTAAACAATTTCTAACAAAAAAACACAGCTGATGCTGTTTCTCATTAATGGGATTTTGCCTCTGTCTGGCTGTCTATGCGTAGCTCAGATATAAGAGCCAGGAAGCGGATGCGAGAGTAGGTAAGTCTTAGATGAGGGGTGGCGGGGGTTGGTTATGGGAGGTCGAGGTCAGGAGTCATCGGGGGGAGGGGTCAGGATCGGGAGTCATCGGGAGGGTCGGAGATCGTGGGGGAAGTCGCTGCAGGTAGGGCCTGGGGGAAGCACTCCTGCTCCTTCTGGTCCACAAGCTGTGCTACAAAGGCACTTACCTGCAGTTTCAGGCCTTCTCGCCTCCTCTCACGTGGTGTGAAGTAGAAGGCCCAGAAATCCTGGCCCCCAGGCATTAAAACCAAAAAAGCTGTAAAAATAGAGGCCCGCAGCCTCCTTGAAAGCTTTTAGTGACTGACCTGCCTCCTAAGAGCAGGTTGGTCGCCCACTCCTCAGCCTGCCTCTGTTAAAACCGGAAATGGGTGGGTTGGGGGCGGGTTTTAGATTTTAAAATTTTTTTACTGCCCTGCCCTGCCCGCCCCCAACCCACCCTTTTTTCCGAGTTAAAATTTAGGCCCAGGTATTGGTTCCTTGGGACTGAACATAAGAACTGACCAAAGTATCAGTGCAAATAATGCATCCAATGTGAAGATAATTTGTATTTTTGCTGTAGAAAACATCAAAGTTAGAGATGCAACTTTGCAGTGTCTGGTGATTGCTGGCAAACATGGAGTCCGGTAGTAGTTGCACATGGAGTAATCACGAACAAATAGCCCTGGACGCTCTAGTAACGGTGCTTATGGTATTTATGCTGCCAGTGAAAGGCTAGGAAACTAACCATGATTTTTTTCGCTGATCGTTTTTGCTATAATCTTTCTCCTCCAGGCTACCCCTGTCCCAGGCGCTTCCCTCAAGAGATTACAACCAGTCTGGGGAATGAGTTGAGTATAGCTATTGCTGCTGCATACAGTTGCTTTTGTGGTTTGGGTGGAGGGAGACAGGCTGAGGTTTGGTTCTGGTCCCACTAGGAAAAAAGTTGAAATACGGATGAACAAAAGATGTTCTGGGGAATTCCTAATCCAGCAAATTTAAAAGGAGGCTGAATTCATGGGAAATAGGCATCCAAAGAGATTACGCACTTTGAAAAGGCTGGTTCATTGCCACATGTAAAGATTAATGGTGAATCAAGATGCTTAGCAAGTTTGTTATGTGTGCTGGTCTCAGTAAAAAGAGAAGTATTTTAATTAGTTATTAGGAAAGTAAATTATAGTTTTAATCTGTTCAAATTTTGCTCTTTCGTTAAAGTTTTGAACTACAACCTCTAGGTATCAAATATCTCAAAACACTCCAGTTTTATAAGCCTCAGTACAGTAACGTTTTAAAGGTGTTCTATCTTAATAAAAAAACGTGTTTGATAAATCTTATTTCATTTGCAATCGTACAGTATGTTGGTGTAAATTGTATTGAGAATATATCATGTGCATATCATGTGAGTAATAATCATGACACACAATTCTCTTATTGGATTTGCAACATTAAGACAATGCCACTTTAGCATAAAACTGAATTATAGTCCAGCAATCCTCCCCGCTGCAGTGAATGCAACTGATTTGCCCATAGTACAAACCTTTATTCAGCAGTCTTTTTTAAACAATTTTTTTCTGCTTGTTATATCCACATGCTTAAAATTAATGGTAGTCATCATATCTGGGTCATAAAATATTATATTCATAAATAATAAGGCAGCATTAGTTCCCATTATTTTCAGTGGAACTATGAATTTGTGTTTTTAGTAAATCTGCTGGTGATATTTGTTCCTGGTTTTATTTACTTTGTACTCTTCTGAATCATCATACGAGATAATTACAGATGTTCTGTGGGAATAAATTGTCCCCCGCAGCCTTAATTTCATTGCAGCAGCATTTGTCTGACAGCATTCTTTTTCATTATACACATTTTCAGCCTCTCTGTCCAATAGTTCTGTCCAATATTTAAACCAGGTTGCATGGGACTGAAGTTGAACAAGAAAATGCCATGTCAGATATCGCTGGTTATCCCATCTTTGTTCTCTTTTGATCTATTCCCACACTTTGCACTATCTGTTGTTTTTCTCACTTCCATATATCAGCCTCTGTTGGGACTCTCTGGGGGTAATTTTAACATAACTCGCCTGGCGGGAAACTGAAGAGATGGATCAGCTGCCTGTTTTAAATTCTACCCAATTTTACTTTCCACGGAGGTCAATTGTAAAATAAAATTGGGTGGAGTGTTAAATCGGAAGCCGATCCGATCCAGTCAGTTTCCCACGGGGTGGGTTAGGTTAAGATTACCTCCTATACGTTTGTTACTGTGCTTTTCAGATTTCTTCTCATCTCTTATGTTTCTATTTCTCCCTCAATACATTATTGCAGAAACTGCTGTACCATACTCCCACCCTCATCATCCCAGCTAATTCCACTATTTAATGCATGAAATATCTTAATTACAATAGTTCAGTTATTTTTGTATCTTTAGTTAACATACTTGGGAAGAACTGTGCAAATGGGAGTTTTTAAATCCAACAGAACGCTTAGTTTCTGTGGTAAAGAAAGAAAAAACTTGCATTTATATAGCGTCATTTGTGACCTCAGAACATCCCAAAGTGCTTCACAGCCAATGAAGTAGTTTTGAAGTGTAATCATTGTTGTAATGTAGGGTCACGCAGCAGCCACTTTGCACAGAACAAGGTCCCACAAACAGTTTTTTTGAGGAATAGATATTGGCCAGAACACCAGAAGAACTCCCCTGGTCTCATTTGAATAGTACCATGGGATCCTTTATATTCACTTGAGAGGGCGGATGGGGTTTCGATTTAACGTTTCATCTGAAAGACATCACCTCCACAGTACAGCACTTTCTCTACTGCACTGAAGTGTTAGCCAAGTTTATGTGCTCATGTTTCTGGAGTTGGCCTTGAACCCGTAACCTTCTAACTCAGGCGAGAATGCCACCACTGAGCCAAGGCAGTAGCTTTTCTGGAGTTTTCCAAATTCTCATAATACAATTGTAGGACTTGAGTTTATGGAATTTTATAGCCAAACATATTTAAGACTATTTGGATCTGGCAGAGGCTGTGGAATGAAATTTAAAATAAAGTTTTATTTGACAATAATTACAGTATAGAATTATCTTTGGAGATTTCCTTTTTTTTCCCCGAACAAAGTAATTCCACGTATCCAGACATTTACTTCTAGAAACTGTGCTAATTTCGCACTCTTCCTTTCACTTTTTCTGTCGATTCCTTTTCATTGGTCTGAGTTTGCCTTTGAAGCTTCTATTTTCACGCCATGATCTCCACTTTCCTTTCAGTTTCCTCTTGAACTGTCTGTTACCACCTGCTCAGACTTTAGTTTCTCTCGTGTGTCTTTATGCCATTATTCTTGCTTTTCTAGAGGGGGTTGAGGGAGAGGTTCTGTACCTTGTATAAATACTAACCACGCACTCCTAAAAAAAAAGTGAGCAATAGGCACACGTAAGTGTTCACCTGTTGCCCTGCAAATGCTCATTTCGACAGGGACAGAAAAAGTTCCATTGTTGAATCCTGCAGTGCAATATTCTGGAGTAAAAATGTTCAGAAATCTTTTTGCAAGTGATTTCCAAAAGCTGCTGCTGAAGTGGTACCCACTTATTTTAATTATTGATCTTAAGTATTATTACTGATGTGATGTGAGCTGCAGACTTCTGTTCATTCAAGATAATAACTGTTTAAAAGTTCAATGATATTTTTAACTGAGCTTCTCTAATAACACTCGTGTAGTAGTAAGCGGGGACGTAAAATCCTGGGGCAGGGTGTGAGGCTTGTCCAGGTGGGGTGTGGTGATGGGGAGAATGAGAAAAAAAATTGGCACAGGAGAAGGTGGCTGTTTATGGTTTATGTTGAAGTCAAATCTGTTAGTGCTTTTTAAAGGGAATTAGACATTTGCTTGAAATATAGAAATATTAAAGGCTATTTAAGGCAAACAGAAGAGTGGGATTAGACTAGATGACTCGACAAGAAAAAACATTGGTGCAGATTTGAAGGGCCAAATGGCCTACTTTAGTGCTGTAACATTCTAGGATTCATTCTATGATTCTAACTGCTTTTACTTCTGGGTAACCTTAACCCATATCAACTTTAATTCCAGTACAGTGTGTGCTACTCTTACGATTATTGTAATACAGTGCACCATCTTTTATGCTCTCCTTTCAACTTTTTCTGTTAAATATTGAACTATTTACCTTTTATACTTTTCTTTGAAGTCCACCCCTAAATTCTGTTTTTTTTTCCAGTGAACACCTTGACTATTTGGGCACCACTACATAAGGACAAAAGAAAAGTGCAGAAATGTGGTGGCAGTAAGTTTTCTAATAATTTAGCTGGTACCAATTTATGTATCAGGTTATTCTACTAATGTTATTTATGCTAGTAATAGTATCAGTTTGGCTCAGTTGATAGTGCTTTTGGCTGTGGGCCAGAACAATGTGAGTTTGAGTCCAATACCAAAATTTGAGGGCATAATTTAGGCTGACATTCGTGCAGTGGTGAGGGAGTGTAGTACTTGGCTGTGAGTCAGAAGGTCATGGATTCAAGTCCCACTGAAGTACTTCAGCACATAATCTAGATTGACACTTTAGTGCACTACTCAAGGAGTATTGCATTAGGAGGTGCCATCTTGTAGGTGAGATGTTAAATTGAGGCCCCATCTGCCTGCTTAAGTCAATGTACAAGGTCTTATGGCACTATTCAAAGAAGAGCAGGGCAGTTCTCCTAGTGTCCTAGCCAGCAGTGCTCCCTCATCTTACAAAAGAGAACAAATTGGCAATTCATCTCATGGCTGCATATGTGGACATTGCTGACACTGAAAGGCTGCCACTTGAAATATCCTTAGAGTAGTTAGCAAGAATGCTGCTGAAGGTTCTCTACTTTCTGTAAGAGGTTTTGTAACAGTTTAAGGATTTACTTGATACATTTTATAATGGTTCTCTTTCCCAAATTAGGTAACCAATTCAGATTTATTAATCTGCAAGGATGAAATTTGGTATTATCAATGGAGGTGTCTTGGTTGTGTGGAAATAAGCTGGTCTGTAGAATGGAAGAATACAGATTCTCCTCTGATTGTCCCACAACTTGAGTTCTGTAATTTCAAGATTCCTAGGGAAGATACTAAGTAAGTTGCATCTCCAAAGGACACAGCTGAGTGCAAAATAATTGAAGAGCAAACTTGTGCACTTACCTAGGAACAAGAGTAGGCCATTTAGCCCCTCGAGCCTGATGTTAGCTAATCTGTGACCTAACTCCATATACCCGCCTTAGCTCCATATCCCTAAATACTTTTGGTTAACAAATCCAGCAATCTTAGATTTAAAATTAACAATTGAGCTAGCATCAACTGCCGTTTGCGGAAGTGAGTTCCAAACTTTTACCACCATTTGCATGTAGAAGTGTTTCCTAACTTCACTCCTGAAAGTTCTGGCTCTAATTTTTAGGCTATGTCCCCGAGTCCTAGATTCCCCAACCAGCAGAGGTAGCTTCTCTCTGTCTACGCTATCAGTTCCCCTTAATATCTTGAAAACTTGGATCAAATCATCCCATAATCTTCTAAATTCCAGGGAATACAACTCTAGTTTGTGTAATCTCGCCTTGTAAGTTAACCCTTGGAGTCCAGGTATCATTCCAGTAAATCTATGCTGCACTCTCTCCAAGGCCAATATATCCTTCTTAAGGTGCAGTACCCAGAACTGAACACAATACTCCAGGTGTGTTCTAACCAGTACTTTGTACAGCTGTAGCATAACTTCTACCCCCTTGTATTCTAGATCTCTAGATATAAAGACCAGCATTCCATTAGCTTTTTTGATTATTTTCTGAACCTGTCCATGACATTTTAATGATCTACATACATGGACCCCTAAGTCTCTTTGGACCTCTACTGTTTTGAGCTTTTCACCATTTAGAAAGTACTCTGATCTATCCTTTTTAGGTCCAAAGTGGATGAACTCACATTTGCCTGCATTGAAATCCATTTGCCACAGTTTTGCCCATTCACTTAATCTATTAATATCTCTCTGTAATTTTATGCTTCTATCTACATTGCTTACTACTGGCTGATTGATAGTAGGAGAGATAGATTCCTGTCAAAACTGTTTCTTATGGAAGGCTGTGTATGGCTTGGAGGGAATCCAAAGTGGGAGAACATTTTTTTTATTGAAACTATTTTCAAGATTAGCTTTAAGTAATATGAAGAGAAGGAAACTGTGCAGTAGCTCTTACATACAGAAACAACCGCATTTGTCCAAAAAAACACAACAAAAACTGTAGTATTTTCAGTTTAATTTGGGAACAGCATCAATGATTGCAATTACCATTGCTGTGATGCATGTGTTGAGGTGCTGTTCATAATAAATTAGAGGCCATCTGCTCAGAACACATAGAGCATTAATAAGAGAATGTTCTAGTTTAACAACTGTAGCTCACAGATTCTCAAGCTTGTTTTTACATATTTTAACATTTATTGTGTATTTTCCTTTTACTTTTCATATGCATTAGATTATGTTTCTGGTTGAAGAATTGCTTTTGTGTCCCTCTCAGAAAGCAGTATCAGTGATCCCTACTCATTCAAGATGACTGTCCAGAATGTTCCAGGTGGTTTTTAACAGTCCTGAGCATGTTTCTGCTTTTTGTTAAGGGAATAGAAAAAAAGGAATAATTAACACATATGTTCAAATTCTCAGTAGAATCTGCTTTTATGATGGGAGGAACATTTTTCTAACATTTCTCTTTCACTAGTTGTCAGGTTCTTTCCTTTAGATGAATTATAAAGGAATGGGCTCAATAAATTAAGTTTGAAGTTTTGTCTGAAAAAATATCTTTCACCAGCTTTGGTTTTCCAAAGCAATTTCTCCTGTTCCATTTGAAGTATACCTTGGAAGTAACTGAACTGCATTTGTTGGCAACTCTGCTAAAAGAAAATCATTTTGACTTATTTTTCTCAGTTTTAAAGAAACCTTAAGGAAAACAAATTTCCTTTTTATAAAGCTGCTTTGGCTTTCTCAAAGCGGTATGGTTTCTCATCCTGATTTTTTTTTTAACATGCAATGGTATCTATTTTAAGAAAAAAATCTTGCTTTGTAGGTCTTCCCAGTGTGATGAAAGACTAACCATGGCAAGAGTCCGTCAACATTAGCAAAATACTTCCCTTCAAAGAATTTTGTTTTCATAAGTAAACGTCCTTGCCAGTAGCACAAAGTAACAAGAATTAACCCCTTTATCTGTATAGCTGAAGGTGCTTACTCTCTGTGAAGTGCATACATCTTCTGAAGGCTGTGCTGTTGCCACTGAAGTACAAGTATTTTATGTTTTTCCAGACCACCAGCTTTCTGCTCTTTGGTTGGTAAACCACCATGAGGACATCCATGCCTCTGCAGTCTTCATTTTGCACAGCCCTCAGTAGCATAGCTCAGATCAGGACTTGAACTGGATGGGGGATTGAACCTGCACCAATATGGTACAGCTTTGACCTCCTGCCCCACAATAGGAGGCTGGCTATCAGATCCCACATTAAATGTCTTAATCTGTGGCACTGCAATGAATGCTTCTAAAATGTAGCACCAATGCACTATCTTTACCAACTATTTGTCTCCTGAGCCAGGGGAGGAGAAAATTTGGCTGCAGACTCACTTATGGCATGTGAGTGACATTAATGCATCAGAATTTACTCCTGTGAAGTAAAACAGACTGATAACAGTGATAGCGTTGTGTATGCTGTATTAGTATTGGTGAGCTATAGCAGGAATCATGGGATATGTGACCTAAATCTAGGTTATTGTGATCTAAATTTATCAAGGGTATAGCTGCGGGGTGGGTAGGGGTCTCTGAAATCATCTGACACTTGTTTCTCCCAATATTATTCCAGGGGGAGTGTTTGCTAGTGCTGTTGGGGAGGGTTTAAACTAATATGGCAGGGGGATGGGAACCGATGCAGGAAGTCAGTGGGAAATAAAGTGGTGACAGAAACAAAAGGCAGTAAGGGAGAGTGTACAGAACATGACCGGACAGATGGTCTGAGAAAGCAGGGCAAAGACCAAGGGAAGTCTAGATTAAACTGCATTTATTTCAATGCAAGAAGTCTGATGGGCAAGGCAGATGAACTCAGGGCATGGATGGGTACATGGGACTGGGATGTTATAGCTATTACTGAAACATGGCTAAGGGAGGGGCAGGACTGGCAGCTCAATGTTCCAGGGTACAGATGCTATAGGAAAGATAGAGCAGGAGGTAAGAGAGGAGGGGGAGTTGCGTTCTTGATTAGGGAGACCATCACGGCAGCAGTGAGAGGGGATATATCCGAGGGTTCGCCCACTGAGTCTATATGGGTAGAACTGAAAAATAAGAAGGGAGAGATCACTTTGATAGGACTGTACTACAGACCCCCAAATAGTCAACGGGAAATTGAGGAGCAAATATGTAAGGAGATTACAGACAGCTGCAAGAAAAATAGGGTGGTAATAGTAGGGGACTTTAACTTTCCCAACATTGACTGGGACAGCCATAGCATTAGGGGCTTGGATGGAGAGAAATTTGTTGAGTGTATTCAGGAGGAATTTCTCATTCAGTATGTGGATGGCCCGACTAGAGAGGGGGCAAAACTTGACCTCCTCTTGGGAAATAAGGAAGGGCAGGTGACAGAAGTGTTAGTGAGGGATCACTTTGGGACCAGTGATCATAATTCCATTAGTTTTAAGATAGCTATGGAGAATGATAGGTCTGGCCCAAAAGTTAAAATTCTAAATTGGGGAAAGGCCAATTTTGATGGTATTAGACAGGAACTTTCAGAAGTTGATTGGGAGAGTCTGTTGGCAGGCAAAGGGACGTCTGGTAAGTGGGAGGCTTTCAAAAGTGTGTTAACCAGGGTTCAGGGTAAGCACATTCCTTATAAAGTGAAGGGCAAGGCTGGTAGAAGTAGGGAACCTTGGATGACTCGGGAGATTGAGGCCCTAGTCAAAAAGAAGAAGGAGGCATATGACATGCATAGGCAGCTGGGATCAAGTGGATCCCTTGAAGAGTATAGAGATTGCCGGAGTAGAGTTAAGAGAGAAATCAGGAGGGCAAAAAGGGGACATGAGATTGCTTTGGCAGATAAGGCAAAGGAGAATCCAAAGAGCTTCTACAAATACATAAAGGGCAAAAGAATAACTAGGGAGAGAGTAGGGCCTCTTAAGGATCAACAAGGTCATCTATGTGCGGAACCACAAGAGATGGGTGAGATCCTGAATTAATATTTCGCATCGGTATTTACGGTTGAGAAAGGCATGGATGTTAGGGAACTTGGGGAAATAAATAGTGATGTCTTGAGGAGTGTACATATTACAGAGAGGGAGGTGCTGGAAGTCTTAACGCGCATCAAGGTAGATAAATCTCCGGGACCTGATGAAATGTATCCCAGGACATTATGGGAGGTTAGGGAGGAAATTGCGGGTCCCCGAGCAGAGATATTTGAATCATCGACAGCTACAGGTGAGGTGCCTGAAGATTGGAGGGTAGCAAATGTTGTGCCTTTGTTTAAGAAGGGCGGCAGGGAAAAGCCTGGGAACTACAGACCGGTGAGCCTGACATCTGTAGTGGGTAAGTTGTTAGAGGGTATTCTGAGGGACAAGATCTACAGGCATTTGGAGAGGCAGGGACTAATTAGGAACAGTCAGCATGGTTTTGTGAGAGGAAAATCGTGTCTCACGAATTTGATTGAGTTTTTTGAAGGGGTAACCAAGAAGATAGATGAGGGCTGTGCAGTAGACATGGTCTACATGGACTTCAGCAAAGCCTTTGACATGGTAGGTTGTTATATAAGGTTAAATCTCATGGGATCCAAGGTGAGGTAGCCAATTGGATACAAAATTGGCTTGATGACAGAAGACAGAGGGTGGTTGTAGAGGGTTGTTTTTCAAACTGGAGGCCTGTGTCCAGCGGTGTGCCTCAGGGATCGGTGCTGGGTCCGCTGTTATTTGTTATTTATATTAATGATTTGGATGAGAATTTAGGAGGCATGGTTAGTAAGTTTGCAGATGACACCAAGATTGGTGGCATTGTGGACAGTGAAGAAGGTTATCTAGGATTGCAACGGGATCTTGATAAATTGAGCCAGTGGGCCGATGAATGGCAGATGGAGTTTAATTTAGATAAATGTGAGGTGATGCATTTTGGTAGATCGAATCGGGCCAGGACCTACTCCGTTAATGGTAGGGCATTGGGGAGAGTTATAGAACAAAGAGATCTAGGAGTACAGGTTCATAGCTCCTTGAAAGTGGAGTCACAGGTGGATAGGGTGGTGAAGAAGGCATTCGGCATGCTTGGTTTCATTGGTCAGAACATTGAATGCAGGAGTTGGGATGTCTTGTTGAAGTTGTACAGGGCATTGGTGAGGCCACACTTGGAGTACTGTGTACAGTTCTGGTCACCCTATTATAGAAAGGATATTATTAAACTAGAAAGAGTGCAGAAAAGATTTACTAGGATGCTACCGGGACTTGATGGTTTGACTTATAGGGAGAGGTTAGACAGACTGGGACTTTTTTCCCTGGAGAGTAGGAGGTTAAGGGGTGATCTTATAGAAGTCTATAAAATAATGAGGGGCATAGATAAGGTTGATAGTCAAAATCTTTTCCCAAAGGTAGGGGAGTCTATAACGAGGGGGCATAGATTTAAGGTGAGAGGGGAGAGATACAAAAGGGTCCAGAGGGGCAATTTTTTCACTCAAAGGGTGGCGAGTGTCTGGAACGAGCTGCCAGAGGCAGTAGTAGAGGCGGGTACAATTTTGTCTTTTAAAAAGCATTTGGACAGTTACATGGGTAAGATGGGTATAGAGGGATATGGGCCAAGTGCAGGAAATTGGGACTAGCTTAGTGGTATAAACTGGGCGACATGGACATGTTGGGCCGAAGGGCCTGTTTCCATGTTGTAACTTCTATGATTCTATGATTCTATGAGTGCAGTACTGATGGAATTCTGGATTGTCAGGCATTCTGTCCTTTGAATGAGCATTAATCCAAGGGCCAGCCTGCATGTTCAATTGTCCAGACCGTTTTTAAATATTGCAGGGCATTATTCAAAGATGATCAGGGAGTTCTGCTAGTATCCTTTTGGGAAAAAAAAGCATTTCTCCCTCAAACAACACCAGGAAGAAACAGATCATTTCATTGTTTTTGGTATATTGCTGTGCATAAAATAACCGCTGTGCTTATCTCCATAACAACAGACACTTCACTTTAAAGTTCTTCATTGTACATGAAGGATTCAGGACATTTCGACAGATGTGATAAATTGCTATGTAAATGCAAGTTTTGCTTTTCAACGTAATTATATTCCTGCAATACATTCTACATTATGGTGACACATTTAATGGTAGGATCTGGAAGCCAGCCTCCTACTGTGGGGTCGGCATCAGAATTGAACTTTGATGCAGCTTTGCTCTATCCACAATACTGAAAGCAGCTACCACTGACCTTCTGTTGGACTGAGACTGTGACTTATCCTCACTGACCTCTCCATTGCCTTCAACACTGTTCATCACTCCATTCTCCTCCGCCGTCTCTCATCTGTAATCTCTTTTTCTGGCACTGCACTGTCGCAGTTCCACTCATATCTGCCCCAATGCAATCACTACACCCCTTCTCTCATACCCACATGGTCACCTCTGCGAGCCCCTGGGCTCCGTTCTTGGCCACCTCTTTTTTTATCGTTTACATGTTACCCCTTGGCTTTCATCATCAACTCTGTGGCTGCTGCCTCATTCTCAGACTGCGTGTTCAACATCAACTCCAGGATGAGTTTTCTTCAACTCAACATAGTTAAAACAAAATCAAATAAAAAGAGAATGGTGGAAATCTGAAATATAAACAGGAAATTCTGAAAGAGTACAGTAGTCTAGTGGTTATGGTAGTGAATTAGCAAACCAGAGGCCTTTAGTTCAAAAGATTGTGTGATTGAATTCAAACAACCTGGTAATTTGTGGGCTGGCAACAGAAAAATGACTGAAAGCTGCTAGGTTGTTCTAAACACTCAACCGGATTAATAAGGTCCTTCAGGGAGAGTCCTACAATTCCTCGAGAAAACACTGATTAAAGTTAAAGATTAAAGTACCTCTGTTGGAATGGAGGTTTTCAGGAGGGGTCTATATCCAAAATGTTAAACTGTCTTTTCTCTTACAAATGCTGATGTACCTACTGTGCAATTCCAGCATTTTCTATTTCTTTTTAAAATTGAAGTCCAGCCAGGAGCTACTTGCCCTGGCGCCAACACTTTGATCCTGCCTTTGGTTTCTTCCCTCTCAATTTGTTCCTCCTTTTCCTCATGGCCATTAAACACCTTATTAAAAACAGTGACATACTTTATTTATGTAAGGACTGCTACAGTAATGTGCTGCGGTTGTTGCATCAAATTCTTGTTACCTGCAATGTGTACCAGCAGTGTGCAAAATACATTTGAGTGGAGCCTGTATAGATGGTTCTTAACAGCTATAACAGCTGGTTCTTAACAGCTTAACAGCTGCCTCTAAACCTTCTCCGAATACAAACTGGTAAGGCCTTGTGAGAACTATGAAATTATATTTTCGTCAGCAATAATGTATACATTTCTTAACACCATGGTGTAAGCAGGCATGGGAAGTGAAGCCATGGCAGGCGATCTTGCTGTGTTGGGACAGGTAGGATGTAATGACAGCAGAGGTGGAGCACAGAGGAGAGGCAGTGGAGGGGAATGATATGGTTGATGATGTCAAAATCATAGAGAGGTTAGGACCACTCGGCTCCAGACCTCATTACAGCCTTGGTCCAAACATGGACAAAAGAGCTGAATTCCAGAGGTGAGGTGAGATTGACTGCCCTTGACGTCAAGGCAGCATTTGACCGGGTGTGGCACCAAGGAGCCCTAGTAAAATTGAAGTCAATGGGAATCAGGGGGAAAAATCTTCAGTGGTTGGAGTCATACCTAGCACAAAGGAAGATGGTAATGGTTGTTGGAGGTCAGTTATCTCAGCCCCAGGACATTGCTGCAGGAGTTCCTCAGGGCAGTGTCCTCGGCCCAACCATCTTCAGCTGCTTCATCAATGACCTTCCCTCCATCATAAGGTCAGAAATGGGGATGTTGGCTGGTGATTGCACAGTGTTCAGTTCCATTCGCAACCCCTCAAATAATGAAGCAGTCCGTGCCCGCATGCAGCAAGACCTGGACAACATCCAGGCTTGGGCTGATAAGTGGCAAGTAACATTTGCACCAGACAAGTGCCAGGCAATGACCATCTCCAACAAGAGAGAGTCGAACCACCTCCCCTTGACATTCAATGGCATTACCATCACCGAATCCCCCACCATCAACGTCCTGGGGGCCACAATTGACCAGAAACTTAACTGGACCAGCCACATAAATACTGTGATTACGAGAGCAGGTCAGAGGCTGGATATTCTGCAGTGAGTGACTCATCTCCTGACTCCCCAAAGCCTTTCCACCATCTACAAGGCACAAGTCAGGAGTGTGATGGAATACTATCCACTTGCTTGGATGAGTGCAGCTCCAACAACACTCAAGAAGCTCGAAACCATCCAAGATAAAGCAGCCCGCTTGATTGGCACCCCATCCACCACCCTAAACATTCACTCCCTTCACCACCGGCGCACTGTGGCTGCAGTGTGTACCATCCACAGGATGCACTGCAGCAACTCGCCAAGGCTTCTTCGACAGCACCTCCCAAACCCGCGACCTCTACCACCTAGAAGGACAAGAGCAGCAGACACATGGGAACAACACCACCTGCACTTTCCCTCCAAGTCACACACCATCCCGACTTGGAAATATATCGCCGTTCCTTTATCATTGCTGGGTCAAAATCCTGGAACTCCCTTCCTAACAGCACTGTGGGAGAACCTTCACCAGACGGACTGCAGCGGTTCAAGGCGGTGGCTCACCACCACCTTCTCAAGGGCAATTAGGGATGGGCAATAAATGCTGGCTTTGCCAGCGACGCCTACATCCCATGAACTAATTAAAAAAAAGTCACATTGTGGTCACAGCCCCACAGATTGTCTAGAACTTTGACCAGAATAGTCTCAATGCTATGGGCAGGATGGAAGACAGACTGAAGAGATTCAAACAAAGAAAGGTGGCTCTGGAGTTGGATGCTGGTAACATTTCCAGAATGTTAAAAGGGATAGGGAGTTTAGAGATATGACAGTAGCTGGAGAGGACAGAGGGGCTGGGATTAAGCATTTTAAGGAGTGGGGTCATTACAGCAATTTTGAAAGGGGGAGAACAATGCAATAGGAGAGGGACCAGTTTGAGATGTCTTTAGGCCAAGGAGCAGCAGTTGATTGGTCAGGAGTTCATTTGAGAAGGGTTCAAGGGATTAGGTGTGGGTCTCATGGAGTACACGAATCTGCTGAGGGATGGGGTGGAGATATTAAGTTTCTATAGAGAATTGTAAGGTTAGAATTGGGATTTGGAATGACCTCGAAGTATTTTAAAAGGGTAAAGGTTCTCAATGTGGCTGAGGCAAATAATTGGACAGCCTCAAATTTAGGGGCCAAAAAAACCCATGAATTACTCGCAATCGACATTGCTGTAAGGATATTGGAGGCAGGGGATGGAGCCCAAAGAAGGTGGTTTGTAGTTTAGAAAAGAGTTTGGGATTTCTCTAATCCTCCAGGATAATCCTGGAATAATAAGATGATTTTGCTTTATAGAGGGAGTGGTAAAATTTTTTCAAGTGGTCAAGCCAGATTTTTTGGTGGATGACCAATATCCTACATAACCCTAGAGAATCTTTTTTCAGTATAGGATTTGTGCTACTTAAGGTACACTGCCCAGAAAACTATGTATTTAAAAAGTTTAAATATATATAATTAAAATAGCCTTGGTTTGAGTAATGTTAAAATACACTGGCCTAGAAATTCCAGAATGGGTGCAAGTTGGGTGTAAATGGTACATTGTAAGTGCTTCTACTACCTGCCTCGCATGGCTGTTTGCTCAATATATTTATGGGATTTGAATATATTACGAATTCTGTGCAAGGTATGGTCTGAGGGAGTGTTACATGGGGAACACAGCTGAAAGTAATTTAAAGGGCCATTTGAACAGTTGTATTCTTGTCTGGAAAGCAAGAGGAGGGGTTTTGAATTGCCAAATTCCTTCACAATAGATGGTTCTCGCCCACACGTGCCCAGGTCACTGACACGATATTAGAGCTCATGCTAGATGAGCGAGGGAAAAAAAGTATGTCCTCTTTGGCACTGAAATGCACCCTCCAGAAAGTAAATCTAGTATGACAAGCCTGACAGCATATTGCTGACTTCTTAGATGAGGACCTGGGGTACTAATGTTACTGCAGCAATATACATTTAGTCATTGCCTGCATCCAGCTCTGTCCTTGATTGTGGTTTGGCCCTTCCTCCAAAGTTGTGAAACATGCAACAGATGACGATCTCTGGGACCCTGGTAGAGTTGTACTGTAAAGTACCTCCTGATCTGTTTAGATATCTGAAGTGCTGCTTCAAGATGCCACTGGTATGTCCCATAATGGTCCTGTATCTGCATGGGCCTCATTGTATCTGTCCTCTGAACCTGTCCATGGTTGCTGCATGGATGTCATTAGCCAGGACAAAAGGGGGTAGCTTTGGACTCTGTTTGCCTTCATCTTCGTGTAAGCCTGATTATCTTAAAATGTAAGAATTATGATGTTGCCTCGGAAGTGGGCATTGACTTCTATGAAATGGTGGTCGTTCGCGAGCTGCACATTGATATAATCTTTGTTTATGTAGCCCACTGAATTGTGCCTGCAGATCCATCAATGTCTCCCGATACTTTGGGAAATCCTGTCATGCAGTGAAATTGGGCAGGCCTATTATGCTGCTGTCCCTGTTCACTGGGATAAGAGATGAAGGTTTTGGCCCTTCTAAACAATCCATCAGTTACCTGTTTGGTACATATGTGGGTACCAAGTTGGCTGATACTGCATATGCCCTTTGATAGCCTGGAAGAAGCCAGAGGCATAAACACTGAGGGCTTTGTTTATCTTAACTTCCATTGGCAATGCTCCTCTATGGTATCCTCTGAACCTGCCTGCAGCGGCAATTCTCAGTCATTGGCAGGTAGCTGTGCATGGATCTACAGATACACTTGGTGGCATAATGATGATGTGCAGTCAGTCAGTCGCTTTCAAGGCATCCTTCGTTGCACTCCTTCAATCTTTTCCCTATAATGCAGTGAAAGGGGAGCACTGAAACTAATCCCCATAGCTGGCAAATATGTGGCAGCAAAAAGGGATGGTCAGTGCTGCTTTAAGGATCGCTTTCCGACGTGCAAGAACTTGGCTGTTGTTTAACGCCTATTTGAAATGGTCGAAATTAGCACCCTGCATATGCCATGCATGAAAGCAGGAAGATTACTATTTTGCAGTAGCTTTAAATGTGTAATGAAGCTCTTGCACATTCTCTATGAGTGGATGCAATGCTGGCAAGCAACCAGGTCAGGATTGCAGCATGAAGCACAGACTGAGTGGGAAGTAAATGAGCTGATGAACTTGTGATTTTCTGGACCCTACTCAGACAGTTCCTATCGACACAAGTACTTACACTGACAGGAATTTCTGGCCTATATATAGTTTTACTTTTAAATAGCTATTCCGTTTTAAATTTAGATTTAAATTTACAATTGCATGTGTACCTTATAAATATACTGGCACACTGGCGTGAAATTTAATTTATCTCACAGATCAGGATAACAATATAATATGTTGAATTGGCGTAGAATTCTGGACAGAAAGAATTTTGTGTAAACAAATATACCGTTTTTTTTTATTCGTTCATGGGATGTGGGCGTCGCTGGCAAGGCCAGCATTTATTGCCCATCCCTAATTGCCCTTGAGAAGGTGGTGGTGAGCCGCCTTCTTGAACCGCTGCAGTCCGTGTGGTGAAGGTTCTACTGTTAGATAGGGAGTTCCAGGATTTTGACCCAGCGACGATGAAGGAACGGCGATATATTTCCAAGTCGGGATGACGTGAGACTTGGAAGGGAACGTGCAGGTGGTGTTGTTCCCATGTGCCTGTTGCTCTTGTCCTTCTAGGTGGTAGAGGTCGCGGGTTTGGGAGATGCTGTCGAAGAAGACTTGGCGAGTTGCTTCTAATTATGTAAAGACGACTTTCTTTCTGGTTAGAAAATAACGTTGAAAAATTGGAGAAATGCAATAACCAGCTCTAAAAAGATAATAGCCTCCCTCCCACGATTGACCCCTCTTCTCCCCCCAGATCCTGCCCGATATCTCACTCTCTCCCTTCCACGATCGACCTCTCTTCTCTTTCCCCCCTCAAGCCCCGATCACTCGCCCCCTCTCTCGATTGGCGACCTCATCCCCCCCCCACAAATCCCAATCTCTGGCTCCCTCCCCCCTGTGACCGGTGAGCTCTTTCCCCCAACCCCCAGCCCCGATCTCTCGCTCCCTCCCCCCTCCTAATTGCTGGGGACTGTCCCCAAGGGTTCTCGGCTGCAGCCTTCTGTCACTGGTTTTCCCACTTGGTATCCAGCTCGCCTGTCAATTTATCCGGCTGCCGGGCAGGTTACGGACAAAAAAAGTATAATAAGATCCTTCCGTTAAATTCGGCAGAACCTCTGCGTCCACGGCCTTGCCGGGTTTTCCCTACATTACCGCGCTCCCTCCACCCTCCCCACCTCCCCGTAAATATCGGGGCCAATGGATTTTTAAAATAAACAATATGGGTCCCGACTTTAACTCTGGGCAAGTTTTGGGCAAGTGGGTAGACCTGCACCATATGCTGCATCATAAAACAGGCCCAGGGTATTTTAACTCCTGGGCTTCATTAAAATCTCACGGGCAGGTTTCCCACTCGATTGGCTGACATCGTGGGAATCCCACCCACTTTTGGAGCACAATTTCAGGCAGATCAGTCAGAAGTCTACTTTAAGCGGGAATGCACCTCTTAAAGGAAGGTTATATTCTCTTCTGCAAGATTTTGCTTTGGAGTGGTGGAAGAGAGAGTGCTTCAACATGAGTCACGGGCAAGCTCCCAGGTTTTCTGAAGCCTCCTTGCAGGTCCTGCTGGAAGAAGTCAGGGTGAGGAGGGAAGTTCTCTTTTCAGCCAGTGGGTGGAGGATCCTGAAACACCAAGTGCACCAGGCATGGATAGAGATTTCTGAGATCGTCAGCTCCAGGTACATCACCCCCAGGACCTGGATGCAGTGCAGGAAGTGTTTCAATAATCTGACAAGAGTAGCAAGGTTGAGTACATCTCTTCATTTCTGCATCTCGCTCAACAACACATGGCAATAGTGCTTTCCTCACCCTCTCCCATCACTCTCAACAACTCCCTCCCATCCTTCACCACCCAACGTGAGGGCACACAAGACCACTTCTCATTCTCATTCCAAAGACACACTCGCCTCTCCCTAGCTCCCTTCACAGCAGCACTAGAAGCTTCTCACTTGGTTGCCTTTGCAGAATCATCAACTTCTCTCATGGCTGCTTGCTCACTTCGCGCTCCAGACGCATGATTTCCAATTAAAATATTGTTATCCTAATTCTATCTTGCTTCTCCCTCTTTGCATCTGCACAATAAGAAGAAGCCCCATACATCTGCAATCTCCTTTGTAGAAGACACTAACTCTTGCTCCCGCTCCCTTTCTCTCTCTCTCTGCAGAACAAGGAAGGGCACAATGCAAGGGAGAGGAGTAAGACCAGGGGAGGACCAGCCAACATTGTGAACCTCTCTGAGCTGGAGCAGCAAATGCTGAAATCAGTGGCTCCTCCTGAGCTGTCAGAATAGGACATTTCGAGGTCGGGGGCTTCTCTGAGCAGGGTCTCTGTTACTTACACCCCTTAATGAACATTGGAAAAGTGCACATTCAGGCAGCTTGACGACATCAAGCTGCATTGCGATGCCTGTCATCTGCTATTGCCCAGTCTCTCAACGACATCCTAACTTTGTTCCTTTTCTTTCCTCTGGGTCCTTCTGAGGAGGCACTGTCACTTGCTGCATCTCTCCCAAGCACTAGCACAGAGACTGGCACTTTGGCTGGGTTAGGGAGTGAATTGGAGGAGTCGGCATGTTGTGATGCGCCCGGCTCTAGTGAGCACCAGCAGGTACTGGTGGCAGGAACAGCCCAGGAGACAGCTTGCCGGAGGTCATGGGCCTGACCCAGCTCTGCTGGGACTTCAGCAGCACAGCAATGAGAAGAAAACTGCTTGCCTCCCACAAGTTGTTATATCAGGTATTGGAAGGCCTGACAAGAAGTTTCACCACCATGGCTGAAAGTATGGGGGAGTCCATTTTCAGCATGGCATCAGCACTCAGCCACTGCAGCCGGGCCCTCACAACAGGAGTCAATGTCCATAATCAGTACAACATTGGTGCAGGCTCAAACGGCTGCCATGCAGGCTCCGGGCTCAAACCTGTGCTCTGCCTTGCAGAGACAGGCAGAGATTAGTGGAGCAAATGGACAGCGGCTTTCAAGGCATCACTCATCTTCTGCATTCTGCTGTCCCACAGATGAGCACCAGCTCCATAGTGGTGCAGTGGGAATGGTGCGTGTTGCCCTCTCTCAGGATGTCAGCACGTCTGTTCCCTTGCCTCTATATCAACCCATACCAATATTAGTTCCCTGAAGTCAACTTCCACTTGAAAACAGGAAAGAAACTAGAAAGGAGCCAATTATTATAATTCAAATGTATAAAAATTGACATCTCATTGCACTCCTGATGTTTTTCATTGACCAATATGGTGCAATTTATCACTTTTCACCAAAGTAGAGTATATATGTCACATTGCTAGCAATGAAGATAAAATTCATAAACTTAACCTTGTCCCTAAACGTATTGTGCCTTGTAGTTTGGTGTATTTCGAACAGCGATATTACACACTTTTCTTCCTCCTGCGCAGATGTAAGCACCTGTTTGTATGTAACGACTCATTCATAATAAATCATATAACCACACACATATAGTTGCAACTATTCTCCATGTAGAAAGAATTCACTAATTAATGTAGGAAAATAGCATCTGGCCAACCATCTGCAAAAAAGGTGCGTATGTGAACCATCTCTAAAAATAGCTCATTTCCTGCCCATAAGAAAGTGGTGTGCTTTTTCAAGAACATGCAGCTTTTTATTGTAACAGTCCCTCAGCATGCACACCTAACAGTGTGGCAGCACACCTCTGGGCAGCTATGAAGGCAGTGAAGCCCAGTGTAAGGTTCTCTCTATCTGATCCCCCACAATGTTGAAGCGAGACAAGAGAATCTGTTATAGATTGGAGTCTGAAGCCTCTCTAGCAGCAGTCTGAGCATTCACATCTGCATCTACTTCATTTTGTTATGGGCAAGCTTCATCTGCAAGCAGAGAAGGAGTGTTCAGACTTTGGGTGTGCCTGTCCTGCAGTCCATCATGAGTGTGAGTAATTGTACAAGCATCATGGAGCTACATTTTGTTGGGTGTTTTTTTGGCTGGAGCCTTGTTAGGATGTCGGTAAAGTTACATCTGCAATTTGTGTCCTGTTGCAGAATGGGCATGCATGATTAGCGTTTGAAGGGCTGTAAGTCAATCTGACTGGGAGGAAAAAAGTTATGGCATTTGTAATTCATCCATCTACCTGTTATAAGATCATGAGAGGGATAAGGGAGCACATCTGTAGCGAGTCATTTCTGCTTTCTTCTTGCCTCACCAATCATCAGGAAAAATCTCTAGAATTTGTATTTTTGAACCTGAACAAGTATTCAGTATTTTTATGTGATGTCTGTGAAGGAAAGCACAGAATATACACTGTTAGAAAATTGCTTCATCTGTCAGTTTCAATGCTGTAAAAATAAGTGATAGATTCTATAGATTTTTTAAAAATTCCTGGATCTGCTGTTGCTTGTTAATATGTCATTTGCTAGAAAAATGATTGGTGCTCATAATTTGCAGCATGCCAAATAAGGTATTTCAGACACCTAAAATGAAGTTACACAAGAGCTGCCTGTCATAATGATTATTGCCTTGGCCAGGAGAAATTAACAAGGTATTGTAATATCTCGTCTCTTCACCTGATGAGGGGTATGTTACCCTCCTGTAAAGACATGTACCCTTTTTTTAATATTTGTTTCCCATCACACACTTCTACATCCAAAATATGAGCCTCCTGCTCGCAAGCTCCCACTTAGCTGCTGTTAACCAGCTGCAGGAGGCAGACAGGAGTAGCCTGGAGGAATATCTGATTTGTTTCCTTTGTATCCCCCACTGCAAAAGGAAGTATTGGTCTCGACTTACTGTTTTCCTAGAGTGGTGTGGTTGATGTTGGAAATGAGTTGGGGAACAGAGTCAAAGCTACACCCCACCACTTTGTAGTCTTAAGTGTTGGTACATGGTGCAAGCACAAAAAGCACATAACTATTGTGCAAGTATAGGTCTGAGAATCGTTCAAATGTATAACAATGCACTAAAATATCTAGAGGGAACAAACTCAAGACTAGAAATGATGTAATTAACCTCTAATGATTATGTAACTATAAAATTCATAACATACAGATAACAGATAAAGAAAAAAGTCCTACTGTTTTATCTTTACGTTATCAAGTAAATAGCTTGTAGCTTTGTACAAGGGCTAATAGTATCATTGGCCCATGTTTGATTTATTACAGGTCTAAATTAGGAATTTTGATATTTATAAAGAACAGTGTATGAGTATCTCCTGTATGCTGTTATTTTATTGCTATATTAAAATTCAACCCACTTGCTGCAGTCACTTCTGTGTATAATTTGTAAGTGCAATAACTGGTGTATTTCAATGGGCATGAGAAGCACATGAGTGATTATAATAGAAAGCTCTTTCTACAACAATCGATTGCATTTATGTAGTATCTTTAATGTAGAAAAACATCCCAAGGCACCTCACAGAGGCGTAATCAGACAAAAATGGATACCTGAATAAAAAAGATAATAGGAGGGGTGACCAAAAGTTTGGTCAAAGAGGTGTGTTTTAAAGGAGGAGAGAGATGCAGTGTGGTTTAGGGAAGGAATTCCAGACTATGTGGCATAGCTGCCAATTGTGAGGAGTTGGGATGAGGGGATGTACGAGAGGCCAGAGTTAGAAGAACGCAGAGATCTTGGGGGACTTGTAGGGCTGGAGTAGGTTACAGAGATGGGGAAGGGCAAGGCCACAAAGAGATTTTAAAAAAGGCATGAGAATTTTAAATTGTAGGCATTGGAGGACCAGTAGGCAATGTAGGTCGGCAGGGGCAGGAGTGATCGGTAAGTAGGACTTGATGCGGGAAAGGAAATGGGCATCAGAGTTTTTAGATAAGCTGAAGTTTACAGAGCATGGGGGGGTGGGTGGGATGCCTGCAAACAGAGCATTGGAATAATTCAGTCTGCAGAGTTTCAACAGCAGATGGGCTGAAGTAGGGGTGGACATGGGCGATGTTAGAGATGGAAGTAGATGGGCTTTATGATGGGGAGGATAAAGGGTCAGAAGTTCAGCTCGGGGTCGAATAGAATGTCGAGATTGCAAACCTACTGACTCAGCCTGAGACAGTGACCGGGGAGAGGGATGGAATCAATGATAAGAGTATGGAGTTCATAGCAGGAGCCAGAGACGATGGCTTCGGGCTTCCCAATGTTTAACTGGAGGAACTTGAGGCTCATCTAAGACTGAACGTTGGACAAGCAGTCTGACAGCACAGAGACAGGGGAAGAGTCGAGAGAGGTGATGGAGAGGTGGAGCTAGGTGATGTCAGCGTACATGTGGAAGTTGACCTCATGTCTTCGGATGATGTTACCAAAGGGCAGCATGTAGATGATCAAGAGGAGGGAGCCAAGAATAGATTCTTGTGGGACTCCAGATGCAATGGCGCAGGGGTGTATAACAACTAGTATAACATATGACTACCTACTTTTCATAAGAATATGATTTGTGCAGTCAATCCTAACTATTAAATCTGCTAATCTAGGGCATTTCACTCATTGAAGTCCAAATTAAATTTTGGGATTTATTTTCCTCAACTGAGCAACAGCACATCTGTGAGGACTAAAATTGGTTTATTGACCTGCCTGTTGTGGCAAAGTAGATTTTTCCATAGGTTGCCTAGGTTGGATTTTTTACCTTATAATGTTTCTGTGCTGGTAGATTCAGAATGTAAGGGGTCAAGCACAAAGGCTTCACACAACTTTCTTTTCAACTCAGCCATTGGGCTGAAACCAGTCTGTTTGTCCATTAGATCTTCCTCAAGATACAAGTACGTTATGTTCACACTGTAATGATTTGAAATGTAGTTTAGTTATCCCAAGAAGGGTCAGTATTTACAGTCACACATTTTGAGAGATAGCTCCTGGCAACATCTGATTGGCGATGGTGTCATTCTATTCCATCCATACAGTAGGGGCGTAGCAAGGCAGTTATTTGGAAGCTGAGGGAACTGACTTTGATTGACAGCTATTTGAATCCCTGGACAAAATGGACAGGTCCTTGTTTGGCCAGAGTCCTCTGTAATTGACAGCTCAATGGTCAGAGACTTCCGCTTTAAGGGAACCATTCACAGAAAGGCAAGGTCAGTCTTAGAGTGTCTGTGAGTTTTGTGTGCAGCAGCCAAAAGCCTGCCTGTACTTTAAAACATGAGCCTGCCTAACCTCAGAGAGTTAATGTATGTAGTTTTCTGTCTTTCTGTTCAGAGGAAGCAAGTTGACTTCTTAAATAAAAACAGAAAATGCTAGAAAAGCTCAGCAAATGAGGCAGCATCTGTGGAGAAAGAAACAGAGTTAATATTTCAGGTTGAAGACCTTTCGTCAGGGCCTTCACCCTATAACTGACTTCCCTTTTGTTCTTCCCTCCCCTCCCTTTCCCTGGTTCTGTACTTGCTTAAAAACTTTAACTCTTTAACATCTTCCAGTTCTGACGAAAGGTCTTCGACCTGAAACGTTAACTCTTTCTTTCTCCACAGATGCTGCCTGACTTGCTGAGCTGTTCCAGCATTTTCTGTTTTTATTTCAGATTTCCAGCACCTACAGTATTTTGCTTTTGATCAAGTTGAGTTCTTATTGTTTTTCAAGTACTGAGAAGTGTTGGCAAATAGATATTCTCTTACTGTGTTAAACTGCATACTGTTCATTCATATATTTTATGCAGATAAACCGTTTATTGGTTTTGATACCTTTGCCTCCTCATGATGGAATGTTTATTCAGTCTGCCTTCCCTGAAGTGAGGAGAATTCACATGGCAGCATGTGACGCCTTCCAGTAGCTGGTGTTACTATCCCTGACTCATGATATTGTTTATCTAGGTATTGGGCAGAAAAAACTGAACTTCAGATCATGGGCAACAGGAGATTTGCTTACAGCAATGACCAGCGACACTGAGATTTTCTAGCACAAAAACCTAAAAATTGTGACACTTGTGTTGCCATTGTTTTTTTACATATGTGTTTGCATGTGAACAATCTCATTGCACGTTGTTATTTTTGTGTCATGTGAATGCATTAAATTGCAGATATTACATTTATTTTTGTTCGCTCCATATGATTTTGCAGTCGCAATCTATATCTAACTGTAGAAACTATGGGCCAGATTTTCCTCCTTTGCCACCAATTTTCAAGGATACCAGGCAAGGTGGGGGAGGGAAACGGGCTGTAAAGCAGTTTTGCCAGCCCCCCGCCAGTCACTCCCACTTCTCGTGTTTTTCTTCTGGAAGTGACAGCAGGCATTGAATATGCTCACTGACATTTGGGCATATGCATTTAAATGGCATGTTAATCAAGGAAATACATCAGCCGACATTTGCTGTTATGCTCCAACATCCAGCATTGCTAAGGGGGAAGGGGTTAAATTTTTGATTTTAAGTTACCCAAAAACTGAGTCAAATTGACTACGGGTGATTGATTATACTTGGTCAGCACACCAGCTGTCCAGGCTCAGAAGCCACACGCAGACACAAGCCTGCTCCATTCAGTTCTGGTGGGATTCCTGCTGAAGAGGAAAATCCAAGTCTATGATCTGGTAGAACTATGCCTTAAGTGTGAATGATGTTATGATTTAGGCTGCTTCCGAATACTCTTGCTCACTGTACTCACCACACAAGTCTACTTCCATAGGGTAGCCTGTGCTTCCCATGAAAGAAAACATGTTCTTATTTGTGATGCATATGGGAAAGCATGAATCCATATACTGCTGAGTTATGTACTAGAAGTAATACTGGACATCTGATCTTTCTGAAAAACAGAAAACACCACACTGACTGACCTTGTAGCTCAGGCTAAATGACTAATTCAAATTTATTATAAAATATACTTTCTTAAACAGAAGTGGAATAAATTAGCAAATTAAAATATCAGTACAGTGCTTAATCATTATTGATACATTAAACTGTTTACAAGTCCTACATATCAAACGAGTTTCAGATTCTTGACACCCATTGATATTTTTTTTGGATACACCTTGGCCTCTGCAATTATACCTTACCACAATGACTTAGACATATGGCTTGACTGAATGAGCTAAAAAAATGACCAGAGCCTATTATATTTATCCTCGACCTGGGAGGCTTCTGGATATGGAGCTGTCAATCAAAGCCCGCATTAGAGTCACGCTTGTGCACCTGGACTAAGGCATCAGCTCCTTCAGGTCTTGCATATCCAATTAATGCTTTGACAAGACATATTGGCTGACCTGCACATCAAAGCATCCGGTTTGTGTTGTTAGGACCCTTACGGCTCCAGCATCACGTTGTTAACGATAGGGCAAGAAAATTTCAAAGTCATTCCCATTTCTTTCCATATGATAAAAGTCATTGAAGAAAGAAAGCCCATTGGCCTTTCAAAAGATGCACCAATTGATTAGTTACAGTACAAGGATTACTGGAGCTCCAAACCAGACAACATGCTTATATTTGCTCAACTTACCCCCAAAGGCAACAGAATTCTCTTCCAGAAAGCAGTCAACAGAACCTATTTTACGTTATTGCAATACTGTGCATAACTACAAATTAAATGGAAAGATATCCTATAGAATTTCTAATAAATGAAAAAGGGCAGCTCCAAGATCTGTCACAATGCTTAAACACACATGCTGTAGCATGAAACTTCAGAGAAAATAGCAGAACTTTATTTCTTCAGTGTAATTCAGGTGCCCATCAATAAAATAGGGTGGAACAGAAGAGGATATGTTTGTGCACGAGTATATAAGGGTACATTTTTTTGAGACCTTGCACTATCACTGGGGCCTCACATGCAGTCAGCGCCAATTAGAAAATTGCAGACACGTTACCCATGATTTTCCATCCACTAATTTCAATGAATGGAAAATCATCATCAGTGTACCTGCAATTTTCCAATATGCATTAGCTGCATAAGGCCTCTCAAAATGTACCTTACTAGCAATCTCCCATGGTATTGCTCATGGTAGTATATGTAATATATATTGTGTTAGATATGTTACGTCTTATCAGTTAGTGTCATCTTCATGTGGATGTTTCTGGCTGTGTGTTTTATCTGATTGTCTCTTTTGTTAGCAGTCTGTTATCTTCTCTGGTTTTGTCTTTTTAGTGCAGGCATTTTTTGGTTCTATCTTTGTTGAGTTTTGGTTGTTTTCTGCTTTTTACTTTCTTCAATTTGGGAAATGAGGACTTTTGGATCTTGTCGGTAAGAATGAAATCATGGAGGAGCAGTTATACATCTGGGCTGGTGACTGGAACTGGAAAAGTCTAAGTATCTTCCCTTTAAAAAATGTTGTTACAGGCTGAAGACTCACCTGAGGTGTTCACTTTTGGTTATATTTGCAGGTATTAATGAAGTGGCATACTCGTGATCCTGGTCCTTTGAGTACCATGTGACTGAATGAAATGCCAGTGCTTGAGTTTTTTGTGTGAGCCACTAGTTGGGAAAGGTGAGTTCAGAACCTTGTCCAATTCAATAGATTGTCATGAGTGGCATCGAGTTACATTAGTGATTTACTACTTTTAGTAAACTACTTTTAGTGATTTGTGAATCTGTACCCCTAGATTCCCTTTGCTCCTCAATCCCTTTTAAACTCTTATTATCCAAGCAGTATGTGGCCTCCTTATTCTTCCTACCAAAATGCACCACCTCACACTTGCCTGTATTGAAATTCATTTGCCAATTACACGCCCATTCTGCAAGTTTATTAATGTCTTGCATTTTGACGCATTCTTCCTTTGTATTAACTACACCCCCCAATTTGGTGCTGATTGCAAATTTTGAAATTGTACTTCTAATTCTGGAATCCAAATTGTTAATGTGAATTGTGAACAACATCACCGATCTCTGTGGAACACCACTTCCCACCTTTTGCCAATCTGAATAGCTACCCTTAACCCCTGCTCTCTGTTTTCTGCTTTGTAGCCAGCTTGGTATCCATTCTAACACTTGTCCCCTGACTCCACGTGCTCTGACCTTAGTCATGAGTCTACAGTGCAGTACCTTATCGAAGGCCTTTTGAAAATCCAAATATATTATATCTACTGCATTACCCTTGTCTACTCTTTCTGTTACTTCTTCAAAGAATTCAATAAGGTTGGTAAGCATGGCTTTCCCTTCCAAAATGCGAGTCACACATTTGCCATTAGCAGATGTTAGTGGATACATTTATTTATGATAAGATGTTATATCTATTCCTGGGAATCAGTAAGGTTCGTGAAATGTTACAGTCAAGCATTCACAGACTTAATAAGTATATAGTACATGCAATCGTACTTAAATATACACTTAATTATATAGTACTTAAATATACACTTAATTATATAGTACTTACAGCAATACCCGATGATTGAAGATTTAAACACGTTACAGTTCCGAGTTCAGTATTCAGGTTGATTAAACCCTTTGAATCCAAATTCTTGTTAATATTCGCTACTCTTTATACCTTTCTCTTCCCCTGCTACATAACCATCAGCATGTCTCCACATTACATGATGATATCAAAGGATAAAAACAATTCCATACAAAGAATTAATAAGAACCTATACGTTATCAATAACTAGCTAATTAGCTGAATTTCTCACTCATTATCTCTTTTTCAGCTGCGATAACGAGATCTGTATACCTCCCTTTTTTTTATCCCATCGCATATTTCTTTGCATGGCATTTTTTGCTGTCCCTTCCAAGTGAAATGGCTAACTATAAGTCTGTCTTTGATTCTGTACCCTCTCGCATGGTGTGATTCTCTGCGCTCCCCCCCCACCTTACAGAGACTTTAATTTAAAAAATGATGTTTTCCACAGTTATTCTGTCCTTGCAATAATATCAGTGCTTACAGTTCTTTCAAGCTTGAGGCTCATTGGCTCATTCCCAATTAATGTATCCCATTAGCAGGTGATTACTTCATATTGACAACCTGATGGTGCTGTAAGGGACAGTCTCAGCTCATAAGTTCACTGGTCACCATCTTATAATTGCTGTGTAGCTGTACAATTGTACGGCATTGCAATTTAAGAATCATACTTCCCTACTTAAGAAACAACGGTTAAAGGTTAACATCGCTACAATATTAAATTACTCCAAGTTAATAACATGCTTGTAGTCCTGCTGTTACTCTGGTTAACCATTTCTTTACACTGATTACTGTTTGTTATATTTTCTGGCATTACTGAACACATGGACTTGCTACCTCAATTTGTAATATTAATGGCTCTGCTCAAGAACATTGATATTTATGTTGTTTTATGAAAATACCAAACAGCTGAGTCCTTGTAGTTCATTATATGTAGCCAAACATATTTAAGGTCACGCACTAGTCCCAAAGGCTGCTTAGCAAGAAAAGACCCAAAGTTAGCTGAGGAGAGAAAGTTTCAAGCTGGTGAGGAGCTGAAAGCAAGTTAGGGAGCTGAGTGTGGGAGTAGGCCTAAAGCAGTCCAGAGGTGGTGGCTGAAGGAAGGGGCAGAAGGAAAGCCACAAGAAGTCCAAGCATTCTGGATCTGAGGGTCACAAACAGAACCAGTGACTGGTGTAGCCAGCTGAGACAAAAGAGTTGGACAAGGGGTACAGGGAGGCACCACATTGCCAGCAGTGGTGGGTAGCTGGCAACTGCAATCACTCTCAATGATTTCTGGTGCTGCAGGTCGGTGAGCAGATTAACAGCTGAAATCTTACTACAGTGTCTGGTATCCCGGGGAATGGTTGGGGGAAAAGAGTAACTACTACCTGTTGACATTTTAACATGAAAATCTCGACAGGAATATTTATATAGGACTTTTCAATTGAACACGTTATTTACGTGCCAAACAACTAGTGCCTCTGGAGATTTTGGTTGAGCAAACAGTTCTTAACCTCTGTCAGGAATTGACGAATTTAGAAACTGATTCTACAGTATCGAAACCTTGCCAGTTTTAGAGAAGGTGACAACAGTTATCTACTTTTATCCTCCTGACAAAATTGATATGGTAGAGTTCAGCTAATCTGCCAAATGCAATTATGAAAAGTGACAGTAAACCATTTCTCTTTTGCCAACACAGGAAAGCGGCAATAGAAAACAATGTTTTTTATGTAATAGCTAGGTTTCTCAAGGTCTTAATAGTGATGGGCTGCGCCCTTGTTGAAATAAATATGAGTTTGCAGAATCCAGTCTTGTTCTGCCACTGTAAAGGGTTGTGTGTGAATACACGGGTACTCTAAGGTGCCATTACCCATTAGTTTTCCAACTTTTCAGGATCCTGATATAATGCATTTATTCCCAGTTGTCACTTCTGAGCCAACTTTAGACAGGCGACTGGTTGCAGGATTGCCTGTTTAATGAATATTTTCATCTTTAAGTAGATTCATATATTCCAACTTGGTTAGGAAAAGCAAGTTTTTAAAAAAAACTTCATTTTAGGCTTTTGCACAGTTGACTACTTTTACAGAAACTCTGACTGGTGATTCCATTGCTTCATTCCTATACTTCTTTAAGGGATAAGTGCAATGAAGTTCATGTGCCACATTGGAAAACTTCTTTGATAGTCTTGTTTAGTTATTTTGACACATTGGGTGGTATTTGACAACGCACTCATTGAAATGTCTGCCATTTGTTTGTGGTGTACTCTATCTTGCACAATGCCACCACTTGGCATGGAAATGTGATTTTCCCTTTCTGAGGATGATGACAATGCTTTTGCACATGGAGAAAAAGATTCGTAATTAAGCTGCCACTGCTCTCATTCTTGTTCTGAGCAGAAATGTCAGAGATTATTTGATTAAGCAACATTCTTTATCATTTTTTATAACTTTGCATTTTTTGTACGACATTTGTTTTATGTTTAAAGAAATGGTGATGTATGCTCACTTTAAATGCTTTCACAGACATGTAACTGGGTGTAACTTCTATTGACCATGCAACATGCAGATTTTAATACTTTTTTCTTTGGAGATTTGCGTCATTCCTCCAAACATCTTTTGGACAGATGAGGCATAATTGGCATGTGTTTGAATGCATGTACTTGTTTCAGTAAATGCTTGAATTATATTGAAAATATTTTGCTATCTTTCCACTTAAACCATATGACAAAAACATTCAACACAAAATTTTCTTTTTTTTGACATTGCAGAGAAAAGGAAAACTGTGAATGCATGTTTGTGTGTATTTTGCACTACAGTGGAATAATCAGTGCTGAAAAACTGTACATTGGTGTGTGAGGCTGCCCCAGCATGACCTGCAGTTTAGCCTTCTTACAATACTGTAATGATTTGTTTAACAACATAGCTGATATGCTTGATGAGGGTGCCTTTTTAAAAAAAAGATGAGTTGTAACAGTAGGGCCACCAGGATGCTATCCTAATTGGTCGGTTTTCCCCAGTTAGCTAGTATATTGGCACACATGCCTCATATGATTGAGCCAATCTGGGTAGTACCTTTCATTTGCCTGATGGCCAGCTTAAGCCAGGTGTTCCCTGCTACCTGAACCCAAAGTAAATCTTAGGATAATGTCATTATAACCCGTGACCATTCTGACTGTATTTGCCTTCACTGGACAAAACCAAATTCCTGGTTCCTCAAGATGTGATCATGAGCCATTTCATTACCATCATCAGGTTGGCTCTGTCATTTAATCAAACTTTTTACCTTGCGGTGAAGAACAGAAGTCCAGTAAATATGTGTACCACTATTGTTAAGTTGGACCAAGATTTCAAGGATTCTGATGGCTTCCTCTACATGTCCTATGCATCCCAGGAGATGTTTGGTGCGAGCTGTTCGGGTTCCTAGGGAATTCAAGGAGGTTGGAGCCTGGCGAGAGACTCTTCCTGATTGCATTTCAGGGTATCTATCTCTCTCCTCACGTCAGTCTGTACTGCACAGCAAGAAGTAGTTCCTAAAGTGCTACAAAGTCCAAAAAGTTGCCTAGTCTTTTGGAAGGTGAAAAGGAGACTTTTTTCCAATGAATTTGTGGTGGACACTTGACATTTCTTTTCATCAAACCACAATTAAATTTGCACTTTTTGTTCATATTAAAAATTTGTCTCCCTTGCATACTGTAGAGCATTGCATTTATTTACATTCTGGCTATTCTGAGAGTTCCTCAGCTAATCCTAACCTTATTGACAGATACGATTTCAGCGTGTTTAAGTCCAGTAGGTTCCCCGAGGTCTCAGCCGGTTGCTGTCATTTTGTTCTTTTTCCTTAATTGCAAGGTAGACTTGAAGGCCTTATGGCGTATTTAATCTCATCCTCCCAAAATATTAATTGTACCATTTTCCCATTACAATCTGAATTCCCACCTAACTTCCAGTTTAACAATTAATCAAAAATAAAGATAGCAGTTAGGAGCTGATTTTTCCTCCTAACCCAGGAACACCACAGCCAATTGTACAGCCCGAATAGCTGCCCAGGCTGAGATCAGCTAATTTAGCACTAACCAAGGATCAAACTTGAGCACATTAGAGTGAGCTGTTAACAGAGTGACCTGGGATCAGAGTGACAGTCAGGACTTCTAAAGCAGGAATTTGTTGAGTGTGGGAATTAGTTGCAGAGGGAGAAGGAGGTGCTAAGTAGACTAGTTGATGATATACATAATATAAGCTTTAGAGTATAACAAACTAAATAAATCTAATGATGGCAGCACAGGAAGGGACAGTGATGTGTCATTCTTGTAAGATGTGGGAAATTCGGGCACCAGGTGTTGACTCGGGCAACCACATCTGAGAAGTTTCTCCAAGTCACATTGCTCAAGCTCAAAATCTCAGAACTTGAAAAGGAGATAGAGACAATTCAACACATCAGCAGTTTTGGTGTTACTGTCTCACTGTCAGGGAGCAAACAATGGAGGAGGAAAGATGGATGACTATCAAAGAGGCAGGGAAAGGCAGAAAGAAACTGGAGCATCCAGGTCAACTTATGATCTCAAACAGATTTAAAGCTCTAACTTCTTGTAGGGAAAATGAGGACTCTGGGCAGGATCATCAAATAAATATCAATGGTATTAACGAACGAGAGGTGGCTCAAGGGGCAGAGATTAGCAACAACTAGAAATGTAGTAGTGATAGCGGATTCAATAGTTAGAGGGGCTGATATGATCTTTTGCAGTCCAGACTGACAGCCTCAAAAACTTTGTTGTCTGCCAGGTGCTTGGGTAAGGGACATCTCGAATAGACTGAAAAAGATTATGCAAGGGGAGGGATAGTAACCAGTTATTGTGGTCCATGTGGGAGCCAATGATGTAGATAAAGACAGGCCTGAAGTACTGCAAGATGAATTTTGGAGTTTAAGACTCCAATTGGAATGCTCCTCCTGGCTCATTTACTATTGCAACATCATAGCACAATCATCCACAGTTTATACATAACACTCAGACATTTTATCCTGCAATTATCCCCTATTGTACATAGACTTCAAAATCAAACACCAGACTATTCGCAGCACAGGAACCAAAAGCGCCATTCTGTGCACTGCAGATAAAGGCTGCCAGAGTTCCTATTGCTAAGATCAAATCTCCACTGGTAAAGTTTTTGCTCCTATCAGTAAGATAACCATCTTCTCCTACTTTTTAACATCTGCTCTTTATGTCTGTGCAGCTTTAATTTCAGTATTCATACCTGGCCTTTGTAGTCCATGTCACTTATGCTTTGAACACCACTCCCTTTCACTGCAAATTTGGTTTCAGGAATGTCAAATCGCTGCATGAACATAATTGTCAAAGGCCCTATTTTGACTCCTTAGCTGTATGGGCCAGCATGCCTGGAATACCCCAAGCGATCACCTTTAACAATGTTTTCAAACATGAATTATTCTCTTGAAAGCTACAGTTCCAAATGACTCAGCCCATTTAACCTTTTGCAGCCATTAATGGCTTTTTTTCTTATTTAATGGGAAATTACAATCTTCCTGGCTGCTCTATGAGGGTAAGAGTTAAACTGGGAGTGGCAAGGACTGACAGCCGAAGATAAGCAAACAAAAAAAAGTTTGTCATGAACAAGCAGATGCATGATTTCTTGGTTGAATGGTGCAGGATCATTACAGAAAATCAATAGGATATTCTTTTTCTTAAAAAATTCTTACAGGTGCTTTAAATTGTTCATTTTTTTGGAACTTATCTTTGACAAGCAGTAAACCATACAAGATTTTTTTATATTTTTATTATATTAGTAATCTGTTGGATAATCCCTATAAGTTTTTTTCAGTCAGAGTTGCCTTAAGGTTGACCATGACCAGACTATTGCAGACTATACTAAATTTTGATGAAGATGGACATGGTGCTCCCAAAGTGCAATAATAGCAGATTACATACAGTATTTGAACCCCAAAATGTAATTCCTTAGGGAAAATAATAAATAATGAAGTACTGGTTCTTCACCCTGGCCCTTCCTATATATGTCTCTGTGCACTTCTCCCTCTTTTTCTTTTGACAGAGATGTTGAGAGAATGTTGTTGGGAGCTGGGCATATCCCAGCTTTCCCCTTGTCCTAAAGGCGGTCACTTCCTGAAAGAAAGAAAAGATCAGCTTCAGAGAGTAAAGATGTTTTGGATAGCAATAGTGTTCCCCAAGTCTCTGTCACTATGACAGCAGGAGGTTGAAACACATATAGATATTGTGAGAACTGTAGGGGACACGTTGGGCTGTGGGCTTAGAAGCACATCAGGAAGGGAAAGATGAATCAAAAGCAGATTGGGAGAGGAATTTTAAAAAAAACTGCCAATGCTTTTGTTGCCTGGGATATGTCGCAACCCTCTAATATCAAGCTCTAAGCAGTGTTTTTGGGGTCACTCATAATTTCTGATTCAAGTATAACATTTATTTCCAAACTGGTTAACTGTTAGTGTCTGACCATATTTACTGTGGTGTGATAATATTGTCCAGGTGATTCAAGAGTATTAGGTGTTTTCTTTTTAAATACCATTAAAAGAAAATGTAGCAGCACAGGAACCAAAAGCACCATGTAGAAGATCAAAAGTTAGTTACATATGCGTATATTGCCCTGAATTGGATTTTCACTATTATATGAATGCATGACTGCTGCAATCACCTTTGGGGAGACGGCAGAAACAGGAGATGCCATAGACATAAAGTGTGAGGGTAAATACAGGCATGTGTATGGCACCAGTGAAGGAGTGTTAACTGGAGCCAAATAGAGAAGGAAGGGAGGAATTGGCTGTGTAGAGCAGATAGGAGGTGAAAACAACAATCAATCAATATTGCCACCTATCATTATTTCAGCTGAATGCTGCATTCACCACTGTGCAGTGTCCAAACTAATGAGAGGCACAGTCTGTCTTTATAATTCATCCACTAACTAAGTTCTATTTTGTATACTGTTGGCAGATTTCCCCTGGTGTTGCTCATGGTAAGTCAGGATACCACGTTTTATAATAACAGGAGCATTATACCATGTAACACACAATGTAATATATAATTTCATTACAGGTATAAAAGGACTGCCTTGAGGAATGCTGCCCATTACTTAAGTGGACCTGAGTTTAACTCAGCAGGTCACAAAATCTGAGGTCAGTTAGAGGTTAATTGCTATTGGTCAGAGAAATTTGGCAGCTGTTTGTAAACCTTTACCTCTTGGGAAGAGACCAGGTCATCGACATAAGAAGAATCCAACAAGAAATGACTGGATTTCTTTTTTTAATACTTTTTTTAGGATGCTACTTGTTCATTGGTAGGGTCCCTATTTGTTAGGTTGTGATTTGTTGCTGTTTTATGAATTTGATATTTGTGTGAACCAGCTGTGTTTAACTTCATCTGTCCCTTCAATGTCGTAAAGTCCAATTTTACATGGGCACATCCTTTGGTTAAGTACAGATTGGCGAGGGAGGTGTACAGCCTAGCAAGGACCTGTAAATTTCCATCTCCAGGTCAGAAAAGACTGGCAAGTAATTACTGACCTCTCTCTTCCTGAAAACATCTTCAGTTTTGAAGTGTGACAGACACACACATGCAAAGCTTTTACATATATATGCAGATCTCCTGTGACTTTGCTCATGATGAGTTAGAGGTTAAGCTTTTGTAAGGGGTGGAAATCATTACCACTGAAATCATTTGGAAAGAGGTTTCTAAGAGATCTCCTCAGAGACCATGATTTGATTGATCCCTAGAAAATAAATAGATTTTTCCCTACTCACCTCAGGTAGATAATTAAATAAATACCACAGTAAAGAGATTCACCAACCTCACCACACTGCCATCACGACCATCTCTCCAGATCCAGTTGTCCTTTGGTGAGGTACAATGGAAGTGAAGACCTGAAGCAACACCATGTGGGAGCACTCTGGTTCCGAATGCTAACATGATTGATATGGAGAGCTCTGTCTGAAATTGATACACGGTTAACCAGTAAATATATGTTAGTTAATAACGTGTTTCTGCTGCAATTTTTAACTCTTTCCCAGTAATTAATGATTGGAGACCTGGAATAGTTTTGTGAATGGGAAATCTGGAGAACTGTGGGAGACCTGTCTTTGACTACAGTGATCAGTCAGATACAATGATTATTTGTACTGTTTGCCAAATGGTTACAACCAGATTCTACTGTGCATAGACAGATATGCAGGATCCTTTTTCTTTGTCATGCCTCCATTTATGAAAAATATTGACTGATATATCAGGATCAGTTTATTCTGCAACATAGGAAATTGTTGGTAATGACAAACAGTTGGCAGGCAACAAGAGAAGTGTAAAACTGCGACAGAGATCTGGAGAAAGATTTCCTCTGATCCTTACTGAAATTGCAAATGCATTCTAAAATAGTTACCAGAGGAAATCCATTGGTGTTTAAAATAACAGAATAACCTTAATGTACTTGTATGGAAATATGCAAATAATGATATAATATTACATGTAGAATCAAAGAAAATTTACGGCACAGTAGGAGGCCATTTGGCCCTTTGTGTCCACGTTGGCCGAAAATGAACCACCCAAGCCGAATCTCACTTTCCAGCATTTGGTCTGTAGCCCTGGAGGTCACGGCACTTCAGATGCACCTCCAGGTACTTTTTAAATGAGTTGAGGGTTTCTGCCTCTACCATCCTTTCAGGCAGTGAGTTCCAGACCCCACAACCCTCTGGGTGAAAAAATCTTTCCCCTGCTCTCCTCTAATCCTTCTACCGGTCACTTTAAATCTATCCCCCCTGGTTATTGACCTTTCTGCTAAGGGAAATAGGTCCTTCCTAGCCACTCTATCTAGCCCCCTCATAATTTTGTACACCTTAATTAAAACATCCCTCAGTCTCCTCTGTTCCAAAGAGAACATCCCCAGCCTATCGAATCTTTCCTCTAAGCTAAAATTCTCCAGTCCTGGCAACATCCTCGTAAATCTCCTCTGTACCCTCTCCAGTGCAATTACATCCTTCCTGTAATGTGGTGACCAGAACTGTACACAGTACTAAAGCTGTGGCCTAACCGATTTTTTATACAGTTCCAGCATAACCTCCCTGCTCTCACATTCTATGCCTCAGCTAATAAAGGAAAGTATCCTTAATGCCTTCTTGACCACCTTATCCACCTGTCCTGCTACCTTCAGGGATCTGTGGACATGCACTCCAAGGTCCCTCACTTTCTCTACACCGTTCAGTATCCTCCCATTTATTGTGTACTCCCTTGCCTTGTTTGCCCTCCCCAAATGCATTACCTCACACTTCTCCAGATTGAATCCCATTTGCCACTTTTCTGCCCACCTGACCAGTCCATTGATATCTTCCTGCAGTCTACAGCTTTCCTCCTCACTGTCAACCACACGGCCAATTTTTGTATCATCTGCAAACTTCTTAATCATGCTCCCTACATTTAAGTACAAATCATTAATATATATCACAAAAAGCAAGGGACCTAGTACTGAGCCTTGCGGAACCCCACTGGAAACAGCCTTCTAGTCACAAAAACACCCGTCGACCATTACCCTTTGCTTCCTGCCACTGAGCCAATTTTGGATCCAACTAGGCACTTTCCCTTGGATCCCATGGTCTTGTATTTTTCTGACCAGTCTGCCATGTGGGACCTTGTCAAAAGCCTTGCTAAAATCCATGTATAATACATCAAATGCACCACCCTCATTGACCCTCCTTGTTACCTCCTCAAAAAATGCAATCAAGTTAATCAGACTGACCTTCCCTTAATAAATCCATGCTGACTGTCCTTGATTACGCCATGCCTTTCTAAGTGATGGTTTATCCTGTCCCTCAGAATTGATTCTAATAATTTGCCCACCATCGAGGTTAGACTGATTGGTCTGCAATTACTCGGCCTATCCCTTGCTCTTTTTTAACAATGGCACAATGAACGTTAGCAGTCCTCCAGTCCTCTGGCACCTCGCCTGTATCCAGTGAGGATTGGAAAATGATGGTCAGAGCCTCCGCTATTTCCTCCCTTGCTTCTTTTAACAGCCTGGGATACATTTCATCCGGCCCTGGTGAATTATCTACTTTCAAAGATTCTAATCCCCTTAATACTTCCTCTCTCACTAAGTTTATCCCATCCAATCTTTCACACTCCTCCATAACTACAATGTCTACATCATCCATTTATTTTGTGTAGACAGACGCAAAGTATTCATTAAGAACCATACCAACATCTTCCACCTCCACACATAGGTAACTTTTTTGGTCTCTAATAGGCCCTACTCTTGCCTTAGTTATCCTCTTGCTCTTAATGTATTTATAAAAAATTTTTGGGTTTTACTTGAATTTACTTGCCAATATTTTTTCATGCCCTCACTTTGCTTTCCTAATTTCTTTTTTAATTTCATCCCTGCACTTTTTGTACTCCTCTAGGCTTTCTGTAGTATTGCGTTCTCGGTGTCTGACATAAGCTTTCCTTTTCTGTCTTATCTTACCCTGTATTTTTTTTTATTCATTCATGGGATGTGGGTGTCGCTGGCAAGGCCAGCATTTATTACTCATCCCTAATTGCCCTTGAGAAGGTGGTGGTGAGCTGCCTTATTGAATCGCTGCTGTCCGTGTGGTGAAGGTTCTCCCACAGTAATGTTAGGTCGGGAGTTCCAGGATTTTGACCCAGCGACAGTGAAGGAACGGCGATATATTTCCAAGTCGGGATGGTGTGTGACTTGGAGGGGAACGTGCAGGTGGTGTTGTTCCCATGTGCCTGCTGCTCTTGTCCTTCTAGGTGGTAGAGGTCGCGGGTTTGGGAGGTGCTGTCGAAGAAGCCTTGACGAGTTGCTGCAGTGCATCCTGTAGATGGTACACACTGCAGCCACTGTGTGCCGGTGGTGGATGGGGTGCCAATCAAGCGGGCTGCTTTGTCCTGGATGGTGTCGAGCTTCTTGAGTGTTGTTGGAGCTGCACTCATCCAGGCAAGTGGACAGTATTCCATCACGCTCCTGACTTGTGCCTTGTAGATGGTGGAAAGGCTTTGGGGAGTCAGGAGATGAGTCACTCGCTGCAGAATACCCAGCCTCTCACCTGGTCTTGTAGCCATAGTATTTATGTGGCTGGTCCAGTTAAGTTTCTGATCAATGGTGACCCCAGGATGTTGATGGTGGGGGATTCGGCAATGGTAGTTCCGTTGAATGTCAAGGGGAGTTGGTTAGATTCTCTCTGTATGCTGCTTAACATCCAGGGGACTCTAGATTTGGCAGCCCCAACCTTTTTCTTTGTGGGGACATGTTTACTCTGCACCCCTTGAATCTTCCCCTTGAATGCCTCCCACTGCTCTGACATTGATTTACCTTCAAGTAGCTGTTTCCAGTCCACTTTTGCTAAATCGTTTCTTAGCTTAGTAAAATTGGCCTTTCCCCAATTGGGGACATCAGGGAAAATGTGGGATACTAGTGGTTAAATACCTAATGAATCAAAATTCCTTTGTTATTTTGGAAGACGTGTTCACTTGTTTATTTTAAATGGATTAATGTTTCACTATATTATTGCAGAAAGAAATTTCAAATGAATCGGGTAAATGTAGTTTTCAGGACTATTGCTTTCTGAAAATATTTAATGGCAATGAACCCCTGTACATATAAATTTAACTTACAATTTCCCAGTGCTGCTTTTAGTTATCTCTCTATATATAACAAAGAGTTAATGTCAGTTACGAACCTAAGAAACAATCTTAGTTTTAGAATGGTAGAAGACAGTTATTTTGTTCTGATTCTGTCTTTTTTTTATTCGTTCATGGGATGTGGGCGTCACTGGCGAGGCCGGCATTTATTGCCCATCCCTAATTGCCCTCGAGAAGGTGGTGGTGAGCCGCCTTCTTGTACCGGTGCAGTCCGTGTGGTGAAGGTTCTCCCACAGTGCTGTTAGGAAGGGAGCTCCAGGATTTTTCTCTTGACATTGTAGTTGTTCTTAAGCTAATTTAAGGGTTAAGTCATGGCAGGAGATCCCAGCGCCGTGTCATGTTCCTCTTGTGGGATGTGGGAATTCAGGGATCCTTCCTGTATCCCTGATTCCTTCACCTGCGGGAAGTGTGTCCAGCTGCAGCTATTGTTTGACCGCTTGACGGCTCTGGAGCTGCGGATGGACTCACTTTGGAGCATCCGCGATGCTGAGAAAGTCGTGGATAGCACGTTCAGTGAGTTGGTCACACCGCAGATAAAAATTACTGAGGGAGATAGTGAATGGGTGACCAACAGACAGAGGAAGAGTAGGAAGGCAGTGCAGGGGTCCCCTGCGGTCATCTCCCTCCAAAACAGGTATACCGTTTTGGATACTGTTGGCGGAGATGGCTCACCAGGGGAAGGTGGCAGTGGCCAGGTTCATGGCACCGTGGCTGGCTCTGCTGCACAGGAGGGCAGGAAAAAGAGTGGCAGAGCTATAGTGATAGGGGACTCGATTGTAAGGGGAATAGACAGGCGTTTCTGCGGACGCAACCGAGACTCCAGGATGGTATGTTGCCTCCCTGGTGCAAGGGTCAAGGATGTCTCGGAGCGGCTGCAGGACATTCTGGAGGGGGAGGGTGAACAGCCAGTTGTCGTGGTGCATATAGGCACCAACGATATAGGTAAAAAACAGGATGAGGTCCTACAAGCTGAATTCAGGGAGTTAGGAGTTAAACTAAAGAGTAGGACCTCAAAGGTAGTAATCTCAGGATTGCTACCAGTGCCACGGGTTAGTCAGAGTAGGAATGACAGGATAGCTAAGATGAATACGTGGCTTGAGAGATGGTGCAAGCTGGAGGGATTCAAATTCCTGGGCCATTGGAACCGGTTCTGGGGGAGGTGGGACCAGTACAAATTGGACGGTCTGCATCTGGGCAGGACTGGAACCAATGTCCTAGGGGGAGTGTTTGCCAGTGCTGTTGGGGAGGGTTTAAACTAATGTGGCAGGGGGATGGGAACCGATGCAGGAAGTCAGTGGGAAATAAAGTGGTGACAGAAACAAAAGGCAGTAAGGGAGAGTGTACAGAACATGACCGGACAGATGGTCTGAGAAAGCAGGGCAAAGACCAAGGGAAGTCTAGATTAAACTGCATTTATTTCAATGCAAGAAGTCTGATGGGCAAGGCAGATGAACTCAGGGCATGGATGGGTACATGGGACTGGGATGTTATAGCTATTACTGAAACATGGCTAAGGGAGGGGCAGGACTGGCAGCTCAATGTTCCAGGGTACAGATGCTATAGGAAAGATAGAGCAGGAGGTAAGAGAGGAGGGGGAGTTGCGTTCTTGATTAGGGAGAACATCACGGCAGTAGTGAGAGGGGATATATCCGAGGGTTCGCCCACTGAGTCCATATGGGTAGAACTGAAAAATAAGAAGGGAGAGATCACTTTGATAGGATTGTACTACAGACCCCCAAATAGTCAACGGGAAATTGAGGAGCAAATATGTAAGGAGATTACAGACAGCTGCAAGAAAAATAGGGTGGTAATAGTAGGGGACTTTAACTTTCCCAACATTGACTGGGACAGCCATAGCATTAGGGGCTTGGATGGAGAGAAATTTGTTGAGTGTATTCAGGAGGAATTTCTCATTCAGTATGTGGATGGCCCGACTAGAGAGGGGGCAAAACTTGACCTCCTCTTGGGAAATAAGGAAGGGCAGGTGACAGAAGTGTTAGTGAGGGATCACTTTGGGACCAGTGATCATAATTCCATTAGTTTTAAGATAGCTATGGAGAAGGATAGGTCTGGCCCAAAAGTTAAAATTCTAAATTGGGGAAAGGCCAATTTTGATGGTATTAGACAGGAACTTTCAGAAGTTGATTGGGAGAGTCTGTTGGCAGGCAAAGGGACGTCTGGTAAGTGGGAGGCTTTCAAAAGTGTGTTAACCAGGGTTCAGGGTAAGCACATTCCTTATAAAGTGAAGGGCAAGGCTGGTAGAAGTAGGGAACCTTGGATGACTCGGGAGATTGAGGCACTAGTCAAAAATAAGAAGGAGGCATATGACATGCATAGGCAGCTGGGATCAAGTGGATCCCTTGAAGAGTATAGAGATTGCCGGAGTAGAGTTAAGAAAGAAATCAGGAGGGCAAAAAGGGGATATGAGATTGCTTTGGCAGATCAGGCAAAGGTGAATCCAAAGAGCTTCTACAAATACATAAAGGGCAAAAGGGTAACTAGGGAGAGAGTAGGGCCTCTTAAGGATCAACAAGGTCATCTATGTGCGGAACCACAAGAGATGGGTGAGATCCTGAATGAATATTTCACATCGGTATTTACGGTTGAGAAAGGCATGGATGTTAGGGAACTTGGGGAAATAAATAGTGATGTCTTGAGGAGTGTACATATTACAGAGAGGGAGGTGCTGGAAGTCTTAAAGCGCATCAAGGTAGATAAATCTCCGGGACCTGATGAAATGTATCCCAGGACGTTATGGGAGGTTAGGGAGGAAATTGCGGGTCCCCTAGCAGAGATATTTGAATCATCCACCGCTACAGGTGAGGTGCCTGAAGATTGGAGGGTAGCAAATGTTGTGCCTTTGTTTAAGAAGGGCGGCAGGGAAAAGCCTGGGAACTACAGACCGGTGAGCCTGACATCTGTAGTGGGTAAGTTGTTAGAGGGTATTCTGAGGGACAGGATCTACAGGCATTTGGAGAGGCAGGGACTAATTAGGAACAGTCAGCATGGTTTTGTGAGAGGAAAATCATGTCTCACGAATTTGATTGAGTTTTTTGAAGGGGTAACCAAGAAGATAGATGAGGGCTGTGCAGTAGACGTGGTCTACATGGACTTCAGCAAAGCATTTGACAAGGTACCGCATGGTAGGTTGTTACATAAGGTTAAATCTCATGGGATCCAAGGTGAGGTAGCCAATTGGATACAAAATTGGCTTGACGACAGAAGACAGAGGGTGGTTGTCGAGGGTTGTTTTTCAAACTGGATGCCTGTGTCCAGCGGTGTGCCTCAGGGATCGGTGCTGGGTCCGCTGTTATTTGTTATTTATATTAATGATTTGGATGAGAATTTAGGAGGCATGGTTAGTAAGTTTGCAGATGACACCAAGATTGGTGGCATTGTGGACAGTGAAGAAGGTTATCTAGGATTGCAACGGGATCTTGATAAATTGGGCCAGTGGGCCGATGAATGGCAGATGGAGTTTAATTTAGATAAATGTGAGGTGATGCATTTTGGTAGATCGAATCGGGCCAGGACCTACTCCGTTAATGGTAGGGCGTTGGGGAGAGTTATCGAACAAAGAGATCTAGGAGTACAGATTCATAGCTCCTTGAAAGTGGAGTCACAGGTGGATAGGGTGGTGAAGAAGGCATTCAGCATGCTTGGTTTCATTGGTCAGAACATTGAATGCAGGAGTTGGGATGTCTTGTTGAAGTTGTACAGGGCATTGGTGAGGCCACACTTGGAGTACTGTGTACAGTTCTGGTCACCCTATTATAGAAAGGATATTATTAAACTAGAAAGAGTGCAGAAAAGATTTACTAGGATGCTACCGGGACTTGATGGTTTGACTTACAGGGAGAGGTTAGACAGACTGGGACTTTATTCCCTGGAGAGTAGGAGGTTAAGGGGTGATCTTATAGAAGTCTATAAAATAATGAGGGGCATAGATAAGGTCGATAGTCAAAATCTTTTCCCAAAGGTAGGGGAGTCTATAACGAGGGGGCACAGATTTAAGGTGAGAGGGGAGAGATACAAAAGGATCCAGAGGGGCAATTTTTTCACTCAAAGGGTGGTGAGTGTCTGGAACGAGCTGCCAGAGGCAGTAGTAGAGGCGGGTACAATTTTGTCTTTTAAAAAGCATTTGGACAGTTACATGGGGAAGATGGGTATCGAGGGATATGGGCCAAGTGCAGGCAATTGGGACTAGCTTAGTGGTATAAACTGGGCGACATGGACATGTTGGGCCGAAGGGCCTGTTTCCATGTTGTAACTTCTATGATTCTATGATTCTATGATTTTGACCCAGCGATGATGAAGGAACGGCGATATATTTCCAAGTCGGGATGGTGTGTGACCTGGAGGGGAACGTGCAGGTAGTGTTGTTCCCATGTGCCTGCTGCTCTTGTCCTTCTAGGTGTTAGAGGTCGCGGGTTTGGGAGGTGCTGTCAAAGAAGCCTTGGGGAGTTGCTGCAGTGCATCCTGTGGATGGTACACACTGCAGCCACTGTGCGCCGGTGGTGAAGGGAGTGAATGTTTAGGGTGGTGGATGGGGTGCCAATCAAGCGGGCTGCTTTGTCCTGGATGGTGTTGAGCTTCTTGAGTGTTGTTGGAGCTGCACTCATCCAAGCAAGTGGATAGTATTCCATCACACTCCTGACTTGTGCCTTGTAGATGGTGGAAAGGCTTTGGGGAGTCAGTAGGTGAGTCACTCGCCTTAGAACACCCAGCCTCTGACCTGCTCTTGTAGCCACAGTATTTATGTGGCTGGTCCAGTTAAGTTTCTGGTCAATGGTGACTCCCAGGATGTTGATGGTGGGGGATTCGGCGATGGTGATGTCGTTGAATGTCAAGGGGAGGTGGTTAGATTCTCTCTTGTTGGAGATGGTCATTGCCTGGCACTTGTCTGGCACGAATGTTACTTGCCACTTATCAGCCCATGCCTGGATGTTGTCCAGGTCTTTTGTTCATGCGGGCTCGGATTGCTTCATTATTTGAGGGGTTGCGAATGGAACTGAACACTGCAATCATCAGCGAACATCCCCATTTCTGACCTTATGATGGAGGGAAGGTCATTGATGAAGTAGCTGAAGACGATTGGGCCTAGGACACTGCCCTGAGGAACTCCTGCAGCAGTGTCCTGGGGCTGAGATGATTGACCTCCAATAACCACTACCATCTTCCTTTGTGCCAGTTATGACTCCAGCCACTGGAGAGTTTTCCCCCTGATTCCCATTGACTTCAATTTTGCTGGGGCTCCTTGGTGCCACACTCGGTCAAATGCTGCCTTGATGTCAAGGGCAGTCACTCTCACCTCACCTCTGGAATTCAGCTCTTTTGTCCATGTTTGGACCAAGGCTGTAATGAGGTCTGGAGCCGAGTGGTCCTGGCGGAACTCAAACTGAGCATCGTTGAGCAGGTTATTGGTGAGTAAGTGCCGCTTGATAGCACTGTCGACGACACCTTCCATCACTTTGCTGATGATTGAGAGTACACTAATGGGGTGGTAATTGGCCGGATTGGATTTGTCCGGCTTTTTATGGACAGGAAATACCTGGGCGATTTTCCACCTTGTCTGGTAGATGCCAGTGTTATAGCTGTACTGGAACAGCTTGGCTAGAGGTGCAGCTAGTTCTGGAGCACAAGACTTCAGCACTACAGCCGGGATGTTGTCGGGACCCATAGCCTTTGCTATATCCAGTGCACTCAGCCGTTTCTTGATATCACGTGGAGTGAATCGAATTGGCAGAAGACTGACTATATTTGTTTCATGCACTGGCATTCTGGAGGGCAGAACACAATTGTGAAAATTATTTCCTGTTCTGTGGTTGTATTTCATTCACGTAGTGCAGGATTTACAATAATGCAGGTAACGTTTAGATTGTTGTTTGAGATCATATGTTATGGGAAGATTCATGCCCTCTGTTTAATTTTAAGCTTTAATTTTGATATAAAAGCTAACATATTTAATATAAACATTTTTAAGAACATTAGAAATAGGAGCAGGAGTAGGCCATTCAGCCCCTCGAGCCTGTTCTGCCATTCAACAAGATCATGGCTGATCTTCTACCTCAACACCATTTTCCTGCACCATCCTCATATACCTTGATGCCTTTAATATTTAGAAATCTATCGATCTCTGTTTTAATTGTACTCAATGACTGAGCCTCCACAGCCCTCTGGGGTCGAGAATTCCAAAGATTCACCACCCTCTGAGTGAAGAAATTTCTCCTCACCTCAGTCCTAAATGGCCTCCCTCTTATTCTGAGACCGTGACCCCTGGACCTAGACTCCCCAACCAGGGGAAACATCCTCCTTGCATCTACCCTGTCGAGCCCTGTAAGAATTTTGTATGTTTCAATGAGATCACCTCTCATTCTTCTAAACTCTAGAAAATACAGGCCTAGTCTACTCAATCTCTCCCCATATGACAATCCCACCATCCCAGGAATCAGTCTGGTGAACCTTCATTGCACTCCCTCTATGGCAATTATATCCTTTCTTAGGTTGAATTGAAAGTATTGTACCACTTAGTACCAGCCATAGTGTATATGGTACTATTACTTGACCTGCTAATCACATCCTGATGTTAAAGTTAATATTGGAATGTGGTTAGCGCTATAGGGATGGTAGTGTAATTTCTCTACCAAAAGTGTAACAATTGATTTTTAAAATTTTATTTCAAGAATGCTATGAATTATGGTGCTGTATATTTCTGAAAATTTTCATTGAGTTACATCACGTCTGCAGCGCTGAAACAGGCCATTTGCCCAACTGGCCTTTGCTGGTGTTTATGCTCCACACGAGCCTCCTCCCTCCCTATTTCATCTAACCCTATCAGCATACCCTTCTATTCCTTTCTCCCCAATGTGCTTATCTATCTTCCCTTGTGGTAGCACATTCTTACCACTCTGGGTAAAGAGATTTTTCCTGAATTCCCTATTGGATTTATTAGTGACTTATTACTTATGACCTCTAGTTTTGGACTCCCCCACAAGTGGAAATTCAGACCTTACATAAAACAAAAGCTGAGTGGATTATATCCTTCAAAAACTGAAAAGACTGTTTGAATTTTTAAGGGGTTAATTGGAGTGTACGCTGGTTTTGGTTTTGGGGAAGCCTGTACGCCATTTGCTGGCCCCAATATCTGTACCCACTGTTCTTAGTGACTTTTCTGGTCCTGCCTGCTTACAATTTAAAATTACCAGTCGCCTGGTCTTTCTTCCTACTATGAGATTAGTCCTGAGGGGGCACACATTAGGAAGTAGATGAAAGGATTAACAGGAAAGAAAGGAAAATAAGGACACAAGTCAGATGCGATTATGGATGGAAAGGAAAAGAAAGGCAACAAGAATGAAATGGAAAAAGTGAGATGAAACAAAAAAATGAAGCAACAAATTAAATAAATGAAAACAAAGCAGAAGTATATAAACAAAAGTGGGAGTTGAATTAATTAAAACAAGAGAATAACAAAGTCATGAAAGAGGAATAAGGAAGCAAGAGATGGAAAATGAAAGCGATGCAACAAAATTAAAGTGCTAACAAAGGTGATTTTTAAAAAAAATGCTTGTTTAGATTGGTGTCCATCCTATTTCCTTTGTTGTGTTTATTTTCTATTTGTTTCTCTTGTTCTTTTTTTGTATTTACAGTAGACATTTTGATAGGAATGTGACGTGTACACTATCTTTTAATTTACCAGTAGTATTTACTCACAACAGCTTATCAATGGACACAACAGCACATGACTAGACCTGTGATGGCATTTACTGTGGAGTGAACTATTGAACCCCATCAGAAGTTAGGGATACATACTGCTGCCATGTGAGGGATATAAAGATGTAATGTCAGAAGCAGAACAGGAGAGAAGCGAGTCAAAGTTCCCCTATGTGTATTGCCCTGCAGTAAAAATGAATGTTAGTCATTCTTGGATTTGTTCTCTGGGGAAACACGAATTCCTGTAAAAGTCGAGGCTTTGCATATTATAATTCTCTTCATACTATATCTGTTCTGCATATCTTCCTATTCAAGTTAGTACCGATGATTTTTAATTTTTTTGGAGACGATACTGCACTGGACTTGTTAAGTATGGACAAGAGCTGGAAATGTTACAGGGACTGAATAGTTCTGTCAGATTTATCTTTTAGAACATAGAAATATTAACTGGCATAAAATATTGACTCAAGTAGCTAAAAACATTGGGCCAGGTTTTGCTGAAAAAATAATGGCGTCTGAACGAGTTTATTAATGTGCAAAGTGACCAGCAACTTGTTGTGAGGAAGGATACCCCGTGACTTGTGAATTGCCACAAGTTGCAGGCCATTTGCACTGCTCCACCGTTAGCTTTGTGAAAACGGCATCTCATGGTTAACCTCCCCATGATTTTCAGGACGTTGCTGCATTTGCACATTAATTACCCATTAAACTTGCCTCAGAAAGTTAAGTCTAATAATTATCAATGTATGCATCCTTTTAACGATGTGATAATCGTTAATAACTACTTGCCCAGAAAGTAAACAATTAAAAGTGTGGAGTTTCATTCCTTCAGGTTGTGAATTGTTTTAGGAGATTTTAAAAATGTCAAAATTTTTTAATTCTTTTCTTATTTTTCCTTTGTCTCCTTTTTCTGTGTCTCTTCATCCAATCTTTCTTTCCGTCGCTTTATTTTCTTTTTTGTACCTGATTTGACATTGAATTCACCCATTCTAATTCACCCTCCTTCTCAGTCTTTGCTCTGTTTATTTCTCAATCTTTAAATCTCATTGGTTAAGGATACCCACTGTTTGTCCCATTGTTCACCAAGGTCCCAGATGCTGTGTTGCTCTCGCCACACTGTTATCACTCACACTTCCAGCAACCTTGTGGGCAAAAAATTTTAAAGCCTAACCTTGCACAAACAAATATATCACCGTTCCTTCATCGTCGCTGGGTCAAAATCCTGGAACTCCCTTCCTTACAGCACTGTGGGAGAATCTTCACCACACGGACTGCAGTGGTCCAAGAAGTCGGATCACCATCACCTTCTCAAGGGCAATTAGGGATGGGCAACAAATGCTGGCCTCGCCAGCGACGCCCACATCCCATGAACGAATAAAAAAAAACAAGTCTAACAACGCCGCGAGATGACCTGCTGCAGCAAAATCTGGGCCCATTATTTACAACTTGCAAGAGTAATTAAACATCAGAAAAATTTTCTTCAAGTGAGAAAGATAATGAGCTGAAAAAGACCTTACAGCCTCACAACAGTTTAAAGCTCTAGCGCGTGACAGCACAAAGTCGTCGGATGCTGGTTTGAGCTTCATTCCGGTAAGCTCACCACCTGAGAGACTGCTGTGGGCAGAGGCTGAGTTGAGGTCCAGTGCCTCAGCACAAGGAGAAAAAAAACTGAATGGAAATTAAAACCCAGTTTACAGTTATATTAGCATGGGTAACAATGGGCTTAATTTCCTCACCACAGGAAGAGAAAAAAAAAGATTGGAGGGAAAGTTGTGTGTGAACCTTGCGTGCCTCTTTACCACCAATTCTGAGGGGCACTGGCTCAGGCCTGGAAATGACCTGCCTCTTTGACTGGTGGGTTGCACTCAGTACATGGCCCTAGCAGAGCAGGGGACTGGGGAGAAAATAGAAAAATTCTGATCAATAAAAAAAATTGTCTGGCATTTCCACGGTGTTCTCCTTTTTACGCCATTTCTCCGTGGTTTCCAACCAAAGTATGGTGGGAAATCAGGCAACACCTGTAGAAATTCAACCCCATTCTCATCTGCCTTGAATGAATTTACAATTTTTAATTTAATTGGAGCTGTTGTACTGAATTTGATTTGTACTCTTCTGCAATGTTTGTGATTTATAAATGGTGTGAACTTACTTATACAATCTTTGCAGAATCATCACATTCCCCCCATCCTTGACTACCTTCCAAATAAAATGAAAGTTTTTTAGAAATTATCTGTAAATTAAGTGTCTTATTTTCTAAAATCATTGTATATTTACACAGTGATTACACAGTGCTTATGGGAGGAGTACATTGATATGATCAGAATGTGCTTGCACTGGGAGCAATGCGAGTTTAGGGGTTGAGGCATTTGATTTGTTCTTGATCTCAAAGCCAGTTCAGGTGTGCGAACATGGTAGCGGGAGAGTTCCTGCTTATTGTTCGTCATGATCAATGGGGTCATTGAACTTCACAGTCAATGAGTAAGTCACTGCACTGGGGAGAGGGGGAAGAGAGTTGCACTGAGTGAGCCTCCAGCAATGGATCTCAGACTGCTTGATATTTCTGCAATCCCTGATTGGGATAGAGTGCTTCAACTATATTTTTTGTGGGGTGGGTTACACTCTGCCTAAGAACATAAGACATAGGAGCAGGAGTAGGCCATACGGCCCCTTGAGCCTGCTTTGCCATTCAACAAAGTCATGGTTGATCTTCAACCTCAGCTCCACTTTCCTTCCCTTTCCCCATATCCCTTGATTCCCTTGAAAAATCTATCAATCTCAGTCTTGAATATACTCAATGATTGAGCATCCACAGTCCTCTGGGGTAGAGAATTCCAAAGATTCAAAACCTTCTGAATGAAGAAATTTTTCCTCATCTCGGTCCTAAATGGCCGCCGCCTTATCCTTAGACTATGACCCCTAGTTGTAGACTCTCCAGCCGTGGGAAACAGCCTCTCAGCATTTACCCTGTCAAGACCTCTAAGAATTTTATGCTTCAATGAGATCACCTCTCATTCTTCTAAACTTCAGAGAATATAGGATCATTCTACTTAATCTCTCCTCATAGGACAACCCTCTGATCCCAGGAATCAATCTAGTGAACCTTCATTGCACCCCCTCTAAGGCAAGTATATCTTTCCTTAGATAAGGAGACTAAAACTGTACACAGTACTCCAGGTGTGGTCTCACCCGAGCCCTATATAATTGCAGCAAGACCTCCTTATTCTTATACTCCAAACCCCTTGCAATAAAGGCTAACATATCATTTGCCTTCCTAATTGCTTGCTGTACATGCACATTAACTTTCTATGATTCATGTACAAGGACACCCAAATCCCTCTAACCACCAACATTTCTTAGTCTCTTACCTTTTAAAAAATATTCTGCTTTTCTATTCTTCCTACCAAAGTGGATAATTTCACATTTCCCCACATTTTACTCCATCTGCCACTTTCTCGCCCACTCACTTAACCTGTCTATGTGCCTTTGCAGCCTCTTTGCGTCCTTCTCACAGTTTAATTTCCCACCTAGCTTTGCATTGTCAGCTAACTTGGATACATTACACTCAGTCCCCTCATCTAAATCTTTGATATAGATTGTAAACAGCTGAGGCCCAAGCAGTAATCCTTGCTGCACCCCACTAGTTGCAATCTGCCAACCCAAAAATGACCCTTTTATATCGACTCTCTTTTCTGTTCGTTAACCAATCCTCAATCCATGCGAATATATTACCCCCAATCCCATGAGCTCTAATCTTGTGTAACAACCTCTTGTGTGGCACCTTATCAAATGCCTTTTGAAAATCCAAATACAATACATCCACTGGTGCTCCCTTATCTACCCTGCTCGTTACACCCTCAAAAAACTCTAATAGATTTGTCAAACATGATTTGTCAAACATAAAACTATGTTGACTCTGCCTAATTGTATTATGATTTTCTAAGTGCCCTGTTACTACATCCTTAATAATAGATTCTAGCATTCTCCCTACTACTGATGTCAGGCTAACTGGCCTATAGTTCCCTGTTTTCTCTCTCCCTGCTTTCTTGAATAGCAGGGTACATTTGCTACCTTCCAATCCACGGGGACCGTTCTAGAATCGAGGGAATTCTGGAAGATCAAAATCAATGCATCCACTATCTTTGCAGCCACCTCTTTTAAAACCCTAGGATGTAAGCCATCAGGTCCAGGCGATTTGTCAGCTTTTAGTCCCATTTATTTCTCTAGTACTTTCTCTTTACTAATATTAATTACTTTAAGTTCCTCACTCTCATTAGACCTTTGGTTCCCCACTATTTCCGATATGTTTTTTGTGATTTCTACTGTGAAGACAGATACTAAATATTTGTTTAACATCTCTGCCATTTTCTTATTCCCCATTATAATTTCTCCTGTCTCTGCCTCTAAGGGACCCATGTTTACTTTCGCTAATCTCTTCCTTTTTACATTTTGTAGAAGCTCTTACAATCAGTTTTTATATATCTTGCTAGTTTATTCTCATATTCAATTTTCTCCCTCTTTATCAATTTCTTGGTCATCCTTTGCTGATTTCTGAAACCCTCCCAATCCTCAGGCTTACTACTTTCTTTGGCAACATTGTAAGCCTCTTCTTTAAATCTAATACTATCTTTAACTTCTCTAGTTCGCCATGGTGGATCACTTTTCCGGTGGAGTATTTATTCCTCAGGGGAATGTATGTTCATTGAGAATTATGAATTATTTATTTAAACGTTCGCTATTGCTTATCTACCATCATATCTTTTAATTTAATTTCCCAATCTACCTCAGCCAACTCGCCTTCATACCTACATAATTGGCTTTGTTTAAATTTAAGACCCTTGTTTCAGACTTAACTACATCACTCTCAAACTTAATATGAAATTCTATCATATTCTGATCACTCTGCCCCAGTGGATCCTTAACTAATTAACCCTGTCTCATTACCCAATACTAAATCTAAAATAGCCTGTTCCCTAGTTGGTTGCTCAACGAATTGTTCTAGAAAACTGTCTTGAATGCATTCCATGACCTCATCCTCCAAACTACTTTTGCCAATTTGGTTTGCCCAGGTCTATATTTAGATTAATGTCCTCCACGATTATTGCATTACCCTTGTTACATGCTCCTCTAATTTCCTGATTTATACTCTGTCCAACACTATAACTACTATTAGGGGGCCTATAAACTACTCCCACCATTGTTTTTTGCCCCTTGTTATTTCTTAGCTCCACCCATACTGATTCTACGTCCTGATTTTCTGAGCTAAGATCCTTTCTCACTGCTGCATTTTATCTCATCCTTTATTATCAGGGCTACCCCCACCTCCTTTTCCATTGTGCCTATCTTTTCGAAAAGTCAAGTACCCTGGAATATTTAGTTCCCAACCTTTGTCACCCTGCAACCACGTCTCAGTAATGGCTACTAGATCAAACCCATTTATCTCCGTTTGTGCTATTAATTCATCTACCTTGTTATGAATGCTTTGTGCATTCAGATGTAGCACCTTTAGTTTTAACATATTACTACTTTTCCCTGATGTGACCTTGGTCACTAATGCCCTAATAACTTTGTTAAACCCTCTGTCCCTTCCTGACACACCCTGCTTGTTTTTACCCTAATTGCTACTCTGCTCTACAGCTTTGACTTTTCTCTTTAGATTTATAAAATTACCCTTACCTGAACTTTCTTCCCCCCCCCCCCCCCTTTATTAGTTTAAAGCCCTATCCACTGCCCTGGTTATTCAATTTGCCAGGACACTGGTCCCAGCCTGGTTTAAGTGAAGCCCGTCACAACTGAACAGCTCCCTCTTTCCTCAGTACTGGTGCCAGTGCCTCATGAATTGAAACCCTTGCTTCCCACACCACTCATGCAGCCATGCATTTAACCATCTAATCTGTTTGACCCTATGCTAATTTGCACGTTGCTCAGTTAGTAATCCAGAGATTATTATTTTTGAGATTCTGCTTTTTAATTTGGACTGCCTATGTTGTTGGTTCCTACGTGGGTCACGACAACTGGATCCTCCCCCGCCTGCTTCAAGTTCTTCTACAGCCCTGAGGAAATGTCCTTAACCCTGGTACTGGGCAGGCAACACAGCCTTCAGGTCTCCTGGTTGCGGCTGCAGAGAACAGTATCTATCCCCCGGACTGTACTTTCCCCTAACACTATCACATTCCTTTTCGTTCCCTCCACTTGAATGGTCTCCTGTACCACAGTGCCGTGGTCAATTTGCCAATCCTTCCTGCAGTCTTTGTTCTCATCCACACAGGTAGCAAGTACCTGGTACCTGATGGTCAAGGGCAAAGGCTGAGGTTCCTCCACCACTGCATCTGGGGCCCCCTTTCCTGCATGACTCGCAGTCACATCCTCCTTAATCCAATCAATCCTTTCCCTCTATTTCTCGTTCTGTATCTAAATTGACTCTAATTTACCCTATTTCCTTCTTCGTCATTCATGTGTTCTTTCTCTATCCTTAAATTTAATTGGTTAACGAGATAGACTGTTGGTCCCATCTTTCACCAAGACCTTAAATGCCCCGTTAACCTCGCCACGCTGTTATCGATTTGCACTTCCAGCAATTTGTGGCGCAAAAATAATTGGAGCTGAAGGATGAGGAAAAAAATGCAATTGTTGCACCGTGAGATGCCCCACAAGATGCCCCGCTCTAGCAAATTCTGGGCTATCAATTAAGACTAATTCCTTACAAAAATGGACAATTTGAATTTAACTGTTGCATAATTGTTCTCTTAAGTAAAAATCTAATTTTCTGTTTTATAATCCATTGCACAGGGTGCATATTGAAAACTGATTTATTGCAAATGATGAGTATATAGATGCAAACAGACTTCCCTCAACCATTGTTTGCTCTGATACTAATTGATATCTAGCCATATAATTGGGAAAAGCATGAGAAGTTGTGTGAGTTAGCTTGGATTGTGTTGACCAAGACTGATTAGCTAATTGTATGTACAAGAGAAAACATATAGAATGTTTTGTTCTAACCACACTAATAGCAGTTGTTTGGGATGACATTAGTAAAACTCTGGATGACCAATGCTCCCAACGCAGATTTTGTTGATAACATTTTTTTCAGGTATTTCAAAATATGACTGTAAGTATCCAGACCAAATGACAGAATGGCTCAATATAGAACAGTTGTTATGTGGCCTTTCATACGCACTTCATACATCAAATGGAGATATAATTCTCAACAGGAAAATGTGCAATTTAACACAACCAGAAACAATTTAATCGGTGTATCTATTACACAGTTTCTGATCATCAACCTGTGATCCCGAACTGGGGTGTGTGTATATTCTACCAAATAATATTAGTAGTAAAAAAATATGAACACACCCACTGTTAACAAGTCTAGAACTGTGACCATTATCTATCTATTTGGTGTTACTGACCTCCATTTCACCTAATCTTTCTTGCCACATTACTTGCCTTCTCGCTAAAACATGAATGGTCATGCGTAATGCTAACGGTCCTTACACTGTTATTATCTGTAAGCATTTGGACCTCATAACTCACTGTGCCCTCCTTCTGCATATTTCTGCTGCATTGTGTCTGTTCATAGTTAAGTTCAGCATTCTGCACTATATTTGCTGCAAATGTGAAATAGTTTTAAGAGACAAGGTATTTCTAGAAATAACAACCTGGACAAAGGCCTGTTAATGTTAAGGCCTGTCTCTGCACGTTTCATTTATTTTTTAATGTTCTCCCTTCTGCCTCTTTCCATGTATTTCTCTCTGTAATGGGAACTATGTTGATATAAATCATTTGCGTTCTAGTTTGTTGTTTCCTCTCCTCTCATTTTCTTCATCTCTATCTCACTGCATTTTTCTCAATCTTTTTGTCTGCTTTTCCATCTTTTTGTCTTTTCCGTTTTCTTTATAATCGCGGTTTCTTTTTTATTGATCCCTAGCTCTGAGTAGTTTTGTGGCAGTAATACAGCATAAGTTATTGACAGAAATATTTTATATAGATTGTAAGCTTTACTCTTTATTTTAACTTGAAATGACTGAGAGTTTCTAAAGTCAAAACCAACATTTAATTTTGGATTATATACAGAGTTTTTCAAGCTAAATCCAATATAGAGGTTATTTGAAACAATTACAGAAATAGAGATATTAATTACTAGTCCATTCAAGTTTGATGAAAAATGCAACATTTTACATTCCTTTGGAGTATTGGAAGTTTCCAGGTAATTAAAAATGCTTACTGAAATCTTGACTAAAACCACAATTGTATAATTTTAAAAACTCACCCTGAAGCAGAGCTCAAAACCTGGCATTTAATCTTGTAATCTGAGTTACTTTTGTCAATATAACTTTCCCTGCATGGAAGCAGTTAAATTTTTATGCAGTTGAGGAAGGTACAGAAGCCCAAGAATTGGGGAAAAAACTGAGCATTGATAAATGCTGATGGTGCAAGAGAGTGGGTTAAACAGGCATGACGAGGAATTTGTCCACAAACCTATGAATAAAAGTTCTGCAATTAACTCCTAGAGTTTATTTAGAACTAGCTCCACAAATTTGCTTCCAGTTAAGATATAATTAGGCTTTAATTATGTGTAATTCTCAATGTACTTTCAGAAAAATTAGTATCCTGTTAGGCAGATGGATACAGCACATAAAAAAAGTTGAATGGAAAATTATGATTTCATCGATGGTTTAGACACATTATATACATCTTCCAGCAGATCTGTCAAATACTGAATATGGAAATTGCCCTGTGGGCAGTAAATGGGGTGAGATCGCTGTCTTAACTGAGTTGCCTGTTTTTATTCCCTCGAGTTTGCATGTCTCAAGTTGCTTATGTGATACATGCTGTAGCAAGTGCCTGAAGAAGCCTGTAGGATAAGTAACTAAGCAGGTGTGACTGGAAAATGTGACTTGTGGGAGAATTTTTTTTGTTAACTTCTTGTCTACCCTCTAGCGTAGATGTTACCGTCTGCCTTGCAATAAGAATTCTGCGGGCTAGTGGCTTGATGTGGTTCTTGCTTTGGTTTGTAGTGAAACAGCAATATAATCAACTGTCAGCCCATTGACATTTATTAGTATTTTTTACAAAATTAAAATCATCTATATAATTTATAAAATTGTGTTTTTTGCACAGGTCAATGTACTTATTCAGGTTAACAAAAATACGTATCTTGAATGTAATAATGACTTTAACAGTCGAATCTGTTATTTTAAATGCAGTATCCGGGAAAGTGCATTTAATGTGGCATTGACAGCAATCATGGGCAATTGAAATGACACCATTAATGCAAAAGACTGTCTTTCTGTGCATTTTCTGCTTATCAAGGTGAGGAATGGACAGTCATAAAAATATCATAAGAGATTTAACCACAGTGTGAAATAACATCACTTTAATGGATGTTTGAAAAATGTGATTTTCCCATTTTCATTGCTCCAGTTTTATAACCTGTATAACCGTACTGTGAATAAATGATTGCATGAAGTGTAGGAGCATTAAGTGTAACAAGGGCAAATCCATGGTAGATAATTGACAGAAAAGTAGAAATATTATTTCTCACCATAGTTACACAAATCTGTCTGATAGAGATTTTGAAACAGGGAAGTCCATTTGATAATGAATCTTTATTCTTTTGTAAATTCTTAGTCCCGCATGACCACATCCAGATTGGGTCATGATGACCTGAGTTGAATGCAGTCCCTCTGAGTTCAAACCAATGGCTGACCTCCAATCATGAGCCGGAAGATATTAAATTACCCCCCCCCCCCGCCCCCCCCAAACACATTGCCTGACAGTTTTCCTGGTCTTTAAGTACTCAGAGAGCCACATGAAGCTGTTTGAACTGGCTTCAGATGAGTTTACAACCCATTTTGAATCAAAGACGAGATGGGAGATGAGCAGTAGTCATAGTAATTGTAGGGGAGAGCATCCGTTGCAAATTCATAACATACAAATTTGTAACTATAGCATAAAACAAACTAAATAATGAAACTCAATCGCTGTTATCCCCATAAAATCTTGTGTTGTCTTTGCCATTCCTTTATTTAACTCATTATTCACAATTTATCTATGCTTTCCAAGTGTCTATGCAATTATTGTATGAAGAGTTTAAAAAAAATGTTTGTCATATTATTCCCCAGTTCATCAATTTTCAAATCAAATTGTGTTTTCTGCAACTATTCCTGACACGCATCTGCATTTCCACTGACTGGCTGTGGTCTTGCATGGAGAGTGTAACCAGAGTTCCTGCATCAGTTCTCTCCTCATCACCTGGTTCCTCCCCTTCCCCCTCACTCACTCATACTCTGGGCCCGATATTAGGAGGGCGGCGGATTCTCAGTGGGGGGTCGACCGAGCGCGTGGGTAACGTGCCCGGTGAAATCAGTGTGCTCCGCACAGAATCGCAGGCTAATTGGAACCACTTGCCTGTGCTTCCGGGTTCCGCGCTGGAAAGCTGCGCAGCGGGCGGACTGCGCATGCGCAGCAAAGTCTGTCAGCTGGAGGAGCCCTATTTAAAGGGGCAGTCCACCAATGCACCTCCTGTCGCAAACTACCAATTCTGAACCATGGAGCAGGCTGGAGGAAAGGCTGCCCCACGGTTTTCGGACTCCTCACTCCAGGTGCTGCTGGATGGGTTGAGGAGGAAGAGGGAAATCCTTTTCCCATCCGATGGGAGGAAGTACCCTCCTCCACCACAAAGAAGGCCTGGCTGGAGGTGGCCGAGGAGTCACCAGCAGCGGCAATGTGCCACGAATCTGGGTCCAGTTCAGGAAGAGATTTAATGACCCAACCAGGTCAGCCAAAGTGAGTATACTTACGCTTCTCCCACACTCCATCTTCCACATCACCTCCACCACCACACAACTCCTTCTGCACTGCCACCACAACGCTCTCGCATCACTCCTCACATCCACTCAACTATCATCCTCCCCTTGCCTGCACGTACTCACCGCCCCTGTCCCCATTCGAACACTACCACGCAACCCAATCCTCATATCATGGCTATGTTCCACACGCACCCTCCCATGCATCTCCCTCACACTCAGCCCCACCCACACCAATGCATACAGCAGGTCACCATGCAACCATCACTCAATCACGCCTCTGTGTTTTGCCTTGATAGGAGAAGAGATGCCAGAACTCCCGGGAGAGGGCAAGGACCGGAGGGGGCCCGCCACACCAGGTGGCACTAACAGACGCAGAGCAGCAGGTATTGGAGATCAGCCGCACGCTGGAGTGCCTGGTCCGTGGCGGATGCCGAGGCTGGGATTGCACAAGCGGCCGGTGACAGAAAGCTAACACTCTGCACTCATGATAGTGAATGATCTTAGCATCACTTGGCATCTGCAGCACCTCAACATCTGTCCAAATGCCTAATATAGTTTCTGTTCTCTTGCAGGCCCATCTGCGAGCGCCAGGACCGTGGAGGACGATTCCTCAGAGGACCTGCTGGCCTCTGAGGGTCCATCGTCACATCTGAGCCATGCATCCACCAGCCCAGATACACACACCTCGGTGGGTTCCCGTCCTCACTTAGTTGGGCTTGCACATGGTGAGTCACCACGCACATGTGAGCACGAGCAGACCCTGGTGGCAGGGGCAGCCGTGGAGAGTCCGCGTTGGTGGGAGCACTCTTCTCCAGGCTCTGCTCAGCTGGACCCAGATGCTGAACCGTGGGGGCCAGCGGTGAAAAGGAGAGTCATCGAGGGGCAGCAGCACATTGCCGAGGTGCTGGAACAGGTGCCACGCACACACTCCACAATCGCACAGAGGATGGAGGAGTCCAACTCCTGCACGAGGGGAATGATGGCACAATTTATCTCTGAGATAGTGTCGCAGGGACGTGAAGGCATCTCTGAGATAGTGTCGCGGGTAGGTGCGGGAATGTCTGCGATGGAGGAAAGGCTAGCCTCCAGCGAGCGTCAAGCACGGCTCAACAATGAGTCCATCCAGGCCCTGACAATGGCCATTCGGATTCAGGGTGAGCAACATTCTGCCGCCTTACACAGGCTGACAGATACTTTACAAGTGGCCTTCCAAGGCTTCACACAAGCCCTCCAAACTGTCGTCCAGCAGGGTGGAAGGAGTGATGTGGGCCTGGGCCAGGAGAGGGATGATGGTGAAAGGGGACATGGAAGTGGGGACGCCACTCAAAGCGCTCCCACGACTCACCCATTACCCCCCTCTCAACCAGTACCCGCAATGCTGCCCCCTCTCCAGGTGGCCGAGTCTGCCCCTGCACAGGTGCAGGCGGAGCAGTCTTTGGAGGGGCCCTTACGGGCACCGAAACCCAGAGGGCGTCGGCCCAAAGCATCTAATTGGTCAGGGCATGGACAAGAGCAACCTGTCACTACCTCTGCTGAAGCCACAAGGGTAGCACCATGTAGGGGTTCCCGTAAACGCAAGACGAAGGTTTTGTGAGCACAAAGGGAATGCACAAGGGTGTTTGACGATTTGTCATGTTTTTTATTTATATTTGTTTTCTGCCACATGCACAATAAATCTTATTATTATCACCACTACTGCCACATCTTGCCCATGCTTGACTGGCTTGTGGAATAGGTCCCTTTCATGGGGTTCACCATGAACACGTACACTTGATACCACCCATTGGGTCACTGCAGAGTGGGTGTAGGTGTATTTGCAGGGCTCTTTTGTGCAGACGACTGAGAGACGTCGGCGATGTCCCCGGTGGCACCCTGAAAGGATGCGAAGGAGAAGTTGTTGAGGGCAGTGGTGACTTTGACAGCGACAGGTAAGAAGATGGTGCTCGGGCCAGCCGGGAGCAGCTCGGCATGAAGGAGGCTGCAGATGTCCACGACTACATGTCGAGTGACTCCGAGCCTCCATGTGCACTGATGCTCAGAGAGGTCCAGGAAGCTGAGCCTCGGTCTGTGGACCCTGTGGCGAGGGTAGTGCCTTCTGCGACGCATCTCTCTCTGCGGTTGCCCTCCCTCCTGCTGTGCAGGTGGATGTGTCACAACACTGTTGTGGAGCTCCACGTGTCAGAGGTGGCCGGCGAGGCTGGTGATGCTGTTCGCCCTCCGAGGAGGTCATGACTGCAGCTACCGCGGCCCCCATCCTCAAGATGTACATTTGAGGGGGTCCGCAAGGTCGGTAAATGTGTCTGCACGCCGGGGTAAGTGTGCAAGTTTGTGAATTTTATTGTTAGGAGAAGGGTGGTGGAGGCCAAACTTTGTCCAAAGTGACAGAGTGGCCTCCTGCAATGAGTGAGGGTCTCCCCCCACCACCTGTCAAATGGACCTTTGCAGCTGCCACAGGCTGATGGCTGCAACACATCCATTTGAACTGGGAGTGTTTCCCCCAGTACGGGAAACAGTCTCAGTTCATTGCAAAATCCGATCCCTCCTGAAATATCAGGTCAATCAGGTCTGTAAACAACCTGAAGTACCTGTTTAAGTACTTTAAGTGGCACCCCGCCGGCTTTAATTGCAAGCGGGAGTCCCGCATGCGGGGTCTGCGCGTGCAGGTCTGGGCGTCACTGGGGAACTCGGAAGTGGGCGGGTTGGAGCCGGTCTCGAGACCCGCCCTGGGAATCCCTGATTTTCGCAGCCCCCAATGCCAGGATCGCACCCGCTCGGGCGTGCGAAAATCGAGCCCCCTGTCTTTCTCTCTCTCTCTCTCTCTTTCTCTCTCTCTCTCTTTCTCTCTCTCTCTCTCTCCCTGTCACACGCACATATAAGCACGCGCATTGCTGCAGTTCACTGGATTTAATGAACATGATGGTTTCAAGGATACAAATGGGGGGAAAAGATCATGAGAAAAGGTGTTGCTTGTCTTTGTGAGGGTCATGCAGGTGTTGCCAACATGTCTGTTCTGAACTAGTAAAAGGGAAAGGTTTGACAAGACTTTGTTCAGGCCATCAGTGAGAAATAATTACTCAAATTATGGAAAGATCTGACACAGGCTTCTTGATTTCCAGGAAAGGTGGGTAATTTTTTTCAATTGAAAATACTGAGAGGTTTTACACTTGCACAGCTGATGTTGTGCAAAGGCTTGATAGTGTGTCGGGCATAACCGTCTCAGAGACATAAACAGACCCAGCATACTGTTGGTCTGTATAGTCTGAGCTAGGATAATTTTAAACAATTTTACAACACCAAGTTATAGTCCAACAATTTTATTTGAAATTCACAAGCTTTCGGAGGCTTCCTCCTTCCTCAGGTGAATGTTGTGGAAATGAAATCCTCGAACCCTTCGCATTTATAAATCACAGAACAATACCTGGTGATTACAGATAGTAGTCTTTCCAACTGCCCGTTGCCAAGGCAATCACAGTCTGCAGACAGAGAGGTGTTACCTAAAAGGCCACCGAATATACTAACCACCAAAAAAAAAAGAGAGAGGCAGAAACATAGAAAAGACAGCAAATGACCCGTTATATTAAAAACAGGTAACGTTTGTTCGCTGATGGGGTTACGTGTAGCGTGACATGAACCCAAGATCCCGGTTGAGGCCGTCCTCATGGGTGCGGAACTTGGCTATCAATTTCTGCTTGACAATTTTGCGTTGTCGTGTGTCTCAAAGGCCGCCTTGGAGGACACTTACCCGAAGGTCGGTGGCTGAATGTCCTTGACTGCTGAAGTGTTCCCCCACTGGGAGGGAACCCTCCTGCCTGGCGATTGTTGCGCGGTATCCATTCATCCGTTGTCGCAGCGTCTGCATGGTCTCGCCAATGTACCATGCTCTGGGGCATCCTTTCCTGCAACGTATGAGGTAGACAACGTTGGCCAAGTCACAGGAGTATGAACCATGCACCTGGTGGGTGGTGTCCTCTCGTGTGATGGTGGTATCTGTGTCGATGATCTGGCATGTCTTGCAGAGGTTACCGTGGCAGGGTTGTGTGGTGTCGTGGACGCTGTTCTCCTGAAAGCTGGGTAATTTGCTGCGAACGATGGTCTGTTTGAGGTTGGGTGGCTGTTTAAAGGCGAGTAGTGGAGGTGTGGGGATGGCCATAGCGAGGTGTTCGTCGTCATCGATGACATGTTGAAGGCTGCGGAGAACATGGCGTAGTTTCTCCGCTCCAGGGAAGTACTGGACGACGAAGGGTACTCTGTTGGTTGCGTCCCGTGTTAGTCTTCTGAGGAGGTCTATGCGATTTTTCGCTGTGGCCCGTCGGAACTGTCGATCGATGAGTCGAGCATCATATCCCGTTCTTACTAGGGCGTCTTTCAGCGTCTGTAGGTGTCCATCGCGTTCCTCCTCGTCTGAGCAGACCCTGTGTATTCGCAGGGCCTGTCCATAGGGGATGGCCTCTTTGACGTGGTTAGGGTGGAAGCTGGAAAAGTGGAGCATCGTGAGGTTGTCCGTGGGCTTGCGGTAGAGTGAGGTGCTGAGGTGCCCGTCTTTGATGGAGATTCGTGTGTCCAACAAAGAAACTGATTCTGAGGAGTAGTCCATGGTGAGCTTGATGGTGGGATGGAACTTGTTGATGTTATCATGTAGTCTCTTTAGTGATTCCTCGCCGTGGGTCCATAGAAAGAAAATGTCGTCGATGTATCTGGTGTATAGTGTTGGTTGGAGGTCCTGTACAGTGAAGAAGTCCTGCTCGAACTTGTGCATGAAAATGTTGGCGTATTGGGGTGCGAATTTGGTCCCCATGGCTGTTCTGTGTGTTTGGGTAAAGAACTGGTTATCGAAGGTGAAGACATTGTGATCCAGGATGAAGCGGATGAGTTGTAGGATGGCGTCTGGAGATTGGCTGTTGTTGGTGTTGAGTATTGATGCTGTCGCAGCGATGCCGTCATCGTGGGGGATACTGGTGTAGAGTGCCGAGACGTCCATCGTGGTGAGAAGTGTTCCTGGTTCAACTGGTCCGTGGGTACTGAGTTTTTGTAGGAAGTCTGTAGTGTCACGACAGAACACCGGGTGTGTTGGCTTTGTGTATCTTTGGGAGGCAGTAGAAGTCTCCCACGCGGGGAGTACATGGGATGAGAGCGCGTAGGATGCTTTGAAGGTCTGGATCGAAGGTCTTGATCAGTTTGTTGAGCTGGTGGGTGTGTTCTTTGGTCGGATCTGCGGGTAACCGTCTGTAGTGTTCCTGGTTGTCCAGTTGTCGGTATGCTTCTTTGCAATAGTCCGTTCTATTCTCTATGACGATGGCTCCTCCTTTGTCCGCTGGTTTGATGACGATGTTGCGGTTGGTCTTGAGAGTGTTGATGGCGTTGCGTTGTGCTCGGGTGACATTCTGGACTGTCTTCTGAGTGCGGCTGATGAATCTGGCATTGACGCATTTCCTGACAGCTTGAGCATACATGTCAAGCTGAGGGCAGCGACCCTCCGGAGGAGTCCAGTGTGACTCTTTCCTCTTCGGTTGCTGTACCGTGGATCCCTCTGTCTGCTGTTCCGGATTGTTGATTGTCTCATTGGGTTCGCTGCTGAAATCTTGGGGTTTGTGGAAGTATTCCCGGAGCCTCATTCTCCTGATGAATTCCTCTGTGTCCGCCGCGAGACTAATGGGGTCCATTTTGGTAGTGGGGCAGAAATTGAGCCCTCGGCTAAGAACTTCGATTTCGTCTGGTTGAAGGGTGTGGTCGGACAAATTGACGATAGACTTCCCTGTGGTTGCAACTGTGATACCAGGGGAAGCTTGGTCGATGCTGGTGGTGATGCTGAGTTTCTCAAGCTTCCTGCTCTTGGTTTTCATGTAGGCAGCGTAGTTCCGTTGCCTCGTCTATTTGGCGGTATCTCGTAGCTGGTCTGCTGTGTCCTGAGTACAGGTTGAGAGTATGGACTCTATCTTAGTTTCGAGGTTGCGGCGTCAGCTGTAGAGTTGGTGTGCGAGAGGTACGACGGCAGAGTCTCTCAGCGTAATCCAAGTTATATGTGGACTTGAGTGGGTTCGTGATCTGTAGTCCTTTCGGGATCTTGTCTGCTTTCTTGCAGCTCTGTAAAAACTTGATCTCAACGCTCTCAAGACCAACCGCAACATCGTCATCAAACCAGTGGACAAAGGAGGAGCCATCGTCATGGAGAACAGAACGGACTATTGCAAAGAAGCATACCGACAACTGGACAACCAGGAACACTACAGACGGTTACCCGCAGATCCGACCAAAGAACACACCCACCAGCTCAACAAACTGATCAAGACCTTCGATCCAGACCTTCAAAGCATCCTACGCGCTCTCATCCCACGTACTTCCCGCGTGGGAGACTTCTACTGCCTCCCAAAGATACACAAAGCCAACACACCCGGACGTCCTATCGTATCAGGCAACGGAACCCTGTGTGAGAACCTCTCTGGATACATCGAGGGCATCCTGAAACCCATCGTACAGGGAACCCCCAGCTTCTGTCGCGACACTACAGACTTCCTACAAAAACTCAGTACCCACGGACCAGTTGAACCAGGAACACTTCTCACCACGATGGACGTCTCGGCACTATACACCAGTATCCCCCACGATGACGGCATCGCTGCGACAGCATCAATACTCAACACCAACAACAGCCAATCTCCGGAAGCCATCCTACAACTCATCCGCTTCATCCTGGATCACAATGTCTTCACCTTCAATAACCAGTTCTTTACCCAAACACACGGAACAGCCATGGGGACCAAATTCGCACCCCAATACGCCAACATTTTCATGCACAAGTTCGAGCTGGACTTCTTCACTGCACAGGACCTCCAACCAACACTATACACCAGATACATCGACGACATTTTCTTTCTATGGACCCACGGCGAGGAATCACTAAAGAGACTACACGATAACATCAACAAGTTCCATCCCACCATCAAGCTCACCATGGACTACTCCTCAGAATCAGTTTCTTTGTTGGACACACGAATCTCCATCAAAGACGGGCACCTCAGCACCTCACTCTACCGCAAGCCCACGGACAACCTCACGATGCTCCACTTTTCCAGCTTCCACCCTAACCACGTCAAAGAGGCCATCCCCTATGGACAGGCCCTGCGAATACACAGGGTCTGCTCAGAAGAGGAGGAACGCAATGGACACCTACAGACGCTGAAAGACGCCCTAGTAAGAACGGGATATGACGCTCGACTCATCGATCGACAGTTCCGACGGGCCACAGCGAAAAATCGCATAGACCTCCTCAGAAGACTAACACGGGTCGCAACCAACAGAGTACCCTTCGTCGTCCAGTACTTCCCCGGAGCGGAGAAACTACGCCATGTTCTCCGCAGCCTTCAACATGTCATCAATGACGACGAACACCTCGCTATGGCCATCCCCACACCTCCACTACTCGCCTTTAAACAGCCACCCAACCTCAAACAGACCATCGTTCGCAGCAAATTACCCAGCTTTCAGGAGAACAGCGTCCACGACACCACACAACCCTGCCACGGTAACCTCTGCAAGACATGCCAGATCATCGACACAGATACCACCATCACACGAGAGGACACCACCCACCAGGTGCATGGTTCATACTCCTGTGACTCGGCCAACGTTGTCTACCTCATACGTTGCAGGAAAGGATGCCCCAGAGCATGGTACATTGGCGAGACCATGCAGACGCTGCGACAACGGATGAACGGACACCGCGCAACAATCACCAAACAGGAGGGTTCCCTCCCAGTCGGGGAACACTTCAGCAGTCAAGGACATTCAGCCACCGACCTTCGGGTAAGTGTCCTCCAAGGCGGCCTTTGAGACACACGACAACGCAAAATTGTCGAGCAGAAATTGATAGCCAATTTCCGCACCCATGAGGACGGCCTCAACCGGGATCTTGGGTTCATGTCACGATGCACGTAACCCCACCAGCGAACAAACGTTACCTGTTTTTAATATAACGGGTCATTTGCTGTCTTTTCTATGTTTCTGCCTCTTTTTTTTTGGTGGTTTGTATATTCGGTGGCCTTTTAGGTAACACCTCTCTGTCTGCACACTGTGATTGCCTTGGCAACGGGCAGTTGGAAAGACTACTATCTGTAATCACCAGGTATTGTTCTGTGATTTATAAATGCGAAGGGTTCGAGGATTTCATTTCCACAACATTCACCTGAGGAAGGAGGAAGCCTCCGAAAGCTTGTGAATTTCAAATAAAATTGTTGGACTATAACTTGGTGTTGTAAAATTGTTTACAATTGTCAACCCCAGTCCATCACTGGCATCTCCACATCATGAGCTAGGATAAATTTGGATCCTTCTTTTGAATGTGCTGTAAACAAAGGCCAGAACCATATGCTCCATAGTTTATTCATCACTCTTTTTGTTAAAGTTAAGTTTTGGGAAGTGAGAAGTGAACGATGTTACCCCAAAATAGATATTTTTTCTATTGTGCGTGTTACATGTTTTACTGGAAGTGGTACAACATTTGAAAATATCAAACATCGATTTTGTTTCTTTTTTCTTTTTGCTAATTTTGTTTCTGACTCTTATCAACAAATCTGAGGACAAATATATCCAAAATTCCAGTGTCTCCTATTTATGCCAAACCTATCAGGCTATCATTGTCTGATTTTGAGGGGTGTAAGGGTTGTCACCATATATAACCATGAGATTACTTCCACAATTTGTTTGGATTCAGGGCCTTCTAAAATTTAATCGCATAGGACATCCATTTAAAATAGTCCTTTTCTGTGTTTACCTTTTAAAAATTTTCACTGTTCAGCGTTTTTTTGGACAGAATGTTAACAATGTTACTTCTTACGTGTTGACTACATTCATTTCTTGTGTGCAAGTACTAGACTGGATGATGGGTTGTACCGTGATACTGCTCTATATCATATCATTACACTATTAATTTTAGGGACATGACACCTGATGGTAAAGTTGAAGATTTGTGCAAGTTTGTACTTAAGCTTTGTGTCAATTTCAGTGCTAATGCCCAGAGAAAAGAACGTTATAGAACATAAGAACATAAGAAATAGGAGCAGGAGTAGGCCACACGGACCCTCTAGCCTGCTCCGCCATTCAATAAGATCATGGCTGATCTTGAACCTCAACTTCACTTTCCTGCCTGATCCCCATATCCCTTGATTCCCCTGGAGTCCAAACATCTATCTATCTCAGCCTTGAATATACTCAACGACTCAGCATCCACAGCCCTCTGGGGTCGAGAATTCCAAAGATTCACAACACTCTGAGTGAAGAAATGCCTCCTCATCTCAGTCTTAAATGGCCGACCCCATATCCTGCGACTATGCCCTCTATCTAGTTCCAGACTCTCCAGCCAGGGAAACAACCTCTCAGCATCTACCCTGTCAAGCCTCCTCAGAATCTTTTCTGCTTCAATTAAATCACCTCTCATTCATCTAAACTCTACAGAGTATAGGTCCATTCTACTCAACCTCTCCTCTTAGGACAATCCTCTCATCCCAGGAATTAATCTAGTGAACCTTCGTTGCATCACCTCTAAGGCAAGTATAGCCTTCCTTAATAAGGAGACCAAAATTGTACACAGTACACCAGGTGAAGTCTCACCAAAGCCCTGTAGAATTGTAGTAAGACTTCCTTACTCTTGTACTCCAACCCCCTTGCAATAAAGGCCAACATGCCGTTTGCTTTCCGAATTGCTTGCTGCACCTGCATACAAATTTTTTGTGTTTCTTGTACGAGAACAACCAATCTCTCTGGACACCAACATTTAATAATTTCTCACCATTTAAAAAATATTCAGTTTTTCTATTCTTCCCACCAAAGTAAATAACCTCACATTTCCCCACATTATCCTCCATTTTTTTTTATTCGTTCATGGGATGTGAGCGTCACTGGCAAGGCCAGCATTTATTGCCCATCCCTAATTGCCCTTGAGAAGGTGGTGGTGAGCTGCCTTCTTGAACCGCTGCAATCCGTGTAGTGAAGGTTCTCCCACAGTGCTGTTAGGTGGGGCGTTCCAGGATTTTGACCTAGTGATGATGAAGGATCGGCAATATATTTACAAGTCGGGATGGTGTGTGACTTGGAAGGGAACATGCAGGTGGTTGTGTTCCCATGTGCCTGCTGCCCTTGTCCTTCTAGGTGGTAGAGATCGCAGGTTTGGGAGGCGCTGTCGAAGAATCCTTGGTGAGTTGCTGCAGTGCATCCTGTAGATGGTACACACTGCAGCCGTGGTGCGCCAGTGGTGAAGGGAGTGAATGTTTAGGGTGGTGGATGGGGTGCCAATCAAGCAGGCTGCTTTGTCCTGGATGATGTCGAGCTTCTTGAGTGTTGTTGGAACTGCATAGGCAAGTGGAGAGTATTGCATCACACTCCTAACTTGTAGATGGTGGAAAGGCTTTGGGGAATCAGGAGGTGAGGCACTCACTGCAGATTACCCAGCCTCTGACCTGCTATTGTAGCCACAGTATTTATGTGGCTGGTCCAGTTAAGTTTCTGGTCAATGGTGACCCCCAGGATGTTGATGGAGGGGGATTCAGAGATGGTAATGCCGTTGAATGTCAAGGGGAAGTGGTTACACTTTCTCTTGTCGGAGATGGTCATTGCCTGGCACTTGTCTGGCTCGAATATTACTTGTCACTTATCAGCCCAAGCCTGGATGTTGTCCAGGCTTTGCTGCATGCCGGCACAGGCTGCTTCATTATCTGAGGGGTGCGAGTGGAATGTGAACAATGTGCAATCATCAGTGAACATCCCCATATCCGGTCGTATGATGGAGGGAAGATCATTGATGAAGCAACTGAAGATGCTTCGGCTTAGCACACTGCCCTGAGGAACTCCTGCAGCAATGTCCTGGGGCTGAGATGATTGGCCTCCAATATCCAATACCATCTTCCTTTGTGTTAGGTATGACTCCAGCCACTGGAGAGTTTTCCCCTTGATTCCCATTGACTTCAATTTTACTTGGGCTCCTTGGTGCCACACTCGGTCAAATGCTGCCTTGATGTCAAGGGCAGTCACTCTCACCTCATCTCACCTCTGGAATTCAGCTCTTTTGTCCATGTTTGGACCAAGGCTGTAATGAGGTCTGGAGCTGAGTGGTCCTGGCAGAACCCAAACTGAGCATTGGTGAGCAGGTTATTGGTGAGTAAGTGCCGCTTGATAGCACTGTCGACGACACCTTCCATCACTTTGCTGATGATTGAGAGTAGACTGATGGGGTGGTAATGGGCCGGATTGGATTTGTCCTGCTTTTTATGTGCAGGACATACCTGGGCAATTTTCCACGTATTCGGGTAGATGCCAGTGTTGTAGCTGTACTGGAACAGCTTGGCTAGAGGTGTGGCTAGTTCTGCCACCTTCTCGCCCACTCCCCTAACCTGTCTATATCCCATTGCAGACTCTTTGTGTCCTCCTCAGAGCTTACTTTCCCACCTAGCTTTGTCTCATCTGCAAACTTGGATACATTACACTCGGTCCCTTCATCCAAGTCATTAATATAGATTGTAAATAGCTGAGGCCCAAGCACCAATCCTTGTGTAACCCCACTAGTTACAGCCTGCCAACCTGTAAATGACCCGTTTATCCCACTCTCTGTTTTCTGTCCGTTCACCAATCCTCTATCCACGCTAATACGTTAACCCCAACCCCATGAGCCCTTATCTTGCATAACAACCTTTATGTGGCACCTTATTGAATATCTTTTGAAAATCCAAATGTACTACATCCACTGGTTCCCCTTTATCTACCCTGCTAGTTAGATCCTCAAAAAACTAATAAATTTGTCAAACACAATTTCATAAAACTATGTTGACTCTGCCTAATCATATTACGATGTTCTAAGTGCCCTGTTACCACTTCCTTAATAATGGATTCCAGCATTTTTCTGATGACTGATGTCATGCTAACTGGCCTGTCATTCCCTGTTTTCTCTCTCCCTCCGTTCTTGAATAGCAGGGTTACATTTGCTACGTTCCAATCCGCTGGGATCATTCTCGAATCTAGGCAGTTTTGGAAAATCGTAACCAATGCATTCACTGTCTCTATAGAATGAAGACCTGCACTCACTGTTCATGGGATGTGGGTGCCAATCAAAGGAGCTGCGCTGTCCTGGATGGTGTTGAGTATTTTTGTGTGTTGTTGTGGCTGCACTCATCCAGGCATGTGGTTAGTTTGAGGCTTGTAGATGGAAAGGCTTTGAAGGATCAGGAGTTGAGCCGTTTATCACATAATGCCAGCCTCTGCCTTGCTCTTGTATCCACACTGTTGATGTGGCTGGTCCAAATAACCTTCTGGTCAATGGTGACCCCCCCACGATTTGAATAATTGGGGACTTTGTAAAAGGGTTGTTGTTAAAGTTTAGGGGAGGTGGTTAGGCTTTTTCTGGTTGAAGGTGGTCATTACATGGCCCTCTTCTGGTGCCATTTGTCAGCCTATGCTGTCCAAGTGCTGTTGTAGGCCAGCATAGGCTGCTTCATTATAGGAGGATTGGGAATGGAGCTAAACACTAGAATCATTTGCAAACAGCTTCACTCTTTACCTTATGATAAAGCAGTGGAAGGTGACTGGGCCAAGGATGCTTCCCAAGGTCCTGGGGCTGTCATAACCATCTCTTAAAACATATATCATGTTGCTGCAGGGTAACTGATTTTGTATTTGTAGTTTGTTCTGGATGTAACAGATGACTAATTTAGAGGTGTTTTAATGTCAGCAACCTAAAATGCAATGGCCTTTTAATCTTCGAAGACTAGCCTGTCTGTGTACATATCTATTTATAATAAATGGTTCTCCAGTGGCTTTGCTCACAATCAGTCGGAGAAAGTTATGCCATGTAACATACATTGTATTATCAGGGCCACAGATTTACAGTGACTGAACATATCAAATTCTTTCTTTATTATATCCCGTTAAATTTCCTGTGAAAATCATATGTGGCCTTGTTTATTACTTTATGTTCCTTCACCTTAATTTTTATCTTTAACCCTTTTTCAAACCGTGGATATCTAGTAAGATGGTAGGTAAAATGTAGCAGGTATGTAGATCTTAGTAAAGGAAGGAATTATGATTGTTAGCAGCACTTATGGGAGGATTTGCTGGGCTCTGGTAGCACTGGGTAGTGGCTGACAGCACTGTGGAAGGGGAAAAGGAAGGTTTGAGAGGAATGGGAGGTGGATTTTGGGTTTGCTTTTCTGGGCGATTCCTGGGATTCAACAGTAGGATGGGGGCAGGTGTTGGGTAGGTATCAGGGTTTGCCAGAGTGGGGAAGCGTTCTCTGAGGCATGACAGCATTGGGGTGGGAGTTCTGTGATTGGGGAGCATTATGGGAGTTACTGAGAAGTCCCATGATGTGGCAGCACTGAAGAGGGAACACTGAGGGGGCCCTAAAGTGTGTCAGAACTGGGGAGAAGTATCCTGGGGTCTAATAGCACTGGGAAGGGGGTAGTGGCTGTTGTTACACTGGCAGGGGGTAAGGGTTTGGTTGCACTGGGGGTAGGATTCTCGGGTTTTAGCAGCAATAGGTCTGGTAATAATAAACGAGGTAATAGGCCTTGTAGCAGTGGGAGTTAAATCGTGCTAAAAACACATATCAAAATGAGCTTGGTACAAGGAACTAAACTGCAGTTGTCTTTTTTTAAACAACACATGTACAGACTGGATTTAAAGGGATAGCCAGTATCTAAAACTAGTCAAAAATATTTAATTTTTGTCACACTCCTGAACCCCAATATCCCCTCCCACACCTTGATATCTCTTTCCCACTGCTCACGAATACTAGGAACCCACTACTCAGGCATCTGAGCATTGCTTTCCCACTTCTCCTATACCCTAGGATTCCCCTCCATCCAATGCTGTTACACTCCAGACCCTCTGTTCTACCACATCCCACAAAGCCCTTCTCAGTATATCACTTTGCAGAACCAACTCCATTGCTCCAAAATCCCACAGCCCCATCACACCTCTACTACATCCTTGCCCCACCCTCCCACCACTGCCACACCTTGTAACCCCTCTCCACCCACGCCACATCTCCTCATACCATTCTCAATACTCTCAGAGCAAGGAATACCTTTCCAACCACATGCCACAATGCCCCCCGCATCTAATTATCTGATAACACATAATCAGTTTCCCTCTGAATGTTTCAGTGATGTGTTCCTTGACAGAATCTTTGTGACCATTTTGAGATGTTACAAATTTCAGATATGCCTAAGATATTCTGTCAGGTTCTGCAACACTGGGTCACTCCCATAACGGACCCATATCTTTTACATTCCGGAGTTCTCTTGTACTGCCCAGTATCTAAGCAGAACCCAGGGGTCTAACAATAGGACCCTTTCTAATCTCAGTTGGATATCATGTCCTTTGCACGTGTTCCTACATTAGCTTCTCTAGTCTTCCAATCGACATAACTAACAAGCACTATGATGAGATGAGGTCAGGCATCATCCATGGCTCAATGATAGCACTCTCACCTCTGAGTCAGAACGTTGTGGGTTCATGACCCACTCCAGAGACTTGAGCACATAATCCAGGCTGACATTCCATTGCAGTACTGAGGGAATACTGTACTGTCAGAGGTGCCGTCTTCAGGATGAGACCTTAAAACGAGGCACTATTTCGATAAAGAGCAGGTGAGTTCCACCTCGGTATCCCTCAAACAACATCACTTTTAAAACAAAAATCAGATTATCTGGTCATTATCACATTGCTGTTTGTGGGCCTTGCTGTGCATAAATTGGCTGTCACTTTTCCTGCATTGCAATAGTGACCACACTTCAAAAGTACTTCATTAGCTGTAAAGCGCTCTGGGACGTTCTGAAGCTGTGAAAGGCGCTATATAAATACAAGTCCTTTTGCTTCCTTTAAAACCTAGTTTAATTCAAAACACACCACTTAAATACAACTCAATTCCAAAAATGGTGAAAAACTCCTGAAACTCAACATGTAATTAACATCTTAACTCTGCCATTGTGAAGTTAGAAGGTTTCATGTTATCACTCTGTCATCTCTCGATCTTTGCTCGCTTGCCTGGTTCCATTCTTATCTATCCGGTCGTAGCCAGAGAATCACCCTGCAATGGTTTCTCTTCCTGCTCCTGCACTGTTACCTCTGGGGTCCCCCAAGGATCTAACCTTGGCCCCCTCCTATTTCTCATCTACGTGCTGCCCCTCAGCGAAATCATCCAAAAACACAAGGTCAGATTCCACATGTATGCTGACGACACCCAGCTCTATCTCACAACTACCTCCCTCAACCCCTCCATTGTCTCTCATTTGTCACATTGCTTGTCCGACATCCAGTATTGGATGAGCAAAAATTTCCTCCAACTAAATATTGGGAAGACCGAAGCCATTGTCTTTGGTCCCTGCCACAAATTCCATTCCCTAGCCACCAACTCCAGCCCTCTCCCTGGCCACTGTCCGAAGCTGAACTAGACCGTTCGCAACCTTAGTGTCCTATTTGATCCTGAGATGAGCTTCCAACCACATATCCGCTCCATCACCAAGACCGCCTACTTCCACCTCCGTAACATCACCCGTCTCTGCCCCTGCCTCAACTCATCTGCTGCTGAAAACCTCATCCATGCCTTTGTTACCTCCAGACTGGACTAGTCCAATGCTCCCCTGGCTGGCCTCCCATCTTCCACCCTCCATAAACTTGAGCTCATCCAAAATTCTGCTGCCCATATCCTAACTCACACCAAGTCCCGATCTCTCATCACCCCTGTGCTCGCTGTCATGGAACGCCTCGATTTTAACATTCTCATCCTTGTTTTCAAATCCTTCCACAGCCTCGCCCCTCCCTATCTCTATAATCTCCTCCAGCCCTACAACCCTCCTGTTGGCTCCTCCAATTCTTGGCCCTTGCGCATTCCCGATTTTCATCGCTCCACCATTGGCTGCCATGCCTTCAGCTGCCTAGGCCCTAAGTTCTGGAATTCCCTCGCTAGACTTCTCCACCTCTCTACCTCTCTCTCCTCCTTTAGGATGCTTCTTAATATCTACCTCTTTGACCAAGAATTTGGTCACCTGTCCTAACACCCCCTTACATGGCTCGGTGTCAAATTTTGTTCGATAATGCTCCTATGAAGCGCCTTGGGACATTTTACTACGTTAAAGGTTCTATATAAATGCAAGTTGTTGTTGTTTTATCCGAAGGTTATCATTTATCTTTAGCACTTGACTTCTTGCGTCTCCCCCTTTATCCAGATCTGCACTTCACCTCATTCTGTCACCATTTCCTGGACATTCATTGCTGCTATTCGCTGTACTGTCGCACATCAGCTTCCACCAATATCAATCCATTGGCCACATCACATTTCCTTCCCCTCTATTGTTCCACTGGGCACCACATGGCACATACTCAGATGGGCCTGGTAATTGCTTAACCACAAAACAGAACTACCAACTAGTGAGGAGATGCATTCTGCCAAACATTGGCTTGTTCAGTCTATTTCTTTTCCTCTCTATAGTGACTGGAAACAAAGAGTTTCCCAGCGTTTCAGAGATAAATATTGGGGCCAACATGAACAAAGCATTGAGCATTTTTTATCAGTACTATAATTAGTCATGTAGCACCTAACCTTTTCCATTCTCCCACTCTCCAAATTCATGCCACACTGACAATCAAACAAAAGCAGAATACTGTGGATTCTGGAAATCTGAAATAAAAACAGAAAATGCTGGAAGCACTCAGCAGGTCAGGCAGCATCTGTGGAGAGAGAAATAGAGTTGACGTTTCAGGTCGACGACCTTTCATCAGCACTGGAAAATGTTAAGAGATGAACACCTTTCAAGCAAGTACAGAGCCAGGGAAAAGGGGACAAGAAAGAAATAAAATGGAGAGATCTGTGATAGGGAGGTGGGCAGAGGTGATGATGGTGCAAGGCGAAAGGAAGTGATAATGAGACAAGTATAGAAACAAGATATGAGTCCAGAGGAGGTATAAATGGTTACAGCAGCATAGCATAGGGGGAGGGAAGCATAGAAAATCTGGCAAAGAGGAAAAGGTTCCCGTAGCCCAGGAATGTGGTAGAAGAAAGGCAGGTAGACCCCAGGGGTGCAGACCACCCTTGTCGACCTGTCGATAGGGGACAGAGTGGGAGTAGGATGGAGAATTGAAGTGGCAAGTGACCGGAAGCTCTCAGGGTCACGCTTGCAGACTGAATGGAGGTGTTCAGCAAAGTGATCACTCAATCTCTTCCATCACCCCCAACCCCTACTCCCCTTCCCTCGGCACTTTCCCATGGAAGTGCAGGAGATGCAACAGCTGCCCTTTCACCTCCTCCCTTCCCACCGTCCAGGGCACCTTGTGATTATTCCAAGTTAGTATACTGTGTTCGTTGCTCATGATGAAGCCTCCTCTACATTGGCGAGACCAAATGCAGATTTGAATGTGGGAGTGTGACTTGTTGCAATAGCTTTTGTAGAAGTGATGTTCTGTGTGGTCTGTTGAAAATCTAAATGTCGCTTTGTTTTTTCTTTTATTTGGTAAAAATCTATCAATTGTGCGATCTATAATAGTGCTTAAAAGTAATCTGAATGCAGAATTGTCTGGAGGAGTCTGCCCCTAGACCTCCCAGAAATGCACCAATACTTTTATGCCTTTGATATTTGGATTTCTCCCTTCAGGTTTTCAAGTACTGTACTTACGTTTTGTTTTCCTTTCCAAAGAGAAGGTACATATGGTATACCTACAGTTTAAGTTACAAATCTTGTGCAATAGGCTTATAAATCTTGGCTGATCTTGAGTTGTCACCATTTGGGGATCATCTGTGTTAGTTTTTTTGAAAGTATTGGTCAGCTTTTGCTCATATTCTTAGGTTGACATGTATGTGCACTAGTGTTTGCCACAATGAACATTCCCATGATATCGGACCTGTCAAATTATTGCCATTTATACCAAATTCAAGAATAATTCTGCATTTGTGGCTGAAATCTACTGAGAACAGAATCAAGATTGGTTGAAAAAAACTTAATGGAGAGCTAGAGAATTCTCAGTGTATTTGTATTTTTACTACTTCAAAACAAAATGTATATATACATATAACATTGCTTTTAGGAAGAAAAACAATGATAATTAATTTCAATTGCTTTAGAATGGGGTTTGCAGTTTCATTAAGGGGGTCCACAATGGGTGAGAATGATATAGGGGGTAATTTTAACCTCCAAGAATGGGTGGGTGGGAAATTAAAGTCGCAGCTTTTAGGAGCGGGGAAGCATCCCAGCTCCAACGCACCCACTTCCAGGTTTAACCCAGGCACGTTAGGATGCGCACGCACAACGGAAACTCGTCCCCACTTAAAGCCGGGGGGGCTGATATTTAAAGGGCCAATTCAGGTAGTCGAAACACTTTAGGTACTTAATTTTTTTTGGATTCTGCAATAGAAACGGATTTAATTACCCCTGAACATGTCTCCCGTGGCTTCTGAAACATGTAATTGAAACGGAGGGGAGTTGCAGCTGAAGCTCATTTTGCCCTTTAAACCAGTGATTGACACATCTCAATAAAAGGTGAGGTATTGAAGCTGGGCACTCAGTTCCCTCAGACAAACGTATGGCTGGGAGTTCTTTTTGTTTAGGCTGAGATTTCTTTGTTGAGACAAAGACAATTCTTGTGTTCAGACAAATTTACCTACATTTTGGGGCCCCTCAAACTGACAAAATCAAGATGTGGGGTGCAGTGGATGTATTCCACTGTACATCTGAGGAGGAGGCACATCACCATCCACAGCAGGCATGTCGTGCAGTTCTGGGATCTGCACTTGCACAAGACAGAGGTGCACCAAGCACCTGGAGAAGAGCAGAGAGGGGACTAACGGAGGGGCCGAGGTCGAAGGAGGCACTACCCACGTGAGAGGGTCTACAGGAAGAGGCTGTGCTTCCTGAACCTCTCTGAGGAGCAGTGCCTACGCAGGCTGAGATTGAGTTGGCAGGTGGTTGCAGACATCTGCACGTTCCTTCATGAAGAGCTGATCACAGCTGGACCTGGTGGCCACTCATTGTCCGTCGCAGATAAAGTCACCACTGCCCTCAATTTCTTTGCCTCTTGATCCTTCCAGGATGCCACAGGTGACATCTCCAGGGTGTGTCAGTCGTCCACATATAAGTGTATAAGACAGGTGACGGATGGCTTGTTTGCCAGGCCATCAGACTATGTCAACTTACCCTGTGACGACATCAGCCAGAGTGAGAGGACCGTGGGTTTCAACTCTCTGGCTGGCATCCCACAGGTACAGGATCCGATCGATTGCACACATGTAGCTATCCAAGGACCTCCATATGAGCCAGGACTGTTCATAAATCGAAAGTGATATCAGTCCATCAGTGCACAGCTGGTGTGCGACCACCGGAAGAGATTTCTGCAGGTGTGCGCCAGATTCCCGGGCAGCTGTCATGATTCATTCATTTTGCATGAGTCCCAACATCCTGGACCTCTTCCGCACAGGAGACAAACTTACAGGCTGGCTCCTTGGAGACTAGGGATACCCCCTGCAGACATGGCTCATGACACGTGTGAGAAACTCCATCAACAGGCACAGCAGCGGTACAACCAGAGCCACATCACCACCAGGTCTGTCATTGAGCAAGCCGTAGGAATGTTGAAGATGTGCTTCAGGTGCCTGGATAGATCTGGGGGAGCCCTTCATTACTCACCATCGAGGGTGTGCAGAATAATCATCGAGTGCTGCACAACATAGCGCAGCAGAGAGGGTTACAGATGGAGGAGGTCGAATGCGTTCATGAAAGCATCCTCATCTGGTGGCAACGTTGAAGACGAGGAACAGAAGTAGGAGGACGAGGAGGAGGAGAAGGAAGATGGGGAACCCATTGCCATAGCAGTGGCGCACATTGCTGCCCATGATGCCAGGGATTCCCTCATTTCTAACAGCTTCTCATAATGAGATGTACAAATTGAAAACTTTGAAATACTCAGGCCGCCTGGAACAACTACCACCACCACCAATCCCCTTCCTCCCTTTACACAAAACAGTCCTTCAACTGCACACACACCCATTGGACATGCGTCCAATGGATGGCATCATATCTCGGCATTCATGATGAAGCACATGAAAGGGCGAATTCACAAAAGGGACTCAATAATGGCTAAGATGTGGCAGTGGTGGTGATAATTATTAAATTTAATGTGCCATAACAAAAAATATATATAAATTAACAACATGACAGCCCCTCAAACACCCTTGTGATATCCTTGGTGAATTACAATTGCTTAGCCCTTCTCTTTCTACCACTTCTATGTGGTGCATCCCCTGTGGCTTCAGCAGAGATGGTGGCTGGTTGCTCAGATACTCTCGGCCTACGAACTCTGGGTTTTGGAGCCCGTGAAGGTCCCGACAAAAGCTGCTCCACCTGCACCTGTGCAGGGGCAGACTCGGCCATTTGGAGAAGAGACAGCACTGTGGGTACTGGTTGAGAAGGGGGCAGTAGGTGAGATGTAAGAGCACTTTGAGTGAACTACCCACTTCCATATCCCCTTTCGCCATCATCCCTCTTCTGAGCCAGTGCAACATCACTACCACCACTCTGCTGGACAGCAGGTTGGTGAGCAGATGTACTGCGTTCTAAGGCCACGGCTAAAGTATCTGTCTGTCTGTTTAAGGCGGCAGACATGTTGGCATCCAGAGTCCGCACGACCGTTGTCATGGCCTGCATGGACTCATTAGAGAGCTGTGCTTGAAGCTCAATGGAGGCTATCATTCTCTCCATCACAGACATTCCCAAACTGACCTGCGACACCAATCCACTAGCGATGGAGTTGAACTCCTCCATCCTCTTCACTATTGTACAGTGTGAGTGTGGTGCTTTTTCCAGTACCTCACAAAGGTGCAGCTGTACCTCTACCATTCTCATTCTCAATGATGGCCCCTGGCGTTCAGCATCTGTGTGCAGGTGAGCAGAGCTTGGAGAGGAGTGGCCCACCTGACGCGGACTCTCCTCAGCTGCCCCTGTCACCAGTGTCTGCTTGTACTCACTTGTGAGTGGTGAATCACCAGGCGACAACCCAACCAACAGTCTAACATGAGCCACCAAAGTGCTGGTGCATGTCTGCAAGTCTGCATTCTCAAGGAATGAGATCCTCTGAGGAATCACTTTCTTCCATTGCGGCTCTTTCCTTTTGAAGCTGTGAAGGCTCTGGAGGACAACAGAAGCTGATATAAATTATTCACCGGAAAAATGACAATCTTTCCACTGACCATACTGAGGTCTGGAACAGTTCAATCATTGATAAAATCAATTCATCATGTGTGTGAAAGATGTTAAAGTTCTGTCACCAGCCATCTGTGGGTTGCCAGTCTCTCCATCATCAACGGTTAGGCATGCAACAGTGCGACTTATCTCCATGGCCTCCTCCTCTGTCAGCTGGACTATTTGTGGTGTTCCACCTCCAGTCCTCATTCTCTCCCTTGCATTTTGCCCCCTCTTCTACAAGGGGAGAAAGAACAGACATGTGAATTACTGAAGGTGACGTCTTCACCCTTTACCCATGCAGTGCTCTGGATGAGGCTGACAATGAAACAGATGCATCAGAGGGTGACGATCAGATAGATGCATCACATTGCATCAGGATTAGGGTGAGTGGAAGTGCATAGAAAGTGAAAGATAGTTGGTGCTGAAACTTAAGTGGGTGTGAGGAGTGATGTGCTGGAGTCAGCGTGCCAACACAGAATGGGGGTGGGGGTGGTGTTGTATTTCACACGATATGGGTGAATCAGCAAATGTACTCACTTTTCCTGCCCTGGTTCGGTCATTAAAACGTTTCCTGCACTGAACCCAAGACCTGGGCACTATGCTGCTGCTGTTCACCTCCTCTGCCACCTACAGCCAAGCATTTTTGGTTACAGAGCCAGGTTTCTTCCTGCCATCCATTGGAAACATTGCCTCCCTCCCGGCTCGCACTGCAGCCAGTAGTACATCCAGGGAGGCATCATTAAATCTAGGGTCAGCCTATACTTTCCTGGACTCCATTTCTCTTTACTCCTTCAAAATCCATTCTTGGACTGGCCCTTTAAATAGTGGGCTTTAAATCACGTCATTCGGTTACGCGGTAGGCACGCTGTGCAGCTTGGAGACGTAAAACCTGGAAGCAAAGATAATTGCCTGCAAATGAGTTATGATTGCAGATTTAAACGCGCACACTTGACTTCCAGGTTCCCCACGCACAAATCCACCCACCCGCTGAGTTCCCAGCTCCAGGTTAAAATCATGCCCATAGTGTCTGGGCACACTTGTGCATTGACAGTGTGCTGTTGATGGCAGAATTGCAGTCCTTTCCCACTAACTCATCAGAATATAGGCAAGAGAATTCCATTCCTTTGACACCCAGCACCCAAATTTTCATTGCTTCTGAGAATTAAAGCATGAAAAACAATCAGCTCCTTCTGTTGACCCTCCAATGGATGACAGGAAACACATGCGCAGTGAAACGCAGAGAGCAGTGCTCATAGGTCTTTGATGTAAAAGATATAGACAGGTTAAGTGATTGGGCAAGAAGGTGGCAGATGGAGTATAATGTGGGGAAATGTGAGGTTATTCACTTTGATAGGAAGAATAGAAATGTGATCAGTGAAGAGGATAGTGATAGACTTCAAGAGGATATGGACGGGCTGGTGAAATGGGTGGACATGTGGTGGATGAAATTTAACGCAGAAAAATGTGAAGTGATACATTTTGGTAGGAAGAATGAGGAGAGGCAATATAAACTCGAGGGCTCAATTCTAAAAGGGGTACAGGAACAGAGAGATGTGGGGGTATATGTGCACAAATTGTTGAAGGTAGCAGGGCAGGTTGAGAAAGCGGTTAAAAAAGCATACGGGATCCTGGGCTATATAAATAGAGGCATAGAGTACAAAAGCAAGGAAGTTGTGATGAACCTATATAAAACACTTGTTCGACCATAGCTGGAGTATTGTGTCCATTTCTGGACACCGCACTTTAGGAAAGATGTGAAGGCCTTAGAGAGGGTGAAGAAAAGATTTACTAGAATGATTCCAGGGATGAGGGACTTTAGATACGTGGATAGACTGGAGAAGCAGGGGTTGTTCTTTTTGGAACAGAGATGATTGAGAGGAGATTTGATAGAGATATTTAAAATCATGAAGGGTCTAGACAGAATAGATAGAGAGAAGCTGTTCCCATTGGCGGAAGGGTCAAGAACCAGAGAGCATAGATTTAAGGTGATTGGCAAAAGAACCAAAGGTGACATGAGGAAAAGCTTTTTTATGTAGCAAGTGGTTATGATCTGGAATGCACTGCTGGGGCGGGGGTGGGTGGGTGGTGGTGGAGGCAGATTCAGTCATGGCTTTCAAAAGGGAACTGGATAAGAACTTGAAAGGAAAAAATTTGCAGGGCTACAGGGATAGGGTGGGGAAGTTGGACTAGCTGGATTGCTCTTGCATAGAACCAGCATGGACTTGATGGGCTGAATGGCCTCCTTCTGTACTGTAGCCTTTCTATGATTCTAGATTGATTCCAGGGATGAGAGGGTTGTCCTATAAGGAGCGATTGAGTATAATGGACCTATATTCTTCGGAGTTAAGAAGAATGAGGGTTGATCTCATCGAAACGTATAAAATTCTTAGAAGGCTTGAGAGGGTAGATGCTGAGAGGTTGTTTCCCCTGGCTGGAGAGTTTAGAACTAGGGAACATAGTCTCAGGATAAGAGGTCGGCCACTTAGCACTGAGATAAGGAAACATTTCTTCACTCAGAGGGTTGTGAATCTTTGGAATTCTCTACCTCAGAGTGATGTGGATGCTCAGTTGTTGAGTATATTCAAAACTGAGATCAATAGATTTTTGGACACTAAGAGAATCGACGGATATGGGGATAGGGTGAGAAAGTGGAGTTGAAGTAGAAGATCAGTCATGATCTTACTGAATGGCGGAGTAGGCTCGAGAGGTCGTATGGCTTCCTCCTGCTCCTATTTCTTATGTTCTTAACTCTATTCAACAACAACAGCAACAACTTGCATTTATAAAGCATAGTTAAACATCCTAAGGTGCTTCACAGGAGAGTTATCAGACAAAATTTGACACTGAGCCACTAAGTTGTTATGACAAGTGACCTAAAGCTTGGTTAAAGAGGTAGGTTTTAAGGAGCGACTTCAAGGAGGAGAGGTAGAGAAGCTGAGAGATTTAGGGAGGGAATTCCAGAGCTTAGGGCCTAGAGCACCACTCGTCCAAAGCCTCAACAACAACTGAAAAGTGCATTAGTAAAAGTCTACAGTCATCTCACAAATGACACCATCTGCTAACAAGTTCCATAAACACAATACTTCAGTCAGTTCAGCAAAGGAAATATTTTAGAAACAGTTCAAGATGTTCCTCCTTCTGGTGTGTAAAATAAACAAAACATACAAGTAAATGGAAAATGGAAAATTAAAACCATCAGCAGTCTCTGTGCATCCAACCCTCCGCTTTCATGATTTTTTTTAAGGTACAAGTAGTCTTGTATTGAACCCACAGCTGGGTCTAGCTTTGTGTATCTTTGCTCTAGAATGTTGTTTGTGGTGTACAATTAAAGTTAAAGCAGTATTTTATTATTTTTAGTTAGAACCAAAATTAAATGAAGACTTGCAGTATGGCAGAATTCGGCTGCAGGAATGGAATCTGAGACTATGGGAACATAATGCAGTAGTCTTTTATTTCTACTAAGGAGCAGATCCTCAAAAATTGATGAATTGGAGTTTTCAAATAATGTTATTTTTTACAGTGAAGATCAGTTGATCGGCATCGAACGATATGCATGTACCCGAGCACTTTGGCCCTGGATTTGTGGATCGCAGTTATGCAGTAATTTTGCCGAAATTTATGCCAGTTTCTCTGTGGACAGGAACTTGCGCCACAATTTCCTGAAGGGCTCATTTGCCTGTGCCAGAACATAAAACTAGTGCACAACAAGAGCAAATGGAGTGCCACCAATCGGGGTAATAGCTAATGCGCCGCTGGCTTCTGCCATGGAGCTTGACTCTCCGAGGCTCTTGCATCTGCTGTTTCTCTTCAACAACAATTTACTACGTTAAAGGCACTATATAAATGCAAGTTGTTGTTGTTATAGTTAGGCTGAAACTTTCCAGGAATATCCGAGCCTTTCAGTTGAATTGCAACTGCAATTAACTATCTGGAGGTTAAATGTTTACTGGTTACCTGCTCATTTGGGTCATGGACTTGCAAGAAAGAATACCTCTAAAATCTTGATAACCTGTGGAAAAGAATAGTGAATGAAGGGAATGGTGTTCACCACTAGAAATCACTGCAGTGCTGATCCGATTCATGTGCTGATCTCTAGTGGCAGATAAGAGAAACTGCATCAGTAATGTACTGAGCGGGCGATTATAATTTGCTTCTGGATCTAAATATTTCAAGTCAAATCATGGAGTATTGTAGCTATAAGAAATAAAAATAAAACCTAACCTTTGATTATTACATTCACCAATTCCTTCTGACCGCACAAATGAGAGTGACAAAAATATATCTGGAATTTAAGCAGGGAAAGGGTTAAAACAGCTGTATCAATTAAATAATAGCTGGAGATGGAAGTGCAATATTTTGATAATTAGAAATTATTTAGTAGATTTCAAAGTATCCCAGTAACTGAATCCTGACCTACATTTTGTTCTGTTCTGTGTATCTGTTTTGTTAGATATATGGGGTCAAACAGTAAGTAGTGATGTGCCAGCAGCTTTTACCAGAGCCGGATCACTATGTCATGTCTGCAACTGATTGAGGTTAATCTAGGAGACTCTAACAGTTTGAACTTCAGTGAAGAATGAAAAATTTGGCAGATCAGCCCGTGCCCCTTTCTTTCTCATTTATCTGGATCATTGTCTGAAAGACTTAACTTCTGGCCTTAATCTAGAATGCCTTGTTTAACAAATCTGTCACATCACTAAATTAACTCTGAACAAGTTGGAACTTCATAGAGTTACTGTCATAAATGCTGTGACATGCCTGATGGGGTTAACTTTAATTTTCTTATTTTGTCTCTCCATTCTCCCTTTTAACTCCATTTGCAGATTCTACTTCTTTAAATTTCTATCCACTTCCCTTTTCAAAGCTATTATTAGAATTCTCCTGCTGCCAAAGTTTCTGGTAGGGCATTGCATGTCTTAACAGCTCTCTGTGTAAAAAAAAAATTCTCCTTAATTCTCCCTTTGTTCTTCAGGTGTGGATCTTAAATTTATGCCCTCTAGTTTTCGATTCACCAACAAATGGAAATAGTTTTTCCTGATTTACCTTTTCAAAACTCTTCATAATTTTGAACACCTGTATCAAATCTTCTCTCAATCTTCATTGTTCTAATGAAACGAACCCCAGTTTCTATCGCCTCACCACTGAAGTAAAGTTCCTCCTCCCTGGTTTCGTCTTAGGGAATCTCCTCCCCTGTCCTCTCCATTTTTCCTAAAGTAAGGCACCCAAAATTGGACACAATATTCTAACTATTGCCTAACCAATGATTTGTATAGGTTTAGCATTACCTCTTTGCTTTTGTATTCTGTACTTCTTCTAAAGGTGGGGGGTGGATTTGTGAGGAGGTTTTCCTGCTTGCCTGCTGTAATTTCGGCGGAAAAACCGCAGAAGCCCCATTTTTGCAGAAATTTAACTACCCACCGCACCCCCCCAATCCCATACGCATTTTTACAACTTTACCAACTTGTCCTCCCACTTTTCTAGATTTGTGTATCTGATCACTTGAGTCTTTCTACTCCTTTCAAAGTTTTACCATTTCATGCATATATATTCTACTTATTCATCCTCTCAAAATGTATCACCTCGCATTTCTTCACGTTAAATTTCATCTGATATCTATCTGTCCAATCTACTAACTTATCTATATCCTCCTGAAGTCCATTACAGCCTTCACAGTTAACCATGTTCCCAATTTTTGGGTCATCTGCAAATTTAGATATTGCTTCTGCCATACCCAATTCCGTTTCATTTATAATATATTGAAAAGAACAATGGTCCCAACAGTGACCCCTGAGAGACACCACTGTTGACATCTATCCAGTATGAAAAACATGCATTAACTAAACTGTTTTCTGTCTTTTAACCAATTATTTGTTAAAGATTTTTCAATATTTCTGAAATTTCTATTATTAGTATGTGTTTATGAATAATGAATATGGGGCAGTTTTTATTTACTTAATGTGAGTAGTCTTTTTTAAAGAGCCCATTATTGTTTACTAATTTACTTGAAAGAGGACTGTGAGTGAAGCATTTACAAGATTTCAGTGGAATAATTTACAGTTGGAGAAGGAAGTATGTGGGAACATTCCATCCATCGCATTTGCTCCCAACTTCTTGCTGGAGTGTGATGTACAGTGGGTGTGGTCCTAATCCTCCACTTGAGATTTGGAACACAGCCACTGTACAATGTTCTCCAATCCCCACTGTATGAAAATGCACAATGGAGTGATAGTGGGTCCAATCTCTCACTAGAATAAGATGCACTATGGAGGTGCAGTTGTCTCAGGAAGGGATATGGGGACCCCCAATCTTCCATTTGAGGAGCACATTTGATTGGGGTAGATCCCAATGTCCTGCCAGAGGATTACTTTTGGGGAGGGGAAGGGGGGAGAGGAAATAGAAAAACTTACAAAAGTATCAGGAAAAAGCAGGGGAATGGGACTAAGTGGTTAGTTCTTTCAGATGATGTGGAGATGCCGGTGAAAGTACAAGCAAAGGCACAATGGCCTTCTTCTTTGCTATAAAATTCTTTGATACATAAAGGTAATATAAACATTGCAACAAAACTTGTTCCCCTTTAAGAGTTCCATCACATATGAATCTTCCTCAAGGCTTCAAGGGCAAAAAGTGCAATTTCAGCACAAAACCTAGGAAATTGCACGAGATATTAATTTAAATATTTTTGCATGTATTCTGGCCCTTTATTGAGTTGATTGCAAGAAATGTACACTAGCACATAAAAGAAGACCATTGGAAGATCAGAGACAGAAGGAACTAGGAACAAAATATGCCTGAATTCTACTTGCCCAATTTTCCGATTTCCCTCGCGCCCATTCTGCGCCCATGCAAATAGTGTGGCTGATTGCACAATCTACCTTGGGTACATGATCTTATGTCATTTTCAAAGTTTTAAGTGTTAGCGGTCCTTATTTGTGAAACCATTTTTAAATGAAAGGTTGTGTCCCAAATCCAGTGACCCACGTTGTTTATAAGGTACTGTCCATAATAACTGGCAATCAAGCCAAATAAAATCAGTTTGTGAACAAAGTTTTCCTTACTAAAATAAAATATCTGTGATACATCCTACTCAAGGATTGTACAGAATTTCAAAGGATCTTTGTAAGTTTTGGAACACATTGTGTAAAACTGTAAAGGATAAACAATTGTAAATCACGTTTTTTTGGAGGGCCATGTCAACAGTTAGTCAGTAATTGCACTGCTGGCTTCAGCAACTGATGATTCATCAGTCATAGCTTTTCCTGTGTGCTGACTGAAAGGGTTGATTTATTTTGTAGAAAGGTTTTTCTAAAAAACTTAAAATCAATTCATAGACATTTGATTTTGTTTCACTTTTTTGTTCAAAGTTAAAACTAGTTGAAATTGATCTAAATTGTCTATCTTTATTTGAACTCCAGTGTTTCTGTGCACAGATCCATGCTATCAGTCAAAGGCATTCAGTGTTGTCAGTAGAATGGTAATGAGATGATGTCATCAGCAGACGAGACCCAGGTTCTTCATGTTTCTTTCACACAATATATTATCCGACCTCAGTAACATCTTCACAGGTGTGCCTCCAGTCAACCCAGTTTTGGGAAACTTTACTAGGACTGATCAGCCTTCCAGTCTAGTTAATGAAAAACAAAATCCCTGACAGGAATGTCTGAGCTGCTTTTCCACGGCACTGTTTCTCTCTGGTGCATGACTGGATTCTAATGAATCTTAACAGGACTGAGAAGCTGTGTAAAGATTTGCAAGAAGTAGGATGAGACTGGTAGGACAGCAGCAAAACATAAGGTGAGGGATTCTTTAATAAATACCTTTTTGTTTTGCTGCGGAATGTTGGAAATGTGTCATAGCTGCTATCGAACATTTTAGTATGATTGAAGTTGTTTTACCAAATCCTCAGAAATTTAAAGCTGTTTTCATTTTTACTTTCATCATTTTGTTGTGATCATTTTAAGTCTGTAGGAGGTATGACAGGGCTATAATCCTGTGCTCAGATATTATAACATATGTGGGGAATAAAACAGCACACGTGAAAAATGCAAAGCTTCAAGGAAAGTGAGGTAGAAGGAGCCCTAGTTATTATTTACAAGCCAATAGTAGCCAAACTTAAAGTGTGTAGTTTTAGACTGAATAGCTGCATGGTTTTAGTAGAAATGCAGGAAGTTGCAGGCTGAGCAATAAAATTCTCTCATTTAGGCAATTGCAAGTATGTTCTTTATTACCACATTTATATCCTTGAGACCCACTGGTTGTACTGTATTTTTAATCTCACAAGGTTATACAGGGTGGAGAAAAAAATTTCCAACTTCAGAAATTAAATGTTATTATCCAATCATGAAGTGAAAGCTGTCTTCTGAAAAATATGACTGGAGGGTTCATTTAAATTCACAAGCTCAAAGGAAAGGTCTCCTAGTTTTGCATGTGTCAGCTGCTTACAATGTATTCATTTTCTGCTTTGCTAGATGACCACAGCTCTGTGAAGGCCGTGGTTTGTGTCCAATTCCTGATACCATGTCTTTTGGGATTCGCCAATAATTTTTGGGCTTGATGCTGTCCTCCAGAATATACGGAGGTGCAGCACGTGCAAGCATATTGGATAATCCTTGAGGAAACAATCATAGGGATTGAGATCTAGTGAATGGGAAGGTCAGATGCATTCTGCTCAGATAGAAAGAGATCAGCCTGTGGGAAACCTTTTCATGATGCTAGCTAAGGTTGGGAATGGTCATTTGAGGTGCAACCCCATCTAGTTTTGATGCAAAATAAATCAAGATTAATAATTTATTTGACTAATGGTATTCTACGTATGATTTAGGATAGTGTATTTGTCAGTTGGATTCTTTTTATCTATGCAGTACGCTACAATTTTTCCAAATGTTGCTGTGCCAGAAGATTTTTTTTTATGCTGTCTTGAAATAAAGCAGAAAACTGTGCAGATCTGTATAAAGTTATGACGAACCTTTATAAAACACTGGTTCGGCCACAACTGGAGTGTTGTGTCCAGTTCTGGGCATCGCACTTTCGGAAGGATGTGAAGGCGTTAGAGAGGGTGCAGAAGAGGTTTCCTGGATAAACTGGAGAAGCTGGGGTGGTTCTCCTTACAGCAGAGAAGGTTGAGAGGAGATTTGATAGAGGTATTTAAAATCACGAAGAGTCTAGACAGAGTAGATAGAGAGAAACTGTTTCTATTGGTGGAAGGGTCAAGAACCAAAGGATATAGATTTAAGGTGATTGGTAAAAGAACAAAAGGCGATATGAGGAAAAACGTTTTTACACAGTGAGTGGTTAAGATCTGGAATGCACTGCCTGAGGGGTGGTGGAGGCAGATTCAATCCTGGATTTCAAAAGGGAATTGGATAAGTACTTGAAGGGAAAAAATTTGCAGGGCTACAGGGAAAGGGCGGGGGAGTGAGACTAGCTCGATTGCTCTTGCAGAGAGCCAGCACAGACTCGACGGGTCAAATGACCTCCTTCCGTGCTGTAATCATTCTATGATTCTGTGTTGTGTATAAAATTATACTTACTATTGTGTTGCTTCATATTCTGTCATGTACTATTAATGATGTTACTGTTGTGTACTCTGCACATTGGTCTGAAATGCCATTATGCTTGTGTCGGTATATATTCATTTGTTCAAAATAAATCATATAAATAAGAACAAACTATTGTTATGGCTGTACTTTGGATAGATTCTATGTGCGAATATGGAGAAGAGAGACAATTAGTTGATAGTTGAGTGTATTAATCATCCCACGATTCATATTCAAGTGCTGGCGCTGTATTATCGAGAGATTAGTCATGATGCTGTACTACTACCAGAATTAAATAGTGTTGTTCGGAAGCACAACTCTATCAGAGATTTATGCTTGCTGACCAGTGAATCAGAATGTGTAAATTGTAAAATCTAATGTAATAACTTTAGTCTGACTTGCATGAATTTCCTTTCCTGTAAGTGAATTGGAACACTGGTACACATACTTTAGTCATTTAGAGTGTGCACATTGGCAACAAGATTCTGATGTTTGGGTCCGAAGCTCCATTCATCTGGAATTCTCCTCCAGTTTTCTGGAATACAGCTTTAATGTGTAGTTTTGAGCTACTACACCTGTATTGAAAAATCTCTAAAGGCACTTTTACTGCAGTTGATTCCAGGGGAGATCAATATTCATCCTGTTCCTGATACCTCAAAGAAAATATTGTGACCTTGGCATGATATGAAAAGATATGTCAAGCCCTAGATTTATTTGTCTAAATTCATTCTGCTGGTTACTGGTAAAAATATCTGTCTACTTTTCTCCCACAAACCAGCATCACAGTGTTCAGTGGGTCAGTTGTGGAAGGTACATAACTGTTGTTCAACAATTAAAATAAGACCGTGGGGGAGATTTTAACTCTACCCGCCAGCAGAAACTGGCAAAGCCGCCCGGATCATGGCATTTCCAATTTTAATGGATGATTATGAACAGGCAGCTGAGCTGCCCGCCCAAAGCTGACGGGATCCTAATTTACAAATACTAATCGGGGTCTGATGTCATCATCGGGCCTTGACAGTGATTTGACCTTCGGCCTGAGCGGGCTTCACTAGGATTGTTTAGGCCTCCCCTACCCCGGACTCCCTCACTTCCCTACCATGAGACCTCCCCAGAACCCCCTTCCTCACATTTACCTAAGTGCCAGCAGGTGGCCAAGGACTGCCCCATCTTAGCGATTGGAAGCCGCTTTCCACCCACTTGCACCGCAGAATGTTAATGAGGCCCAAATGTTAAAATCGTGTCCTCACACTGTCGTCGGTTGGTGGGGAACTAACTGAAACCAGTGGGTTCCCACCCGAAACTCGCTGGCAGTTAAAATTTCCCCCACCCTTGTTTTTGATAATGTAGACCGAGGACTACCACGTTGGAGATGGGGAGATGAGTGGTTTCTATAGTGCATGACTATTTCTCCCTGGTGCTATTGTTGGAATGATCACTTTGGTGCCTGAAGGCAGCAGTAGTTATATTTAAACCAATTTTTCAAGAGGTGTGGTAAGTCAAAATAACAGCGTGGTATAGGAGTATAAAGTGACCTGTCTAGTGCAGTTGCAAATAATAGTTTTGAACGGAGCCCAGAATGTAATTAGAAATGTTTCTTATCCATGTTGGTGTAATAGTTTGATTCACGAGGGAAAATGGTTAGGTTCTCAGTTTTAAATTGTGTGTTTCAAACCATTCAGTAAAAAAATGGTTCTGTTGCTAAATATATTGAATCATACAAACCAGAAAGGTTTCAGGTGCAATCCTGGGTCTGTACTGAGTTAGTTGATTTTAGGTAGACAGCAGTGGGGCTGCTACAATTTGCCATGGTGTTTCCCAGTGAAGGAGGAGAATGTCAGTCAAGCTCCAGACTCTCTATTGCTATCCAGTGGCTCCTGCTGTACAGTGCATGTTTGTCATGTCTGTGAGCAGGATCAGGCTTGCACTGACGCCTTCCTCAACCAAACACCAACATTCACTGACCGTGTTCACAAATGAGGAATGTCCACTTGCGCAATGTACTGGAGGACTGAGCAGTCTATGGAACTGTACGTCATGTGAGTGAGTGCTTTTGGAAGGGGAGAAAATTGTAAAAATGTTATTTTTTTGTGAAAACATCATTAAAAGTAGTTGATAACAGAACTGAAGAAAAACAATGGGTTTCGTACATTGGTTAAGAATAAAATAGAGCATTCACTGTCTACATCAGCATGTTTGACAGGATGCAAATAATCCTGCAGAGTACAGTTTGATGATGCAATAGGGTACTCATCTCCACCCCCCCCCCCCCACTCCCCATATGGGCACACTGTGAATTTCAGGTTCAAACTACAGCCAATATACACTGAATTGTTTTGGTATTGCAGTATAGTGTGGAGCCACACTAATATATGTCCTTTTGAATGCAAAAGTCCGTCTTTTTAAAAAGAAAAGTACACTTATTTCCGTTATCTCATTTCTGCATCTTGTTGCATCAAACAGCACGGTTGATGGGACAGACAGCCAGCTCCCTGACCTTTACCTCTACCAATGGTCACTGAATCTAGCATCTAAATAAATGCAACCAGGGATAACCTTCCCTCCCTAGGGTCAAGCACCTATCTCTCTGCTTGGTGCTTGTCTACGATAGACTGACCAGGGTCATGAACTGAAAGTGTGGAATTTTGTAGACGTAATGCTCCACAAACTAGTATTAAAAGGACAGTGTATTCTGGTACTGTTCTAACAACAGGTAACAAGTGTCTCCTGGTGGAATTCCAGTGATCTTGAACTCACTAGAATGCCAGGAATGTGTGGAAGACAATGGCAATACTAGTGAGGGTTAAAATTCTAACTGTTCAGCAAGAGCTTGCAAGCATTTTTTAATTAGTTGACCTGAGTTTGTTTCACTGTTGCAACTGGCCCTGTAATCTGAGGGAATCATGCCAGGAAGAAGCATAGTTGTAGAATTAACTGTGTGTCCTCTTGGAAGGCTTTTTTCACAGAATGCCCTTCGCTGTAATGGAAGGGCTTCTCCTAGTAAAGGCAAGTGGTCATTTTGTTGAGTTTTGTCTTCTACAGTTTTTTGCAAAAAGCAAAGTATGTCTGATAAACATAGTAATACTGAACAGTACAAAAGTTAATTCTAGTAAGGAACGCAAGATCCAACTTAATCAGAATTAATCTCAAAGCCATTTGTGATTCACGGATCAATTGCAAATTATTCTTATGTTACTGTTTTGTTGTGCCTGAAGCAGAAAAAAGAGATGCACAAGGCTTGTGATCCAAGATTTTTTTTTATTCGTTCATGGGACGTGGGCGTCGCTAGCGAGGCCGGCATTTATTGCCCATCTCTAATTGCCCTTGAGAAGGTAGTGGTGAGCCGTCTTCTTGAACCGCTGCAGTCCTTGTGGTGAAGGTTCTCCCACAGTGCTGTTAGGAAGGAAGTTCCAGGAGTTCAAGCAACGATGAAGGAACAGCGATATATTTCCAAGTCGGGATGGTGTGTGACTTGAAGGGGAACGTGCAGGTGGCTTTGTTCCCATGTGCCTGCTGCTCTGTCCTGCTAGGTGGTAGAAGTCGCGGGTTTGGGAGGTGCTGTCGAAGAAGCTTTGGTGAGTTGCTGCAGTGCATCCTGTGGATGGAACATACTGCAGCCACTGTGTGCCGGTGGTGAAGGGAGTGAATGTTTAGGGTGGTGGATGGGGTGCCAATCAAGCGGGCTGCTTTGTCCTGGATGGTGTCAAGCTTTTTGAGTGTTGTTGGAGCTGCACTCATCCAGGCAAGTGGAGAGTATTCCATCACACTCGTGACTTGTGCCTTGTAGATGGTGGAAAGGCTTTGGGAGTCAGGAGGTGAGTCACTTGCCGCAGAATACCCAGCCTCTGACCTGCTCTTGTAGCCACAGTATTTATATGGCTGGTCCAGTTAAGTTTCTGGTCAATGGTGACCCCCAGGATGTTGATGGTGGGGAATTCGGCGATGGTAATGCAGTTGAATGTCAAGGGGAGGTGGTTAGACTCTCTCTTGTTGGAGATGGTCATTGCCTGGTACTTGTCTGGGCCAGAGGTACACTAAATCCCTTATTAAAACTTTGATTTTGCGAGATTGTTGTCCCTGATTAATTTATGAATTGTCATTACCCAAGAATTTCAGTGGGTTTAAGTAGTGCATTTTTGAAACTGACTTTTTGCAGTTGACTTTCACAATTTGCTGATGTGTTTTCTGCTTTTCTGTAGAATATGTGTCTGATTTGTAACTATGACAGTCACATCATTAACATCCACTGCACGTATTACTTACTGAGATGTAAATAGCTGAATGTCATCACAATTTTGTTGAAAATAATGGTCTTGCAGAAAGTTGCAACAATTAAGCTGCAGAAATTTTGAAAATGCTGCCTTTGTTCTGTGGGTTTCAACATGATCTGTGCATTCCTTTGATGGGAGTAAATTTAACCCTTATTGCTTTACTATAGTATTTTGATAACCAATTGAAAGCTGTGCTATGACTTTAAAATGTTTTTTTAAAACTGTACTTCAGTGCTTCAAACTAATTTTCTATTCTCCAAAAATGTTACTTTGTTTCAGTTTTATAAGCCATGTATGCAAAAAAAGTTATTTTATGAAAGCTATGAATCAAACTAAAACTGCTTCGAGTAGTCCAACAGTTAATGTAATTAACTTGGACAAATCCCAAACATGTACTAATAAAGGGCTTATATCAGCATCTCAAGGATTGTCAGTACAAATCCTCTTTAAGTTGGTCACTACTGCAACTGAAGTCATGTCCACATTTTACTTTAAAGAAGCCACTTACTTTGCTTTCAGGTAACATTTTGGGTTTTCCAATAGTCACAGTAACTGGAATTGAAGCTGTATTTGTAGAGTGTGGTGCAAGAAAGCTGATGTGGGGTAGTGAATGTAGCTGAGCACTATATAATGAAAGAGCAGAACATTCTTACATTGTGTATAGAGTGAATTAATCATGGGAACACACTACAGAAAGGATCTCACCTTCTCTTGCTGTCCAGATGTGAGTGCTTACATTACAATGGCTGCAACTGCTCTGGGACATACCAACCTGAGGTACAGAAAGTGTTACATAGCAAAGGAATCAAACTTCAAAGGTTCCAACAAAGAATGTGCCAATACATTAAAAACAAAAAGTGGAGTGGATAGTGTAACACAATTTCAAATTAAGCTGAGTTTGGAAGCCATTTGAGCTTCATTCATGTAATGCCCCATCATCATGTCACACTCTTGTAGCACACTCCAAACGTAATGCTGTTCTGTTTCTAGCAAGTTTTTACAGCTGTTATAACATTCCTTTTATTTGTTAGAGAAAATACTGTATTTATTGATGGTACAGTCACAGTATCTGAGAAAAACACTCTCAATAGGTAAAAGCACTATCCTACTGATTAAGCAGTTCTGTCCGACTTGTCCTATACAGTGTATCACCCCAGAGTTTGTGCAGTGTTTCTAATGTGTCCGGTGCACTGTTTCCAAAGTGTCCTGTACAGTATATCCTCTCCAGTGTGCCCTGTGCATTGTATCCTTTCCACGTATTTTGTGTAATCTCTCCTTGTGCTCTGTGTAGTGTATCCTCTCCAATTTGTCATGTGCATTGTGTTTCTATTGTGTCCTGTGCATTGTATCTTCCCCATGTGTCCTGTATAGTGTATGCTCTCCATTCTGTCTCTCACATTGTTTTCTCTCCAGCATGTCCTGTGCAGTGTATAAATATGATGCATCTTGGAATGGTGGGACACGAGTTGATTGTGTGATCCTGCACACTGAGTTTCTGCCTCCCGCTATCTGACATGGTGAGGCACCAAGCGGGGGAGCGTGATTCACCACAGAGAAGGAGCGTTATCCATTGGCTTATCTTTTTCTGAGCATCTGCTGCACAGTTTGAAGTGTCATCACAACTGTTTGTGTCATTAAGCAGTTTGGACTGCAGTCAGTGGAGATTGTGTTTTTCAAAGTCAGTATGGTGGACAAAGACATCCTAATGGATAAATTGAAAGGTTGTGAACTGCAGAATCTGGGAGGTGACAGGCTGTTACAATATGTATCCATAGTTCTGTTAAAATGTATTGGGAAAAAAAGACTGCTGCTGTTCAGGTACTGCCAACTTTTACACCCTACATAGCTGACCTTGCCAAAGAGCGAGGTCAGTTCATTAAGAGATTTAGAGAGCGCTCCCAACATGTGGTGCATAATGGACTGTGACAGGTGCCAGGAATGGGTTATTGAGTGCCGGCAACTGGCCTGCCCTTGCAGCAGTGCCTGAATTAAAAAATGGCCTCCACAAAAAAAGGTCCGTTTTGCTGATCAGACATCAGAAACAGGCCATGGTGCAGGAGATCCTGCAATAAATCATGGCTCCATGTGGAGGAAGGCAGTAGATCGCTTTTAAGAACATTATAAATAGGAGTAGGCCATCCAGTCCTTCGAGCCTGCTCCGCCATTCATTAAGATCATGGCTGATCTTCGACTTCAATGCCACTTTCCAGCCCGATCCCCATATCCCTTTTGCTGCAGACTTCCCTTGAAGGCCCATTGCAAATGGGCTCAGAGTGCTGAATTATGGGGTTTTTCCCTAATTTGCATGCTTATCAGGGCCTTAATTAGCCTTGTGCACGCTGAGAGTGCTTCACATTTGGATTATGGTATTCTGGACACATTGGGTGCTGACCAGGCCTCAGGTGTCAACTCCCAGTAGTGCAAGGAGTAGGCATCCGATGTGTTGCAGTGCTACAGCCACCAAGGATCACAATATGTATTTAAAAGAAGGGCATTTATAATTCAATTTGGAATCTGTCTAAAACAATGTTATTTTTCAACTACTGCAAACAATGGTGACTGTGAACAAAACGTTGAAAATTTACACAGTCTAACAATAAAAAAAACACAGCTCACATTTGGGATAGTTTGGTGTGTAATGCCCCCATCTGTTTGCCACATGCAATTCCATAGAATAGCATAAATCACACATTTATTCAACCATTAAGTCCTGATTTCAAGAAAAGAAGTAAAACCAGATGTTTGGTTTCTTATTAACGATACTGTAGTCCTGAGCACAGACATACTAATTGTTTTGCAGACGAAAGAAATAAATTGCCCACTGCTAGAGACAGTTCAGCATTAATACTGGGAACAGGAGCATCACATTATACAACTTTACCATACTGTGTATCGACAGGTAATAATACAGCTTACACATGTTCATCTGTACTATTAATCAGCATCGAATCACGGTTAATAAAAAGCAGTAAAATACTAAGAATATTTAGAGAGCATTTGTATCTATGTTATGATCTATTCATTTTTAAACTACTTGTATTGTTAGCATCAAAGATTTATATTACAGCGCTGTCTAATTTGTTCATTTTTAAACCTCTGCACTGCTCGAAGTGAGGAGGGGCTATGTTATATGGTCTGGTCTGTTTTTATACACCTCCTGTGCTAGAACTGGGAGGGAAGGGGGTTATATTATACTGCTGTCTGGTCTGTTTTATGCCTCTGATGTGTTGGAACTTGGGGATTGTATTGTACTGCTGTCTGATCTGCTCATTTTAAATCCCCGCTGTCCTGGAACTGGAGAGGGGTTAAATTACATTGTTGTCTGATTTGTTTTAAATCTCTGCTGTGCTAGAACTTGGGGGAGTAGTTTATATTGCACAGCTGTCTGATCTGTTTTAAATTCCCGTTCTGCTAGAATCCTGAGTTGTAACAGAACAGGGGAATTATAAAATAGTACTGTCTCTAAGTCATTGGCATTTCAATAACTTAAAGATGGTTTATTGTATTTTCATGAAACTTGATGAGGAACCACCTTCCTTTGGACTATTGGGGCTGGCTTTCCCTCTCTCTGCAGTTTTTGTCGGCCTCAGCCAAGACCGAGGACTACAGAGGTAAGTTCTAGACATCATTTTGATCAGGAGATTTTGAGGCCATCACCGCCGCTATCTCAGGCCTACAACCACCCTTCACATGGCGGTAAAAAGGACAGGTGGGAGGAAAATCCGCTGGGAACGAGCCTGTCTCCTTGCTGGCATTTGCATGAGCATGGGGTGGGGAGCAGAAAATCTAAGTAGGACAGGGTGGAAGCAGTAGGCCCCAGCACCCATTTTCCTGCCGCTATCCCACTCAATTTGGGGCAGGATAGCGGAGAGAAATCCAACCTCTGATCTTTTGATAGCAGGCAGCTGATATTCCTCTTTCTGATTAAATGTAATCATGATGACACACGGTTTTAAAATGTGCGATTTATGTGAATATAGTATTAGTGACAATGAAACGGTAACAGTGAATTCTGGTACTCCTACCAAAATGGCTGATTAGCACTTTTAAGGCAGTGAAGCACTGGTATAACTCCACAAAACTTTGTTAATCCAGCTGTGGAGTACACAACACTGATTAAAATATCTGAATGCCAAAAGACAAAAAGCCAATTCAGTAATGAAAACCTGCTAGTGCTGAAAAACACAATAGTAGATGTAAGCATATTTTTTTGATGTGAGCATGTTTTTTGTCGAAAAATAGTTGCCTAGCATGCAATGTAGACAGGAAACATAGCAAGAAGTGACAGAGGGATCAAACATGCTATCCACGACTTGGAGGCTCTGGCTGGAATGAGGGGCACAGAGGCCATCCTCTTCTCTGCAGTTTACACGCCTAGATTCACTACACCCATGCTCTCTGACAGGAAACTCCTTTCCACTACCCACTTTTCTCACTACTGTGGTCACATTTTGAAATCTTCTCCATTAAGTTCTAACTTTGGGTGAAATATTCGCTTTTTGATGTGGAATGTCACTTCAGTTTATCATAGAATCATAGAATGGTTACAGCGCAGAAGGAGGCCATTCGGCACGTCGAGCCCATGCCGGCTCTCTGCAAGAACAATCCAGCTAGTCCCACTCCCCCGCCCTTTCCCTGTAGCCCTGCAAATTTATTCCCTTCAAGTACTTATCCAGTTCCCTTTTGAAAGCCATGATTGAATCTGCCTCCACCACCCCCTCAGGCAGTGCGTTCCAGATTGTGACCACTCGCTGCTTTCTTTTACCAATCACCTTAAATCTGTGTCCTCTGATTCCTGACCCTTCCGCCAATGGAAACAGTTTCTCTCTATCTACTCTGCCTAGACCCCTCATGGTTTTGAATGATGTCATCAGTGACATTTAATTCCAAACAAGTTAAATTGGCCTTTTTTCAACTTTTTTCAGCCTTTGTTATGCCTTTTTTAAGGAGTAGAAAATCTCAGAACAGTGCTAACCATGGATAAATTGTTCATTCACACCTTTTCCCAACATTCCTCCACTCCTCACTTATGTCTAATTTTCTGCTAAGGTTGTGAATGTGGGAGGGTCGGCCCTTAGATGAACTGCAAGCCAGAATGTTGCTTTCAGGTTTGGCTTGTAAATGCTAAAATTCATTTATTTACATAGCTGAAAATTGATTAAGATTCTAGGAACTGGTAGTCAGACATCTGTGGACCATCAGGAAATCCTCCCTCCTGCCTCCCTCAGTAGCCTGATAACAATGAGACACGTATCAGATGTATAAAGCGCAAGGCACATGTCGTTGTGCATGTGATAAAAGTTGTTATAACAATCAGCTCATTGGCAGTCAAGGCAGGAAACCAGCAGCAGGTTCTGCAGAGGCACACACACACATTTTGGCAACCCAAATCTGAAATTATCCAAACTTGGCAACCACACATTGACCTGAAATGGCATCTGTTCCAGTCACTTTGGGCTCCAAACCGAGGGGGTTAAATTGGATAAGCCCCGAAAACGGGCGCAGGGATCGCGGTCCACGGTTAACCCGCACCCGTTCATTGTGCTGTAGGCAGGACGTTAAATTCATGCTGCCTGCTGGTTTCCATGATTGCTTCATGCAGCCAGCACGGCCTGTGCTGTTCATTGGCTGCATGCGTCAGCAAGGGGCCGATATCGTGAGTGGTTACTTTAAGGCAGCCTGCACCTCTTAAAGGGGAGGTGCTTTGTGGCTGATGGAATTGGTGTCAGGAAGTGGATTGCTTTGGAAGAAGTTTTGTGGAGATGTCTCAACCTGTGAGATAACGTGCGCCAAGGTTTTCTGATAATGCATTGGAGGCTTTGGTGAAGAGAAGGAAAGACATCCTATATCTGCAGGAGGATAGGAGGACCTCGAGACATATGTTTAGGTGGCAGTGGGAGGAAGTAGCAGTGGAGGTCAATGCCAGAAGTATAGCTCTAAGAACATGGATTCAGTGCAGGAAGAAGTTTAATGAACTGCCACGAGTTGTCAAGGTGAGTGAGCTCAATCTTCAAATGGCATATCCTCCCCATTGCACCACTAACCTTATCCTATCCATTGCAATTCACAACACCCCCATCGCCAGCCTGCCAACAATGTCTATCAATCACTACTCAACCATTCAGTTCATATGGTTTACCTCACCCTCACACACTTAGCACTGTTACAAGCCTCACACCAACAACACACTGCTCATACACACTGGAAGGTATTCACCCATGACAGGCACATCACCCAAACATCTTGCAGGACACTCACTGACACACTTCCCTTTTTGTTGCAGGAGAAGTGGCGCAACAAAAATCTGGAGGGGGACAAGATCGCTTACACGTTTTAACCCCCATGGAGGAGACAGTGTTGGCCATCATGGGATGGGGCATAACTGAGGCCGTGGCCACTGGAGGGATTGGTGATGAGGGTCTCTGCATACCTAATCCTCCTCTTTTCTTCCCACTTCTCCCTCATCCCACAGTCTTCAATCTTTACTGGCTCACAAGCTGCAGATGGTGTAAGCACACACTTCTTACTTTCTTCTCTCCCCTCACCACAACCCAACCTATGTTCCTTTTTCATTTCAGACACCCAAGAAGTGGAACCTTCCCAGTCAGAGGAGGGAGAGGAAGAAGACAGTGATGATGAAGAGACACCGTCACTCGATCTTACATTTGCAGCCACCAGCTCAGAGACTGGCACTGTGTGTACTTTAGAGGCTAGCATAGAGGAGAGATCTGCATGTGGTGAGACACTGGGCATAAGTGCGCAGGAGCCAGGGCAGGGGAAACGGAAACCACAGATGCCAGCTCGCCGGAGGATGAAGTCACACACTAATTCTGCTGCAGAGGATTCAGATGAAGATTTTGATGGCCCAGGCGACAGCAGGAGGCTGATGGGTATACGCAACCAAATGCGTGGTGCACTGGAAAGCCTGCCAGAAAGCCTGCGCGCAATGTCAAGGAACATGGAGGAGTGCAGCTCCATCTTGGCACAGGCCTTTACGCAGAGCTTGGAGCCCATCCTTTTCAACATGGAACAGGGGATCGCATCCATCAGCACACCTGTGGAACCCATCATGATGCAACGTCTGACAATCGATGTCACAGCTTCCATCAAAGGTCTGACTGCTGCCTTGGCAGCTCAGTCTGCTGCCATCGTGGCTCTGGGTACCACTGTTGAAAGGAGCTTTCAGGGTGTCATAGCAGTCCACCAATCTGCTCGCCAACAGATCACCAGTATTGCTGAGTCACCACCCCGGGAGAGAGGCAGCGGCTCCATGGAACAGGAACCTGCTGTCCTCTCTCAGGATGACAGCATTCCTGCTCCCACCACTGCCACTCTGCCAGTGCCCTGCTGTGTTGCCTGTCAGCTGGCCAGGCCAGACTCTGCAGCCCAGGCTGAAATGGTGTAGTCTGAAGCCAGGCCCTCTAGGCCCAGAGCTGCTCGAGGTCATCCTCCAAGGCCATCTGCAGTCTCCTCAATTGAAGGTCAGCAACCTTCCACCTCCCATGCTCCAGCCACTGAGGAAGCACCTTGTGGGAGTGCTAGGAGAGGTGAAGGCACATGGAAGACAGGCACTAAGGGAATGCACAAGGGTGATTAGTTTCAATTTGTATGCATTATTTAATGAGTGAATTGATAAATTTGGATTTGAATTTACATTTGGTGGTGGTTTTTATTTCTGCGATGAACTAAGGGAGGAAGCATTATGTGTTGTCAGAAAGAGGAGAATGTAATGGTCAGTGATAGAGGAAATGTAAAGAATCTTACAACACCAGGTTATAGTCCAACAATTTTATTTGAAAATCCATTTCAAATAAAATTGTTGGACTATAACCTGGTGTTGTAAGATTCTTTACATTTGTCAACCCCAGTCCATCACCGGCATCTCCACGTCAGTGATAGAGGAAAGATAAGGAGTGTGGGAGTGTTGGTGAATGGGGAGTTGTAGTCGAGGTTGCTGGTTTTGCTCATGAATAATCTGATCACGTAGAGCCCTGGCAGAAATGGCCAGTTTACGTTGTAGCCTCCCTTCCCCTTTCTCCTTTTGCTTCTGCTCCTGCTCCTCAGCTTCTCGCCTGATAGGTGGTGGCAAGAGCTGCTCCCTCATAACGGCCAGGTTGTGCAGCATGCAGCGTACTACCACAAATCCCGATACCCGCTCAGCTGATTACTACAGGTCTCCTCCAGAGCAGTTCAGGCAGCTGAAGTGATGCTTGAGGACGCCGATGGCATGCTCTATAATGTTCCTTGCAGCAACATGACTCTCATTGTAGGCCTGCTGTGCACGTGTGCATGGATTCCTGACCGGAGTCATGAGCCATTTCAGACTGGATAACCCTTGTCGCCCAGTATCCAGCCTTTGAATTGCCGTGCTGGTTGAAATACAGGTGGAACAGAGGACTGCCACAGAATGAAAGAATCATGACAGCTGCCAGGATAGCGGGCGTTCACTTCCATGATGCGGTGCCTGTGGTCGCACACCAGCTGCACGTTGAGGGAGTGGAAGCCCTTTCTGTTGATCAATATTGCCAAGTTCAGATGAGGAGCATGCAAGGTAATGTGCGTGCAGTCAACGGCACCCTGCACCATGGGGAAGCCTGCAATCTGTGCCAAACCTTGTGCTCGCTCCTCCTGCTTGTCCCTGGCAAGAGGGAATGAGATGAATGTGTTTCTCATTGTATAGAGAGTCACAGTGACCTCCCTTATACTGCAGTGCACTGCAAGCTGCAGGATGTTGCTTATATTGCCAGCAGCAGCCTGAAAGGAGCCAGAGGCATAAAAATTAAGAGCCATTGTCACTTTGATAGCCACAGGCAATGCTGACCTTACCTTGCTTTGAGGCTGCAGTTGTGGCTGCAGCATTTGACAGAGTTCTGTCACGACCGTTTTAGTGAACTGAAGACATCTCATGCACTGGTCGTCGCTGAAATTGCTCCCTGAAGACCCTCCATGGATATAGCCTCCTGCTGAGTGCCCTGCTCCTCCTCCTCCTCCTCCTTCTCCTCCTCCTCCTCCTCCCTCGTCTAGCAGCTCGTCCTGTTCTGCATGGCCTCTCTTCATTCTCATGCTCAATTCCCAGAGGAAGCCTTACCAGGGCACCCATGTCTGGAAGTAACTTTGTTCAGCACAATATTTTAAATGACACAAAAAGTGCTGCAAGACCAGCCAGACCACTCCCTGTAGAGTACTAAAACTTTAGCCAAGTAGAGGAAACCTCCAAAAAGGCATACAATTACACCAGCAGCCAAAAGAAATAATAGCGCTGGTGGAGAGTCCTTCACTTAACATTGTGTTCAGCTATCTGATGTTAAGATAGGGCGTTGGCTGGAGTGTTTGCTGCGGTGGCTTCAACTCAGCGTTGCACACAGATTCACGTTATGATCTCCCTGCTCTGCATGCTGCCGGTGGTTGCAGGCCCCTTTATCAAGATGGTGTTCTGTGCACTTTCCGTTGAAAGTTTGCATCTCGGACCCCATTTTTGAGCCCTAATTGGTTGCGTATCGCCTAAAAAACGGATCCTCCATGGCCTAATTTAACCATAGTCTCAGTACTCATCCATATTTGTGTGCTTAGAAAAGTAAACACCAGGCGTTAGTCAAACTTAGTAATTTTCTTCAATATGACACTCAATTGGCTTAAAATTGAACATGGTGCAAACATATTTCAGCACATTTTGTTCTAATTACATCCCGTGGTTAGCTTTAAGCTTCTAAAATTAAAATTTTGGAAAATGTCACGTATCCAACATTTAGAGACCAATATTGCAGCTCTCTGGTGACTTAGAAGAAAAATGAATGGCCTACTGGACCGAACAGACCAGCAAGGTCCCCAGTCTGTGCAATTTGCCTGATGTCAGCTGGGTGGCAGTGTGGGCAATGCAATTGGCCTCAGTTTCTCATGGCTAAGGAGCGGAAAAATCACCAGTGTTGTTTTTCCTGTCTGCTATTTAGACTTCCTACTGGAACTCCATATGTGTGGACAGGGTGAGAATCAGATTCAGCCCAGCTTTGATGGCCCCATGTTCAAGTAAGCCGCTGATATCTTGTTCAGGCTGTTGTCTGAAGAATGGGCGGTTTTGTAGGGTATAGGATGTCCGTTGAACTATACTCCTGCACGGTCTACTGCCTTCAGAAAAAACAGGGAGATACCAGAACCAAAATTGAGGGGGTGGAGAGATCCAGTGATGTATTGGATTTGGGGAGTACAGAGCAGCCATGTAGTACTGCTGTGAAATATTTTTAGCATACTTTGTAAATAGTATCTGCTCGTCACATCTGGTGGCAGATCATCAGTACTACGCTAACTCAGAAAAAAACATTGTCATTACTACACAAACATACTTTCAGATTTGAATGGCTTGGATTCCTTCTATTTCACCTAATTAGAATTTAGCTGGTGCTTGGACCTTGAACATATGGTTAGATTTAACACTGATCTGTGCCCTGCCAAAAATATCCAAACATTTAATGCTGATATAAACCACACTTCACAAATAATGTATAAATGCTAAAATAGCAAAAATGTATTTCCATTTAAAATGTGTTTACACTAACACAAATACTTTGCAAATCAGCAGCCTTTTACTTTACATTGATTTTTGTGTGTTTCCTTCTGCCTTTTAAATGATTTTCGCAACTTATGAAGACTTATGGGTGGAGAGACAGTGGGAGAAGATATTTTGGTCATATCTTATCACCAAATCTTATCATTCCTACTGAATAAAGCTGTTACTGTTCAATGCTAGAAATCCATTGAGTAAGGTGAAGTCCTTAAACAGCACTGATAATTCTATTTATTTCCCTGCCTCCCTCCCAAATGAAATCAAGCAAAACTCCAGATTATCCATCTTGGGTGAGGAATAAATAGCAGATAATCGTGGAGACCCAGGAAACATGATCAAAGCTGAGTTACCCAGAGCTGAAAATGACACATTAATTTGATGTGGAGATGCCGGTGATGGACTGGGGTTGACAATTGTAAACAATTTTACAACACCAAGTTATAGTCCAGCAATTTTATTTTAAATTCACAAGCTTTCGGAGGCTTCCTCCTTCGTCAGGTAAATGTTCAGGAGCTCCTTGTAGCCTACGCATTTATACATCACAGAACAATACATGGTGTTTACAGACTGCCCCTGCAACTGCCCGTTGCCAAGGCAATCACCGTGTTCAGACAGAGAGGTGTCACCTGCAGAACCCCCGAATACACATTCAACAAAAAAACAAACAGGAAAAAAAACAGAGAGAGGCAGAAACATCCGGAAGGCAGAGAAAGCCAGCAAATGACCCATTATATTAAAAACAGATAACATTTGTTCGCTGGTGGGGTAACGTGCAGACCTTCAAAGCATCCTATGCACTCTCATCCCACGTGATCCCCGCGTGGGAGACTTCTACTGCCTCCCAAAGATACACAAAGCCAACACACCCGGACGTCCCATCGTATCAGGCAACGGAACCCTGTGTGAGAACCTCTCTCGATACATCGAGGGCATCCTGAAACCCATCGTACAGGGAACCCCCAGCTTCTGTCGCGACACTACAGACTTCCTACAAAAACTCAGTACCCACGGACCAGTTGAACCAGGAACACTTCTCACCACGATGGACGTCTCGGCACTATACACCAGTATCCCCCACGATGACGGCATCGCTGCGACAGCATCAATACTCAACACCAACAACAGCCAATCTCCGGAAGCCATCCTACAACTCATCCGCTTCATCCTGGATCACAATGTCTTCACCTTCGATAACCAGTTCTTTACCCAAACACACGGAACAGCCATGGGGACCAAATTCGCACCCCAATACGCCAACATTTTCATGCACAAGTTCGAGCAGGACTTCTTCACTGCACAAGACCTCCAACCAACACTATACACCAGATACATCGACGACATTTTCTTTCTATGGACCCACGGCAAGGAATCACTAAAGAGACTACACGATAGCATCAACAAGTTCCATCCCACCATCAAGCTCACCATGGACTACTCCTCAGAATCAGTTTCTTTGTTGGACACACGAATCTCCATCAAAGACGGGCACCTCAGCACCTCACTCTACCGCAAGCCCACGGACAACCTCACGATGCTCCACTTTTCCAGCTTCCACCCTAACCACGTCAAAGAGGCCATCCCCTATGGACAGGCCCTGCGAATACACAAGGTCTGCTCAGACGAGGAGGAACGCGATGGACACCTACAGACGCTGAAAGACGCCCTAGTAAGAACGGGATATGACGCTCGACTCATCGATCGACAGTTCCGACGGGCCACAGCAAAAAATCGCATAGACCTCCTCAGGAGACCAACACGGGACGCAACCAACAGAGTACCCTTTGTCGTCCAGTACTTCCCCGGAGCGGAGAAACTACGCCATGTTCTCCGCAGCCTTCAACATGTCATCAATGAGGACAAACACCTCGCTATGGCCATCCCCACACCTCCACTACTCGCCTTTAAACAGCCACCCAACCTCAAACAGACCATCGTTCGCAGCAAATTACCTAGCTTTCAAGAGAACAGCGTCCACGACACCACACAACCCTGCCACGGTAACCTCTGCAAGACATGCCAGATCATCGACACAGATACCACCATCACACGAGAGGACACCACCCACCAGGTGCATGGTTCATACTCCTGTGACTCGGCCAACGTTGTCTACCTCATACGTTGCAGGAAAGGATGCCCCAGAGCATGGTACATTGGCGAGACCATGCAGACGCTGCGACAACGGATGAACGGACACCGCGCAACAATCGCCAAACAGGAGGGTTCCCTCCCAGTCGGGGAACACTTCAGCAGTCATGGACATTCATCCACCGACCTTCGGGTAAGCGTACTCCAAGGCGGCCTTCGAGACACACGACAACGCAAAATCGTCGAGCAGAAATTGATAGCCAAGTTCCGCACCCATGAGGACGGCCTCAACCGGGATCTTGGGTTCATGTCACGCTACACGTTACCCCACCAGCGAACAAATGTTATCTGTTTTTAATATAATGGGTCATTTGCTGGCTTTCTCTGCCTTCCGGATGTTTCTGCCTCTCTCTGTTTTTTTTTCCTGTTTGTTTTTTTGTTGAATGTGTATTCGGGGGTTCTGCAGGTGACACCTCTCTGTCTGAACACGGTGATTGCCTTGGCAACGGGCAGTTGCAGGGGCAGTCTGTAAACACCATGTATTGTTCTGTGATGTATAAATGCGTAGGCTTCAAGGAGCTCCTGAACATTTACCTGACGAAGGAGGAAGCCTCCGAAAGCTTGTGAATTTAAAATAAAATTGCTGGACTATAACTTGGTGTTGTAAAATTGTTTACATTAATTTGAAGCACTACAAAGCTATTTATTTGGGAACAGAGGTGGTTGGTGTGAAAAACTCAAAACCCTGGAGTGACAAAGCCACATACTTTTTATGAGGAGCAAAAACGCCTTGAATAAATGAAGTATTATATTTTGTGTGCGTATTCAATACCTTCTGCTAGATTTCTGTGTTTTCCGCTGTATAAATAGAATTTTTTGAGTTTTGAGCTGGTTTAAATGTCAGCACAGCTGGAAAACACTGGCAGTTTCAGTTATTTTTCAACTGATTTGGTTTCATAATTATGATTGGTTTGTGTGATCCGGTAGCTAAAGTGGTTGAATCCACCTTGTAGTGGGTTAAACAAGGCACTAATGCCGTGAAAGCTGGAGGTCTGATTGCTTCCTTGTATCAACTGTTTGTTGATGTAGCTGCATCATTCTACCAAGGAATAATTTGAAGTTTAAAAACACATTCTGTCACCTCCATTTGTAAAGCATGGGCAAAATCAATTTTAAAATGCTTATCGTACTATAATGGAATCAATCTCGGCATATAATTTTTAAAGTACTAATTTCTAGTACATTATTCAGATTTACATTATGTCAGGAATTCCACTGCAGTCTGTAATCAATTGATGTATACTACCATGTAAAAGTTTTGTGTCTGTAGGAATGTGATTATGGGATGCCTATGATGGTAAACTTCTTGCAGGATTGTTGTTTGGTCCATGCGAAACATGCAATATTATTGGTTAAATGGTCAGCGTGGACCAATCGCATCTTGCCCTGCCTCAAGCCCAACCTCTCAGCTTCCACTCCATAGCACGAGTATGACTGTGGGAGCTATATTATTAATATTAAAAAGTGATCTAAATGTACTCAATTCATCTTATCTCCCTAAAATATAATTACAAAATGCAATTTATGAGTTCTCTGATGTTTGTGAATATAGAATTAATGTTAAGAGGCAAGATTATTATTTTTTAAAAATTTGTTGTCATTTTAAAATGGTGGAATTCCAGTTTTTGGTTGATTATTTTTCAAAAGAAATTTTCACACTTGGGGCATTGCAGCTTAACAAGTATCCTTAATTCCAAACTAGAACAGGCTCCAAGCTTTTAAAAAAAGAAAAAAATGTTTCAAACAAATTTAGAATCCTAAATGTGGAAATAGGTGTAACAGCTGAAAATGACACGAGCACAAATTTAACAGTGAATAAACAGTGAAGAAGGGAGAGAAAATAACAACCAAGGAAGAGTTAAATACTGGTTGTAAAAAATTTTGTTATCCAATTTCCATGGTAACACAGGCCCAATTATAGTTGACGAATTCACTCTTTCCTACCTAAAGCAGCCAAAAATGCCTCTGCATTCCTGCAAAGGAAGATTGAAAAAGGTTTACACACTGCATTAAGCAACTGAAACAGAGATTGACATTAATGCACAAAACATTTTCAAATACAGACATTGCTCACATCTTGGCCTCAAAGTTAGTGATGTCTGTGTTTTGGAGTTTTTTTACTGGTGGGGAAGTACAACACATTGGATATATATTTATTAAGAATCTGCCATCAGGTCTTTAGGTTGAGTACTCTGACAACAGCTTTTAAAACATATACAAACTTAAGACAAAAGTCAATTTTTGTCATGTTCTGCAATTTTAAAAAATAATTCTTTACAGCCTGTATCCGAAAAACTCCAGTTTAAAAGAATTTCTGTTCCACATTTTGATCGAGTGGTATGGATTCTTTCTATTTAAAGAATATAGAAGATGTAACTGATCTGTACTAAAGAGCTCTCCAACTTAAAGGGGAAAGTTTGTGATTCTTTCACATTTTCTTTAACAAGCCCCCAAGCCTGAAATTGCGACAGAATTGGAAACTGTAGATACCTTTAGAGCAATCACAACACTTTTGCAAAGCATTTACCTTTTACGGTTTGTTTTTCTCTCCTGACGTACTGACTTCTGCTGTGGCACAGTTCCACGGAACATCAGCAACCCTCCAGTACCTTGCCCTCAAGGCCATTATTTGCCAGTAAGCTTATACAGTGACTGTCTGCAGGTGTTTTACCACTTGGCGGTGGGGAAAAGGGAAAGCCACCTCTGCTAAGACTAAATGGTCTGTATTTTCCGGATATTGTCAGTAAAATAGTGCGGCGGGATTTCTGCCCTCCCATGTGATCCTGCTGACATCTGATTGCATTTTCCCTGGGGGAGGGGTCCTAATTTAATATGCAGGGCTAAGTCTCAGCTGTTGGAAGGGAGGGAAATCAGGGCTCGCTGTTGTAGTTAAAAGGCTGCTGCAGCTGAAATGGCCAGAAGCACTGCAGGTGACTCAGAAGTGGGAGAGAGAGCATGCTGGGACTACATTTGAAGGTTGAAAAGTGATGGGCAGAAGGAGGAGTATCATCTGCGGGGGATCTGCAATGAGCAAGGCCCCAACATTCTCAGGAGCAGCTGTGCAAATAATGCTGACAGAGATAAGAGCAAGAAGATGAAGACTCTTTGACACCCATGGAGTCATGCCTGGAAAAAGGAGGTGTAGGCAGTCTGTAGGGAGGTGGCACTGGTCGTTGCCAACTCTGCAATCCCACAAAGAGCGATTCAGTGCTGGAAATATTTTAATGACCTCACCGTGTGGCCAAGATAAATGAAGGTATGAGTGCCCATGCAAATGCTGAGATACTGCTGGAAGTGTGACTCGCCTCCACATCATCCAGAACTATATAGTGTAAAAGGAGACCTTTAGAAGGTACAAGAGACGCACACCATCCCTGTCATGTGTACACCTACTCCCCTACCATTCTACTGTTCCATAGTAGATTTCCTGCGATGTTTGAGTGAGAAGTGAAGAGACTGCTGCATTGCCTGCACCTGATAGCATATTTAGAAGAGAATGTCTGCAGAAAGCTGGGTGAAAAGACATTGGGGCTGATTTTCTGGTTGGATGCACTTTGGGTGGGCTGTTGGCACCAGTGGGAGGCCCACACCATTTTCATGGTCGGACCTCATTAGAATGAAATTGGGGAACTGCCAACGTTGAACTAGCAACTGACGGACAGCTCGCCCATCTGAGGGGGAATCCACCAGCTCCTCCGCGGAGCCGAGCTATAAGTGGCCACCGGGGAGTGACACAGAGGGACCAGCAGTGCTTGGGAAAATCTTTGTGGAGCCAGGAGGAGCATGAATGGCCCCACAAAAATCTGTGCTGTAGCTTTTTTTTATAGAGTTTCCGGAGTTTTCTACAGTGGTTCCTTTAATGACCCCTTGGTTCAACTGCTCAACACTCGGTTCCACTGGGCCACGTGGAAGACCAAAATTGCATTTGAGTCTTACGAACACCATAGGACCCCGATTTAAATATTTTAATAATGTCCCCACCTGTTTTGGGCAGGAGTGCTAAATGCCCATCTTGAAGCCTGTTCGAAAATTGAGTCAGGTGGGCCTTGGGCAGGCAGTGAGCATTCGGTTTTTATAAAATAAATTTTCATCTGCCGACTGCTCTGTTTTTCAGTGTGAACGGCGAAGTAGGCAAAATAAATTTGCCCCATTGTAAATTAGTCAGTAGCATGTCTAAATCTTTGTGTTCTTTATAAAGGAGAAATATGCAAACAACCAGAGGCAAAGGACTGCCACGGGTGGAGGAATGGCAAGCATCAGGCCCTCAGTAGGCATGAGAAGTAAGCTCTGCGACTCCAAGACAACAGGGAGGCTGTGGGAGATGGAGAAGTTGGAGGAGAGCTTTCAGGTTCAGGTTGGTAATGGGATGGGGAATTTACGGAACTGAGTGTCTCTGCTGTCTGCAGACATTCTGGAGTCTTGAAAGGCCTCCTGCTATTGCGGTGTCACACCTTCTGATCTACAAATCAGAGAGCGCTCTTCTAAGATGAATGTTCTTTGTACGCCTCACGGGTGTTGAATGCTTACAGAAAGAAGCATCTAATGAGCAGCTTAGCAGCTTCGTGGGAACATTCTTTCCCTGATTCACCTACTGTATCATGACACCATACTTATTCAAGCACCAGCCCAGATATACCCATTCAGGAAAAGGGTACTATGAAACAGAGGGTATATCACTGGATGAATCACAGAGCACTGGGGAGCTGGGAGCAAATGGTGAGGAAATAGCTGCCTCTCCATGCAAGGAGCCCAAATGGAGAGGAGCCCAAGGACCAAGATCTCTGTGGTCCAGACTCTCAATGGTCTATGACTAGAGATCGTAGATCTCATGTGCAGGCAATGGAAACAGTCTTCTCTCATTTGGTGGTGCTGATTGAATGTTTGGAAGAGTCCACTTTTACGCACAAGAAATGGTCAAGGTGATAAGAAGCATTAGTAATAGGGTATAATGAAGGGACAAGATGGTAGTAAGCATATCCATTTCTGGCAATTTGGTGTGCTTGTGTATTTTTTCCAGGGAAGCTTTCTGTTTTTCTTATATAGTGATTAATATTTGTAACTATCCTGTCCTCAAGAGGATTACAGATTAGCTGAATGGTTATCTGAGCAAGGCAAGGGATCATGAAGGGCTTTATTGTGTCACGTAGATGGAGGGCACACTTTTAATTGGAAAAGGTTGGCCATGTTATTTTGCCTTATAACATGTGCTGCTGGCAGCAGATTGCCTGGGCCCACTTCCTTTCTCTCCTGGGACTCTGTCGTCAGCAGGTGATTGGTCTCTAAAACCTTGTTCCTCTTCACCTTCTGTGCTTGGAAGGGTCAATCCCTTTTGTAATGGTTAAATTATGGAGGATGTAGCAAGCTGCAATAATTCCAGAAATCCTTGCTGGACTATACAGCAGACCTCCCCCAAGCAACCCAAGTACTGGAAACAGGACTTGAGAATTTCAATGGTCTCTTCTACCATGATCAGGTATGCCCAGGGCCTCATTGAACGTGTTTTCAACCTCTATCTTTGGAAGTCGAAAAGGAGTTCCCCATGTTTTCTGTAAGGCACTCTTAACACATTGCTCTGCTTGAGCAGTGCAGGTATCTTGGATTGCCTGAGAATAAACAAATCGTGACTACTCTCCAGGTAGGGGCTAGCATCACTCATTATCTGGACATTCATGGAACGAAATCCCTTTCTGTTGATGGATCTTTCAAATAGGTTCTTCATGGCATCGATGGCACCCTGCACTTTTGGGAATCCAACCACTTGGAAGAAGTTGCTTTGGTAGGTCTATGTGGAACTAAATGAACTCAGACCTGTGCTTAACAGGGCATCCATGCTACGATGTACTGCTGAATTTCTGATGTGACTATTGTCACCAGAGGACACCTGGAAGCAGTTTCCTTTGTTAAATCCTAAAAGAAAGATACATGCTGTAGAAAGAACAGAGCAGTAAGCTGGGCAGAGTTGTTACCTGGAGAGCTGTGATTGTGCCAGAGTGTTCATATAATCTCAGGAAAGTGTTTACAACTTTCTTCAACGCAAATGACTGGATGGAGTCAGTAGCCCTGGAAAGGCTCTTCGTATACAGGAGGCACGTTTAGGACTTCGTATCTGGTTGGTTAAACGTGCAAGTTTATCTGGATCAGTTCTAGTTTCTCATTGGTTAAAATATAGAAAATATAATACAGATATCCCTGATCCTTACATAGAATTGCATGGAATGTACAGCACAGAAACAGGCCTTCAGCCCAACAGGTCCATGCCGGTGTTTATGCTCCATACGAGCCTCCCTCCCTGCTTCATCTAACCCAATCAGCATATCTTTCTATTGCTTTCTCATGTGTTTATCCAGCTTCCCATTAAATGCATCTATGCTGGTTCCACATCCTATCCAATCTCCAGGTAAAGATGTTTCTCCTGAATTCCATATTGGATTTATTAGTGACTATCTTATATTTATGGCCCATAGTTCTGGTCTCCCCCACAAGTGGAAACATCTTCGCCACGTCTACCCTGTCAAATCCTTTCATAATCTTAAAGACCTCTACAGGTCACTCCTCAGGATTTTTTCCAGGGAAAAGAGCCCCAGCCTGCTCAATCTTTTCTCGTAGTTATACCTGGCATCATCCTAGTAAATCCTTTTTGCGCCTTCTCCAGTGCCTCTCTATCCTTTTCATAATATGGAGACCAGAACTGTTCACAGTACTCCAAATGTGGTCTAACCAAGGTTCTATACGTGCTTAACATAACTTCTCTGTTTTTCAATTCTATCCCTCAAGATAAGAATCGCAGTGTTTTGTTTGCTTTTTTTATGGCCTTATTAACCTGCGTTGCTACTTTCAGTGATTTGTGTACCTGTATCCCCAACTCCCTCTGCTCCTCTACCCTATTTAGACTCTTACTATACAAGCAATATGTGGCCCCCTTATTCTGTAATTCCTTTTGTTTTTAAATGTGGCAGTATTTTCTGTTCTTTTTTCCCAACAGTTTTCCTGAAGGTGCTGACTCCTTGCTGGGTTCTGTTTCTGTAGGCAGTGTCCACCATGCAGTACCTCTCCCAACTGTACTGCTAGAAAATGTCTATAGCACTGGCGAAACTTCAGAATTACAAAACACACAACATTTCACCATTTATGAAATTCTATATTCTAATATTTTAAAACTACATTGTGAGACAAATTGAAATATGACTTAGGGGAGCCCTCAACACCAAGTGACTTTGGAGAGCTGACAGTTCTTTGGGGAATGAATAGAATAACTATAGGCCCGTAAATTGCTCCGAGCAGTGAATGAATGGCACTCACCGCTCCATAGATTTACACTAACCCACTAGCTTACTTTACTGCAGGCACTTCCTCTAATAGGAAGCTGAGAAGAGCCGAGCGTTAGCTCCAGAGAAGCTAGGACCCATGGGAGAAACGAGAGGATTCTGTTGATTGCAGCCGGCAATATCCCTTTAAGGCAAAGCTGACAGATAACCGGCAAACCAGGAAAAGCAAGTTCTGGATTTCCGCGTTTGCCTGTGCATGTGCGAACGCCGGAACTTGCTCTTTCATTTGGCCACTAACAATGGTGAGCGCTGTGGAGCTCACCATTCTTTTTAAAGCAATTTCCAGCCCATAGTGTTTATAGGTAATTCAAGCCATTAAGATGTACCATGAGAGTAAGTTACTGTCTGTAATAGGTTTGTAGTCAGTGCTGTCCTGAGTATTTCCATTTTCCATTAGAGTTTGATGACTGTCATGATTCCCTCATGAATCATTGTTTGTTCACTGGTGTCTCAACTAGTCATGCTGGATTGCATGTTAGGTTATAAGTTTGGTGAATAACAATTATGTGTCGTGACAACTTCTAATTGATTATGTAGTTATAGCGCTTTAAAGGTGGGTTTTGACAGTACTCTTAGATCAGAGTCAAGGAGAAAGACTAATTGATCTTTGTACCAGAATGGAAATCCAATACAAACAGACGACAGTACAGCCTGTAAGATTGATCCACCTGAAAATTAGGAAAATTTACCTCTTCAGATTGAAAAAACCCAGATACAATGGAAGTATGATTATATACAGATATGATTACCTACAAACATTTGCAGAGCTGCCTTCTAATACGATTGACTATTTCCAGAGATCTGTGTTTTATGATCAAGATAATTAAACTTTACAGTTCAAAGAAAATCTTCAGATAAGTAGTATTTTTCACTCCCATGCAACAGATACTTGTGTAGTTTGGGGGAAGAGAATTGTTAACATCAGGAGCTGATCAAACTGACATGCAGAGCTTGTCTGATGAAATTAAACTGACCATTGACAGGCCATGTCTAGTCAACCATCATGCTTCTAATAATTATTTGAAAATAGCTGCAGCAAGTATATGGACACTGGAATGTAAAGTGTGATGTGAAGTTTGCCATATTAGTGAATGAAAGCTTAACAAACCATGAGAGACAGTCACTCTATATCTTATTAATATCTATCATAAATTTTGTATGCAGTGTGACGTGTCAAACTACTATTGCTGCAAAGCACACTTTTCGACCAGATTTGCAAACAGATTCATAAAAGCATTTCAAGAAATTCACACAACCTAAGCAAGACTTGCACTTTCAGCTGTTATGGACAGAGCAGTTGTATGAACTGCTATAATTTTGTGATAAACAGTATACTCGATTTGAACTATTTTGAGGGTGCCACTATTTGCTAAAGTGAATCTCCCAGATTTTGTCTGAAAGGGCCATATCTGATCTTCAAAAGCTTTGCTCGTATCAGTCCAGCTGAATTGACCCAGTTTGGATTTGCCACGTGCCTTGTCCTGAACTGTCTAAATTGCTGAAGAAACTCCCTGTAGTTGTGGCTGCAGTCCGTCACGAAGTTGTTCTCACTTCTGTGATCACTGTATTTTTTATTCATTTAATACTGGTTATCAGCCAAAACAAAGCCAAAGATTTTGTGTGTGTAGTACTGGGAGTTGATGACAATGGCACTACACTTGCATGGGTTCCAGAGGCAGGATGCTAAGTCAGTCAGGTGACATTAATGTTTATTTAAATTCACATTCCGAACACACGGACACTGAAGCAGCCATTTTGTGACCTGAACCAGGGAGGAAACATAATTTTGATTTGGCAGACTCTGAACAAAATGAAATAAGCCTCATTGAGGTCCAATGAAGGGAGCAGTCAAAGTATGTGGAAAATGTTGCCTGGTCAGTATTGAGCAAGTAATACTGTATATGCAGACTGAAAAAGAAATGTCTAAAGATGTGGAATTCCAAAACGTACTCATTTCAGAGCTAGGCTTTAATATTGATAGTTCTTGAAATAAAAATACAATTCCCCTGGCTTAATTTTGAAGATCCAAAATTTTAAAATAACAGCACATGGCAAATTTTATTTATGACATTATCAACTCTGGCCAAAAACAAGAAAGCTTAACCTGACTATCTAAATTATGGACAGGTACAAGACAAACAGCCAATTAAGAAGAGGCAGTATTATGCTGGTGAGTAGTTCTTCAACAAAAAGACATTTCTTCTGTAAAGTCAGGTAGTGCTGATGTTAATCTGATGCCCAAACCCCTAATTGGTTCTGCAGTCTGGAGTGAAGTCCTTAGTGCATATCTTTATATGATAGCATATGTGTGCAGTTCATTATACCTTTAGGTGATATTCAACTGACCTAATGCCATTGACATATCCTTCCAATATAGGTGTCAGCTGTGACTCAGTGATAGCATTCTTGCCTCTTAAGTCAGAAGGTTGTGGGTTCAAGTCCCACTCCAGAGACTTGAGCACAAAATCTAGGCTGACACTACAGTGCAGTAGTGAGGGAGCGTTTCACTGTTGAAGGTGCAGTCTTTTGGATGAGACATTAATCCGAGGCCCCATCTAGCCTCTCAGGTGGACATAAAAGATCCCATGGCTGTATTTCGAAAAAAAGCAGCGCAGTATTCCCTGGTGTCCTGGCCAACATTTATCCCTCAACCAACATCACTAAAACAGATTATCACATTGCTATTTGTGGGACCTTGCTTCGCGCAAATTGGCTGCTGCGTTTCCTACATTACAACAATGACTACACTTCTAAAGTGTTTTCTTGGCTGTAAAGTGTTTTGGAATGTCCTGAGGTCATGAAAGGCGCTATATAAATGCAAGTCTTTTTTTCTTTTCACAAAGCACTTGAACATGATTCCTTAACAGCACTGCAAAAATATTTCCTGAAATGAATATTACAGCCGATTCCGGCAGGAGTGGATGGCAATCCGGCAGCACGGGAAGGCCAACATGCGGTCTTCTTCTGATGGTGGCCACGTGGCCGCCCAATCTTCATCCATCCCACCGGGCATCTGCCACTCTCTGTCGATAAAAGCCAAGCAGCTGAACAGCAGGATTCAAATGAAGCCTGGGAGTTAACATCTGCCGGGCCTTTGAATCACACTCCCATGCGTGATTGCTGTAGGGAATTCCTTATTTCCTGTGATTCTTGAAACTGGACGAATAGTCAAGCAAAGAAAGTCACCCTCATTCATGGTAGTTTCATTAATCAAAAGTAATTATTTAATGATGTTATCATTCATAGGAGCATTCATGAAGCAAAATCAAACCATACGTATGACTTTCCTCTATCAAATCCTGTTATACACTTAATAATTTGCAACATTATTATTTAATGACTTAACAATTAATAAACACATCAGGGAAATCATTAATACATATACAACTTTTAAACCAAGGCTTTTGCTCATCAGGACTGAAGGTTGATCAGCTGTTCAGTCCTCGAGGTCCTCTTCTTCTTCCGTGATGTTCAACTGCAGTGTGTGTTCCTTGTGGCTGCCGGGTGGTGAAGAGCCTGTTCTTCTCTCAAAGTCTTTTTATATTGTTTTTTTACCAATAGGAGGTACGATTGGGGAGTGTCATTCTTTTTGTCCAATCGCTCCCTATTGCTATGTCTCAATCATTAGCATACCTTAATGATTTAGACTTTGGTCATGCGACTGGAGGCCCCTTTGATATAGAAAAGACCATGGGCTCGAATTTGCCAGGCCTGCGGGTTTCCGGCGGGTTGGGTTTCGGGAGCGTGGTCAACACGCTCGGCGAAATTAGTGGGTTGCCCGCGCGATCGTAGCAGGCAACACACTAATAGGAATCAATTACCTGCTCCTCCGGGGTCCGCGCTGCTGGTCTGCGCGTCGGGCGGGCTGCGCATGCGCAGTACGATCTGTCAGCTGGAGGCTCCCTAGTTAAAGGGGCAGTCCTCCACTGACAGATGCTGCAACCAATGGAACAAATTGCAGCATGGAGCAGCCCAGGGGGAAGGCTGCTCCCAGTTTAATGATGCCTCACCCCAGGTATCATCAGATGGGGTGAGGAGGAGGGGGAGGACACAGATCTTCCCCCCGGCGGGCGGGAGGAAGCGGCCTGCCTCTGCCACCAAGAAGGCCTGGCTCGAGGTGGCAGAGGGGGTCACCTGCGCCACCAACATATCGCCCACCTGCATACAGTGCAGGAGGCGCTGCAATGGCCGCAGTAGGTCAGCCACAGTGAGAACACGAAGTCTTTCCCCTACACTCCGTCTGCCACAACACTGCCCCCACCCCACATCTCCTTCGGCACCGCCAACACTACTCTGTCACATCACCCTTCATACCCACTCAAACCCCATCCTCATCTTACCTCCACCTACTCACCTCGCCAGTACTCATCCTGCCACTAACACGCAACCCAATCCTCATACAATCTCATTGCTCCATCCCATACTCACCCTCTCGTGCATCTCCCTCACGGCCAGCCTCACTCAACCTGCCACCACCTGTGCTGCAGCCACAGGGCATGCATCACATATGTGCAGTAGGCAGCGTAAGGCAAACGTGTCGTGAGCATGAAGGGGGTGTACAAGGGTGTCTGAGGGTTTGTCCTGGGTGTTACCTATATTGAATTTCAGAGCAACAAACAGCACACATTATATTGACACCACCACTGCCATGTCTCCGCGAATCCTGTCCGTTGTGTCCAATAATGCCCGCTCCTGGGTATCACTATGAGGACCCACCACTGATGCCACCCATCGTGTTACTGCAGAGTAGGTGCAGGTGTATTTGCAGGGCTCTTCCGCGCAGACGACTGAGAGACATCGGCGGTGTAGCCGGCTGCACCCTGGAAGGATGCGGAGGAGAAGTTGTGGAGGGCAGTGGTGACTTTGACAGCGACAGGTAAGCAGTTGGTGCTGGGGCCAGCCAGGAGCAGCTCGGCATGAAAGAGCCTGCAGATCTCCACGACTACATGTCGAGCGAATCTGCGCCTCCCTGTGCACTGCTGCTCGGAGAGGTCCGGGGAGCTGCGCCTCGGTCTGTGGACCATGTGGCGAGGGTAGTGCCCTCTGCGATGCGTCTCGCCCTGCGGTAGCCCTCCCTCCTGCTGTGCAGGTGGGCGTGCAACAACACCGTGTTGGGGGGCTCCACGTCTCTGCGGCGGACGGCGTGGACTGCGAGGCTGCTGGGGCTGGTCATGCTGTTCGACCTCCGAGGGTGTCCACGCACCACCCATCTGGCAGGTGTTGGTCTGAGAGGTTGTGCAGGGTAGGTGTGTGGTTCCTCGGACTGGGGCTGCAGTTTCGTGTCGGTCTGTCCTCTGGCTTGGCGGGGGGTGGTGGAGGGCAGGGGTTGCCCTATGTGACGCGGTGGCCTCCTGCGTGGGTGAGGGCTCTCCCCCGTGGAGTGCACCTTGGCACCTGCCACAGGCTGCTGGCTGCAACACGCCTGGTTGGAGAGAGACTGTTTCCCCCAGTGTGTGAAACTCACTGCCTTGAACCTAAAATCCCACACTTCCTCTTTTGACAGCTGCTTCAGCTCATTAAATGACCTCAACAAGCAAGGTAAGTACACTCAAGTGGAACCCCGCTGGCTTTAATTGCCTGCGGGATTCCCACCAGCGGGGCTTGCGCGCGCAGCCCCGCACGTCAGCGCGGTACCCGGAAGTGGCCGGGATTTCGTCGCGATCCGGTCACGTGACCGGATATCGGGATTTTCGGGGCCCCCCCGCTGGAAACCCGCAGGAAACCCGACACGAAAATCGAGCCCCATGTGTTCAAACCATGGATTGTAAAAGGCCCCTTTACTATCTCTGTTTATGGCCTTTCATGTAGAGATAGCCCCTTTCATTTCTACACACAGACATCCTTAATGGTCCTGACTTCTCCAATTTTGATTGCTTCACTGGTTTCAAATCCATTTCTTACACCATTTGACCATATGCTGGATGGAATACCACTTGATTCACAACTCCCAGCTCTTTGAACAGACTACCAGATATGAATGAAAAAAATCAATGCCTATTCACACCTATCATTGCTTTCTCAATCCAAAGCCTTTGACGTATGCCTTTTCTTACATTACTCCCTGCTGTGTTGAAAAGCTTGTGTTTTGAAAGCCTGACAACGCCTCAATCTCAATATTATCTATCTAGCTTATTTATTTAATAATCTAGATACCTATCTGCAGTACCATGTCCTCGATCCAAAAACTCATACTTTTCCAATGCCAACAGCGTAATTGAGGGAAAACAGGATTGCGAGAACAAAGTTTACTACATTACTGTGTTTGGAGATTTTCAAATGTCATTGTTTAAAAGGGGCACAATTAATCCTTTCCTTCAAATGTCTTTTGTTAAAGGGGTTTTGAACCCCACATTGCCATCTACATACTTCATATGTTAAGTCAAAAATGAAGATTACAAATTGTGATTTAACACGCTGGAAAAAATTCTAATACCTTTTAAGATGATAGTTTTATAAATTGGAAAATAAGTCGGAATTTGATAAAATTAATAATTGTAATTATGCATAGATGCATTTAAGGGGAAGCTAGATAAACACATGAGGGAGAAAGGAATAGAAGGATATGTTGATGGGGTCAGAGGAAGAAGGGTGGGAGGAGGCTCGTGTGGAGTATAAACACCGGCATGGACCTGTTGGGCCAAATGACCTGTTTCTGTGCTGTACATTCTGTGTAATTAAATACACCTTTTAAAGGTATTTGATACTCTACTGCTTGAATCTGTTATATTAAAAAAGCTATTCCTCTTGGTTTTGTGCTAACTGCTACTACTTTTGGGTCTTCATAATTGTCTTTGTAAACCTAAAATTTAAATTTAGAAAATATTTAAATTTAAAAGGTTTTATTTTTGAAGAGTAACATTTAACTAATAATTTAAAGAGGTCATACGGTGTATCAGTATCTTTATGAAAAGCTGTTTGACAGATCTTATTTTTGTTTGTTTACAAACATATGATGTGGTGACATAAGTCAGGCCAAACCACATCATTATATTGTGTGATGCTTGCGCATGACTTTGCCAGGACAAAAATGATGCATAGCTTTACTGGCTACTCTACTTCCCAAAACAAAGGGAAAGTTTGTCAAGCACTTTTTTTATGACAATGCCCCTTTATGTTTTTTGTGGATCATTATACCCTTAATACCTGAAATGATTAGCCTTTGTTCCAGAAGTGATCGTATATTAAAACTGGATTGCAAGGGAATTAGCTATTTTGAAGAAAGAACTTTATGGTTGTGTAATGATTTCTGTAAGTATAGTTTGCTTGGAAATTGACAAAAAATTTGTTTTGCACATGGTAAGTAATTTTTTTTTTTGACTAACATTTTGAAAACTTTAAGGGACTCAAAATAAGTGCATAGATCATGTGCCATATGTTGGAGTGTTATTACAGGAGGTTGCAGGTTCATATATTTTTGGCCTGACATTCTAGATCTACAAGTGAAGTACAAAGATGCTGTTTGACAAGCATGAGGTGCTTGAGAAGAAATTAAGAACAGTGAATGTAACTTAAGTAATTTTTGACTAACAAACTCTTTGCTTACTGACATGTATTAAGGACTCTTTGTACTGAAACTCTTTATGCTTCCTGCAGGAACTGTGCCAAAGAAAAATGCCCTGTGTCAACTGTTTGAAAAATAGTGTGTGTAAAAAAGCTGGCACTGTTACCCAAATGGCACGTGTAATTAACGAGTGCTGTTTATTCAGGGTAGTGGCTACACTTTAATTATGATCTGTCAGTCTGGGCTTTTTTTGACTGAAGCATAGCCAGTGTTTAGCAATCCACATACAGAGCTGATTCATGCACAATGGTGCATATTTTCAACCAGGAGTCAACCATATTCGACTGTTACCGCAATGTTATTCATAGGGCAAGACAAACCCATTTCTGAATAAATGTTGGGTGTCATTTTGAAATTAGTTTGTAAATTTAAAAGTAATAATGTAAACACATCATCAAAATTTTGAGGCTAAAACGCTTATTGTTAAAATATGAGCTGCTAAGCTGTCAGATTTAAAGCTCATGTTTACTTTTACTTTTAAAACAGTAGCTCACAGCATTTTTTAAACCTAAAATAAAGGGCCTCTGAATTTCGATGTGCTGTTCAGTGGTTTCTTCAGCATAAAATTGGGACAGCTTGTTTTTCTGGCTGGCAAATTGTGGTTGAAGCTGATTACACCAGTTCTACACTCCCAAAATCAACCCCCACCCCCAAATTTGCAAATGTGATTTGGTCGCTTATTTAAATTATATTTAAATGGGGGCTTGTCGAGCTCCAAGCCCAAATTTCCTGTATTTACACTTGTGGTGCACTAAGGATAAGTTAGAATGAGAAATTAAGATGCAGCTGTTGCCAGGATCAGCAGAGACTTTGCAAGTGAGGAGATTTTGAGCCTGAAGACTGCTGAAAGTTTGAGCAGCAATTACTGCAGCTGTAAGTGACTTTTTTGGAGTAATTGATTTTCTGCATTGAGCGTAGACAGTCTTGTACTTGCTTCTAATAGCTTGTGGGATTTTGACCCCTCCCCCACCTCCCCAATGCATATTGAGCTTCTCGGAAGCAGGAATGGGATTCCCTTGGCCATATCTTTGAATGTCATTAACAAAGAAGGGGATGAGAGGATTGAGGAAAGTAAAGTGAGGCAGCATTTAAGGAAGATTTGAATGCCCCCCCCCCCAAAAAAAAAGCATATACAGGCAAAGTAGTTCCTATGGATACCTTAGTTAAGAGATGTATATTCAAAATCCTGAAACTCCCTACCTAACAGCACTGTGGGAGAACCTTCACCACACGGACTGCAGCGGTTCAAGAAGGCAGCTCACCACCACTTTCTCAAGGGCAATTAGGGATGGGCAATAAATGCTGGCCTCGCCAGCGACACCTGCATCCCATGAACGAAAAAAAAAAATTAGAAGTGTCCACCACCGAGGAAGCAGTAGGGGAGCCCTGCCACCTACTGCAGGAGGAGTTACAGCCAAGTTTGTAATTATACATTTCTTGGAATTCGGCGCTCCATGAACTGTTTGAAAGAAAATCATGTCAACAGATGGCTTGTGGTTGATGAGGCCCATGCATAATTATCTCACTAAAAGTTGCCAAGACAGTAGCAGATGAGCATGACATTGAAGCTCACACTTCTACAAGACTGGTCATCGAGAGGACCCAAGGGATGTTAACGGGCATTTATGCTTCCTTGACTGGTCGGGAAGGGCTCTGTGGTATGCTTGTCTGTCCCACATAGGTGGAGTCTGCTGTTCCCTCTATAACTTTGCCACCCATAAAGGCCTGGATATAGACATTCCTGGGAGCTGGCCCCAAGCTGCTTTGAAAGCAAAAGTAAATGGAGGAGAGCGTTAGGATGACCATCACTCAAAGGACTGCTCAGTGACTGCTGATCATTGAAGTCTTCTCATCTTTTTAACACAGTCCACCATTGTGACCACTGCCTTAGCTTCTCCCCAGCCTTCAAATAAAGGACCAATACTTCAATCCAGTACCCATCTAAGAACATGACATCACATCAGTCTTCTTTGCCTCTACATGACCATGCCAATAATAATCACCTGATTGAATAAGGCAGCACAAAATAAATGCACCATTTCATGTATGATTCTAATCTCCCTGAGTAACAAGACTTGACATAATTGCACATTCTCTATTAATATAACAAACTCCAAACTAAACAGAAATGATCCAACTCTTTCCTAATACTGTACTTCCCCAGATATCTAAACAAGTCCTTATTTTTTTCTTTTATTCGAGTGCATCTCCTAGTTGAAATCTGAGAGCTAGTATTGCGAGAGATGGTTGGATGCTCCTATGCTACAAAGGGATCATTGAACTGAGGTGGCCCTACTCTCATGGTTGCTTGCTCCTGGGAGGGAGCTGTGGTTGGCTGCGTCTCTGGAGTTGTACTTGGGCAGCCTGGTGTCACCTCCTATGTGCTACTGGCATGACACTCTGAAGGGGAAGGATGGATGCCTGGCATGTGCTGTTGTTCTGAGAGATGGCCGCCTCAGGCAGCTAGAAGATCCTGAAAGCCATGAAAGATAGCAGCTGTATTGCAGGCCCCAGATCTGGAAGTCAGCATGCAGGGTGATGTCTAATCTAACCCCTATTGCCACCAGAGCTGCAGTCTGTGCTTCCATGGAGGAGGAAGCATCAACTGGCCCCCGGTGGGTTCTCAGGTGGGGGGTTGTCACATATTCCAGCAAAGCTGCTACACACTATTGATGCCTGCAATGAAGAAAAAGCTACCCTGATGTTGACACAGATGAAGGCTGTAGACTCTAAAGTCACACCTGTCCGTTGTAAAATATCCCTGGAGACTGATCTCACATAGTTGTGATGTTCCTTGAACTTCTTTCTTTTCAGACACATACTGTATAGGCAGCCTTCTGCTTGGCCTCCAATGCCCTTCCTCCAGCTCCCTCATACTTTGTGCATCTTCTGCTGACACTAATTCCTCCCCGACTGTAAGTATCTAAGCTAGTACGTGGGTATGAAAAAGCAAGTGACACAGGGTGAGATCGTGAGGGTTGGGACAGAAGTATATGGGTAGGATCTTTGTTCAGGGACTCATGGATGAGCTTGACCTTCACATCCTCTCCCTCTTCATCATGACTTTTGGTATTATCATCCCCATTGTTGGTGAAGAAGAATTTCCTTCTCCACTGCTCTTTTTCTTCCTTAGGATTAAGGAGACAGAGAAGGGTGCAGAAGCTTCTGGCTGTGTGCTGCTTCACAGGAATGCCACAGTGACTGTGGGTATGCACCCATCAACCTGATGTTGGCGCTGTGCCACCAACTTTTCCGTCTCCCACAGCTAGAGCAGGGTGCTTCCCCAGCAACTCCATGGCCTGCTTTTCGTAGGGACATGAGTTTCTTAATGTCTCAGGGACATTGTGGTTGTGTTTTTCCTGCAACAAGATTGAGTGAATTAGGTAATGGCTAGCAATTGAGGGATGTCCACCAGGTGACATTCGACAGCTGATGTAAGAGATTTGATGGTTTCACTCTGTTAAACTGGAGGAAGAGTTCTGCATGGAAGTTAAGTGCTGTTCAACTCTGCAGAGCATCAGCGAATACAACTCCAGGTGCATTGGTGCAAATCTGGTGCATTTAACTGTTTGGTTTTTGGGGTCAATGATATTCACTGTAAAACCAAAATATAATTATTTGAATTTGTTAATCCCAATTTGAGTACTTTCACTGGGAACTTCCTTGGGGCTCCTCCCACTCCACCACCGTAACTTTGATGGAAGTTTGGCAGAAACCCCATTTGTGCATGTAAACGACGTTATAGCAGTGGAGCAGGAGAAGCCTCAAGGAAATTTACAGCATTTGTATTCAAGTTCTTCCAGGAATTTTTCATTTCAGTGCCTCAAGTTTTTTTCCATTGAATTTGCTGGATTCATTCATTTCGTATTCTGCCGGTTTCCATCATTATTTATTTCTGATAAATGACCTAGATAATTGATTTCACTATAGATATGTTGTTAATTAATCATTAGTTCTTGATAAGGTGATGAGTCTTTTAATAACAGATTAATCGGCAATGCTAAGATAAGTGTGAAGAATTATGATGGCAATAATCTGAAATTGTTGTTCATGTTGTTGAATTCTTCCCAGTAATTTTTCTACAATAAAATGGCTAATGTTAATGTCAAGGCTTGTTTAAGTAGTTGTTAGGCTGCAAGATGTTGTGCGTTACTCAGTGGTTAACCTTATAGATAGATATTAATAGCAGCAAAATTTTCAGATTTTGAATAATGCCACATAGGAGGTAAACCCTATCTAACTGGTGTGTATCCAATCCCTTCATCATTGTAAAAACTTGAAACACATCCCCTCCGTTTCAAGTTTGGCTCCTAGTTATAGAATCATAGAAGTTACAACATGGAAACAGGCCCTTCGGCCCAACATGTCCATGTCGCCCAGTTTATACCACTAAGCTAGTCCCAATTGCCTATAGAATCATAGAATATGTCGCAAGTCAGCTGGCCCTATAATTTTTGACCACATTTGGTGACCAGCTAACAATTCAAAATTATCAATATCATCTCCTTCTTCAAAATTTGGAATAAGATTTGATTTAATGAAATGAGGGGCCCCAAGTTCACAACCCCCCTTAGCAGACTTAATAATTTGTGTCTCTCTGCCAAATCAAGAGCGTACCTATACTTTTTCTCCTTCTCATTGGCCTCATGCTGCCGATTTTTCTCCTTTCTCATTAGCCTTAATTCACGTCATTCCTCTCATATAGCTCTTATTCCTGCTCTTCCTCTGGCCTGCATTGCTTCTCCTGCTGTTTTTGACGTTCTCACCCTCCAATTTCAACGTTTTAACTGGAACACACCTTCCTTATCTTGATTAAGTGGGTGGGAAAAACTGGCAGATGGATTTCAATGCAGGTAATTGTGAGGTCATCCATTTTGGACCAAAAAGAATAGAGCCAAGTATTTTTTAAATGGTGAAAAGCTAGGAACAGCAGAGGTCCAAGGAGATTTAGGGGTCCATGTGCACAGATCATTAAAATGTAGTGGTCAGATGTAAAAAATAATCAAAAAGGCAAATGGAATGTTAGCCTTTATAACTAGAGGGCTAGAATATAAAGAGGAGGAAGTTTTGCTGCAGCTATACGAAGCACTGATTAGACCACATCTGGAGTACTGTGTACAGTTCTGGAAACTGCACCTTCGAAGGAGTGTAGCACAGATTCATCAGAATGTTACCAGGGCTCCAAAGGTTAAATTATGAGGAGAGATTACATAAACTACCTTGTATTCCCCGGAATATAGAAGGTTTAGGGGTGATTTGATTAAGGTTTTTAGGGTTTTGAAAAGAATTGATAGGGTAGATAGAGAGAAACTTTTCCCACTGGTGAGGGAGTCTAGGACAAGAGGGCATAACCTTAAAATCAGAGCAAGCCATTCAGAAGAGAAGTTAGGAAACACTTCTTCACACAAAGGATGGTAGAAATGTGGAACTCTCTCCAACAAAAAGCAGCAGATGCTAGCTCAATTAATAATTTTAAATCGGACATCGATAGATTTTTGCTAGCCAAGGGTATTAAGGGATATGGAGCCAAGATGGATAAATGGAGTTAGGATACAAATCAGCCATGATCACATTGATCTCATTGAATGGCAGAACAGGCTCAAGGGGCTGAATGGCCTACTCCTTCCTGTTCCTATGTTCTCCTCAACCACTTCTCCTTGGCCATCAATTGCACTGATTCAATTTGTGTCTCTTTTGACCTGGTCGACATTTTTAGGTATTACTGTTTCTGTTTAGTTTGCTTTAAAATGTTTAACCATTTAAAATTATCTTTGTCACCTATGTAACTCAGTTACAATTCAGGTCAGCCGAAGATACCTTCTCGGGTTCAGCGCATCAGTCGCTCCTGTGAGTGGTCTAAGTGTTTTATTTTTAAAAGAGTTGACCCTCTCTACACTATATCAACTTGTACAATAGCACAACTGGTAGGAGGGGGCATGAAACAATAATACCCCTTTGTGACCTGAACTGGATATTCGTGTCTTTTGCACTTGTACTTCTTCAATTTCTTATGAAGGTGGACTGAGCAAACACTCGGTGAAATGAATCGATAGGCTTCTTTATTTCACAGTAAAGTGAACAAACAGAATGGCAGTTATGTACAGACTCCCATAATTCAAACAGCACGGTTTATCATTGCTTAACAATAGAAAATAAAATGCACTCGACTCTACCCCACATCAGTTGGTCAGCTTATTTGATTTAAACAAGATACCTTCTAAAATCCACTAGCATTTCTAACCTCTTTGACTCAATGAGAGTCCTTACAGCTTTCTCTGTAATAAACCTGACTGTCTTTACAACCTTCCTGTTCCATAAACATGTCTAGAATTACCTAACCCATGTGCATGATACTGCACTTGTCCACCTTAAATGACATCTACCACTCTTGGACCCATTCAACTAATTTCTCTAACTCGGCTGCCAATCTATTGATTTAGTCTGAATCACTAACCCCCATCCATTGTTGTATCATCCACAAATGTAATAGTTCCAATTAAGCTCTTCTCTAGATCATTAAACGCAGTGATGACTGTTAATTCGCAAAACTTGAAATTTTGTTATTCTGATTCTGAGCTTCTGACCCTATGAGAGAGAGGGAAAGAGAGAGATATTTGTAAAGAATAGATTTCATAAACGATTATTGCCATCAGAATACATAGGGAGTATAACTTTACTACAAAAAGGACATGCCTTGATCTGTGCGAACGTAGTGTGACTTCAAATTATTTTTCTTCTCTCTTTCAAATATACAGTGTGTTCGTGTGGCTTTAAAAATATATATTATGTGTGTGCATTTATCCCCAAAATTCAACAGAGACCTTTTGGGGGTGGATCTGGAGCAGGGTGGGAATTCTTCCCATTGATGCCCCTTTGACCCCGTCCCAAAAGTGAGGAAAATCAGTGCTGGGCAGTGGAACACTTTTGGCACCCCGCATCAGCATCAAGCACTCCGAGGCCAGATATCGCATTTAACAGAGTAAGTCTACCACAAAAGGCGGCAGAAATCCAACCAAACTACAAACTGACCCCACCACAGTGTGAAATTTGCATTTTGCAAAACAGGCACTGTTTATTGATCTAGAAATATGGATGGTTTTGTTTTGTGCACTCACACCAACTGGAAACTAGGTTAAAATTATGCTCATTTCCCACAGATTCAATTCACCTCATCTGTCACAAAGTTTGAATCGTTGGTTTCATTTACTTAAGGATCATTGCCCAATGCTCCTGTGCTCCGAGCATGGATTTATACTTGAAAGGAGCACAGGCCAGAGAACCTGCGCTACAGTATTGTTGCCGTTCGAGTATAGTTTCCCACTGGGAGTGCAGGATCATTGAAGTTACCCTTCCATGCTTTGATCATAACATCAATTAGGTTAATTTTCTAGATTAAATTAGCAGCAATGTTTTTAATGAGAGTGATACAGCCATGCAAATCAGTCATGTCTGTCAAGATATGCAATATTGTATGATGAGACATCGTTTCATCTATTGTCAAATTGTAAATGTATATGAGATGTGGTGGAGTGAGTCTAGAAACAATAGTTCAAAGGAGTTAAGCAGAAGTGTGGAGTTTAAGTCTAATAAGATAAAAGCTGAAGTTTATAACAGAACTAGAGTTCTTCTGAAAATCTGGTACTTGATCAGACAAAAAGTTCCATCTTGGTCCCCACTTGAATGATTAAAATGCAATGCGATACATTATGATGTGGAAAAATGTTATGAGAAGATATACCTGACTAAGTTCACCATATCTGAAATGAGGACTTTGCCTATCGAAACTCGAAAGACATTTAACTTTTTTTCTTCTTGCCAATTTTCTTCAATTTTTCCCTCCCTTGAAAGTGTTAATTCCTTCTTGTGGTGCAGTTCCGTGGATGCCAGCCACACTCTAGTCACCCAAGACGTGATTCTTCATATGTGAGGCTCGACAGTGAGTGTCGGCAGACTGTTAAACTAAGGGGGCATCACAACTAAATCCACTCTTGTCCTCATGCAATATCCACCCTTCTAGCTGGGATTATTGGAGGTGCCAAATTTTGGGTTGCATTGTACTATTTAATAATATATAAATAAATATTTTGTTTGTTTTTAATTTGTAAATCTCTGGTCTGTATGTAATATCTACCATTGAAAAAAGTTTTGTCAGTTAGTATGCAACACTAAAACTAATACATAGATTACTGTAAGTGGGGTCATTGTTAATGCTACAGGCACACTTTTTTTTAAGAGCAAATCATGGAAAAAGTACAGCATCTGAATCACAGGGGATGAGATCTGAACATTGGAACTGCTATTGGGCTGTACATTGTTAAAAAGATGGATCTTTAAAAACCTAACGTTATAAAACCATTCTAATGTGGGTTAGAAATGAACTCAGGTTTTTTGAGATCCTAATCCAACTTAATGTGGAATTCTGATATTCATCTGAATAAATCTGAAGGTCTGTGATACAAATGCACAATATTTTGCATGAATCATCGTGACAATACCATCACTGTAAACAAGAAAACCTGTCAAGTCTTGGTTGGTGCCATTTTAAAAGGTTCGATTACCTTGGCCACATGATTATTTCAAATTATTTATTTAAGTTAACGTAAAGTGCTCACAGCATTTTGGGTGCTTTAAGGTCTCTCCATCTGCTGCAAGTCTAGTCACAGCTTACCCAAGGATTGCTTTTGAGTGTTCGAGCTGCAGCCTGTTGAATATCATGGAAAGAAATCTGTATGTTAATGAAACAGAGTATGAGACAGTATTGTTTTTGTCGTCATATGCTATTTGGAACATACTGAAGGAGGATTTCCTCTGTATTACAGGCAACTAAATTTTGAATATGTTCCACTCTGAGTTAATTGAATTGATTTATTTATATTTCCTTCCCACAGATGTTATTCGTCCCAATGAAATCCTTTTGACTTGGAGGTTGGGACAGACTGTGCTACAGGCCATTGCTTCATGATTGGCTGAAAGAAAAACATATAGTTTTAATGGGACAGAACTAGGTTTTCTAGTTCTTCCCATCCCTTAAGGTGAAATGCCATGTGGCATTCAGAAGAGATGAACACCAAACTTAATTGAAAACCCTGAATTATCTCTGTGGCTATCTAGGGTTTATGTTCAAAAATATGAGCAGCAAATTCAGATGGATCTATCCTTTTTGAAAAAGTGCAGCATCTCAGTTGTCTTCTGGTGACTGAGCAAAATTTACCTCCCAATATGTGTGAATATTGTTGCAGTCCTTCCATACCACTCCCCAAGTACTGAGAGATAAAATGCACCTCTGACTATATTTGTTGCCTTTAGTTTGTGTGGTGGGATGATATAATTACAGTTTGAGATCTTTAAAGAGGCAGATTCCATTATAAATAGGAATGTAGGAATTTATAATGGAAAGTTGACAGGAGGTGCATGCAGTAGCAAGATTTTTAATATAGATGGGTGATACGTATTTCAATATGTGTTTCTCCCCTCTCTTTTGGTCACCAGGTGTCAAGCACCATTTATTGGAGAAAAGATGCTATTTACAATGTTGCTCTTGAGTCATATGGAATTATGGGGGAGCAAACCTGAGTGATGCGTTCTGTGGTTTGTGTCTCACTCTCTATAACAGCACTGGGTCTCTGATCAACACCACCGCAAAATGTTTTGGCTGAGATTGAAATTCTGTGTGGGTAATCCTAGATGCATAAATTACCATTCCATGGAACAGCACACAGGAGCATGGATATGCTGCAGAATTAGATTGTCTCTTTGTGTTGGCATTTTCTTTGTTCTACCATTAGTTTTCCTCTGTTATAGCTGGTGGTAAGTATAGGGGTCATATTTTTATTTTTTAAATTGTTAGTGTGTTCTATGGGGGAGCATCCAACTCCCTGTAATCTATTGGCAGAAAATATTGCCAGTTCCCAAGTATCTAAATGGGGAGATCTGTGCACATTCTGTTCAGTCTGATCTTGAGTGTGGCCTAATCCCTGGCAATCTAGTGGAGGGAGTGTACTTGCATTCTATTGCTGATTGCATATTTGATTCCTGGTTGACAGGAACCTAGTTGATTCCCATGACAATATGATCTCCACTTTGAACAATAATTGTGAACCTTTCAAAGCTATTCTTGTGCACTCAATCCATTGCGCAAGTTAAAATCTACAATGTGTTTTGGCACATTGCAGTTGCTTTTAACAAGTTTTGCATTGAGAGGTCAGTTTCATTTTTAAGTGAGACCATTATGTGTGGAGCAGCGGTAAGTGGTTGTTAGTGTAATGCGACAATAACATCAGCTATCGAGTTAGTGGTTATGGGTCTGTTTACTCAATCTCAAATACAGCTAAAGCAGGACAGTGGCACAATGTCAAGATAGCAGTTGTGCACAACCTGTTAGGAATATGGAACTGTAGTGCTGTGAAATTTCAGAAAGAATGTAAAGGGACAATTTTATTGGATTGGTGACAACAATTTTGATTTACTTACTGTTGCTAAGTGCTGGGTTTTGCCAGTAGATTATTATTATTAAGCACTTATTTTAAATCAACTAGTATGCTTTGTGTTGGTGTATCAGCATTTCAACAGCATACCAGTGAAGAAATGAGCTCAAGCACTGTCATAAATGATTTGTCAGTTCTCACTAGCTGCGAGCCCTGAAAACAAAATTCAATCATGTCATCAGGAATCTCAGAAGTGATGAACACTGGAATTTCGGTCTTTATTTTATATGATCTTAGATGGAGTAAATCTGAATTTAAAATGGCATCTGGGATGTCGATGCAAGATATGCTGTGTTTTGTGGCAAAGTCAATATGTAGGTTGTCAATACATGTGGCTGCATGCAAAGAGATCGCATCAAATTTTCAATGTGACTATCTACTCTAAATGTACTTTTAGTTGGTTCATGTCTCTTTTGAGCTACCAAAAAAAGTTATCTCCATCAGGTACCTGACAGGGCCATTTTATATTAATTCATCTTGATGATAGCTTCCAAAACTGTAATTCTTCAGTGAGCGACTTGCCCCAATTCAGGGCGATTTATTAGACCAGGGCTACACTACGCCTGTTGATAGCACAGAATAAAATCCAACTCCAGCTGCTTTGTGAATTTTTCTCCACTCCCTCATCCATTTCCAAATTATTACTTTCATTCGGACTCCTTAGATCATTGGTGACCTGACCAAGATCAGATACTCACCATGTGGGAAATTGGCATAAAGCCATATCCTGCTACCATGAAGTGCACCAAAGTGGTGCACCATTGTGCCAATTTATATACTAGCTAGTCCACCTGTCTAGTGTTGACAAAGTTTTAAGCTTTATAGTTCATCGCATTGGTCTTGGTCCATTAGGTACAGTGTCAAAGATGATAGTGGACCACTGCCTGTGTGTAATCATGTAAACGGGATCGAACTGTGAGGGAGAAGTGGTGGCTAGGATAGGAATATATAGCACAGTGCCCTTATGCTGCCGCAGATTCAAAAGTGTGTTTCAGGCAGGTGGACTGCTCACCCATGTACAGGCCTGCCTGAATACTGCATGATGGGCCTTAGATGTCGAAGGGGGGTATGAGGTGCCCCCCCCCACCCCCGATTTTCAACTGCAACTGCCCGTTTTTCAGGTGCAAAACAGGTGGCTGTGAATTAAATTTCTCCCCCTATATATTTTTGTATTTTTTTAGTTGTTAGTAGCATCACTATATTCAGTATATAGCACATGCATGTACACATACACGCACACCCAGAAGTGGAATGGCCTGTAAAGGCTTAAATGGAGAAGAGAAGATGGTTAAACGGCTGAAGTGATATTAACATGAGGCAATAGGAAGTATAATGAGAGAAATTAAGAGACTCAGAGAATGTATAAATAGCTGATGGGCTGGGGGAGGTGGGGGTGTGGTGGTAGGGCTGATCGAAATGGAAACAGGAAAAGCTGGCAAAATGGAACCAGCTCCTGTGGCCCAGAAAGCTAGGAGAGGGAAAGAGCAGGATAACACCAGAGATGCAGAGTACCCCGCCAGCACCATGTTCTGATGGAGAGACACCAACCCATACCTTTCCTTTCCCTTCCCTCCCGGAAGTGCCGACATATCTATCCCACATCACCGACATTTTCTGCCGTAGAGAAAGTGGGAGCTAAAGTTGCCGTTTAAGGTCACTAAAATTAATATTAAGGCCAGTGGCTAATAGAAAGAAAATGTGCCGTTCTTCATGTGTTGCTGAGTGTGTCCAGCACTTTCTGCTTTTGTTTCAGATTTCCAGCATCTTCAGTTTTTTCTCTTTGGTTTTTGTCACTCCTTTAAATGTCTTTTCTAATATCATATTCTCTTTGAAATTATTGTAAGACTTGTATTTTTGTATAGATGCATTATTATCTTTAAATAGATGATATAAAAAGTGGCCTCAGTTCAATGGTAGTAGCGTATGCAGGTCTGTTTAATGAACTCTACCTGTAAATTAAGGAAAGTTGGCCTTTAGTTCTCTCTTAATCTGCCCTATTGCTTGCCCCAGAGGGTAGACCTTGAATTCCACAAGCTTGTGTGCTACTGCCTTTACTGGACTGCACTGAAAGACTTTATTCATTGCCCAAAGGCCTGACTTCTTGAATTACCACACCCCAGGCTTATGCTCGCAAGCTCTTCTGTTTTTCTTTCATTACCAGGATTCCCTGAGTGAGCAGCTCAGTAATTCAGAGGCCATTTCGGCTGTTGAAGCCCATAGCAGTCTGCAGACAGTGTTTCCAGTGGGACACACGTGCTCCTCGCAGGCTATTTTCACTATTAGACAGTTATGTCTCAAGTATTTGGTTTAGCAGAAGGCAAGACCATATTTCCAGCTATTTTTTTTTTAAGAAAGTACCTTTTCTTGAACTTTCTTAAAATGTTGTTTTTCAGTAGGCATTAAATATTTGTTTAGACATTGCAATCTGTTTGGAAGTCTTTCTGTTTGGCAAGATAGGATTTACACTGGCTACCTGAAGGTTTAGAAAGTATAACTGTTCATTCATTTTTTCTTGAATGTACAAGACTTCAAGAATGAGACAGCACCATTGTATACCAGACTTCAGCACCTCTGAGAGAATACAATAAATGGCCTGCGTATTGAAATCTATTCGGAAATAGATTCTGTTGCTTCACCATAGATTGGCCGTGTCCCACCTGGCAATTACCTCCCTCTTAATCTCACACAAAGTGGTGAGTAAACATCAGAGAGCTGCTAAATCAATGCTGGCTCAGGAGTCTATATTTACCCTTGTATGGGCATCTGTTTACATTGATTATCCAAGGGGGAGCACACAATAGGAGAGTCACGAATGAATATTTTATCTGGCCGAATATATGAACAATATACTGGGAACTAAGGCATCTCAGTCACGTGATATTGTATTTTAGACATTCTTTCTGTTTCAAGATAGTGCATTAATGATATCTGCCTGTGGCTAGAATATGCTGAATTTTCTATGTGTTGCGTACGTGTTGACACTCAAGACAGTTTACCTGTGAACTTGGAAGGAGCATAGTGATTACTTAATCTGAAGAGCTTTAAAAAGAAAATGATTAATTGGATCTGGATCAGAACAGCTTTAAGCAAAACACTGCCCAACTCCTCGGCTAACGCTATATGATTCTGTTTTCTAATTAGCATTCTAACAGGCAGTGCTGCAGAAGTGTGTAACATGTAACGGTGCCAGTTTATTAATCAGTTAACAAAAAGTGGCTGTACACTTTGGTGACTCTTAACAGCTAGCATTTTTAAACCTAAGTAATTTTGAGGCCTGTCACTAAAATTCCAAGTGTCTTTACATTTTGTTGCTGTTATTCCAGACATTTAGAAAAATGATTGTAAAAAATATTATTATTGTTCTAAGTGTAGTATGTGAGCCAAAGTCAAAGTCTGTTGGGCTTGCCAGCATATTTTGAAGAGCTCTGGAATAACGACTAACTGACTTGGTTCAGAATGATGCTCTGATTTTTACTGTATGGCAATTCACGTATAATTTTTCTTTTCCATGTCAGTTCTAAATGACAGTGGTTTTAATTTGAGGCAACAGGGACAGAATGAAGCTACTTATTGCACTGATGATATTGTCATTTTAGCAAGGAGCATGCTGTTCTCACCCTGCCAACTGGCATGAATAAAATAAATGTAAACAACTTGTTTGATGCGGAAATAAACATGCTGCTGAGATATCATCAAATCTGATGTGTTTCCTCTTTCTATCAGAAATCTAGGGCCTTGTCATTTCATATCCTTTTTTAATCACAGACATTATACAATATTTGATATTTTGTAATAGTTTTTTTAATTTAAAACCTTCCCTCGAGAGTTGATTAAAGCAGTAACTGTCGGTACTTGGCAAGACTGTTCATTTACCATGGGCAATCTTTTGTCAGTTTGTTGCCAAGATTTGGGCTGGATTTCAGGCAGATAAATGAAGTTGTCTTTGCTTGGCTTCCACTTCCATGCAAAATTCTGTGTTACTGGCTGCAGAGGCTGGGGGGCGTGAGCTTCATTCTTGTGGTTGTGGTCACTAATGTAGACTTATTTTTCACAGACTGCTGAAAGGCTGTGGAGGGCAAGAGTCCTGCTAGTTCATTACATTCCCAACACAGAAATGCATCTCTCACATCCAGCCGGCTAACTGTGAGGTAAGTGCATTGCTTTTTAAGTTTTTAACTACTGATTGCACTGAACAGGAAACATCTTAAAACTGCTACGGCATGGTCTATAAATCTTGAAGAGTTTGTTCGGTTGAAAACAGTTCAGTTAAGCTTGGCAGTTCTTGCTGCTTTTGAAAAAAATGAAAATCACTTAATGGAAAAGGTTTGGAATATTTCTGGTTTTTACATTTGTGATGTCATGCTGCATTATGGTGTCTTTGTGGTTATGTTTAGTTATTAGTATCAGCTACATCCTTCCGGCAGGTTTAGACTGGCAGAGTTGTTTGTACATTTCTGTTAAAATGTGAGCCACAGAAAGTTTTATTCAGCTGCTGCACAGTTAGTCTTTGATATGACTGCTGTCATTTTTATTCAGCTCAGTGGGTGCTTTCTAGCGCTGCAGCAGAGAGCTTTCAATGTATTCCATTCCATGTGCTGGCCAAAATAGACTGTGTTCAAATATTAAATTCTTGATTGACAAGGCTCTTCTCGCACACTGGTGTGCGATATGTACATCAAGAAGGCATGATCATAGCATTCCAGATTGTAAATATCTACAGTGCTCCAGTTTTGTTTGTTAGTCTGGTCAGTAGAATGATGACTCTGCAGTGCTTTGTTGTTTGATTCTGGGCTTTCTAACTTTTCTTGGCATTCTGGCTATGAAAGAGGAGGTAATAAAGGTCTAAATCCAAAAGTCATTATTGCCCTATCAATAATGATCAGGAATTATTATTGTGAGCTAATGAGTTGGTTCTCAATCACCATTTAAAAATAAACATGGTGTTCCTCCACGGTGGTCTTTGTTGGATTGTGAAACTATTCTTTGTGTTTCTCGCGGACACCTCTTATTGATTGGTAAATATCTCTGTTTATTTTGCTGGGCCAATACAAGCATGTGCTTAATTTCTCTTTGCCTTTTTGAGTGCTTGTGTTTAAATTCCCAGCCCTTACAGGACTGGCCGCTGACAGTTCCTGTTCGGTTGAATGAACTTGACTTACCTGCTTTTTATAGGTAGTGTTGGTTTTGTATTAAGCTCCAGTACCTCAAATGCCACGTCAGATTATTATTTTTTGTTCCAGGGAATTAACTCAGGACCAATTTTAAAATCATCTTGGTTTTGATTAAAAACCTGGAATGCAGACTACACCTAGAGCTATCTTTGCACCTCTTCCAGTGTCAAAATGTTTATTTAGTTGAACTGTGAGTCTGTCATGTGTAATTATTGCCTCTTCAGCAGCCTTCAAGATTCACTGTGTGCTTCAATAATATAGTAAGCCCTCACATCTTATAACACTTTGTCATTTGTTTACTACCGCCCCCATGAAACAACGCATTATGTGAGGTTTGTTTCGAACTAGCAAACTGTATTGAAGACACCCATTTCTGTTATGTGCCTCTTGCCATTACATGCATTCTCTCTAGGTCTCAAGACAACATTATCGAGAGGGTTGTAGGTGTATGACAATCAGATTAAGAAAATGTACCAATCTTGTAGCACTTCTCCAACACTTCATTATTGTGACTGCTGTAAATTCATATATTTACTAAACGTACAACTCAAGGTTGAAATGCATTGTGTCAATGGTACAAATGTGCTACCTCTGATGAATAGAGTCAAAGTTGCAAATCATGTCTGTTTAGAATCAACTTCAAAAAATGGAGAATCAAACTGGTGCGAAGAGTCGACATTTGCCCCAGTGTACTGGTCAGTCCATGTACTGCGCTATGCTTTGCTACATTCAATGCAGGCCCTAGTTTGTAGAGAAGGTGCCGTGTAAAAAATTAACGGATTAATTATAACTTGGGTAATGCAATCCAGACTGTGCAGTGTTCATGTAAAATGATGAAAGTGAAGATATCAGTTCGGAAATTATTGTGAACGATGTTATTGTACAAACGCTGAATGTTCTACTTCACAATAGTAAACATCACAGTTTTAGAAAATGTGTGACTATATGGAAATGTCTAATGTTATAAGTGTAACTGTAAACTACCAGGTGTAGAACATGCATTTGTGTACTTCACAAATGAAAATGGCTAATACAATTCAATTTTCAAGTAAAATATACACTGTTCTTAACTGCAACCCTACCACAGCCATATCGATGATCTGTGCCCACTTTTGTAACGTTTATTTCAAGTGCAAGCCTGCCTGGCCTTACACTGCTCTAGCCATCACTCCATTGCTGCTTGCTTGAGAACAAGCCCGCAAAGCTAAAGGTCAATGACTGTTTTGCCCCAGCTTTAATCTGGACCAGTAGCAACAAAATAATTGTAAAGTTTAATTTAAATTAGGTTAAAAATGCAATTGCCATTATTAAATTAGTCTCCGGTGCTTAAATTTGTTCTTACAGCAACCTCTTATTTACAGAAAGAAATGATGAATATGGTATTGTTTTTCTCAGACCAATTTTAAACAGCAAATGTGCTTCCTCTATTCTCTCACCTTATTTCTGCAGTGTTTCCTTGCTTCTTCGTCTGTCTTGGACTGTTTCTATAATGCTAACTTGCTCCTCCAGACTGTCTAGTTCCTGCAGTGTTTCTTTGCTCCTTTGTTCTGTCTCGGCCCATTTCTACAATGTTCCTCATTCCACTATTCAATACTGGGCAAATTTGAGATGTGAGGATTTTCAGCCATAGATTAACCACCTTCCTAGGACGTTGCATCAGGCCAAGAAGAAACAAATGGTTAAAAGCAGCAAACAATACCCACTGCATATGTTGCACATGATGGCTTCTCTGTGCTTTAGTGCAAATTATTTGGCCTATTACTGCTGACGCAACTGATCCAAAGTATTTTACTTCAGTTATTGTTGGAGCAAGAGTCCTGTCTCCTGGTAACTACTGGAGACATTTTCAGAAATATCCTAGAAGAGGAGCTCCCACACCAAACAGGAAGAGGGGCACTGACTGTAGTACAAAGGCAACCATTATAAAACTCCATCAAAGCAGGTAAGCTTTTAAAGTTGAAGCAAATTCTGGTGACCCTCTGTAATACAATCACATTTAGTTATTAGAAAGAATCGACCACATTATCAACTGTTTGTAATCATTCAAAATCATACGGATGGTGGTAGGTTGGCAAGCTGTGCTCCATGCACACGTTGGATCCTTCTCCAAAATACGCCAGGAATCCCCTTGGGGGTCCTCCCAATTGGTTACCAAAACGTCAGCGGAAGATTGGCTTAAATCCTAGATACAGGTCTGAACAGGGCTTCTGCCGCAGTTATGGTGGCCAATCAGGAAGACCCCAGAGGAAATTCCTGGCAATAGAGTTCACACTGCACCCTTCAGTGCCGTGTAAAAGTGGCATTAATATATTTTCTGTCCTGTCTCTCAACCTCTTCTCTCTCTCCTTTCCTTTTGCACTCTTTTTCTTTCTAATTTCTCCTTTTTCCTTTTTCTCTCTTTTACTTTTGATCTCTTTGCTCCTCTTTCTGTTTCTCTTTTCACAGCCAGCCTGGTTTTGAACGTTGGTGCTGTAATTCAGTTTTGTTTCTTTTGCTCTCCAGTGAGAGAAAGCAAGAGAATGTCAGTTAGAAATCAGGAATTACCAGCACAAAACACTGAAGGCTTGAGATTACACTCCTGAGCAATAGGGTGGGAGATGACTAGGCGTGTAGATGAGGGTAACGCAGTGGATGTGGTATACATGGATTTCAGTAAGGCCTTCGATAAAGTCCCCCACAGGAGACTGGTCAAGAAGGTACGAGCCCATGGAATCCAGGGTGCCTTGGCACTTTGGATACAAAACTGGCTTAGTGGCAGAAGGCAGAGGGTGATGGTCGAAGGTTGTTTTTGTGACTGGAGGCCTGTGGCCAGTGGGGTACCACAGGGATTGGTGCTGGGTCCCTTGCTGTTTGTGGTCTACATTAATGACTTGGATATGAATGTAAAAGGTATGATCAGTAAGTTCGCTGATGATACAAAAATTGGTAGGGTGTTAAATAGCGAGGAGGATAGCCTCAGTCTGCAGGACGATATAGATGGGTTGGTCAGATGGGCGGAACAGTGGCAAATGGAATTTAACCCGGAAAAGTGCGAGGTGATGCACTTTGGAGGGTCTAACAAGGCAAGGGAATACACAATGAATGGGAGGACCCTAGGCAAGACAGAGGGTCAGAGGGATCTTGGTGTGCAAGTTCACAGATCCCTGAAGGCGGCGGAACAGGTAGATAAGGTGGTAAAGAAGGCATATGGGATACTTGCCTTTATTAGCCGAGGCATAGAATATAAGAGCAAGGAGGTTATGATGGAGCTGTATAAAACACTGGTTAGGCCACAGCTGGAGTACTGTGTGCAGTTCTGGTCGCCACACTACAGGAAGGATGTGATCGCTTTGGAGAGGGTGCAGAGGAGATTCACCAGGATGTTACCAGGGCTGGAGCGCTTCAGCTATGAAGAGAGACTGGGAAGATTGGGTTTGTTTTCCTTGGAGCAGAGGAGGCTGAGGGGGGACATGATTGAGGTGTACAAAATTATGAGGGGCACAGATAGGATGGATACTGAGGAGCTTTTTCCCTTCGTTGAGGGTACTATAACAAGGGGACATAGATTCAAGGTAAAAGGCGGGAGGTTTAGAGGGGATTTGAGAAAGAACTTTTTCACCCAGAGGGTGGTTGGAGTCTGGAACTCACTGCCTGAAAGGGTTGTGGAGGCAGGAACCCTCACAACATTCAAGAAGCATTTGGATGAGCACTTGAAATGCCATAGCATACAAGGCTACGGACCAAATGCTGGAATATGGGATTAGAGTAGACAGGGCTGATGGCCGGCGCGGACACGATGGGCCGAAGGGCCTCTATCCGTGCTGTATAACTCTATTACTCTATGACAATCTCATGAGTGAGACTTCAGTCAAATGCAGAAGTGTTGGTAGGCCTATCAGCTTCCTCGTTCCTCCAGGACAGTCTCAACTCCTCCTGCAGTATTTCCTTGTTCTTTATGTTTCAGACTATTCCTGCAGTGCTTGTCTCAGTCTCTTCATTTTCTGTCTCAGATTTTGCGGGAGTGGGGGTGGGTTCCCTTTTTGCATTCCCTTTTTGACCATTTTCCCTGAGTTTCTTTGCTCCCTGTTCATTTTGCGAAGTTTTTGTTGTCCCTTTGGTCTCCCTTCTGATTTCAAATATTCATTTATCTCCTTTACTATGTTCTAATTAAATACCATTGCAAAAAACTTTTACAGTGCGAGTTCCTAAGATCAGAAAAGAGCTCAAAGATACAGCAGCCCGAATTTTAACATGAGTAGGAATCAGGCAGGCGGGGACTGAGGTGAGTGGCAAACCCCCCTGACCCTGGCAGCATGAGGCTCGGTTGATTTTAACTACTGGGGCCTCATCTGCACGCACCTGGTCAGTTGCCTGCCTTAACTGTCAGGAAGCGACAGCTGGCCAGTAGGTGGGAGTGGAATGTCCGACAGCAGGAGTCTGCCAGCCAAGACCAAAGGAACAGTTCCCAGCACTCAAGTAATTCATGGGGAGGGGGTTTTGGGAGGGCCGCACAATCAGGATCAGGGGGCAGAGCCCGGAGCAGGGGAAGTCAAAACTTGCCATGAGGGGCCCAGAGGAGCACTACTTCCGAGGCCACGAGTTAAAACAGTAGTCGGGCTCTGATGACATCATCAGAGCCTTATCTGCATATGTAAAGAAGAACCCAGTCAGTTTTCGGTGGGTGTCCTTGCTGCCTGCTTGGAAGAGCAGGTTAAAATTGAAGACCGAGGAAAAAGAATGGGATGTCAGCGGGTAAGTCTCCTGGGCAATTTTAACTGCCCGCCTGCCCAATTTCCACCAGACAGGCATTGTTCATATCACCCCCTACTGTTTCTGAGAGTCCCTTTGAGAATTGATCTGATTTCATTGCGCCATATTTGGATTCCCTATTTATCATTTGGCAGCAACCTTTATAACAACAAGTGGAACCTGTAACTTTCAAAGGACAGGACTGAAGAAATTGGCTGCACACATCTCTTGCAGCAATCCATATTCTTCCTGAATTGAATATTGGCCCGTTCTTGAACTGCCATTGTGGTTTCCAGACGTTAGATCAGAACAGTGATAGATGGATACTGTTTTAGAAAGTGGGATTATCGTGCCAGACCTCTCTCTTATTCTCTGTAGTTTTCAAACCCAGATTGGCAGATAGTAGCAAGTTGCCTGAAGTCATTGGTTCACTTAGCAACTGTGCTAGTGAAATTGGTCACCACAGTGCTTAGTGAATGAATGCATGAACTCTCCCACATTGCACTGCATCTGTGCTCATGAGCCATATCATCAAGAAAGGGTCCAGGTTCAATCCCCAGTCTGTGTTAAGTTAGCTGATCTCGGCCAAAGCAGCATTACAGGTACTCCAGTTGGTCAGTGGGTACTGCAGTTGGCTAAAGCAAGCTCTGAGTGGAGGAAGGGAGAAATCAGCTAAGGTTCCTGCTCTTGATGGCAATCAATTGACCCCTGTTGGAAGGTGGGTGGGGGGGTGCGGCATCATTAATGTGCCTTTTGGAAGATTGAAATGTTACGATGTCATTGATGCACAGGAACAGGAGTAGGTCGTTCAGCCACTCGAGCTTGGAGTACAGTGGAATATCAGCAGTAATTTACTTCACAAGTAAAGAAGGCAGTTATACCTCCCTTCTGATGTAGTAATTGACATTTACACTGGAGGCTAAGTTAGCAGTGTTGTTGGCGACTGAGCTGAGAATCACCTGCTTTGGTCGTACACTCTGCCTCCAATGACAGAAGACCCACTACACTTACATCACGTGTTTACCACTGACAGCAGGAGACCCCAAATACAAATGGATGAATGTAGAATTGGCAGGATAAATCAGCAATCGAGCCCCTTTACATGACAATGAATTGCTCCTTGACTTTTTTTCTTGCAAGATTTGTCAACATTTGCTAATATCTGAGAATAATGACTAGTTTTCGAATTTTGTGACTTTCAGAGATAATCATGATCCAGGAATCTGAAAAAATAATAGTGTCTGTCTCAGACAAAGTTACTGAGTAATCTTCTTCCAGAATTAGTCAGTGTTACATAGATGCAAACAGCAGTTATTTGTCATGACATTTTTAATGAATACTTCAGCTATTTGTTTTCAGAGTGTATCAATGGTTGTTAATAAACTGTCAGGGATTCTATTGACCGAATAACTCAGAATAAAAAAAAAACTAATCAGTAAACTAATCAGTAATCAGTATCTTGTACGTCTTTATGTATATATTACATTCTTAGAAATGAGATGACTGAAGTTTGGGACATAAAGACCATTAACTTATCTTTTGTAATCTGAACTATATCAGTATCCATAGCAAATCTATTACGTTACCTTGACTGTATGTAAATTTTCTAAAACAGTTTTCACTCTTCTATAAAACCACTTCACGCTCATCTAAAACATCAGCTTATTGGAAAGAGACAGTTTTATATGAATGACTCATTACATTTGAAAAGGTCTTTTGATTTCCTTGTGAACTAAAGGGTGAAATAAATACTATCCTTTATCTATGGACAAGGATTTTGATTAGAATGTAAAACAACTTCTGCCACTAAATTCATTCAGCATTCTCCAAATACAGTGTATGAATTTTTTAAAAAGGGAATGCCATTTAAAGAGGATGTAGAATAGAACACTTTGGGAACACAGGAGTTTATGATATTTTCTTCATGCTTAAGTGCTCACAGACCCAATGTCCTGATATTGAAGCTTTCAAGTCACTGGGTATTGAGTCGGTCATGTTGCTTTGTGATGTGCAGTGCCGTATCCTGCAGGACTGTCCCTGCTGTTCGCCCAGTCATGGATTGCCATTGGTATTTGCTTTGGAAGTCATAGACATCTATGTGGCCAGTTTATCAGCTTTCCAGCGGAAGGAAAGATGCTTAGAGATGAACAGCTGTGGAAGGAAATGAAGAAAAGCTGGATGGAAATATGCCACAGAATAGAAATCTTACCTTAAATAGACAGTGTTTTGTTCTTTTCCCATTTTATGTTATTTTGAAAAATGACTTGAATGCAGATTGTGTTTATACACTGCACAATAGTGCTTGAAACTGTAGCTGGCAATTTGTTTCCAGAGATACGTGGTCTTTAATGAAATTCTGTTACATTGTTGCAGTTCTAATTTAGAATAAATATATATAAAAATAATATGGAATAGCCCATTCAAAAGCAAATTACTGCGGATGCTGGAAATCTGAAATAAAAACAGAAAATGCTGGAGAAGCTCAGCAAGTGAGGCAGCATCTGTGGAGAAAGAAAGTTAACGTTTCCGGTCGAAGACCTTTCGTCAGAACTGGAAGATGTCAAAAGAGTTAAAGTTTCTGAGCAAGGACAGAGCCGAGGAAAGAACAAAAGGGAAGGTCTGTGATAGGGTAGAGGGCACGAGTGATTAAATGACAAAAGGGATGACGGTGCAAGGCAAGGAGGGTGGTAATGGGACAGGTTAAGAAACAAAAGATTGATCTGGAGTAGCTGTAAATGGCAGCAGCATAACCATTACCAGCACTAGCTGACCGAAAAAATGGAATAGCCCATTCTCTGGCAACTGCTGGTGGTGATCATAATTTGTAATTAGTTTTGAGTTTTGTACAAATCTGATTCTCCGATCCTAAAGAGCTGATAGACACAATTTTATAAAACCATATGGAACTCAAGTGCTTTTTGGGGTGGTTCTTCACAAGTAATGCCTATCCCCTGTGCGGCACTTTAAGTTAATTGTATCTGTTAGGCTGTTGTGCTGCCTTAATGCCAAACGGGCAAGCAATCACAAGAAGTAAATGAGTTGCATATTTTTAATTCATTTTTTGGACCTGTGCTGTGGCTCAGTTTTTCTTATATGTTGGTATCGCATAACAAAGTAGCCTTCTATTTTTCCTTATTTAAATCCTTTGGATCAAATAAATATCATTTGACTATGAATTAAATTATGACTGTTCCTTTTTCCAGATTTCTACAAAAATGCTTATAGTAGTTAACACCTTAGTGAAACATATAGTGAAACTTATGCAGAGTTGTAGATTGTTTACACACAAAAGCACAGAATGTATCACTGGATGGATGTGGGCAGTAAGAGTGCAGAGCTGGTGTGGGCAGCAAACCTGTGAGTAGTCTTCATTGTTAGCCACCTCTTTCTCCGTTGGGAGCATAGACAGTATTTCAAATCTGTCAAAAATCAGATTTGCTTCCCTAAAATGATTTCAAAATGTGGTTCAGGTCTTCAAAAATATTGACCATTGATGTCTGTACGGCAGGACTGCCACTCTGCTTCATCCTTACTGACAATACATTGGTCCTTATGTTCAACTCAAATATGTTCAAGGAACTTTTGACTAATCGACAATATCAAATGTTGGCTTATTTCTGTGAATGGCTCCATCTGTAAATAAATGTGTTTGGTAGTTTGGTCGGTTATCTAACTGTCTGATATGACTGATATTAATCATTATTTAAAGTGATGGAAGTGCATAATGGAAATCCTATATGTAATCCAGTAAACAAAAAACAGGTATGTTGTTTGCTGAGGGCATGCCATCCCAGATTACTGTAAACACAAGGTACATAGAAAGCAGGGATATTGGTGGAGGGCTGGCAACAGGTTAATTGCTCATCTGCTCTCTATGAGTAGACCAGGGAGACTGGGGAGGAAATAAAGGGATTCATACCCTTAGTGATTTGTACATCTGAGCCCCGCGATTCCTTTGCTCCTTTACCCCATTTAGACTCTTATTATCCAAGCAATACGTGGCCTCCTTATTGTTCCTACCAAAATGCAATGCCTCTCGATCATCTATATTGAAATTCATTTGCCAATTACATGCATAATTGGCAAATGAATTAATGTCTGCAAGTGTATTAATGGCCTCTTGCATTTTAACTCATTCTTCCTTTGTATTAACTACACCCCCCAATTTCGTGTCCGTAAATTTTGAAATTGTACTTCCGATTCCCGAGTCCAAATTTTTGATGTGAATTGTGAACAGCGGTGGTCCCACCCAGCACCAATCCTTGTGGAACACCACTTCCCACCTTTTGCCAGTCTGAGTAGCTACCTTTAACCCCTACTCTCTGTTTTCTGTTTTGTAGCCAGCATGCTATCCAGCATGCTACCTGTCCCCTGACTCCACATGCTCTGACCTTAGGCACGAGTCTACAGTATGGTACCTTAGGGAAGGCCTTTTGAAAATCCAAATATATTACATCTACATTACCCTTGTGTACTCTTTCTGCTACTTCAAAGAATTCAATAAGGTTGGTCAAGCATGACTTTTCCTTCTGAAATCTGTGCTGACTATTCTTTATTGATCAAACTGGTAGATCTTAAAGGGGCTTTTAAAGGAGAGGAGCGAGGTAGCAAGGCAAAGAGGTTTAGGGTGAACCTTTGGGGCCAAAGGTGGCGTGAAAGGAAGCAGAATGCAAAAGAGGCCAGAGTATGAAGATTAGAGGGTGCTTGAAGAAAGTATTGAAATATTTTGAAGTTAATGGGTGGGGGACAAGGAGCCATTGAAGGCAGGTGACCCCATTTTTATAATATTACGGAAGGGCAGCGTGCAGACAAGGAAAAGAAGGAGGTGAAGAATGGAGCCTTGGGCCACACCTAAGGTGTCCGTGCATAAGCAGAAGGTGAAACTGTTAAAGGAGATGTGATGGCTTTGTCGGGATGTCAATAAAAGGCTAATAATAAGTGCAGGCATTGATTGTTTACATATCTTGGGATATTCCAAAGCAACAGCATTGAATTTTACTGAATATGTGATTTGTGCCATGTAGACACTTTTTTTCTTGAGGGTATGAATCCCTCTATTTCCTCCCCAGTCTCCCTGGTCCACTCATAGAGAGCAGATGAGCAATTAACCTGTTGCCAGCCCTCCACCATCACCACTACGAGCTTGCTGCGAGACTGTATGTCCTGGAAAAACACATCTGCTGATTTTCCACCACCCATGGGGCATTACTAATCCATTAGTCAGTGTCTTCCCACAGCATTGTGGAATTAGACTGAAGTTTCCCGTATTATGGTACTGTATGTTGTTGTTGCAACTCCTTACGTTGTCCTCAAAATAAGTATTTTTAAAAGTAACATCGGAATGTTTGTGAGTAGAGGCTAGGGGCTCGATTTTTGCATCCCCGAACGGGTGCATTCATGGCGGGGGGGCTGCGAAAATCGGGGATTCCCGGGGTGGGTCCAGAGCCCGGCTCTAACCCGTCCACTTCCGGGTTCCCCAGTGATGCGCTAACATGCGCGTGTAGCCCCCGCATGTGGGACTCCCGCCGGCAATTAAAGCCGGCGGGGTGCCACTTGAAGCAATTAAACAGGTACTTCAGGTCGATTACAGACCTGATTGTCCTGATATTTTAGAAGGGGTGGGATTTTGCAATGAAGTGAGACTGTTTCCCATACTGGGGGAAACACTCCCAGTTCAAATGGACGTATTGCAGCCATCAGCCTGTGGCAGCTGCAAAGGTCCATTTGACAGGTGGTGGGGGGAGACCCTCACTCATTGCAGGAGGCCACTTTGTCACTTTGGACAAAGTTTAGCCTCCACCACCCTCCTCCTAACAATAAAATTCACAAACTTGCACACTTACCCCGGTGTCCAGACACATGTACCTACCTTGCGGACCCCCCCAAATGTAAATCTTCCGGATGGGGGCTGCTGTAGTTGCAGTCATGACCTCCTCGGAGGGCGAACAGCATCACCAGCCTCACCGGCCACGCCGTCCACCTCTGACACATGGAGCCCCCAACACAGTGCTGTGACACATCCACCTGCACAGCAGGAGGGAGGGCAACCGCAGAGAGAGATGCGTTGCAGAGGGCACAACCCTCGCCACAGGGTCCACAGACCGAGGCTCAGCTTCCTGGACCTCTCTGAGCAGCAGTGCACACGGAGGCTCAGAGTCACTCGACATGTAGTCGTGGATATCTGCAGCCTCTTTCATGCCGAGCTGCTCCCGGCTGGCCCGAGCACCATCTTCTTACCTGTCGCTGTCAAAGTCCCCACTGCCCTCAACAACTTCTCCTCCGCGTCCTTCCAGGGTGCCACTGGGGACATTGCCGACGTCTCTCAGTCGTCTGCACAAAAGAGCCCTGCAAATACACCTGCACCTACTCTACAGTACACAATGGGCGGCATCAGTTGTGGGTCTTCATAGTGATCCTCAGGAAAGGGCATTATTGCACAGACCAGACAAGATTCACAAAGACGTGGCAGTAGTGGTGACTATATAATATATAATATGTAATGTGAGTTGATCAGAGATTAAAAAAGGTACAAACCATGACAAACCCTCAAACACCCTTATGCATCCCCTTCATGCTCATGACACATTTGCCTAACGCTTCCCACTGCACATATGTGATGCATGCCCTGTGGCTGCAGCACAGGTAGTGGCAGGTTGAGTGAGGCTGACTGTGAAAGAGATGCATGAGAGGGTGAGTATGAGATAGAGCCATGAGATTGTATGAGGATTGGGTTGAGTGGTAGTGGCAGGATGAGTACTGGCGAGGTGAGTAAGTGCAGGTAAGATGAGGATGAGGTTTGAGTGGGTGTGAGGGGTGATGTGATCGAGTAGTGTTGGCAGTGCAGAAGGAGATGTGGGGTGGGGCGGTGATGTGGCAGATGGAGTGTAGGGGAATGAGTAAGTGTACTCACTTCAGCTGACCTACTGAGGTGATTGAAGCGCCTCCTGCACTGTATGCAGGTGCGCGATATGTTGGCGGTGCAGGTGACCTCCTCTGCCACCTCGAGCCAGGCCTTCTTGGTGGCAGAGGCAGACCGCTTCCTCCTGCCCGCCGGGGGGAAGATCTCTGTCCTTCCCCTCCTCCTCACCCCATCCAATAAGAGCTGGAGTGAGGCATCATTAAATCTGGGAGCAGTCTTCCCCCTGGGCTGCTCCATGCTGTAATTTTTCCTATTTTCTGCAGCATCAGTCAGTGGAGGACTGCCCCTTTAAATAGGGCTCCTCCAGCTGACAGACTATGCTGCGTATGCGCAGTCCGCCCGCTGCGCAGCTTCCCACGCGCCCAGTCGACCCCCACTGTGAACCGCCGCCCTCCTAATATCGGGCCCTAGTTGTTTGCCAACAAAGAGTTTGGGAAATTGTAGATTAAAGGCTAGGTTTTCCAATCGACACTTCAATGCTGATTTGAAATAGATGGTTCAATGCCAGTGTTAAAATAATGTCAATTGGAAAACCTAGGCTTGTGTGTTTTCATGTTGGATCAAGAATGCCATTAGTTGAAGCCTGGCAGCTGGTTGCTAGCCTGCTCTTCAACCAAAGGTGTTGTGGGATGAAAGAAAGCTAAAGGAGGAGCATCAAAAATAGTTTACCAAAAATCATTGTAACTGGAAAACTGACTCAGGGTTTTGTTATGGTTGTGTACAGAGGATAGAGGCTTCAACATTGTTAATGCTCAGAATAATTGAAGCATTCGTATTTATTACCTTCAGCATTAACCCATTCAGAACTGCAGCAGTATTTCACCAAATTCAGAATTTTTTTTGCTGTTTTAATCTTTCATAAATCAAGACATCTTAATTTGCTGTGTGCATTTATCAATTTGAGTTTTGTTGCCAATTATGAGAAACTTACAGGAAATCTGTTTTGCAGGTGTGATACAAAAGAAAAGCTGAGTAGGTCTAGAAGGGTTAAGCACTTCGGCATTGAGAGCAACTCAATCAGATGCAATTGTTTATAATAGAAACAGTAATAATTGAAGTATAAAGTGACAGCGGATCTGGAAACAATTTGCAACAATTTTTTATAAAACCATCTGGTTAAAATGTTTTACCACAAATATTCTTAAAGTCTGTGGGAAAATCTATTCACTTATTCTTTGGAAAAATCAAGTAGTAGGTACACAGTACTAAATGAAAACTGGCTACCCCACAGGAGGCTAAAGCCCTGAAGACCTCTGCAACCATATATTTTCGGTGGAGCTAGCACATTTTGTACCTTCTCCATTTAAAGCATATAAGGGCCAATTTTCATTATTGATGGGCATCGGGCAGGCGGTGGGTGGAGGAATTATGCTGCCTGCCTGATGTCCTCAGCGAGAGGCCCAAATCATTTCGATGGTCAGGCCTAATTTCCATCTGATTGACGAGCTGCAAGCATTGACCCGGCGCTCACAGGCAGCTCTTCCATCGTGGGGTCTATGGGAAATCCAGCAGCTCCTCTGCAGAGCCAAACCAGAAGTTGGAACTTAAAAGAGGCAGGCGGCAATCACGGGAGGGGAAGGCACAGAGAAATTGGCAGTAGGTGGGAAGAATTTTGTGGGGACTGGAGGAACATTCATGCTTCTCTTGACCCCACAAAAATTATTTTTTAAAGATTGAAACATAGGGCTCAATTTTCAAATTTAAAAACAGATGGGTTGAGGGCGGAGGGGCATTGAAAATTGCCACCATTTCAGACCCACCCCCAACCAGCCTCCAACCCGCCCATTTCTGGTTTTCACTGGGGCAGGACGAGGGGCGGGCGACCAACCTGCTCCCAGGAGGCGGGTCTGATCTTTCAAGGAGGCTTCAGGGCTCCATTTTCCACCAATTCCCGCTTTCAACCCCAGGGGGCCAGGATTCCCGGGCCTTCTGTTTTACGCCTCGTGAAAGGAGGCGAGAAGGCCCGAGACTAATAGGTAGGTGCCTAGAAAGGCACAGCTTGTGGGCCCAGAGGAGCAGGAGTGCTTCCCCCAGGCCCAACAAGCCTACTTGCACCGACCCCCCAACAATCGCGGACACCTGATCGCGGACCCCCCCCCCATTGCGGACCCCTTGTCCCTAATTCTCCCCCCCGACCCTGATTCTAACCCCCCCGTCCCCGATCCTCCCCCTCTGACCCCCGACCCCAACCCCGATCCTCCTCCCCCTGACCCTCCCCCTCAATGACCGCGGACCCCCACGATGACCCCCAATTCTGACACCACCCGTGACTGACCCCCAACCCCATTCCCCATGACTCACGGTCCCCGTGCTCACCCATGCACCCCATGTCCCCCCGCCCCCCCAATCCATACAAACAAAGACTTACCTGCAGACTTACCCAAAAATGTCCTCTCCCTGGCTGGACTCCCATCCGACTGAGACCAGCCTGTCAATCAGCCGGTCAGTCGGACGGGAAACCGACAAAAAAAAAGACGTCCTTGCATCAAAATCGTAAGGACATCCGGAAACCCGTACTAATGCGTTTCCCGACTATAACGTTTTTGCCAGCAGTCTGCAGCGATCCTTTAAAGACTGCTAGTTCAGCCTCCAGATGCCTAGTGCCAGAGCATGTGCAGTGCTCACTTTGCCCATTGATACCTGAAAATTGTATCGGGGTACTAGGTATCTCATAGGACCCCAATTTGCATATCCTAATGAAGTGCCTGAGTGAAGCAGGCAGGTGTTGTGGCTACCCATTTCTAGGACCAGTTGGAAATGGTGATGGGTGGATCAGGAGCAGGAAAGGGGCAGTAAGTAAACAGCACAATTTTTTGGAGCACTTCTGCCCCATTCCCTTGCAGCAGAGACAATGAAAATCAGGTCTATACTCTTTTACTGCATGTGCCTACTGCTGGTTTTGTTCTGTATTGATTTTTTTTAAGTGCTTTCACATATTTTTCTACTAAACTAAAATGAAAGATTTCATCTGAATCGAGTACTGGTTTTGTTAATTGCTCTCCTTGTATACAAAGCAACAACCTGCAAAAGATGCTGTTTACTCAGAAACTGCTTTCGTTTTTATTTTCTTTAAAACCTTTATTTCTCTCCAGTGAGCTGATTTATGCGGGTGGAAAACATGGAAATTCTTTTGTGCGTTTTCTCGAGCAATCGCGACTCAATTGAAGGCCCTTAACGTGACTTCCGGGTTTCGGGCTCCGAGTTGCGCAGTGAGCGTACTGCGCACCCGATCGATGTGCTGGGAGCTGGATTACTTTAAGGGCCATGCAACCATGGATTTTGAGGGAGAAAGGAGAAATCTGAAGATATAGAGCAGCAAAGGATGAGGACAGCACCCCGGCTCATTGACTCCACGCTGGAGCTGCTACTGGCTGGTGTGATGAGCAGGAAGGAAACATTGTACCCAACTGACAGGAGGAAGCGCCCTGCTTCTGCCACCAAGAACGCCTGGCTCGAGGTGGCAGAGGAGGTGACCAACAGGACCACCCACCGTGTCAAGGACATGCGTGCAGTGCAGGAAGCGCTTCAATGACCTAACCAGGTCAGGAAAAGTGAATACAATTACTGATTCACCTACATTCTGTGGTGCACATTCCACCCCCCCCCCCCGCCTCACACTCTGCTCTGCCAAGCCTCCTCACACCCACTCAAGGCTCACTATCAACTTTCCTTCACTTTCTGTGCACTTCCTCACCTCCCCATTTGTGAACCCACCACTCCCATTCATCCCAATCCTGATGCAATGTCATAAATCTGTCTGATACGCACCCTCTGATGCATCTCTTTCATTATCTGCCTGACCCAAAGCAATGCATCCATTGGGTGATCCCGTTACCCACCCTCACTCACACATCTGTACTTTCTCCCCTTGTAGGAGAAGAGAGCACAAAATGCAAGGGAGAGGAGTCGGACTGGAGGGGGGCCACCACAAATAGGGGTCCTGACAGAGGCAGGGGAGGAAGCCTTGGAGCTCAGCCACACGCTCAAATGCCTGGCTGTTAGAGATGCTGAGACTGGCACCCTGTAAACATCTGGTGACAGAACTTTATCATCCCTCATACACAACATGAATTGATGTTATCAATGATTGACCTGTTGCACACCTCAGAATGCTCATCACAACATTATTTCTGCGATGATTCTTAATGTTGCTTTATGTTCTCTTCCAGGGCCTTCAAGGACCACATGACCTGGACGAGGGCGATTCCTCAGAGGAGCTCCATGCCTCTGAGGGCGCACTGTCACACCATAGCAAGCCATGCACCAGCGCAGATACTCACACCTCGGTTGCTCCTAATAGACAGTTAGTTGGGTAGTCACCTGGTGATTCACCATTTACAAGTGAGCACAAGCAGACACTGGAAGCAGGGGCAGCTGTGGAGAGTCTGCATCGATGGGTGCACGCCTCTCCAAGCTCTGCTAAGCTGGATTCAGATGCTGAACCCCGAGGGCCATCCTTGAAAAGGAGAATGATCAAGGTACAGAGCCACCTTTGTGCAGTACTGGAAGACGTGCCACCCACACTCTCCATAATAGTGGAGAGGATGGAGGAGTCCATCTCTAGCATTAGTGGAATGGTGGCGCAGGTAAGTGTGGGAATGTCTGCGATGGATAGAATGGCAGCCTCCATTGAGCTTCAAGTACAGCTGACAAATGAGTCCATTCAGGCTCTGACAACGGTCGTGCGGACTCAGGGTGCCTAATATTCTGCTGCCTTAAACAGGCAGACAGATACTTTAGCAGTGGCCTTTCAAGGCATCACAGATATCCTCCAAGCTGCTATCCATCAGCGTGGTAGGTGTGATGTGGCCGTGGCCTTTGAGAGGGATGATAGCGAAAGGGCATTCCACTCAAAGTGTTCCCACATCTCACCCGTTGTCACCCCCCCACCCCCCATCGTCCACCTCCACCTCCTCATCTTCTTCAATGTTGCTGGCAGATGCAGATGCCTCATGAGCGCAAGGGAGCTCATCCACCTGTAACACTCTCTGTTGAGCGATGTTGTAGAGGACGCAACACATGACTGTTATTCTGAAGGAATCCCCCAGATCGATCCAGGCACCTGAAGCACATCTTAAGCATTCCAATGGCTTGTTCAGTGACAGACCTGGTGGTGATGTGACTTTCGTTGTACCGCTGCTGTATCTCTTTGGTGGGGTTTCTCAGAGGTGTCATGAGCCACGTATGCAGGGGGTATCTCTTGTCTCCAAGTAGCCAGCCCTTAAGTCTGTCTTGTGCGTGGAAGAGGGCCGGGATGTTGGACTTGCGCAAAATGAAGGAATCATGGCAGCTGCCAGAGAATTTGGCGCACACCTGCAGAAACCTCTTCCGGTGGTCTCAAATCAGCTGCGCATTAATCGAGTGATATTCCTTTCGATCGATGAACAGTCCTGGCTCGTGCAGGTCCTCAGATTGCTACATGTGTGCAATCCATTGTGCCCTCTACCCGCGCGGGAAGCCAGCCAGAGAGTGGAAACCCACTGCCATCTCAGTTTGGCTGATGTTGTCATAGTTAACTTAGTCGGATACTCTGGCAAACAAGCTATTCGTGACCTGTTGTACACACTTATGTGCAGACCACTGAGTGACCCTGGTGATGTCACCGGTGACACCCTGGAAGGATCCAGAGGCGAAGAAATTGAGGACAGTGGTGACTTTAACTGCGACAGGCAATGCATGGCCACCAGGGGAGCAGCTCTGCACGAGGGAGCGTGCAGATGTCTGCGACCACCTGGCGACTCAATCTGAGCATTTGTTGGCACTGCTCCTCAGAGAGGTCCAGGAAGCTCAGCCTCTGCCTGTAGACCCTCTTACATGGGTAGTGCCTCCTACGACGTTGGTCCCCTCTCTGTTCTTCTGCAGGTCTTTCGCACCTCTGTCTTGTGCACTTGCAACTCCCAGAACTGCACAACATGCCTGCCGCGGATGGTGATGTGCTTCCTCCTCAGATGTACTGCTGAATAAATCCACTGCGCCCTCCATGCTGATGTTGTCAGTTTGAGGGGGTCCAAAATGTAGGTAAATATGTGTGAACACAAGAATTCTGAGTGTGAACCAAGAAATCTCAATCTAAACACAAAGAACTCCCAGCTAAAGGTTTGTCTGAGAGAACTGATTGCCCTGCTGCAAAAACGTACCTTTTCTTCACGTGTCAATCGCTGGGTGGTAGCAAATGGGTGCCGGCTGCAACTCGCCCCCGTTTCCATGGCATTTTTCAGAGGTCACAGGAAACACGTTCATAAGTAGTTAAAATGGCTCGTGTAGGTCAAACCACAAAAATTTAACATCTAGAAGTACTTTTAAGTACATCAATTGGTCCTTTAAATATCGTCCCATTGGCTTTAAATGCCAGTGGGACTTTTGGGATTCAGAAGCGCGCGCGCACACCCAGACACGTCTGGGTCAAACCCTGAAGTCGGCATGTTGGAGCCGGGATGCGGTCCCACTTCAAAATTGGAGAATTTTCACTGCCCACCCGCTCCCACCTGCCTGTTCTTGAGGGTTAAAATTTACCTCGTGGTCTTTACATAAAGCTGTCTGTGTTTTGAAATCACTTTTTTATCCATCAACTCAATAATATTTTGACTCACATAGATGTGATGCCGAACAAAGCTGAAATTTAAAAGGGGTGGAGTTTTTTAGTTAATGTGGAAGTACCTTGAAAACTTTCTTTGGAATGGCGGTCCTGCTTTACATGGAGTGGTGTGCTTAATTCCCTTCCCAAAAGCCAATAAGTTTCAAATCCGAGACCTGCTGGATGGGATCTCCTTTCATAAATGCTGACTTTCCTTCTCAGTGAGAATGAAAAACAGAGCTAATCCACTTGAATTACCTGCTTGCAGCATCGTCCACAGAGCACTGCCAATAAAGATCATCGAGAAACCCATGGCCTGCAGTTTCCTGCTTTCCATCTATTTATTTTTACGGAATGAATATTGACACCATTGTGTCAGCCAGTGAGTTGGAGGTGGGGCGGGACTTGTGGTTTTAATTTACTCAAACTACAGGGAACAGAGTCTCCTGAGTAAGCAGAATTCTATATGCAGCCTTTTTACGGAGTGAATATTGACACCACTGTGTCAGCCAGCGAGTTGGGAGGGGAGGTGGGGCGGGACTTGTGGTTTTAATTTACTCAAACTACAGCGAACAGATTCTCCTGAGTACAGCAGAATTATTTCTCCTGCAAAATGCAGTGAGTGGAGGATAGTTACATAATATAAATTATGTGCCTAAGATCAATCCCAGTTACTTACAGCAGCGATTGACGGGGGAATTACCCAATCATCTCCATTCAGGTCGGGACTTGTGTGTCACTATATGCAGTCTTTTTTTTATTCATTCATTAACTTGAATAGCAGTGATTAGAAAAATAAAACGCAGAGGATGCTATGAATATATGTTCCAGCTTTCACAGGTATATTTTATGCCATTGGTAAATGCCTAGCTCCCCCAAAAAATATTTTTTCAAAGTTGGTTGAGTAGCAGAGGTGTGTGAGATTTCAAGCCTAATGAATAAGGTGGAAAATGTAGCCTATTCTGGAGCATGAACAAACTTGGAGGATCCCACTCTGAGTTTGTGTTTGGAATGCTGATTTCAGATATTCAAATCTAGATATTGGATTCTGAAGGTCCAATGAAGAAAAACTTGCATTTATATAGCACCTTATTACGTCTCTGAGGAATATCTCAAAGTGCTTCATGTGAATTATTTCATGTAAATTACAAATGGTGCCTTTCTTACAATACAGGCAATGTCTAAAGTCTTCATTGGTGTGACTTAGACCAATTCAGAAAAATCAATTCCAAATGTATCTGATTTGGCTCAATCCACGTCGAATTGTATTCTGAAAGCACTTCACGGATCCCCTCTAACATTTTGTCTCTTTTCAGAAGAAGAAAACCATGTTCCTATTTTTTTTTCCGGGATTAAAAAAAAATCTGAATATTTTACCATCTATACAGTGAAGAATATAGCAGCTCAATTTAAAAAATACTCCAAGCCTTACATTGACAACTTGAAAATTTGCCAACAGGAATATATTTTTCATATAATATATAGTATATGTAAATTCAGAGGCACTTCTACACCAATTCTCCATATTTAAAGTTTTGAGTTGTTTGTAGAAGTCCTGCTGAGCCCCACTGCCAAAGTCATTAGTGCAGACTCGGGGGAGAGGGCGGAGAGAGGGAGAACAGGCTGTGTAGTTCTTCCTAATGAGATTCATCTTCTGAAGATTTCAGCTACTCTTGTAGCTTGAATTGTGCAAAAGGAAATGTTTGTAGAATGTGAGCTTTTCAGTTGGTTTCCCTTAATGGGTTTGATATTTGTTCAAATAAAATGTGAGTTGTTATATTTTAGTCAGGTTTGATTGTGCCTGCAAAAACCCAATTAATCCTAAGGATTGAGGAAGTCATTAGTTTTTGTTCTCTGATGGTACCACCATGAATGGAATTCAGGAAACCCTAGATGGAAATTCCTGTTTAAAATAGTCTAAAAGTTTAAAATAAGAATTATTAAAATAAATTATTTTCTTGCTTGTACAGTAGCTCCATTGAATTTCTAAAACCCAGTGCATGAAGCTTAGGGAAATGAACCATGTATTAATATGACATTATTGAGCATAAGTTCAAATAACATATTTAAGAAAATCCCTGAACTTACATGTCAGGCTAAATTAGAGGTTTTCAAAATGTTAATAGTGACAGAGAAAAGTTAGTTTCAGTTAGACCAGGCAGTTTGTGCTGCAATTAGCAGCAAACATCCCAATCCTCACTCAGATTTATCTATTTCTAAGTTGTAACTGGTGTGACTTGGAATTTCCACTCTAATCTATACTGCTTATAAACATGCTACAACAATACATATGGAGTAAATAAAGATCTAGTAAAATCTATTAGCACGGTATGCATTCAAGCTTCAGGGCATAATCAATGTTGTGTATACTCCACAGATGCTACAAAGATCATATTCAAAACAATCATAGTAGATAATACGCTACCATTTATCCAGGGAATAATTGAAGATGGAGCTATTTTCACCTTGTTTGTAATTTTGCTTTAGTTTATTTTCTATCATCCTTTCCTTTTAACATTTTTTTGGTACAAATAATGTTGAGGTTCTGAAGGATACAGCCCTAAAAAACAGGGACAAGCATGGCCATTTATCACGTCGTTACGCTGATGGTTATGGTATCAACTCATTACCATAGTGATTAGTGGGCCAGGAGCAGAACTCCCATGTAATAGAGGAGTAAATTGCTGGAGGGGGAGGAGGAAGGAAACTTGTGGCTACAGAATTTAAAAGCCTGCAGTAACTTTAGGTAGCAACAGATTCCTGGAGGCACAGCAGGTAAGTGGAGCCTTTTCTCCTGCAACTTTTGACAACGTTCATCCGCAATGATTTCTTACGAACAGATTCCTTGTGCTTTCTTGAGACTTCATGGCATCCACATTGGGCCCCGGAGGATCACAAGGAAGGGCTCAGGTAAGGTGTGGCAGAACAAGGAGGTGAGCCCAGAATTTTTCTGATGCAGAATTACGGGTCCTTCTGGATGAGATTCACCAGAGGAGCGACTGCCTGCTGGGCTCACAGAGAAGGAGGCCAACGAAGACCGTTAACCAGAGCCATGTGGAGGGAGGTAGCATTGGCGCTGAGTGCCACCACATCCCCACGGTAGCAGACCAATGCTGGAAAAAGTTTAATGACCGAATAAGGGCAGGCAGGGTAAGCGAACAGAAACCTTCTCCTTTTCACTTTGGCATCATGGGACCCCCAAAACTGATCTCCCTAACTTCTTAAAAGTGAATGACAGTCTTCATTTACAATGCAGCAGTGGTATAATGTTTGTGTTTAGCATGCATGTAGTCCTGTGTTGTAGCTTCACTAGGTTGGCACCTCATTTTCAGGTATGCCTGATGTTGCTCCTGGCATGTTCTTCTACACTCTTCATTGAACCAGAGTTAATCATCTGGCTTGATGATAATCGAAGAGGGAGGGATATGCTGGGTCATGAAGTTACAGATTGTGGTGGCATACAATTCTGCTGCTGATGATGGCCCACAGTGCCTCATAGATGCTCAGTTTTGAGCGGCTGGATCTGTTCTTAATCTATTCCACTGAGCACAATGGTAGTGCCACATGACACCATAGCTGTTGTGGACAAACAAATCTGCAACAGATAGATTGATGAGGGCAGGATCAAGTAGGTTATTGCCTTGTGTTGGCTCTCTCACCTCTCGGCAGGATTCGGCCAACTCAGTCAATGGTGGTACTTCCGAGTCACTCTTAGTGATGGGCATTGAAGTCCCCCACCCAGAGTATATTCTGTGCCTTTGTTACTCAGATCTTCCTCCAAGTGGTGTTCGACATGGTGGAGTATTGATTCATCAGCTGAGGGAGGGTGGTAGGTGATAATCAGCAGGAGGTTTCCTTGCCCACATTTGACCTGAAGTCCGGAGTCAGTTTTGAGGATTCTCTTGGTCACTGCCCCCCAACTGTATACCACTGTGCCCCCACCTCTGGTGAATCTGTCCTGCTAGTGGGGCAGGACATAACAGGAATGGTGATGGAGGAGTCTGGGATATTGGCTGATAGGTATGATTCTGAGTATAACTATGTCAGTCTGTTCCTTGACTTCTCGTAGGACACCAGTCCCCAGATGTTAGTGAGGAGGGCTGGGCTGGCTGTGCACTTGTCATGTCCTGATTCAATGCTTAGGTCGCAGTTGAGTGGGACTTCCCAGCGATCTGATGCAACTGAGTCTTTTGTCAATGAACCCTGAATGTACTCAGCACTGCTGCCCTTATTCATCTGTTAATCATTGTGTCTGCAGTGGTTTCACTGAGGTGAAGAATGTGCTTGAAAACTGCATAGAAAAATGTACTTGGCTTTGTTGGTTCTCAACCAATTTTTGCTATATAAAAGTCTGCATAAAATAGCTCAGTGGCAACAGTGCAAAAAATGGGAGTTTGTCTATTATGGTGAGATAGCATGTGTGTTGATAAGCCAAAACAAAGTTTATTAACTGTGGGCCTGAGGAGAGATCATAGGAGATAGTAAAGCTGAGCTGGGAACAATGAGATCAAAGTTTAGATAATAAAGACGTATTTAGCAACATTGAAAATAATCAATAAGAGCTTTGCAGAACAGATCAAAAAGAGTCATTACAAGTACAAAGATTACAGAGAGTGAGTGCTAATGAAACCTACAGAGATTGGACTCATCACAGACTGACATTAGTCCAGCTGCTTTCACTTTATAGATAGGGGTCCATGTGGCATAGGGCCTACTGTAATAATCAAAATGGCAGAAGATTCACAATTAGAAAATGTAGAGCAAACAAAACAATTGCCTAGTAATTATTATCAGTAAAAAACCTACAACCCTGATTTTGTGAGGCCCTGCTAACAGCTCAGGACCTTGCAGGCAGTGGATGAAGCTCGTAAAATCAGATGTGTGACAGATATTTTTGGCTTGAAAGTGAGCCATGTGGACCTCGTATAAATATTTAAATTATGGAAATCATTTCCCAAACTGAATTTCATGAGTTTGAGCGAAATTCCACCTACAGTATTAGCCTCACCTATAAAAACTGGGTGCATCAGTACTGAGCAGCCGAAGTCCATTTAGTGGAGCCTTTTAAAGCTAGCCGTCAGGTGTTTTGGCTGTATTTTCAATGTATCATTTTTTGCCTTGGAGCATTTTCAAAATAGTGCACAAATCATTTTGCAAAGAATTTTTTGTTTCCTTTTTTCTATCGCACCATCATTGCTTTTGCTATGCTACTCTTGCATTTAAAGTGGCACGTAGTTACAGGAATACAAGTTGCAGCTGGGAAGGCTATGAGGATTGGACTCGCTGTATCAATTTAGCCGTGGCTCAGTAGTAACACATTCGCCTCTGAGTGAGAAAGTTATGGGTTTAAGCTGCACTCTAGAGACTTGAGATCTAGGCTGACACTTCAGTCCAGTATTGAGGGAATGCTGCACTGTCGGAGTTGCTGTCTCTTGGATGAGACATTAAAACAAGGCCCTGTCTACTCTCTCAAATAGATGTAAAAGATCACATGGCATTATTCAAAGAAAAGTAAGGGAGTTCTTCTGGTATCTTGGCCAACATTTAACCCTCAACCAATATCACTAAAACAGATTATCTGGTCATTTTTCTTCTTGCTGTATGGAGGACCTTGGTGGGTGCAAATTGTCCACTACATTTCCCTGCATTACAACAGTGACCATGCTTCAAAAGTACTTCATTGGCTGTGACGCAATTTGGGAAACTTGAGGTAGTGAAAAGCACTATATAAATGCAAATTCTTTATTTATTTCTTTGTATACAGTTGCCTGATCTAGGGCCACTTCCTGATAAGATATCATCTGTGGGTGCAGACACTTCAGGCACCATGGGGGAGAAATTGGATAGGGCCTGTTTTTGGGCGGGAGTAGCATGATCCGCTATTACCCCGCGCCCAGTGGTCCCTGCGCAGGCAAGACGAGATTTCGAAGGCATGAGGACTCACCTGAATGAGGATTCCATGCAATTTGCACTTTCCACCAGCATGGAGAGCTCCAATCTCTTAAAGGCAGGCTGTTTGTTAGAAATCTCTTAAAGGTAGCTGGTACCCTGTTATTTGCTGAATATAACAGCCTGATGTCTGCACGGAGTCTTAATGGAGATCAGACATCGCACACACAAAGCACAGATGCAGGTCCCATCCCTTTGTTTACATACTGATGAGTTATGTTAAAACATTGAATAAAGGTTGCGCACCACTCAATCCCACATCCTCCAATCTGCGTGCCAGACCTCACCAATCTGCCGATCTGAGTTTGTTCCAGGTCTGTGAGAGGCCTTGGTGCAAGAGGTGGACAGAAGGAGGGACATCCTATATCCGCAGGGTGGGAGGGGAAGCAAGAGGTCCTCCAGACGATAACCAGAAGGCAGTGGGAGGCAGTAGGGGATGAAGTCAATGCCAGGTGCACAACATCATGAACATGGGTGCTGTGCAAGAAGAAGTTCAATGCTTTGACATGAGTGGTCAAGGTGAGTGAGGTCAACTGACAAGTGGCATCTCCTACCAACTGCACCGCCACTAAATCCCCCAACACCCACCTACCAACAAACCCTTCCTATCAGTACTCAACTCTTCCAAACAGATGCTTCCTCTCACCCTTACACATTACCATGTTTCAAGCTACCTACCCACAACTCACAGGCCACACACAGGCATATCACTCAGACACATGTCCCGCTTACTTGCAGGAGAAGGTGGCGCATATCAGGAGACAGCAAGTGGCAAAAGGCAGCACTTCCGACAATGCAGCACTCCATTAGTACCGCACTGAAGTGCCAGAATAAATTATGTGCTCACATCCTGGAGCAGAATTTGAACCCATTACCTTTAAACTCAAGAGTGATACCACTGAGCCAAGCAGGCGCAATATGAAAAGTCATGATTTCATTTACTCATTCCACTTTAGGTTGATCATTTTCCTTTTTGTTTTCCACTGGTGAAGTGTCTTGTCAGGCAGTGTCATAGCAACTAGAATGCTGAACTGTATAGTCTGAACAGTGGAGTTCCAGTTTGGAAGAAGTAATGGTCAGACCATACCTTGAGTACTGAACTCAATTCTAGACACAAAGGGAGACATTCAATCTTCGGAGACCGTCACAAAACTGATCCTTCATGTCAGCTGACTGTGCCAAGAAAAGCTTAGGCTTTTAGCCTTGAAAGGAGGTGACTTTACAAAGGTCTACAAGTATAGAAAACAGTATAGAAAAGGCAAATATGGAACTTAACTTAAAACGCAACAGTGGCAGTAGAACAATGTGGTGTAGATTCAAAACAAATTTAGGACTTGTGTCAGGAAGTTCTTCACACAGAGTTATCAGTATTTAAAATGGACTTCCAAGTGGGGTAATTTAAGGCAAAAACCCTGGAATCATGTAATCTGGTGTGATCTTGTGAGATCTGTTGGTTGTGTACCACAGGACGAAATCAGAAGTAATATTGGGAATTATTTTTATTTTTTGGGCAATATTACCATTTCTACAAATTATTACATTATGAAACTGCCATTAAAATGTAATGAATAATACCAGTGCTGGGGTGCAGGTTTGATGGCAAAAAACCTTATATTCCTACATCTCTTGGGTTCGTCACCTTGGTGGAGGGGTGGTGTCATTCCACAGAGGAGATGGGTAGTTAATTCATCTCTTAGATATTGCCATCCAGCAAATGGGGTTGTCAAATAAAAAGAAAAGAATGTGCATTTATATAGCGTCTGAAAGTGCTTTACAGCCAATTAAGTACTTTTGAGGTGTAGTCACTGTTGTAATGTAGGAAAAACGGCAGCCAATTTGTGCACAGCAAGGACCCACAAACAGCAATGTGATAATGAGCGGATAATCTATTTTAGTGTGGTTGGTTGATGGATAAATACTGGCCTGAACACCAGGGAAAACTCTCCTGCTCTTCGAATCGTGCCATGTGATCTTTTACATCCATCTGAGAGGGCAGACAGGGCCTCGATTTAACGTCTCATCCAAAAGACAGCACTGGAGTGTCAGCCTACATTTTGTGCTCAAGTCTTTAGAGTGGGACTTGAACGCACAACTTTCTGACTCAGAGGCCATGGCTGACTCAGTGATAATGGTTTCAGCCTGTGTGCCCTCTACCAAATGATGGCAGATGGCCACAAACATAAAACAATGATCGGCGATGAGAAAGTGGTGAAAACTGTGTCTTTCATGGCCACGGGATGCGTCAAAGCACTTCACAGACAGTGAAGTACTTTTTGAAGTATAATAACTATTGTAGAATGGGGAAACAAGTAAAAATAACCAAATCCATAGATATTTAGATATTTCTTTCAGGAGAAAATTGCCATATATGTGTTGGGTTTAATCTAATATCTGATGGCATTGAACAGTTTTGCAGTGGGATGATCTGACATCAGTTCTTTGAATATTTCTTAAAGATGTGTCTTTTGTTTAGCTCCCAGACAGAAATCTGATGTTGCGAAATAATTGCACATGCACAGTATATGTGCAGGGTAACACAGCTGTAGGAGGAATGAAGTAGAAATTCTTATGCATTCAACATATTCCCACTAGAGCACTGATTAAACAGACCAATCCTAATTGCTGCTGTATGCTAACTTCATGCCAAAACAATTGAAGGAACCTTTGGATGAACTCAGCTTTCTGATGAAATGTTGTCATTTTTAATTGTTCTCAGTAAGTTGTGATGTTGACTCAATGAAGAAACAGAATTGTATTTGCATTCAAATGCTGAGAATACAGGGCAACTGGAGGTTTCATCACGTAACATTTAATCGTGTGATGTTTGATCATGTGGTATTCGATCAGGTGACATTCATTGTGATATTTGCCCACTGTTCGTAAATGTGATTGCATTTACATTAGTTCTGTCTCAGTATCACCAAGGGCCGAATATAAAGAATTCATTGAGATAAATTACAACATAATTTATAAATCAAAGCAAGTCTTGGTAACCCATTTCCTGTGCTGTTTTTGGATTACTACCGAATTTTTTTTTCTCCACCGAGAATCTTCCACTGTTCCAAATCCTTTCACCCTTAAATTCCCTGTCTTTCTCTTACATTCTGTGTTTCCCCCTCTCATTATATAGAATCACATAGAATGTACAGCACGGAATCAGGCTATTCTGCCCAACAGATCCACGCTGGTGTTTATGCTCCACATGAACCTCCTCCCACCCTTCTTCGTCTAACCCCATCAACATATCCTTCTATTCCTTTCTCCCTCATGTGTTTATCTAGCTTCTCCTTAAATGCATCTATGCTATTCGCCTCAACTACTCCTTGTGATAGTGAGTTCCACATTCTAACTCTCTGGGTAAAGAAGTTTATCCTGAATTCCCTATTGAATTTATTAGTGTCTGTCTTATATTTATGACCCCTAGTTCTGGTGTCCTCCACAAGTGGAAACATCTTCTCTACGTCTACCCTATCCTTTCATAATCTTAAAGACCTCTATCAGATCATCCTTTAGTCTTCTCTTTTCTAGAGAAAAGAGCCCCAGCCAGTTCAATCTTTCCTGATAGTTGTAACCTCTCAGTTCTGGTATCATCCGAGTAAATCTTTTTTGCACCTTCTCCAGTGCCTTTATATTCGTTTTATAATATGGAGACCAGAACTGTTCACAGTACTCCAAGTATAGTCTAACCAAGGTTCTATGGTTCTATACAAGTTTAACATAACTTCTCTGCTTTCCAATTCTATCCCTCTAGAAATGAACCCCAGTGCTTTGTTTGCTTTTTTATGGCCTTATTAACCTGTGTCGCTACTTTTAGTGATTTATGTATTTGTATCCCACGATCCCTCTGCACCTCTATCCCATTTAAACTCTTATTTTCCAAGGAGTATGTGGCCTCCTTTTTCTTCATACCAAAATATACAACCTCACACTTATCAATATTGAAAATACCTATATTTTCCATCACTTCTCACTGCTGCTGCCCTTTGCTTTGGCTGTTATTCTGGCCCCGCCCCTCCCTTCCTGTCAATCAGTTGCTCCACCTGACCAATCTGGCCAATCTCCTTTTCAGGACTTCACATGGGTAATTTAAATTGAGGGGAGAATGGGAATGTCGCAGGGCCGAAGGTTAATTTTTCAGCTTTAAATCTATACTTCCTCACCTGTGAAGCGCCTTCTCGTTCTTTGATTATGAGCTGGATTTTACTGTCACTGTGGTGATATTTTCCAGGTTTTCTCCCCTCTCAAGCCTGTCTGAGGTGCAAAGTTCCACTTTTCTCCCAGGCTGCTAACAGCAGTGTCCCGGAGGAGGAACGCTCAATTCCGGGAGATTCCTCCGGCAAACCAGGAGGATTGGCAACCCTATTGAGGATCTAGAGAGGATACAGAGAATGGCAAGAAGGATATGTCTAAACTTAAATATCTTAGGGTGCATTCTCAGTGTGAATATAGTGTTGGTCCAAAGTGGTTTAGCCTTGGTTGTAGTCCAAATGCTGCCTGAATTGGGAGTCAGGGCCTGATCTGACAGCAGAGCGAAGAGGAGTAAGATTTCCTGGAGGAGATTGTCTCACTCTGATGTACTTCATAATCGGTTTGGGCCTTGACACCTGATTTAACTCCCTAAGTTTAGTGTCAATATGAAGCTGAAACCACTTCAAACAGATGCTACACTTGTAGTGTGAATGCACTGTAAATTATGAGAATGGTCTTACAGATTGAGGGTGACTTACATTGAAGAACATAAGTACATAGAGTTGTATAGAATCTACATCACAAAAACAAGCCATTCGGCCCAACTGGTCTATGCGGTGTCCATATGCCAGATGAGCCTCCTCCCACTCTAATTACCTCATCCCACCCTGCTCCCATATTGCTCTGTTGAACTGCTTCGTAATATTAAAGACTTTTATCAGTCTTCTCTTTTCCATAGAGAAGAGCCCCAGCCTGCTCGACTTTTCCCGATAGTTGTATCCTCTCAATTAAGGTAACATCCTTGTTAATCATTTCTGCACTTTCGCCAGTGCTTCAATATCCTTTTTGTAGTATGGAGACCAGAACTACGCACAGTACTCCAAGTGTGTCTAACCAAGGTTCCAAATAATTTAACAAGACCTCTGTGCTTTTATATTCTATTCCTCTAGAAATGAATCCCAGTAATTTATTTGCACTCTTTATGGCTTGTGTTGCTACTTTTAGCGATTTTTGTATCTGTATTCCCAGATCGCTTTGATCCTCTACCCTATTTAGTTTCTTACCTTCCAAGGAATAAGTGGCCTCCTTATTCTTCCTATCAAAATGAACCAATCCACACTTTGCTGCATTGAATTTCATTTGGCAGATATCTGCCTACTCTGCAAGCCTGTTTATGTATTCCTGCGTTTTGGTGCAGTCCTCCACATGATGAAACATACCCCTCAATTTGGTATCATCTGCAAATTTTGACACCATACCTCTAATTTCTGAGTCCAAATTATTTTTGTATATGGTGAACAACAGCAGGACACCACTTCCCACTTAGAAAGATTGTAAACAATTTTACAACACCAAGTTATAGTCCAACAAATTTATTTTAAATTCCACAAGCTTTCGGAGGCTTCCTCCTTCCTCAGGTGAACGGTGTGGGAAACGGTGTAGAAAGAACCGTAGAACCTTAGTCTGGCAAACTTTCCTCCATTTTCTATTTGTAGCCATCTTTCAATCCATTCTGCTGCCTGACCCTTCTCTTTTGTCTCTTAAGTGGCACCTTATTGAAGGCCTTCTGAAAGTCCATCTGTACCTCAACTACTGTAATGCCCTTGTCTACTCTTTCTGTTATTTCTTCAAAGAATTCAGTAAGGATGGTTAATCATGGTCTGCCTTTTAGAAATCTTTGCTGACTTTTTTATTATATTCCCTGTTTTTAGTTGTTGACATCCTAAATGACATCTTATGTGACTGTGACGATGGTAAAATATCGCTGCTCATCCTTCTTGACCTGCCTGCAGCCTTTGACACGGTTGACTACACCATCCTCCTCCAACGCCTCTCCTCCATTGTTCAGCTGGATGGAACTGCGCTCGCCTGGTTCCATTCTTATCTATCCAGTCATAGCCAGAGAATCGTCTGCAATGGCTTCTCTTCCCACTGTAGGGGGTGGTGGTGTGTGTCAGCTTCACCTCTGACTTCTGAGCGGTCCGAATCGCTCCCACTCCCTGGGTTCTAGACCTTGGACTTATTTGGGGGTTGTGACAAAGTGCAACTGGTTTTGGTGCAAGAAACTTTGACCTTTATTCAAGAGAGAAAATACAACACAACAATCTTAACACTCTAATAAAATGGGGAACACTTTGGTACACACGAGGGAAATTACAGTAGAAAGATACCTCACCCCTCCCAATCCCACTGTACTAGCTAGGTTGGACTCTAAAGGGCCAGAGATAATGCTCACCAAACGCAACCTTGACAGTAATTCACCCAGAGGTAAGTCAGAAATAGATTGTAGAGTGGAAACTTTGCGGATCTTCGGTTTTATCCCGAGTTGGTTTTCTTTGGTCGCGGTGGCCCAATATTACCCGGTTGGTTGGTGGCAATATTCAGTTGGTTGTTTCGTAAGGCCCTTGTTGCCGCGAGGTGTCTGATGGTCACTGGGGCTGTTGCTCTGGTTTCTTCCTGTGTGTGTCGGCCTGCTTCTAGAGCTGCTGACCTTCCCTGTCGAACTGCTTTCCTTGTCTTGTTGTTCGCTGGAAGCTGCTCCTCCTCCCAGACACAGAACCAAGACAAGCAGCCCACCAGAGCCAGCAAGCCAGAGAGAGAGAGAGAGAGAGAGAGAGAGCGAGAGGTTTCGAGTTTCCACTTGTGGATGTCTCTCTTACAATTGGTCTTCGACACTTTAAAAAAAACACTTCATGTCTGTTTAAACAGTTCATTCAAAGTCCTTAAGAATCTTTGGTGGCTTTTTGATGGTCCCTCATCATGTTGCAATTGCTTCTCCCAATGGGTCATTGTTAATTCTGATTTTTAGAGCTTGTCACACAAGGCTTCCCTTTGTATCCAATGTCCTAGGTGTTGATAGGTTTTGCTTTAAAACAAAGACATGGCCCCACCATGTCTGGAGCAGTTGCCTCTTTCAATGGCAGTGAGTGTCGACCCCCTGCTGTCGGTTTTTGCATTAAAACAAAGACATGTCTGAAGCAGTAATTCTCCTACATTCCATGTGTGTGTTGTGGATTCGTCTGGTGACCTCGCACCTATCCTTCCATCTTAGGATTTCAGTCAATGGCCAAAGTTTTCCATACCCAGGGAAAAGGTGAATTTCTTTTGGGTTTTTCTCCGAGTTTTGGGGGATCTGTGAGTTTTGAGAATCTTACACCACTCCTGCAAGGTTACCTCTGGACTATCTCAAGGATCTATCCTTGGCCCCCTCCTATTTCTCATCTACTTGCTGCCCCTCGGCGACATTATCCAAAAACACAAAGTCAGATTCCACATGTACGCTGATGACACCCAGTGCTACATCACAACCACCTCCCTCGACGCCCCCCCCCGCCCTCCACTGTCTCACATTTGTCACATTCGTCGGCATATTCCTCACTCTACCATTACCAACAAGCCAGGGGATCAACCCTGGTTCAATGAGGAGTGTAGAAGAGCATTCCAGGCGTACCTAAAAATGAGGTGCCAACCTGGTGAAGCTACAACTCAGGACTACATGCATGCTAAATAGCGGAAGCAACATGCTATAGACAGAGCTAAGCGATTCCACAACCAACGGATCAGATCAAAGCTCTGCAGTCCTGCCACATCCAGTCGTGAATGGTGATGGACAATTAATCAACTAACGGGAGGAGGAGGCTCTGTAAACATCCCCATCCTCAATGATGGCGGAGTCCAGCATATGAGTGCAAAAGACAAGGCTGAAGCGTTTGCAACCATCTTCAGCCAGAATTGCTGGGTGGATGATTCATCTCGGCCTCCTCCCAATACCCCCACCATCACAGAAGCCAGTCTTCAGCCTTCCTAACAGCACTGTGGGAGAACCTTCACCACACAGACTGCAGCGGTTCAAGAAGGCAGCTCACCACCACCTTCTCAAGGGCAATTACGGATGGGCAATAAATGCTGGCCTTGCCAGCGACGCCCACATCCCATGAACGAATAAAAAAAACATTGCTTGTCTGACATGCAGTACTGGAAGAACAAAAATTTCCTCCAACTAAATATTGGGAAGACCGATGCCGTTGTCTTTGGTCCCCGCTGCAAACTCCATTCCCTAGCCACCAACTCCATCCCTCTCCCTGGCTACTGTCTGAGGCTGAACCAGACTGGTCACATCCTTGGCATCCTATTTGACCCTGAGATGAGCTTCCAACCACATACCCACTCCATCACCAAGACCGCCTACGTCCACCCCTGTAACATCGCCCACCTCCACCCCGCCTCAGCTCATCTGCTGAAACTCTCATCCATGCCGTCGTTACCTCCAAACTGGACTATTCCAATGCTCTCCTGGCTGGCATCCCATCTTCCACCTTCCATGAACTTGAGCTCATCCAAAACATCCGGTCCGGGAACACCTCGATTTTAAAATTCTCATCCTTGTTTTCAAATCCCTCCATGGCCTCGCCCCTCCCTATCACTGTAACCTCCTCCAACCTTTCAACCCTCCGAGACCTCTCCGCTCCTCCAATTCTTGCCTCTTGCGCATCCCTGATTTTAATCGCTCCACCATTGGTGGCCGTGTCTTCAGCTGCCTAGGCCCTAAGCTCTGGAATTCCCTCCCTAAACCTCTCCGCCTCTCTACCTTTCCTCCTTTAAGATTCCTCCTTAAAACCTACCTCTTTGACCACCTCCTAATATCCCCTTATGTGGCTCGGTGTCAAATTTTGTTTGATAACGCTCCTGTGAAGCGCCTTGGGACATTTTACTACATTAAAGGCGCTATATAAATGCAAGTTGTTGTTTTGTTATCTGATCTTTCCACAAGGATTTTGGCATCTTGCCTTAAGCTAACTGGTTTATAGTTCCCTGGATTAGTTCTATCTCACTTTTTGATGATAGGAAGTACATTTGCTGTTTGCCAGTCCTCTGGCACTATACCTTTTATCTATTGAATTTTTATATGTGCATATTAGTGCCTCTGCTATTTCTTCCCTAGTTTCTTTGAGTATCTGTGGGTGCAATCCATCCGAATTCTGGGCTTTGTCCTCAAGTTTGTTTATTATATCCTTTTGTTTGAATTAGTGGAGTATATTTCTACTGAATTCTGTTGATCTCCCCTGTAAATATCCCTCTTGACTTCTTCTACTCTTGTCATTTCCTCTTTAATAGCCTCTTCAGTGAAAACTGAGGCAAAGGATCTATTCCATATCCCTGCCATATCAGTATCATCTCCTGTAAGTTTATCTTGCTATCCCTTAGTGGCCCTATTCCCCCGTATCTTAATACTCCTCTCGTTATTTATGTGCCTATACAATATTTTACCATTTCTTTTTATATTCTTTGATATTTCCATTTCATATTCCCTCTTTGCCTTCCTAATTGTCTTTTTAAACTTGTTCCGAAGTTGATCATATTCACTTTTATCACTCTCTCCTTTATTGTTTATGTCCTTTGTGTGTATCTTTTCTCTTTAGATCAAATTTTACCATCCCTTTTTATTCATAGTGTCTTATTTTTTGCTAGTTTATTCTTATTTTTAGTGAAGTATATTTCTACTGAATTCTATTGATCTCCCCTGTAAATATCGTCCACTGCTGTTCTACTTCTTCGTCTGTCAATATTTTTCTCTTGTTTACCTTCCTTAGCTATATTGACAAAAGTGAATATGATCAACTTAGGAAAGAGGTTAAAAAGACAATTAGGAAGGCAAAGAGGGAATATAAATTGGAAATATCCTCATTATCTCATAGTTGGCTTTATTCCAATCTATCACTTTGATCTTTGTAATATCTATAGTTCAGTATGAGTAAGGTTTTTCACTTTAGATATGATATTTGAAATGGATAGTGCTAGAGGGCATGCTCAGAAAATCAACAAACAGAGCTTCAGGGCTGGAAGAATTTATTTTCTCGAAGGGTGTTCTTCCTCTGGAGCAAGTTAGTAGTGCATGTAGTAACTGGATGCCCTCTGTGTGCTGGGTGTGCTGTCCTCCACTCCCAAATTCCCGATCTGCACTCCTATCTCATGAAGAAGCTTTCCACTGACAGTGGTAAATTGTAAAATTGACTGCAGCATTGCTGATGGTTGGGAAGGGTATTGCATTACGTGGCTATGTCTACTGGACAGGATAAGCATTGTAGTCCTTTTAAAATGTTCTTACGGGGTGGTGCAGGTTATAATTTTCACACAAGCACCAGAGGAAATGAAAATGAATGACTCCCATGTGTTCATGGAGCTTCTAACTAAATACATTGCAAACTACCTGAGAAATGCGACAGTATCACTACTTATGAATGGTACTACATGTTCTTGTGCATTTCCATATTAAGTGCCAGTAAGATTATCTCAGAAGATTAACAGCAAGAGGTGTTACAATTGGCCTCACTGTTCCCTGGGTAGGGAGGAAAAGCAAAATTATCCAGGTTATTTCTTCTTGGCTGCCAACCAGAGACACCAGCTAGACACAAAATGTGCAGCGAACTGGCATCAATTTGACATTTCTGTCAGATCTGAGTACATTTCGAGGACGTATTTTGACACCACTTCAAAGCATCTGCAGCAGTGTATCTAAAGTCAAATGCAACTCTTAAAATGAAAGTTTGTAAAGAACCATGGATTGCAAGTAAAAAAAATGTAATTAGAGGAGACCATGTAATATTCCGTCTTCCAGTTCAGGTGTCTCGCTCTCACTGCATGGAATTTATTCTTCTTCCAACATCAAAATACAGGAGTCTAAAATATTTCACACGCTGCTGTGTTCATTCTGATGGCCCTTTATCCTTCACTGGCTTAGAATTCTATGCAGAACAAACATTGTAATCTCTGCCATCTCATCACCGTTCAGCAATAAGAAGCAATTAATCTTGTGGTCCGTCATACTACACTGATGATTTTTACACTGGTGTGAATCTGAAAGTAGTAAACAATTTTACAACACCAAGTTATAGTCCAGCAATTTTATTTTAAATTTACAAGCTTTCGGAGACTTCCTCCTTCCTCAGGTAAATGTTCAGGATCTCCTTGAAGCCTACGCATTTATACATATAGAACAATACATGGTGTTTACAGACTGCCCCTGCAACTGCCCGTTGCCAAGGCAATGACTACAATCTGAAAGTAGGCAACACCAAAAATTACACTTCCCCCATTTACACCACTCTCAAATTGGGGGGAAAGCAGAACCTTGTGCACATGCACTTAAATACAGAGTTGGAGATCTGTTCGTGGCTGGTTAAAATTTTAAAGTTTTAAAAAGAGACAACTGTCCTGCTGGCTTTTTTCTAACGTTAAAAAATTAAAGACAATCCAATGGACTGCTTTGACTCTTAGTGTTTGATTTTAAAATGTTAAAAAATGTCTTTGCACTTAGCTGCATGTATACTGAAGCTGCTGTAAAGCTGAAGTGATATGGGACTACTTCTTTGAGGTGCTCCAGCTTTGAGGAAAAGCTGCAAACTGATGCTAGTTTGCAGCTGTTTTACTGCACATTTTGAGTCCAGCTGTGGTCTGGCTATTGATCAAGAGCAGAGGCCATGTTTGATCTCCCCTCCCCTCCCTATATGGGAATAGTGAGGTCAATTGGAATGCCCCCACTGCTTAGTTAAACTAACTTAGCACAGACCAGGAGTTGAACCTGGGATATTCTTCTTCTGTATGATTTAAGTCTTGTGCTACATTTATCCATTGAGAATAGAAAGGTTGTAGTCATAGGGGATTTGATAATGAGGGGAATAGATACCGTCCTCTGCAGTCGCAACTGAGAGTCCAGGAGGGTGTGTTGCCTACCTGGTGCATGGATATCTCAGAGCAACTGGAGAGGAACTTGGAAAGTGAGGGGGAGGTTCCAGTTGTTGGGACCAGTGACATAAGGAAGAAAAGGGACGAAGTCCTGATAAGGGAATATCAGAAGTTAGGAACTAAATTGAGAAACAGGACCTTATGGTCTAGTAATAGGGGATTACAACTCAAGCCACGTGCTAATTGGCAGAGAGACAGACAGATCAGGAAGGTGAATGTGTGGCTGAAAGACTGGTGTTGGAAGGAGGGGTTCCATTTTATGGAGCACCATTACTGGGACCGGAAGGAGCTATCCCACTGGGATGTACTCCACCTGAACTGGAATGGGACCAGTGTTCCAGCAGAAAGGATATTTAGGGCTGTGGATAGGACTTTAAACTAGTAAGATGGGGGGAGGGTTCTGGTGAAAATAGCTTAAGTCTGAAGATAAAAGAAATAGGAGATGAGAGTAAAGGTCAAACCAAGGAAAGAATTAAAGGTAATATAAATGGTCAGGGAACAAATACAGTTATAGAACATAAGTATAAAATGACCGTTAAAAATAAAGTGAGGGGAACAATTATTAAAAACAAATTAAATTGCCTGTACAGCAATGTGCACAGCATCCGAAACAAAATGGGGGAACTGGAGGCAATAATTCGTAGCGAGGAGCCAGATGTAGTGGGGATAACTGACTAATGGCTTAATGAGCAATGGAATCTTTACTCAAAGATATAATTGAAAAACATCTAGAACCAGAAAATGTAATAAAGAGTATACAGCACAGATTTCAAAAAAGGTCATGCTTGACCAACCTTACTGGATTCTTTGAAGAAGTACCAGAAAGAGTAGATAAGGGTAATGTAGTAGATGTAATATATTTGGATTTTCAAAAGGCCTTCAATAAGGTACCGCATTGTAGACTCATGATTAAGGTCAGAGCATGTGGAGTCGGGGATAGGTAGCAGAATGGATAGCAAGCTGGCTACAAAACAGAAAACAGAGAGTAGCGGGTTAAGGGCAGCTACTCAGACAGGCAAAAGGTGGGAACTGGTATTCCACAGGGATCGGTGCTGAGATCACTTTTGTTCACAACTTACATTAACGATTTGAACTCGGGAATCGGAAGTACAATTTCAAAATTTGCAGATAACGCCAATTTGGGGGGTATAGCTAATACAAAGGAAAAATGAGACAAAATGCAAGAAGACATTAATTAACAGAAGAATAAAGAGGCCACATACTCCTTAGAAAATAAGAGTCTGTATGGGATAGAGGAGCTAAAAGTAGTGACACAGGTTAATAAGGTCATTTTTTTTAAAAAAAAGCAAACCAAGCACTGGGGTTAATTTCTAGAGGGATCGATTTGAAAAAAAGAGTTGTGTTAAGCATGTATAGAAACTTGATTAGACCACACTTGGAGTACTGTGCACAGTTCTGGTCTACAAAATATAAAAAGAATATAGAAGCATTGGAGAAGGTTCTAAAAAGATTCACAAGGATGATACCAGAACTGAGAGGATATACATATCAGGAAAGGCTAAACAGGCTTGGGCTCTTTTCTCTAGGAAAGAGAAGGCTGAGGGGTGACCTGATAGAGGTATTAAGATAATGAAAGGGTTTGATAGGGTAGATGTAGAGAAAATGTTTCCACTTGTGGGGGAATCCAAAACCAGAGGTCATAAATATAAATTAGTCACTAATAAATAAAATAGGGAATTCAGGAGAAACTTCTTTACCCAAAGATTGGTAAGAATTTGCAGCGCTCTACCACAAAGAGTAGTTGAGGCAAATAGTATGGATGTAGTTAAGGTGAAGCTAGATAAGCACATGAGGGTGAAAGGAATAGAAGGGTATGCTGATATGGTTAGATGAAGAGGGGTGAGAGGAGGCTCGTGTGGAGCATAAACGCCAGCATGGACCAGTTGGGCCAGATGGCCTGCTATAGGTTCGATGTAACTCGATGTCTATGCAATGGCAATTTAAGAAATCTATATAGATTAGTGCATACAAATTTCTGGAAATTGTTACGTGGCCAATTGTATACAACAGAAGTACCTGATACCTTGGGCGGGATCTTGCTGGATAACGCATGCTATTATTAATGCACAAATCGGCCAGCAAGGTCAGAGGATTAAGAGATACGTCATGAGCTGCGAATCTTCAGAACTTGCTGGTTGATTTACGCCGCTCCGCCGTGTGCTTCGCACAAAGTGTCTCACCCTTATCCTCCCCGTTATTTTTAAGAACTTGCTGAAAAGGTAACAATTTAAATTGTTTCAATCTCATTCCAGCATGTAGTAAATTCTTCTTAGAGATTTAAAAAATTTCAAATTTCAAATTTTGTAATGTTTTCTTACTTTTCCTTTCTGTTTCTTTTCTCTCTCTCTCTCTCTCTTAATCCAATCTTTCTTTCCCTCTCTTTATTTCTCTTTCTGTACCTGATTTGACTCTAATTGACCCTCCTTCTCTGTCATTCCTATTTTTCTTCACCATTAAGTCTCATTGGTTAAGGAGATACATTGTTTGTCCCGCCATTCACTAAGGTCCCAGATGCCAAGTTGCCCTCGCCCGTTATCAGTTCGCAGTTCCAGCAAGTTATGGTGCTAAAAAACTTTGAGCTGTAGGGTGCAGGAAAAAGTCTAACTAACAGTGTAATCCGCAAGATGCCTGCACCAGCAAGGTTTGGCCTCTTGTTTCTGAGAAAACCACACTTGAATTAATAGACATTTGTATTTAAAGCACATGTAGGTATACATATGGTGGAGTAAATTAATATCATGGACCATTCATTATCTTCATAATATATAATGATGTGGGGTTTGACATCATGGGGGTAATTTTCCGACTTCGTTCTCCCAGTGGGAAGCTTTGCCCTCTGGCTGCGCATATTGGAAATTCAGATATGTGCTGTGCATGATTTTGCTACCGTTGTTTAAATGTTTGGAAAATCCTGAACTGCGTGCACCTGAATTTTCGACATATACTATCGGCAGGTGCGCTGAGAGTGCAGTCAGAAAACTACCCATAATTTCTCTGCAACTTCTGTCCTTGAAGCTCTTAAAAGAAAATCTGGTCTTAATAATTAACTAATAGCTAGTAAGAGCTGGTTTAAGTTTTCGCTCTGTAGCTCATTGAAAGGTAAATATTGCAAAACTGTAACTATGTTTTAACATTATGGTCAGACTTGCGCTGTTAGCATTTATTTGACTTTGTACTTCCAAACCTAGAAATTTAAATAGTTGCATGGAAAATGGTAGAAATGTTATGGTTTAGGACTGTTTTTGCCCCAAACTTCTAAATTCAATCTCTACCTGGAGAGAAATGAAAGATACTTCAATTGAAGTAATGGGCAATATTAATAACCATCTGCACTTAATCCTCATTTGAATTATGGACTAAATTAATTATTTCCGATTATATTTGTTAAATTATACTTTAGATCCTACTTTTTAAATAACTGAACTAATAATTTGGGAGGTGATACAGGATGTGAGGACAACTCCCGTCCAATTTATTATTGTGTCCTCATGATGCATGACAAGTACCCTAGGTATATATCATAGTGTTTTATTTTGTTCAAATAATGAAATTGTACAATGTAAGGTTTTTTTTCACACGAGAATATTTCAGTTACTTGTTTTAGAAATATGAAACGGAAATCAAACTGTTTTAGATATGAACAAGTTGATCTTAGTTGTTTAAATGCCACCATAAACTATGATACAGCTAAATCCTAATAAATAAGTAACTAGTTTGCCAAAAAGCTTTGTTTGGTTTAGGATTATGCTTACATCGTGATTCGAATAAACAGATAAAAATAAAGAATTCTTGTATCATATCCAATTTATTTTTAGTTTCGTAATTCAAGCTAAACAGAAAAATAAGACTAACGTTGAACAAAACCTGAAAATTAACTAAAAAAAAAGATACTTGCAGAGTATGCTGTAATCTCTAGGTAAAACTTGACAGGGTTGTCCCCTTTTGAATAACTCAGATTCGGTTATCTACCCAGAGTTCCCCCAACTTCATGGCTTGAGCTTGGGATCTGCCAACATTGCATCACTTCCGTTGCCTTATCACTAACTTATTCTTCCAGTAGTGGCTGAAGCTGGGATAAAGCTGAAAGAGGCCGGTTGAGTTGCTTGCTGTTATCAGAAACAGGCAGCACAGGACAGAACTAAGGTGTAAACACTGGAAAGGTAATTTGGGGTCCCAATTAAAGCAGCTACCACCTTAAAGTTAGAAGTCCAGTGATTATATTTAACGTGCCGTGCATTACAAAAGAGATGATTGAAGAACATTTATGCTTGGATTATGAGCATGTTTAAATGTTATGTTTGGATCGTAGATTTTTATTTAAATATTATGCTTGGATCAGAAATCTATACAATGGGACCGAATGGGACATGGTTTGGTCCAATGGAATTCTAAGCTCAGAGCAGAATCCTGCCTGGATCAGCTATACATGGATCTGAAGGTAACTTGCCAACAATGCCATTATTGTGGCGTTGCACTTTCTTATTACTTTTTTAGATTGAAAGTATTATTCCACTATTACCTTCATCACTGCTTCCAAATACCTACTGCATACAAAACCATTTGATATTAAGCCAGTGAAAGATAATAGGCTAATACTAATCATTTTCTAACATCCCAGTGAGTCTAATACAAAATACAGGCTTTGATTCAGAAATGTAAGTATTTTAATGGGCACATAAGCCATGGTTTTAAAACTATGCTGACTCAAAAACATATGTTAAATTGACATCAATGCAATGTTTGTGTCTATTCTCTCAGAAACCGACTATCAACACTAGTGACTCCAATGTATATTTTTAAAAAAGCTTTAATTAAAGTTAAGAGGACAGAAATTGCTGGCCCATTCCGGTGAACATCCACCATAACTCTGGTGGGAGTCTGCCAGAACAGTTGACAGGTTCTAACCAGTGGAGTGCCGCAAGGATCAGTGCTTGGGCCTCAGCTGTTCACAATATATATCAATGACTTAGATGAGGGGACCGGGTTGTTTTTTTATTCGTTCATGGGATGTGGGCATCTCTGGCAAGGTCAGCATTTATTGCTCATCCCTAATTGCCCTTGAGAAGGTGGTGGTGAGCCGCCTTCTTGAACTGCTGCAGTCCGTGTGATGATGGTTCTCCCACAGTGCTGCTAAGTAGGGAGTTCAAGGATTTTGACCCAGCGACGATGAAGGAACGGCGATATATTTCCAAGTCGGAATGGTGTGTGACTTGGAGGGGAACATGCAGGTGGTGTTGTTCCCATGTGCCTGCTGCCCTTGTCCTTCTAGGTGGTAGAGGTGGTGGGTTTTGGAGGTGCTGTCGAAGAAGCCTTGGCGAGTTGCTGCAGTGCATCCTGTGCATGGTACACACTGCAGCCACGGTGCGCCGTTGGTGAAGGGAGTGAATGTTTAGGGTGGTGGATGGGGTGCCAATTAAGTGGGCTGCTTTGTCCTGGATGGTGTCGAGCTTCTTGAGTGTTGTTAGAGCTGCACTCATCCAAGCAAGTGGAGAGTATTCCATCACACTCCTGACTTGTGCCTTGTAGATGATGGAAAGGCTTTGGGGAGTCAGGAGGTGAGTCAATCACCACAGAATACCCAGCCTCTGACCTGCTCTTATAGCCACAATATTTATGTGGCTGTTCCAGTTAAGTTTCTGGTCAATGGTGACCCCCAGGATATTGACATTGGGGGATTCGGCGATGGTAATGCTGTTGAATGTCAAGGGGAGGTGGTTAGACTCTCTCTTGTTGGAGATGGTCATTGCCTGGCACTTGTCTGGCGTGAATATTACTTGCCACTTATTAGCCAAAGTCTGGATGTTGTCCAGGCCTTGCTGCATGCGGGCATGGACTGCTTCATTATCCGAGGGGTTGCGAATGGAACTGAACACTGTGCAATCATCAGCGAACATCCCCATTTCTGACCTTATGATGGAGGGAAGGTCATTGGTGAAGCAGCTGAAGATGGTTGGGCCTAGGACACTGCCCTGAGGAACTCCTGCAGCAATGTCCTGGGGCTGAGATGATTGGCCTCCAACAACCCCTACCATCTTCCTTTGTGCTAGGAGAATTTTCCCCCTGATTCCCATTGACTTCAATTTTACTAGGGCTCCTTGGTGCCACACTCGGTCAAATGCTGCTTTGATGTCAAGGGCAGTCACTCTCACCTCACCTCTGGAATTCAGCTCTTTTGTCCAGGTTTGGACCAAGGATGTAATAAGGTCTGGAACCGTGAGGTCCTGGCGGAACCCAAACTGAGCATCGGTGAGCAGGTTATTGGTGAGTAAATGCCGCTTGATAGTACTATTGACGACACCTTCCATCACTTTGCTGATGATTGAGGGTAGACTGATGGGGCGGTAATTGGCTGGATTGGATTTGTCGTGCTTTTGTGGACAGGACATACCTTGGATACATTATCTGTAATGTATCCATGTTTGCTGATGATACAAAGCTAGGTGGGGAAGTAAGCTGTGAGGAGGACGCAAAGAGGCTGCAAAGGGATATAGACAACTTAAGTGAATGGGTGAAAAGGTGGCAGATGGAGTATAATGTGGGGAAAAGTGAAATTATCCACTTTGGTAGGAAGAATAGAAAAGCAGTTTTTAAAAGGTGAGAGACTAAGAAATGTTAGTAGTCAGAGGGATTTGGGTGTACTTGTACACGAATCACAGAAAGTTAACATGCTGGTCAAGCAAGCGATTAGGAAGGCAAATGGTATGTTAGCCTTTATTGCAAGGAGATTGGAGTATAAGAGTAAGGAGCTCTTGCTGCAATTATATAGGGCCCTGGTGAGACCACACCTAGAGCGCTGTGTACAGTTTTGGTCTCCTTACCTAAGGAAGGATATATTTGCCTTAGAGGGGGCGCAATGAAGGTTCACTAGATCGATTCCTGGGATGACCGGGTTGTCCTATGAGGAGAGATTGTGAGGAATGGGCCTATATTCTCTGGAGTTTAGAAGAATGAGAGGTGATCTCATTGAAACGTATAAAATTCATAGGGGGCTTGACAGGGTAGATGCTGAGAGATTGTTTCCCCTGACTGGAGAGTCTAGAACTAGGGGTCATAGTCTCAAGTTAAGAGGTCGGCCATTTAGGACCGAGATGAGGAAAAATTTCTTCACTCAGAGGGTTGTGAATCTTTGGAATTCTCTACCCCAGAGGGCTGTGGATGCTCAGTCGTTGAGTATTTGTACACTAAGGGAATCAAGGGATATGGGGCCAGGGCAAGAAAGTGGAGTTGAGGTTGAAGATCGGCCATGATCTTATTGAATGGTGGAGCAGGCTCAAGGGGCCATATGGCCTACTCCTGCTCCTATTTCTTATGTTCTTAAATTCTGCCGGGGCCTGGAAAGGCCAGGTCCCGGTCTTATGTCTGAGATTCCTGTGTTCTGGAGAGGAGTCTCTGCCCACCCATTACAAGCCCACTGATGTAGAGGGGGTGCAGACCACCACGCTAGGAGTTCCCATTTCCTCAGCCTCTAAAAGGCCTGATGCATCTTTGGAAGCCAGTATTCCGAGGAGGAAGAGTTGTAGCGGGCTCAGAATGGGCGGGAGTGAGGCCTACCTTCGGGATCTAGGCCTGGACCATAGCCTGGAAGAAAGGGAATTGATTATTTTTTAAATACTTTTATTGGCCCCCTTACAAAAAGGTCCAAGTAACAGGTTCATTCTTCTTTCCGGAGACACCAGACTTTCCAGCATGTGTAAGGTGGTGGGCACCTGAGATGCGCCCTTCGTGGCACCATGCGCATTTAATTGATAGGAATTCTCACTGACCTCCACATACTCCAGCAGGGTCAGCATCGGAGGTCCCTGAAGGGGGGAATAATCCTACCATCAGAGCAATGCTGGGCCCAAGTTTTATTTTTTCCATTTTCAATTTTTTCCCCATTTTTTATGGAATTGAGGGCAAATTATTGACCTGGTTAGGAAATTGGCTGAGAGGCAGGAGACAGAGAATAGGGGTAATGGGAAGGTATTCAAAATGACAGGATATGACTAGTGGTGTCCCACAGTGATCTGTGTTGGGGCCTCAACTATTCATCGTATTTATTAACGGCTTAGATGACAGGATAGAGAGCCACATATCCAACTTTGCCGATGACACAAAGATAGGCAGCATTGTAAGCAGTGTAAACGGAAGCAGAAAATTATAGAGATATATTAATAAATTAAGTGAATGGGCAAAACTATGGCAAATGGATAATCAAAAAGGCTAATGGAATGCTGGCCTTTATATCTAGAGGACTAGAATACAAGTGGGTAGAAGTTATGTTATAGCTGTACAAAGCCCTGGTTAGACCATAACTGGAGTACTGGGTCCAGTTCTGGGCACTGCAATTTAGGAAGGATATATTGGCCTTGGAGGGAGTGCATCTTAGATTTACTGGAATGATACCTGGACTTCAAGGGTTAAATTACGAGGAGAGATTACACAAACTAGGGTTGTATTCCCTGGAATTTGGAAGATTATGGGGTGATTTGATTGAAATATTCAAGATATTAAGGGGAACTGATAGGGTAGTTAGAGTGAAACTATTTCTGCTGTTTGGGGAGTCTAGGACTAGGGAGCGTAGCCTAAAATTTAGAGCCAGGACTTTCAGGAGTGAAGTTAGGAAACATTTCTTCACGCAAAGGGTGGTAGATGTTTGGAACTCTCTTTCGTAAATGACCGCTGATGCTAGCTCAATTGTTAGTTTTAAATCTGAGATTGATAGATTTTTGTTAACCAAATGTATTAAGGGATATGGGGCTAAGGCGGGTATGTGGAGTTAGGTCACAGATCAGCCATGATCTCATTGAATGCTGGAACAGACTCGAGGAGCTAAATGGCCTTCTTATTCCTATGTTTTGGTGTTTATTTTTGCTCAAATTTGAGGTTTTACTGTTTCTTTCAAAATTGTTCCAGAACCAAAAATCACTACTTATCCCTTCTAGGTAAAATCGGTTGTCACATGATAAAATCATCAAGAAAGTCACACGCTCGCTTCTCCAATCTTCATCGGCACCTCATCATTGCAAGCAGCTCCATCTCAATGTGCACGCAAGGCTCGTTACAGGGCTGTAGGTTGGGCGTGAGGCCATTGGCTAATAGATTATTTCTTTGGTTGCAAGCCAAGTCCTGCGCAGCCTATCCAATTGACAGGCAGCAGAAGTACAATCTGGTATTTATTTCAGAGAAACAGCACATTTCTTCAAGGAATGGTTGAAGTACTGGAGTGTAAGAGTATTGGGCTGCACTATCCTCTTTTTGGCAGTGTCTCAAATGCTGGTGCATGGAAGGTATGGTCTTGATACAAGGATAATTAGAACTTCTAATGTGATTAATAATGTGTACAGAAAGAATCAGCAGCACTCCCATCTCTACAGGGGTTCGTGATATATAGGGTTTTCACTGCTTAGTAAAACTTAAACTTCTACTGCAGTGTGGCTGTGCAATATTCATTCCTTGGTTCTGCTCAGCAAGGAATTATGGGCTTCCCTGTGGGTATAATTCTGACTTAGGCTTGCTCTTTCCAAGTGATGTTTTCTTCTTGGTCAACTTATGAGTTCTTCCCAATCCCACGTGAGGCAGAGTTCATTTTACTCTGCTATAAAACCAGAAGTTGAACTGAAAAATTTAAATAGACTGTTACCTCTGAGCTTGATCTGGCATTGAATGATTCATGTAACAGTGCTGAGCATTCACATGCCACTGTACATAATTGTTAAATACAATAAAAACTAATTGTTTGCTGATCCCTAGACCTGGCAAAATTCCATCTGGATCATTTGCATAGAAGCAGGACAACTTGATTCAGAAGTTGCATACAGGAAAATGAAAATGTAACCTTGTTATGAAAACACCTGTGAATGTTAAGAGTCTGATAATCATTTAAGGCATAGATCCCTGGAGATTTCCAAACATGGTCTAATCGTTACATAAACAATCTTAGTCAGAAGATGAGTGCTATGATTTGGTACTGTTTCATGCATCTCATTTGCATAGAAGTGAATTTCACACCCATGATTATTTAGATAGAAAAACAAATTCATTGTGTAAATGATTAAGTTGAGCCATCATCAGTGCACAGCAGTAAGTTAATTTCTTCCCACTGTAAAGTTATAGATACAGGTGATTGAATAGTTTGACCTGAGGTACTGGACTCTGATACAGAATCCACTTAGTCCCATTTCCCTGACCCATTCATTTTTTTTAGATATTTATCCACTTTTCTGGATTCTGCTTCCTGTTTTTGATGGGACATCCCATTTCGCAACAACCCTCCACGTTAAATAAATTAAAAGGGGTTAAATGTAAGATCATCACCAAAAGAAAGAAGGGAGAGGTTAGGAGTATTTTGTTTGACTCCCGACAATTGCTTCTATGAGGGAGGTGTAAGATTGTTTTGACTACTTTGGAAGCTTTATTTCTTTCCTCCCGAAAGCCCCCCCTCTCAAAACAGATAAAGTCATCAATACCTGCTGTTGAATCTCACAGGACCATCTCAGATTTTAGACCCATAAGCTTGTCGTCTGTTCGTGGCTGTTCTTAAAGAGACACAATGTGATATAGATTAATGGTCTATTTATTTCAAATCTACTTGGATTACAAAAAAGTCTGTTGATTTTCTTGGCTTGTATGTTTTGTGACTGATATCAGGCCTTCATTTAATCATATTTTTCACAGCTGTGTAAATAAAAAAAAAGGAAGGAAAGTTTGATTCACTTAGACTAAGACAGAAATATGGTTGAGGAGAGCTGCAGAATCTGGGATACTATGAAGACATTAATTGCAGCTTTACTACTAGCTGAGGACTCAGCTGTGTGATGCTAGGAGAGTTTAAATGCAGTAACTCCAGCACTAGGTCAGGATATGACTTGTCAGGGGAACGATAAACAGTTGCTCATAAAAGAACAAGGGAAGATCCCTATTTACACACATTGTTGTTCTTTTAATGAGAGACTGCTGTCATCTGCTGGAGCAAGATCTCTACTGCTGCTTCAGCGTTTTATTAAGGTGACCTTGGTGAGCTTCATGAGTCACATAATGGAATAATTAGTCATTCCAGTTCTTTTGGATACGGTTTCTATTTAACACAAGCATGGATTTTAGACTATTACCATCAAAACTAAGAATTGTCAATGAGAAGATTTGACAAAATGTTAAATAATTTTTGAAAAAATTGAAATCCAGTATTTGTCATTTATCCAATATCTTTACCAACTTAAGAATGATGTTTAATATATTAGGCAGAAGGACGGCCAATACTATCATCGACTCAATAGACTTTGACGTGAACAGGAAGAGGTGATTTTAACTTTCGGTGGACAGAGCAATCGTGGCACCCACCTGATGTCCTTGGCGAGAGGCCTGAGACATTTTAATGGTTGGACCTCATTTACATGGGATTACTGAGCGACAAGCATTTAACCAGCGTTCGGAAGAAGCTCGCCAATCGTGGGGGGGTGGGGGGGTGGATATCTGGCAATCTTGCAGCTGTTCCATGGAGCCAAGCCAGAAGTTGGCGGTTAAAAGGGCAGGAGGCAATTGGGGGGCAGAACACAAGGACTGAGAACAGGCTGGAAGATTTCAGTGGCACAACTTATTTTCTGGGGGCGCCTGAAAGTGGCATGCAGCGGCCCCTTTGAAGCTCTACACCTAGTACCAATGGGCGGGGGTACCTGATAATTGCGCCAGGGTCCTATGTATGTCATAGGACTCCAATTTGCAAACCTCAGTGAGGCACCCACCTGAAACAGGTGGGCGTTCTGGCCACCCTTTTCAAGGCCACAAAATGTGGCTGGCAGTATAAATCTATCTTGGGCTATCAAGTATAATATTAAATGAAGTAAGTTCAGTGCTACGATTTTCAGAGCACTACTACCCATTCCCACTGGCAGAGGCAGTGAAAACCAGGGCCAATGTGTGATTTATTCACTTCATTTGATGAGGTTTTAGCTGCTGTGTGTCTGTTCTTCAGTGCTAATTAATTAAAAATGTACAACAGAAATAGAGGACTTTTTAGATTTTAATTGAGAGAATATTATTACTAATAAAAGAAAATGGATATTTCCGCACCCAGATACGCTTTCCATAAATATGCCATTGATGACAAACACCAGATAAATGTACATTGTGGATCATTTCTTTGATGGCGGGTCTTGTTTTCACTGAAGAAGACTGTTTTTTGCTGGGAGGTTGTGCCAGAGGAAAAAAGCAGAAGAGCTACAATAAATTCCTGTAAGAAATGTATTCCTTGTATCAATTGAACTTCTAAAAAGGATAGTATTGCTATAATTTACTGTCATGACTTTTGTGTAAAATATTATAAATGTTTGAAGAATTATGCCACCTGTTTTTTGACACTGTGGGACAATGGCTGGGCGCTGATTTGGATTGCTTTCTAGGTGGAAAAGAATCCATTCCCACAATTGTTAGCCTTCATTGTATCAATTCAGAAAATGAAATTACTGTGGAGAATGTGTGTAAGATCTTGAAAGTTTGCTTCTGATGGGGTTAACCAGCATACAGAAGTAATTAAACTTCTTTGTATTGCCTGTGGTTGAATTCCCTGCTAAGTACCTAATGAACATCCAGACTTATGAGATCATGTAGGTACTGAGAGGACTCAAAATAAATTTAATTGGTAGGGAATTTGCAGCAAAATGTTAGATGAACACATTTATAGGCTGAGGATCAGATGAGTGACTATCCGAAAAATTATTAATGTAACATCATTGCGGTACAAATCTATCTTGGGCTATCAAGTATAATATTAAATGAAGTAATTTTTTAATGACTGTAAAACAAGATGCAGAACTTGAGCCATATATGCCAACCTACAAAACCTGGAAAATCAAACAGCTCCAAAAAAAGCTGACAACTCAAAAAAAACAATCCACAACTATAAAACAGCCCTGAATACACACCAATCATCAAAGCCATTGCTCCGTGGCAATTATATAATTTAAACTCCTTTTTATTACATTAGATTTCAGGATTTTGATTTGTATTTTGGAATCATTTTCTGTAATTCAGATGTTTTTTCTGTGTAAACTATGATTTAGTGGCCTGCAGTTTTCTCCTTGGGTGCAGCCCAGAAGTTAGACGCGACAATGCGCCCAATGTTGCACCCGTTTTGCCGATTATCAAGTTACGGCCAAGTATCCTCCCATTCTCACCAGAATACACTCAAACTTAAAATGGGTGTAAATCAGCATTAACAATAGGAGCCCAAGGAAAGCTCCGAACCCACACCATGTTTTTCTTCTTTAAGTATGAAAATATATGATTCAACATATTTAAATATCATTCATGCACATCAGGCGCAGCATGTTTAAAATCCTGCAATCGGGGAAGCTTTTAAATTTTTAATTCTATAAAAATCCATTCAAAGAAATGGAAAATACAGAACAGGTCTCAGTGAGGATAAATTAAAAAAGAATGCTCAAAAAATTGCAATTTAACATCGGAAGAATGACTCAAATGGTCGTTTTGATGGAGGGATGCAAAAGATCGAGGAGACTTTGGGCCTATTGTAGGTACATACATAACTTACTTACGCCCAAGTTCCACGATCTTTTAAGCCACGTAATTGGTTTGCACCCAGGTTACAAGTCTTTCATGCGCACAAATGTGAAGGAAACTCTAGACCAATGACCTTACGTATGCATAGTTGCCAGCACGCGCACGCACACACACACCTCCCCCCCCCCCCCCCCCCCCACAAGATTTCCTGGTCCACAAGGCTTTTACCTTACTTAAGGAGAGCTAACTATTCAGAAAAGCAAAAACAGAGCTGTACTCTGCTATTAATAATATGAAATATGTTTCTGCATACTTGTTGGCCTCTGGAGTTAATTTATTCCATAAAAGGGCTGTTATGAGTTGAGAACTGCACTCAATATTGTCTTATGCCTGAAAAGCAGAACTGTAATTCAATAAGGTCCCACATAAGAGACTGTTAACTAAGATAGAAGCCCATGGAATCGAGGGAAAAGTACGGACTTGGTTAGGAAGTTGGCTGAGCGAAAGGCGACAGAGAGTAGGGATAATGGGTAGGTACTCACATTGGCAGGATGTGACTAGTGGTGTCCCACAGGGATCTGTCTTGGGGCCTCAATTATTCACAATATTTATTAACGACTTAGATGAAGGCATAGAAAGTCTCATATCTAAGTTTGCCGATGACACAAAGATTGGTGGCATTGTAAGCAGTGTAGATGAAAACATAAAATTACAAAGGGATATTGATAGATTAGGTGAATGGGCAAAACTGTGGCAAATGGAATTCAATGTAGACAAATGTGAGGTCATCCACTTTGAATCAAAAAAGGATAGAACAGGGTGCTTTCTAAATGGTAAAAAGTTAAAAACAGTGGATGTCCAAAGGGACTTAGGGGTTCAGGTACATAGATCATTGAAGTGTCTTGAACAGGTGCAGAAAATAATCAAGAAGGCAAATGGAATGTTGGCCTTTATATCTAGAGGACTGGAGTACAAGGGGGCAGAAGTTATGCTGCAGCTATACAAAACCCTGGTTAGACCGCACTTGGAGTACTGTGAGCAGTTCTGGGCACCGCACCTTCGGAAGGACATATTGGCCTTGGAAGGGAGTGCAGCGTAGGTTTACTAGAATGATACCCAGACTTCAAGGGTTAAATTACGAGGAGAGATTACACAAATTGGGGTTGTATGCTCTAGAGTTTCGAAGGTTAAGGGGTGATCTGATCGAAGTTTATAAGATATTAAGGGGAACAGATAGGGTGGATAGAGAGAAACTATTTCTGCAGGTTGGGGATTCTTGGAGTAGGGGGCACAGTCTAAAAATTAGAGCCAGACCTTTCAGGAGTGAGATTAGAAAACATTTCTACACACAAAGGGTGGTAGAAGTTTGGAACTCTCTTCCGCAAACGGCAATTGATACTAGCTCAATTGCTAAATTTAAATGTGAGATAGATAGCTTTTTGGTAACCAAAGGTATTCAGGGATATGGGCCAAAGGCAGGTATATGGAGTTAGATCACAGATCAGCCATGATCTTATCAAATGGCAAAGCAGGCACGAGGGGCTGAATGGCCTACTCCTGTTCCTATGTTCCTATGTAATAGAAGTCATCGGACAACATTCTGTTCTTAATCAGGTGCTTGGTTAGACTGCATCTAGAGTACTACGTCCAGTTTTGTCGTCTCACAGGGTAGATGATATAGTGGCCTTGGAAAAGGTTCGGAGGATAGCTACAAGAATGAGTCCCTGCGTAAAGAACAGTAAACAGGAGGAGCTGTAGGAAGTCACTTGTCATGATGCTTCAGGGGCAGGCTTGATGGACCAGCTGCTGGTCCAGAATTTTTTGTAAAGGAACTGTATGAACTGTGTGGAAGCAGTCATTTCTAATTTTGTTTTGCTGTGTGCAGTTAGTTTGTTCATACCCTGGTATTTCTCATTCATTCACACATTCAACAGCCACAAGGTCTTACATCATTATAAAATAACTAAACAGTATTTCCAGCAGGTTAACAATCCAAAGTCAGAGAATACATCAGGTAAAGGGTAACCATTTGTGCATGTCTGCCAATGAATGCAGCCTGTGAATTATATGGTTTGTGTATGGCCTCGCCCCTCCCTATCTCTGTTACCTTCTCCAACCCTCTGAGATCTCTGCGCTCCTCCAATTCTGGCCTCTTGCGCATCCCTGATTTCCATCGCTCCACCATTGGCGGCTGTGCCTTCAGCTGCTTAGGCCCCAAGCTCCGGAATTCCCTCCTTAAACCTCTACGTCTCTCTACCTCTCCTTTAAGACGCTCCTTAACACCTATCTGTTTGACCAAGCTTTTGGTCACCTGTCCTAATACCTCCTTATGAGGCTCGGTGTCAAATTTTGTTTGATAACGCTCCTGTGAAGCGCATTGGGACATTTTACTATGTTAAAGACACTATATAAATACAAGTTGTTGTTGTTGTTTATGTTCCAGTGAACTCCATTATACACATTATATGCTGAAAATCAAATATGTTTTCTGGTTGCCAGAGTTGAGGTATTTGAAAGCAGGATAAGCTGTGTTGGTAACAGAGGAGCCTGTATCTGAGAATACAACAAGTTGCTTTCATGATGGACGAGCTGGTACAATATTCATCTGTCTGATGTCTGGATACAGTAACCTAACAAATGACATACATCTTCCAGACAGCAGTTATCTCCCATAGGTAGCCTGTGTTATACACACTCCTTTTTACTTTCCATGTTCTGTGTATTGTGGAGACATTTTCAGCAGGAAAAAGATTATTATTGCCTTGCAAACCTTTGCATTCAGAAAACAAAAGCTTTCTGTTAAAATATCTTCAATAAAATTCGATAAAATTTCTAATTGAAATCAAATGTTTTGATGTGGAAACATTCTTTTAGAAAGTGGTATGTAAACGAGATCCTGGGCATGAAAGATACTGCAATGTTATGTACTCAGGGATGTGGTCTTACACCTAACTGATCCACAAAGCAAATAATTTCTGCATGGGCTCAGTTCAATTTTGTACCTTCGGTGGCATTAAACTAACTTTCCTTCACTTAGGCAAAAGATCATCACATCTTGTAGGTGCTGCTTTGGACCCGTGAAAGAAATGTGGTAACACGCTGTCACTGGCAGTTTCATTTCTCGACAGTAACCTATTGTTCTTAAAAGGTAGAGGAAATAGTTGAAAAAAATACTTTAAGCGCATTATCTGCTTAGCAATTGAAATTGTGCAAAGTGCTACCATAATTCTCAAAGGTTTCAGTGCAGTTGCTGCATGCTGTGTGTATGTAAAGTACAAGCATATGTTGTGATTGTTCTATAAGCGAAAATGTTAAATGTAATTTGCTTCAGTGTTGTTTCGTTTACTGAGCTAACACCTTTTTAAACCCTTTTATGGCTCCCTTTTGGGTAGTTGGGTAATTTTTAAAATCTTATCCTTTATTTCTGTACCACACAAATTTCAGTTAATCTGTGTTTCACCAGTGCTGACAGTGAGCTTGTGAATTGGATGGCATCTACTGACTAAGGGCACACTGCTGTACGGAGTTCAATGTAATGATGTACCATTATCACTGTGCTGCATGATTCTATCACATGTATGACAACACTATAACTTGTAAGGCTGTTAAAAAATTATCTAAAAGGCACATGAGCAAATAATAGCAACTGCTGTTTGCCTACATGATAACAATTTATAAGTAATTGATCTTCACTCAGAGGGTGGTGAACCTGTGGAATTCTCTACCACAGAAGGCAGTGGAGGCCAAGTCATTAAATATATTCAAGAAGGAGATAGATATATTTCTTAATGCTGAAGGGAGCAAGGGATAGGGGGAAAAAAGCAGGAACAGGGTACTGAGTTAGACGATCAGCCACAATCATTTTGAATGGCGGAGCAGGCCCGAAGGGCCGAATGGCCTACTCTTGCTCCTATTTTCTATGATTGGATGTGAAATGCTGTGAGATGTCCTGAGGATGTGATCAGTTGCTATATAAATTCAAGTTTGTTCTTTCTTTACAATCCCCTAGAAAAACTGTTCTTAGTGCTTTTTTGTCACTTGAAGCAAACTAAGTATTAATTGTGAACAGTTAAAGTTGCCATGGTGCTTTTTTCTGTATTTCATTAAACTTCTAAAATTTTGTGATTTGTGTGTTGTGTTGAACAGACATTTTAGTAATTCACTGAATGACTCAATTATGCATCTATATAAAGTTTGTAGTAGTAATGATTATTTGATTCATACCCAAGTGTTTATGTCTTTGTGGTTGAAATATTACCTTTTATTACCTCAGAGTTTACATTTCAACATGTGAAGATATCAAAACTGGAACAATTGTGCCCAGTTTTGATGCCAGAAACAATTACACCCTGTGCAGCAAAACTTAGGAAGAGGTAAATGCACGGAACTACTTGACCTAGTCAGTGTAACTCAAACCTGTTTGAAAACTTGTTTCATTGTTGCAGATTTTTAAAAGATAAACGTGGTTCAATAAAAAGTAAATCTGTTTTCTCATTTCTGCATCTTATTCCTCTTTAATCCCATTGATGCACAACACATTGTTGCATTTTATCAGAACTTTTCCACCAAGACCAAAGTACCATCAGTGTATTAGCCAACTGCATGATTATATATCCATCTACTGAGATGAGATAATCTCAGTACTGTACTTTAGTTTAACCATGATTGCCTTGTCAGTCAACCCACCAAAACATGGCTTGGAATTATCTGAATTGCGGCACTTTGGGGTAAAACAGTGGATGGAATCGAGGCCAAAAGACATTGGCCCGTAAATTGCTCGGAGCAGCGAACCAACAGTACTCACCGCTCCATAAATAACTTACCGTGGTCTTTACTGCGGACACTTCCTCTAATAGGAAGCAGAGAAGAGCCCAGCGTTAGTTCAAGCGAAGCTAGGACCTGTGGGAGAAGTGAGAGGAGCGATCTCTCCCCTTGACAAATCAGATTGCAGCATTCTTGACAACCTGCTAACAGTTTTTGCAAGCTGGAACGTAAAATCCAGGAAGTGAAAGGTACAACACTAAAATCATTTGTAAAAACAGTTACAGACAGCGAAAAAAAGAGAGGGTAAGAAATAATGGAATTAAATAAGAGATAGAAGGAAGAAGTAAAAAAAAAAAAATTTTAATGACCAAAAACTATTAAAATAAAGAGTAATGAGACTCCACGTGTTTAAAAGTTAATGTTTAGTTGTTTGGCCATCATTAAGACTTAGTTTAGACCTGATATCTGTTTTGTGGCAATATTAGTTTCTTTCCAGCTGGGTAGAAGAGCAAGTTGGCACTGGGCCATTGATTCTGTTGATTGCAGCCAGCGATATCCCTTCAATGAGAAGCTGTTATATCGCCGGCGAACCAGGAGGAGCAAGTTCTGGATTTCTGCGTTTGACTGCGCATGTGTGAACTTGCTCCTCGGTTTCACCTCTAACAACTGTGAGCGCTGTTGAGCTCGCCGTTCTTTTTCAAGCAATTTCTGGCCCGTTCTATTAAATGAGAGAAGAAAGAGCTAACCGGCTTCAATCTATCTTAGTGATCTGTCTGTTGAAGAGATTATGTTTAGACTTTTGGGCATCAGAAAGTTTGTACTTAAAATGATGTGCATCAGAGAGGATTTTGAAAATTCGGATATTGGGTAGAAGAGAGTTTTCATTTACTGCTGCTGCCTTTTTACTACACCAAAAGATGCAATATCAATTTTTTTTTCACTGTGAACATGAAGCCACATTTTTTCTGCCTGCTCACATCTGGGGAAGGTAGAGCTTCACAAATGCATAGCCAAACACACAGCAGCTTCTGAGAGCCAAAGATATTTCTGCAAATTGAAACAAGCTCTAAAAAAGAAATTTCATTTTAAAAACATCTTAAGACAGAATTGGCCGGCAGTCATTTAGAGCACAAGGTTGCAGAAAGTTTTTGTTTAAAGTACCAGGCAGCAAGCAGCACATTCAAGTTATTATGGTCGATTTTGCTCTATCTGTGCTCCCTGGGAGCCTGACAGACACAGCGTAGCTGAGGTGTGCTGGATGATCCTGTGATTTTTCGGTTCCAGGCTATTTGCATGGCCTGTGTGCACTCCCATCCCCAGGCCCATTCCTGGCCTAGCATTGGAAAGTAGGGCTGGAACATTCCTAGCTGGAATATTCTCCAAGAGGGAGGGGAGGAAAGAGGGAAAGTACCTGCACAATCTTCTTGGATGGCTTCTCTTCAGTCTTTGGGCTTGCCCCAGGACCCCCACTGTCCGTCCACCTTGCAGAGGTCCCAGGGCCTGGTACTAGATTTCTTCAGGAAGCCACTGCTGGGATGCCCAACTGAAAAGGTGAAACTTAAACTAAGTTTTTGAGAGTTGAGAGTGCTTAAGGATGTTTCCAAAATTTGCTGTCACATATAGACTACTTCACATCTTGTTCTAATTGTCTCGGTTTTCTTTAATAGTTGTGGGGTTTTGAAATAAAGCTGTCAGTAAGGAAGAAATTAATATTCCAAAGGTTATCTGCCATTTTTTAAATGAACGAGCTCATATTCCATTCTTTTCTGACATACAAAAAACTTTCAAAACGTTAATCAATATATGCATTAAAATGTGTCATTCTTTTTAAACAAATTTATTTATGCCGTAACTGAATGACAGTTACTCTGATTTGCATTATATTTTACATGAATCATAGACTGATACAACGCAGAAAGAGACCATTCGGCCCATCATGCCTGTGCCGGCTGTACCAATTAAGGAGATAATTTTGGAATTCAACCTTTAAACTTGTAAATTTCTATATTCTCTTACTAAGTTCAGTTGAAAATTCTGTACTATATTCTGCTGGATGTTGAGTAATTCTGCTTTGACTGTCACGAAATAGAGATACATTTCCAATCCTTGCAACTCCATACCGTTAGGGAAAATTGCTGCATAACTATGTTTCTAAATCAAGACATTTAACTTTATGCTTCAGGCCCCAACATTAGAATCATATAGGAAGTGTAGTGCAATACTCAAAGCTTTCCTCATTGGATCCATAATGTTACCTTAATCAGTGCTCAAGGTTTCCCCTTTGGATGTTCCTGGTTACGCTGTTACATTTTGTAGACCTTCTTATCATTTTGGGTTCTACTGAATCCATCGTGAACAAAATAGTTATCAATGGATAATGTGTAGGCTGCTTCCTGTCTGAGCGAGCGTGACTGCAAACAAAGTTGTGTATCACATGTTTGAATTGAGCAAAAAACTCAAAATTCTTTAGAAACGTTTCTAGTTTGCAATATGCTGGGATGCCTTTGTTTGTAAGGGCTTATTTTCAGAAAGAAAGACATGAGCAACATTCCCTCTCCGGACAAAGATATCACAAGTAAAATCAATGACTTTATTATAAATGAGATGGACGCCTAGACAGGCTCAATGGGCTCAACATAAATTCCCAGAGATGCAGAGTGTTTATCCAAGCATGCAAAGAGAGACTGGGGAAGAGATTTGTGAAGCAGTAACAATCATTATGAGGGAGCTAATGGACCCAAGGGAGGTACCAGTAGATTAGAAACAGGCTAACGTGATCCCCATATTCAAAAAGGGTGACAAAAGAGATACAGGAAACTACAGACCCATCAGTTTTACTTCCATTCCATGTAAAATAATGAAATCAATTATTCAGAGTAAACTTTAGGATTTCTGTATACCAATAATCCACTTAACAGCAGTCGGCATGGACTCAGAAGGGGAAGATCCTGCCCACTTCCTCGATTTCTTTAAGGAAGTAACAACCCAAGTTGACTTTGGTAAACACTATGATGAGGTGTATGCAACTCAAATTCCAAAAGGCTTTTGATAAAAGTTCCACACAAAAGACTGAGTTCTCATTGGAGGAGTTAGGTTGGAGTGGGGAGAAGACTGAGTGGGGTGTTTAAGGAATTGGTGCTGGGACCCCTACTGTTTTTAATTTACATAAATGATGTAATTTAATTCAGAAATTCAATGCAAACTGATCAAATTTGAAGATGATACCAAAATAAGAGGGCATTGAAATGAGAGGAGGCAGCTCAGAAATTACTGAACGTGTTGGACAAAATATGTGAGTGGGCAGTACAATGACAGACGGAATTTAATGCAGAAAAGTGTAAAGTGCTGCACGTAGGTAACAATAATAAACAACACGTATATTTCACACATGGTGTTGAAGTAGATAAGGAAGAAGTGGAAAGAGACCAAGGAGATTGACCCTAAACATATCCAACCAACACAGAGCAGCACTCAACAAAGCCAATAGGATGTTGAGCTACATAGCCAAAATAGTAGAATATAAATCAGAGGAGGTAATAATCAAACTGTAAAATGCTGTAGTCAGACTGTGCCTTGAATATTGCATTCAGTTCTGACCACCAAGAAATGAGATAGACGTTCACAGCTGGAGGCAGTCCAGAGAAGAGCTTATAGGCTGATCTCCAGTTACGATGGCCTGAGGCATGAGGAAAGACTAGAGAAACATGGGCTTTTCAGCTTAGAAATGAGGCATCTGAGATGTGATCTTGTAGAGGTATATAAGAATATTACATAGTTTGATTAAACTGTGGAATATTACTTTAGATGTGGATGTAGAACTTGGAGAAGCATTCAAACTAGTAAAAGTTAACTTTAGGACTGATGTCACAAAACTCTTCACACAAAGAGTGATCAACATGTGAAGTAAACTTCCAGGTAGAGTAGTGGAGGCAAAAACCTTGGAATAATTTACAAAGTGATTGGATGCTACAATGGAGGTGCTAGGATCTTTCTGGATCAATGAACTAAGATGGGCCGAATGGCCTTTCTCATCCGTAGTTATCCTGTGTCAGTTTCAAATTATATTATCTATAGCTGTATTGCCCTAAATATATTTGACCTGTGTTAAAAGGAATCTGGCCGAGTCAGTTCTTGGAAGGAAGACCATTTAGAAATACCAAGTGCTATAGGAGAGCTCCCTAATAGCTCAGTGGCTGAATACACCACCTGATGTATTGAGCCATGATAATCCATAGAAATAATGGATTGAGATTTAGTTTTCTCCTGGTAGCAGTTCAACTGCTATATCAAAACATCCTTTTTTTGCAATGCACTAGTTCTGGCTTCTGGAGTATGTCACATGCATTTTGTCTGATATCCTCTTTCCTTCCTGGTTTATCTTCTAACTTCAGCTAACACCTTGAACACATTTATACTATACTTATTTTAATTGTCACAACCACTTTCAGAGTCCTCTATGAATTGAGTGCCAATGCAATCTATCATTTTTATTGAAAGGCATCATTCTCTTTCAATTTCTACTGGACATGTGAATTAAAATTGCTAAGAGATAAAATCGACATTCTAAGCGAGAATCTCCCATTATATCTTTACCAAGCGTAAGACATTACTTCAAACAATCTAGCCCACTTAATCCAGGGGGCAGGAGCTGCTTCTCATGGAGGAAATAAGTGAGGAATGGACATAGACGAGATAGGGGAGAAACTGCAGCATGACATGGGAGCATAGCTAGAATGGATAGGAGACTGGAGGGGAGATCAGGACCAAAAGAACAGGTGGTAATGGCAGAGGCAGCTGCATGGATGTTTTCAATCTTAGAGATTAAGAAATCCATAAGCTCCTCACCTTCAACATTGGAGGTGAGGGTGGAAAGGGTAGGGCAGAGGCGTTTGAGGAGATGGTTAGTTATGGAGAAAAGGAGCAAAGGATTCTCTTGCCTCCAGGATGATCCTGGATAGTAGGTGGTTTTTGGTTGAAGACAGCAAGGCAGGGTAATACTTGATATTGTCAAGCCAAATTTATTAATGGATGATCAGACTCAATGTACAGCAGTTATGCTCAAATTTATGGCCTTCTGACTCGAGGGAAAGAAGATGAAGAATATACTGGATGAATAGCAGGGATGAGAGATTTCATCCTCTATGGACACTGTCTCAGGCTGAACCAGCATGTTCGACCCTGAGCTGAGTTTCAGACCCCAAATTCTCTCCATCACAAAGACCACTTGCTTCCACTTCCACAGTATGTCCTGCCTTTGTCCTTACCTCAGCCGTTCTACCACTGAAATCCTAATGTATGTCTTTATCACTTTCAAAATAAACAGTTCAATGCTCTCCTTACTGGCCTCCCATCTTCCATCTAAATTTAAAACTCTCGTCCTTGTATTTTAGGAGTCTCATAAATACAGGTCTTGGAACTAAAGGTCATTGAATGTTATCCAAATTTTTTAAAATTGAGTGAAACATGATCCCACGAATCATAGACATTGGCAGTGCAGAAAATGTTATGATGTGGAGATGCCAGTGATGGACTGGGGTGGACAAATGTAAGGAATCTTATTATCAAATTTGTTGGACTCTAACCTGGTGTTGTAAGATTCCTTACAGAAAATGTTAAACAGGTTATGCATTACTAGCCATGTTCCTTTTAATAAGGAACTGCTAATTTAAATAAGGAAGGGCCATCATGAATGAAAAAGCAATGACCATACCTCAAATCTGTTGGTATTCTTTGAGGAGGTAGTTCAGTTAATTGGTGAGGGCAATTTAGTGGACTTAATTTACTTAGATTTTCATATTTCAGATAAGATTACACAGATGAGTCTTTCAACAAGAAATTGAAGGTAAATTAGTACATTGGATTAAAATCTGTTTTTAGCAATAGAAAATAGGTGATGATAAATGGGTAAAACTCTAGCCAGAGGGCAGTGACTAATAGAGCTCCACAGGGATCCATTATAGATTCCCTGCTGCTAATAATCTTAAATGATTTGGAAAAAGGTATTTCTTTCAGTATTATAAAGTTATCTGGTGACAACCAATTATATCGCTAGTTGACAAGTATGAGACTTTAAAAAAATTTGGGGGTCAATTTTAGGATGGCCGAGCGGGTGCGTCAGTGGCAGGGGGGTTCCTAAAATTGGGGAATCCCGGAGTGGGTCCAGAGCCCAGATCAAATAACCTTTTCTCATTCTTAGGTTCTTTTGACCCATCAAATGAACAGTCTAATAATGATGTCAAATGGATAGGTGTGTATAACCCAGTCAAATAGGCAGGCTTAAATAACCCCCTCAAATGGGAAGGCTCAGACATCCCCTGTTAAATGGGAAAATGTGGATAGGCCAGTCAAATGGGAAGTCTCAGACAATCCCCATCAAATGGGAAGGCTCAGATAATTCCATCAAATGGGAAGGTGCAGAAAACCCTGTCAATGGCCAAGCTGCTGACCTTTTCGGTACTCACAGACTGATAACCCTTCAAGTGGACAGTCTGGTAATCCAGCATGATCTTCTCTGATAAACACTTCGTGGCCTTTTACTTTTGGATCCTCTCTCAACTTAGTAAAAATATACATTGCTTCCCAAGCGTTTACTTATTCACAAGGCCGAATTCGCTGCAATGGTAATATTGACGATGGACGCCATAAGTTAGACCGTTGGGCTTCCCGATCTTCCAGTGGCAAATTTATGCCACAATTTGGTGAGGAACTGATTAGAATACGCTGCAGCGAGCATAGTGGTGAATCTGAAGCGCCGCTGCCAATGTATTGATCCCATCGCCAAAGTGACTCACTCCAGAGAATAAAGGAGCAGAAGAAAGATCACCTTTTCCTGATTTATTTACCAAGAAACAGAATTATATGAGACAATTAAAATTCTAGTTATGCTGCCATGTTGGACTATGAAGATTTTACTGTATTCACCATCTCGTTTTTTCTCTCATTTTAATAATTGCAAAGTGCCCGACATTTTAATAGCAGATCATGTCACCTGGAACAGTCACTGATTTTTTGAATATGTGAAGCACAGAGAGATTCTGATTTTTCAGTGTAAGCAGATGCAAAATATTGTGATTATAAGTAGGCAGCTCACAGTCTTACCATTTTCTTCACACCCTGTTCTAAATTGGAGCCATCATCCATATACAGTGCGTGTATTTGCAGTCCAGACAACTAATAAATACAATTACAATTGAGATTAGTAAACCGTCCATGCATTGCTTTGGGACTCACACTTGCAAATGACAACAATCATGTGGCGTTGGAATTCACCTCCTCTCACATTAAATCACATTAATTCACATTCTCGTCATTTTCACATCGTTAAAATTAGAACAGTTTTGTAACCAGTACATCAATTTACTTTCTGTTTTTTTTGTCTTTTGGCATGACGCCGAAACTACTTGGTTCCTTAAATACAAATCCATAAATCACGCCACTGCCAGGTCTCCAACATCATTATTTTTCAGTCTAAGTGGCAGCCAGGTGAAGAATGGCTTAAATGCAGCAAGTTCGCTATTGATTTTAATGGGGGCAGGGCTGTTTTCATTGAGGGGTAATGGTTGAGAGGTGCAAAAGTCTTAGCAAATTATGGTGTGGCGTAAGTAATGGCATAAGTCACTCATGCCATAAATTCCTGGAATTTCTGCACCATAATAATGGTGTACGCCGTAGTTTTCAGCAAAATCAAGCCCACAATTTTCATACATCCAACACTGCTAGAAATCATCATGCAGGCTATTGTACACAAGATATAGGGGAAGTATAACGACTGATGCCAGATCCATATACACAAAATGGCAGCTGATGTTCCAATATAAATCTTCCATAATTTGTAGTTTTTAAGGCTACTTTCATTCTGTGACTATTTTATACCATAAGACAAACAGTCAAATAAATACAGTTTTAATGCATCTGAAGCAGCATTAGAGCAAATACATACAAACATAGGAAAACGGATAGGAAAAGGTCCATCGAGCTTGTCCCATCCAGGCATGGTGACACTTCCACACACAGTCACCCCCACTCTCCCCCTCTGTGCAGCCATTCAATGTCTTGTGAGAGGTGAAAAAACCTTCGAGCCAATCTTGTTGAGCTGAGTAGTTTTGGGCATCAGCCCATTAAAAATACGCTGGTATTCCTCAAATGCACCCAATATTGCAAATTTATTGAACAGCCAATACTTCAATCAAAGAAATGGCCTCTTAAATATCAGATGGATCATTTTGTGATCTTTGTGTGACATTGTTATGCTTGAAAGAGTTAATTTCTAATCCTGTGCTCTGTAGTTGCTTTTTCTCCTCTGCTACATTGGGATTTTCAGATTATTACATTTCACTGAAAAACAGGCAAAACGTTGTCACTTCAAAGCATTGTTCAGCAGCATTGGCTCCTAAATATTTTTTTTTCACCTTTGATCCTTCGTGATAATCTTACTTGAAGCTGACATCTGCCTTATTACAGACAGATCGTGCATTAGTTCAATCCCAGTTCTACGATCATCTGGATTTTTATTTTGTAGCAAGCGGGATGGTATTTCCAGGCTTTCCTTGATAAAAAAAAATGTGCATTTGAACAGGAAAGAATGGCAAAATAAGCAGCAATAAGAAAAGAAAAAACAGCTTCAAAGACTGACACAAATATACTTCTACATAGTTTTACTGTTTACATTCTGCCTGAAAGATAAGAAATCAGTGATGCACAGGCAGCATCCCTATTGCTTTATTGTCATAGTATATCATTTTTATACAAGCAATCTCTTTTAGTTTTTGTGTTCTTGAAGAGAGGCATCACTGTGAGGTAGATATAACATAAAGGCATCTTAACAGTTTACCTCTGTAGATTTCTCTATTGGCTTCTTGCCAGATTAAAAAGCTTCAAAAATATTTTTTTTATTTGTAAAATATGACTCATACTGTTCTTTAAAATTGAATATATTGAAGTTTAATGCTGATTTTGAAAAGCTATTTCATGGAATTTAAGAAAAATGAATGGTGTTCTGTCCTCCGATTTAAATTTTCCATTTTGATTTCCAGTTTTTCACACATAGCTAACACACAGAGCTGTCTGTTTGAGCTTCCATACCCTGAGGAAGTACTGTGGTAACATGATATATGGAACAGCACAGTGATTCTTTTCAAGGAGCTGGTAGGCAATGGTTAATGTTATGAATGTAAAATTCATCTCCTCGTCTAATGCTGCCAGCAGCTTATGGCAGTGTGACAAAAAATTACAGGTATGGAAGTGACTTGAAATGCTGAAGATTAAAGAAACAGTATCCTTTTTGTTACTTGTCACAGACTTTCCTTTAAAATTCTAAAAATTAAGCCGCCTAATTTATCAGCGAACCCCATTTGCCTTTATTTAAATATTCTGTGCATTGAGATGTAACATTTCTGAAGTACATCATGCCCAATTACTGTCAGCAGAATGATGTTAGCTGCCCAAATTTCCAGGTGTATCATATAAACAGCCCATATTGCCCAGAGCTGCATTCCACATGATTTTCTACATGACTAATGCAAGCATTGTCTGGATTTCTACCAAAGCACAACAATCAACAATTGTGGTAACAGTTTAAAAGGAAACACTGTGTCTGCGCTGTTGGGGCCAGTTTATTCCATTTCTAGAAATTCTGCCTCCCAGTTTCAGTTCACAGCAGCAAAACTAGATAAATGCCTACATTTTAATTGGTAGGCCAGTACAATAAATTGAAATGGCCTGTAAAAAATAACTCTGGAGAAATAATTACAGAATTTCAAACCTATGGCAATGTACCATTACTTTTCTTTTTAAGAAAATGAATTCCAATATAAACTTATGAAGGCCAAGAAATAAGATATCTCAAATAATCAATCACCCTGCATATATGCAGTCAATCAGTCAGTAATCTATAGTGTGTGAAGAAGACGTTAAGGAAACCCTAACATGCATAAAATTAACACTGAGGGACATTTGTAAGGAAATTAGAAGATTGAAACAGTAATAAATATAGCACAGTTTAAATACAATAATCCAAGTGTTAAAATATTTGATGTTGGACAGAATTCAAGCAGCTTGACAGAGCTTCTTTGAATTCTTATTCCAAGAGTTTGAAGCTGAAACACTCTGCTACGTTTAAAGAATTAATAAACAGTTCTTTGAATAATCATGTATTTTAAATAACTAATTTTGTAAAATATTCTTTGCAATAAATATATTCCTTTAATGTTTCTTTAAAAAAATCTGATTCTTGTATGATAACTGATACAGAAAATTACTGTCTCAATACATTTTAAATATCTATGTTATATGGTGTGCTCTCTAATATATGAAAATTGAGCACTAATTTAATTACTAGGATTTAAATTGATTATTGTTATTTATAATACTGTAAATAAAAATAAAAATTCCAATCATTTTTTGAAAAGGCCTTTCATATTTTAAACAAGAGCCACTCCACTGATGAGATGCTGCTGTAAATCTCATTGTATAAATAGAATCTGAGTCCTGGTCCCAGATGTGCTTCTTTTCAAATATCATGTAGATGCAATGCTGTTTGCACCACATGCATGGATAGTACAGTCAATAGCACAATAAAGTTATTCTTTGAACTATGCAATAACCATAGTTAACATTTCAAGCAGTCCTAATGTCATCTGTCACATCCCTTCAGTCCAGTTTTGCAAGGCTTTAAATGGTGAAGAAGGTTTCCTCCCCCAACAGCATGCAGCTTCATTTTAAACAAAGCAAGCCTTTATTTCAAAGTTTAGTTTTCAGAATAAAAAGTCAGGAACATTTACTTAAAACAAACATCAGCCTCTGATCCAGAAAGGGAGAGTCATCTCATACCTTTCCATTTCAACTTGGTTGCTGCAGTAAGTTTTAATTGAATAGCTGACTTTTTATTCTTTCAATTAATGATTCTATTGTTGCTTTTTTTTAAATAGTGGAAACTTTCATTTATTACACGCCATCATCCCAGTTTAGTGTTTCATAAAAGTATGCTATACTAAAACTATAAAAGTATTTAAAATATACAAACAAAGTTTTACTTGTATATGGGGAAACTGAATGATATGCAGTTTCAAGTGATTGAAAAAGCCATGCAGAAGGCAGGATTTTAGGTACTTTGTATATTATATCAAGCACCCACCATAAATTGCCAAATTAAATTAATGCGACAGTCAAAATTTGTGTGACTCTCCTGTAGTGATGTGGGTCAGGGGGAGAAAGGATTTGGTCAAAAATTCCACTGAAAATTTCTTAGTTTAAAGACAAAGTTACATGGCTATGATACCCCACAAAGTAACTTCCTGTTCATGGCTGTATCATCAGGAGAGATGCTTAGTGGAGTGTAGATGGGTAGGAAAAATCTGAGATCAGTCATCTGCTGTACACACATCCTGTGGATAGTCCAAGGGTGGTACTGGCATAGGTCTGGATAAAAGTTGCTTGCCTGCTCTGTTGGCTACAGATTGGTGTATGGCATGATGGAGAGAAATTAAAAAGTAAACTAACAATAGTGTTAATGGTACCTCTTTATATAACCTTGAAAGTCCTGGACATTTCTAAAATGGAAAAATTACAAGTTATAGAAAGGACTTAAAATATTTTTAACCTGTAATCCCTTTCCACAGTTTGGAGAAAAATATTATGGCTATCAAATGTTAAAATATAAAGACTGATCTTATGAACGTACACTGCCGGTGAGGTCAGTCCTATTGTGCTCTGCTGCAATTGAGCTGACCAGCAGAACAAATGCCTGGTGTGGATAGAGGCAGCCCATAGACAATGTATGGCATGGATATAGAAGTCACAGCTTGCAGACAAGTGTCATCCCCCTAGAGAGGAACTTGATGGCACTAAGCAGGTTAAGGAAACCAGCAATTGAGAGGACTGTGCCTCTGACAATGCAGTCCCTTGGTACTGCATTGAGTCAATCGAGATAATATGCTTAAATCCTGCAGTGAGACTTGAACCCACAGCCTTCTGACTTAGACGAGAGTGCCAACAATTATACCATGCTGACACTAGTAGGTGCTTATATTGAAGGTTGACACATTGCTTTCTGAGGATAAGTATTGTCAGCAGATATATGAAAGCTAACCCCATGCTGAAGGATATTATGGTTTCCACAGAAGATTGTTTCAAGATGGCTTAAATGCAAGGGGTGATTTGTGATCCTGCACTACCACCATGGAAGCCTCATTCAAAGGGAGTGCAGGAAAAAATTAGAGCTACATCATTGTGGCCTTGAATCTCTAGCTCGCACTTTTGTTGAGTGGGGCTACATACTGTGAGTGTGGGATGATGTGCAGTGGTTAAAGGTAAGCTAAGGCAATTATTTGATGCAGTTTACACAGATGCAGAGCAGGGTTGGGATCTCATTCTGGAGTTACACTGTTACTTCTGCATCAATGCAAAGTAGCAACTACTCTGCAGTGACACAAAAAATGGCAGTATAATTGTACTCAGAGAGCAATGTATCAAAGTTCAATGCAACCACCAATTGTTTTATCGGCAGGTGCTGTAAAGACATAGGAGAAAGATGTTTGTAGCCAGTTGAGTGATGCAATGTTCAATGTTTACAAATTGCTTTTGGCACAAAGCTGCCTGAGCTTACCCTAGAAATGGCCCCCTTCCTGTGAGTAATCCTGATGGTTTTGTAAAAGTTAGTAGTAGAAATGCAAATCATTTGAATAAGAAAGATTGCAGGATGAGATTGTCAGATTGGACTGGATAGCATCTTCTGTTTTGAAGCACTGCCTTATGCAAGGAGAGCCATTGGTGGAGAAATTCAACTCATGGCCGCCCATTTTGCGCCCGAGAAACAGGTGGCCAGCGGTTGAAAGTTGGGGTTGGGATGCCTCGGCCTCCCCATTGACGCCCAAGGCCCTCCTGATGCAATTTCCAGGTGGTTCTGTAGATGGCATCTGGCTGCTTAAACATGCAAATTGGGGTCTTATGTCAGATTTAGAATCCTGATTACAAAATTTGGGTGCAAATGGGCGGTTCGTGGCCTAACCTGCAGTCCGTGGGATCACCTCCCACAAATGAGTCCTGTGCTGGGTTTTAATGTAATATATAGAAATAAGACACCTTAGTTATGTATTGAATAATTAAGGTAGCAATGTGATTACTTGTGATAACCTTTGCCATGTGACGATTATTTCATTCCAGCTTAAACCACAGTTGTGGATGTGAGCAGGTGCAAAGTTAAGCCCCATGTAGTTATCTGCAAATGGATTTAATTAAAATTTTGCAGTTGTGGACTGGTATATAATCTTTACTGTTGCTCGAATATAATGGGCAATGGTATGTCTACTTGTATCTTAAACAATATTGAGCAAAGTGGGACCAGGTCTGGGAGTCTATATTATTAGGTTGTTGTTCAGCATTGTGCATTTGGATGACTGGCAATATCAAACTAAAGTGCTACAATCTAATGTGAATAACCTGCAAAAACTGCTTTTATTTGTATCCACAATGGTGTCCTGAATTACATCCAAAACTGGTAACGAAGGGGCAAGGAGTAACAGCAAGCACAAAGGTTCGCCATTGGTTGTAGCCTGCAGTAGAGTCGGGATAGTAAAGAGATTCTCATTTTATATAATAACAAAAACCCAAATTTTTTTTCGCATGTTAGTGCCACACTATCACATCTCATTTGATGCGTCATGCCGCTAAGTATTCATTTCCAGTGCGCTGCTACAGGAACAAACTGAAATTTTGTCAGAATAAAAGTAAGCAAGACATTGCTCCCAGGATCAGAGGAGCAGTGGTAAATCTGATAATATCTGATCGAAGGCTATCCAGGTGGTTGTGAGAGCTGTGGCACTGTTAATCCTACCCTACCCTCCTAGTGGCACAATAGAAACTTGATATGTTGCAGCAAGTCAGAGTGAGGAAGGATCTGTACAATATGAGGATTCATTTGTATGCTACAAAATTGTGTAAGCAACTTACCTGAAGTGAAGAAAATCAAATTCTGCTCAGTTTATGAAGATTTCTAAACTCATTTTGCTCTCACCATTGTCGATCTACTTCTTTTCTCATCCTTGCAGTCTTGCATATCATTTAAGTTATTTTCTTTTTGATTGACTGCCATGGTTTTGCACCACATGTTGCTAAAATCCCCTTCTTTAGTTAGTAATCCAATATTGATGCAACGGGTCCATTCTTGCACCTCTGCAGAATATCTATAGAGGATAAATATTTGCTCATATTTTCATTATATTATCATTGCAATGTATTCAGTCTCCCTTTCAGTTCTCTCTCTTTTCCTTTCTTACTGCACTGAAGATGGTGACTTATGCTGGGATATACATCTACTCCCAACGACTAGTTGCAATGCTTCCACTGCCATCGCAGCCAAGATCAGCTTTCAGCTCTTAAACTATTTTTAATCTTCTGTTCACTCCTGACAGTTTTTTAGTTCAGTAAAAACATAATGCCTGAGGTTTAAATTGTGTTATATCCCATTTACCTTCATTATTACCACATGAACAGAGAAAGATTAACAAAGAGACAAAACCAGTTTGCTGAGTGGGTCATTTCAGTTTCTGTTGACCAAAATAAATCATTATTGTTGGCTGATCAGTGTTGTTGATACACTATTACTATTATGACCGTTGTAAATGTCTCAAGAAGGATGTACTGGCTTTGGAGGGGTGCAGAGCAGATTCACTGGGGATTAGAGGGTCAAATTATAAGAACAGGTTGCATTGACTTGGTTTGTATTCCCTTGAATATAAAAGTTTAAGGGATGATCTGATCGAGATGTTTAAAATGTTATAAGGATTTGACAGAAAAACTATTTCCTCTGGTGGGGGAATCAAGAACAAGGGGGACATAATCTTAATATTGGAGCTAGGCCATTCAGGAGAAAAATCAGGAATCACTTTTTCACACAAAGTGTGGTAGAAATTTGGAACTCTCTTCCCCTAAAAGATTGGGAATGTTAGGACAATTGGAGATTTCAAGACTGAGACAGATAGATTTTTGTCAGGTAAGTGTGTCAAGTGATACGGAGCAAAGGCGGGTAAATGGAGCTGAGGTGCAGATCAGCCGTGATCTAATTGAATAGCAGAGCAGGCTCAAGGGGCTGAATGGCCTCTTCCTGTTCCTATATTCCTATCATGCTAGTCGTCTTATGGTCAGCGTTGCCAGCCAACTGTAACCATCTGAGATATATTTTAACAGGATTCCGTGACACCAGAAGCGTGACATAATATGTTTCACTAAAGTCTGAAGTAAAGGCGCATTTACCCTTCAGAAGTGTAGCTGTCTGCAGATGTGTGATTCTCCATCTGTCAGTTGCACTCCAAGCAATAAACAACCCAACATTCCAGGCACCAATAGCATCATAAACTCACAAAAATATGAATCATGTTGATGCTGCCTCTTGGAGTAAACATTGATTCTTCATTATGTAAGTTATTTTCTGAAAGGCAAGATCATGGTTCTACTTACTTACCAATAGTGCCACCCTGTTCACTGGTATTATCTTCATAATCTTACATTAGACTTTACAAAGTACAACAGGAGTACGGGATTTGACATCTTGAGTCTTACATAACCAAGACACTTAAAAAAAATTCAATTCTTCAAATATTTCAAAACTCTTTCTATTCCTACTCTTCAGGCACACGTACTAATAATAACTTTTGCTGACCATTTCTAATGTTTTGATATATTAGGTGGCATAAAAACTGGAAGCAAATATAATGAAGAGAAATGTCTTGTGTATTTGACCCTGGTAGCTACTGAGAGCACAGAATAAATTTGAACAAAATTCTGTATATCTTAATGTAGGCTTCACCAAACCTGATTTAAAAAATCAAAGTTAGCTCTGAGCTCAAATTACTGAAAGAGTTCCCAATGGTGACACTATCTGCGTGCTGCTGTGCAATGGCTGCGATAACGGCAGCACCTCATGCAAAACTCTGGGCACCCTGCAGTTTGCCCTGGAGAGAGTTGATAATAGGGTGGTATCCCGGTGCCAAGCAGTAGGTCGAAGAATGGAGAAAACAAGGGTGGATACGAAGAATAAATGTGCGGCAATAGGAGAAGGCTGCTGGATTGACCGTGAGGCTTCTCTTTTAATTCCAGGTAGAATATAATTGTACGGTTATCGGGCGGGAGCATTTTTACACCTTGGTAGAGAAACGGTTATTAGTGGCTGAGGAGGAAGCCAGGTAAATTATTTCATTAACTGTCAAAGGGGCTTGTAGTTGCTTCCCTTTGACTGCTCCAAAGACGTCATGTTGCAAAAGTGGGGCTGTGGCATAATGCCTCCATCACTATGTAAAAGATTAGGAGTATCCTGCAACAAATACTGATGCTGCAAAACCTTTTTGTTCCAAAAGTATAATTATTGTTTACACATCAATATCATCATGGAATACAGAAACTGAAATTGTATTATCAGTATAATTGAAATTTTGTGACACTTGATGGTGCAAAACATGTCAGTGGAGTAGTGCACTAATTGCTCCAAATTGTCCACTTCACTTGATGTGAATAATTTTGAACCGTGTGCAGGGGTCATGCCCAGTGGGGCAAGTGGAATTTGTGGGCAGCAGACCCGAATTAAAAGAACATACACTCTTAGAGATAAGTGTCTTCATATGGAGACAAGTATTTATTTCAGTCTTTATTAAGCTTCAAAATCAATTTCAAATATTTTTCATTCTTGGCTAGGGCTAGGGAGGGGAAGGGGAGAAGAAGCATAAATGAAGTGCAAGGAGCCTCCGTGTGGAGACACAAAACAGATTTTGTGGGCAAGTGACATTGTAGTATTATACCCAACCTCCTTTTGATGGATGGCTAAATGGACATGCAGCCATGTCGAACCACCTGCCCTTGACATTCATTACCATCGCCGAATTCCCCCACCATCAATATCCTGGGGGTCACCATTGACAAGAAACTTAACTGGACCAGCCATATAAATGCTGTGGCTACAAGAGCAGGTCGGAGGCTGGGTATTCTGTGGCGAGTGACTCACCTCCTGACTCCCCAAAGCCTTTCCACCATCTACAAGGCACAAGTCAGGAGTGTGATGGAATACTCTCCACTTGCCTGGATGAGTGCAGCCCCAACAACACTCAAGAAGCTCAACACCATCCAGGACAAAGCAGCCTGCTTGATCCACCACCCTAAAAATTCACTCCCTTCACCACCGGCGCACCGTGTCTGCAGTGTGTACCATGCATAGGATGCACTGCAGCAACTCGCCAAGGCTTCTTCGACAGCACCTCCCAAACCCGCGACCTCTACCACCAAAAAGGACAAGGGCAGCAGGCACATGGGAACAACACCACCTGCACGTTCCCCTCCAAGTCATACACCATTCCGACTTGGAAATATATCGCTGTTCCTTCATCGTCGCTTGGTCAATATCCTGGAACTCCCTATCTAACAGTACTGTGGGAGAACCTTCACCATACGGTCTGCAGCGCTTCAAGAAGGTGGCTCACCTCCACCTTCTCAAGGGCAATTAGGGATGAGCAATAAATGCTGGCTTTGCCAGCGACGCCCACATCCCAGGAATGAATATAAAAAAAGCTGCATAAGGTGGCTGAATGGAGGGCAGCCCAATTTGGCTCTCAAGAGCACCCTCACCAGAGAACAGCAGTGTGCCATTCCTAGTGGGAGGTGGCGATCAGGCTTAACACAGTGGACATTATCTGCAGGATAGCAGAACAGATGGAGAAGAAGACGGCACAGTTAAAGGAATCGGCAAGCAAACAGCATCCAATAGTACCATGTATCTCATGGAAGGCTCAAGGATTGCTTGCTATAAAGTGCTGTCTGTTCCACTTGTACTCTTCACTAATGCCAGGCACTCACACAAACTTACAACTCATTGGTTGCATCACATGTATACCCATTCCTCAGAGGGACAAACTTCAAGATGCAATGTACAATTAAAACCTTGCCACACTCGCACCTTTAAAGCCCAAAACACATCAAATTATTTTAGAACAACCTAGCTGTATGATGCATAAGCACTTACTCACACCCGGATTGACATATAGGTTGTGCATGTCTGTCAGTATGCTTGTGCTCCTTCAACTTACAACTTCTCAAGATGACTTTTCTGCTTTAGGGCTCAATTTCAACCCAGAACATGGTCTCCCTTGTCAGGTATCCCGTGACACATCCAAGAAGCTCTGGTGGGATCTGTAGAACTGCCCCGTCTCAGGTACAGGCAGACATTCCTCCAGTGAATCCTTGGAAAATCCTGCTTTCCGTCAAGCTCCCAGTGGGAAGAGGGCGTCCAAGATGGTTGGCATCTGATCAGCAGAGGCTGTTACAATGAAACACAGGTGACTGACAGGTGGTAACAGGGGAAAAAGAAAAAAATAGTGAAAAAAAACTTCACTACCAAAAAAAAGCTCCAAAATAAATGCAATGAAAGAAAACCAAAAATTAAAAAACAAACACCATTCTTCAAGTGGAGAACTTTATTTAACACGGAGTATCTTCTGGTGGCTATTTGCCTGCTGAGTTATCATGTGTGTAAACCACCAGGGGTTTCAGGTTAGAGAGACTCCTCCTCTAAATATATCAATTTTAAATGTTTAATGAGGAGCAGTTCGAGCCTCCTGCCCTGCCAGCGTTGCCCAAACGTAAAACCACAGGCAGTGCTTTATGCCTGTTTCCGAATACATACATCTGCATACATCTGTACTGCTGGCGCTGAGGAACAGAGTTTCAGCTGCATAGTTCCTTGAAGATAGATTAGGCTTGGGTTTCATCTCTTAGTTAAAGTGAAATTTGTTAAGAATGGGTACTCGCCCCTCCCCCAATTCCCCCAACATTCAGCCAACTCGCACAATTTTGGCCAATGTTCTCTGTTGACATTTGCTGATTTTATCATGTATATACTTGCATGCAATGTGCACTCCTGCAAGATCAAAATTTTTCACATTTTTTCTAAATTAAAATACTGCGGATGCTGGAAATCTGAAATAAAAACAGAAAATGCTGGAGAAGCTCAGCAAGTCAGGCAGCATCTGTGGAGAAAGAAACAGAGTTAATGTTTCAGGTCGAAGACCTTTCGTCAGAACTGTCGAAAAGAAAAGTTCTGACGATAGGTCTTCAACCTGAAATGTTACACAGATGCTACCTGACTTGCTGAGCTTCTCCAGATATAATTTTTTCCTCTATTGGCATTGGCTACCTTGTAGTGTGTGACCATACGTGGCACAGGCAGGCATGTGTCTCGAAATCTGGTTTCACTCCATAGGATCTAAAAAAGGGAACATATCAAAGGCTGTGGTTCTATGAATGATTAGGGTGATTAGATCAATTTTGAAACTGAAAAAAAAATTGCATTTACAGAGCAGATTATAAAAAAGAAAGTCAGGAAAATATAAAGAATATAACCAGAAAGCAACAAAAAGGGAGAATAAAACGGCTGAGGGTGTATGATAGAAAATTAACTAGCTAAAACCTAGGACAATAAAAAAGAATTCTAACAGAATATTAGTAATTGTAAACAATTTTACAACACCAAGTTATAGTCCAACAATTTTATTTTTAATCCCACAAGCTTTCGGGGGCTTTCCCCTTCCTCAGGCGGTGTGGAAATGACATTTTCGAATCCTTCGCATTTTAAGATCACAAAACAAAGCCTGGTGATTACTGCCCGTTGCCAAGGCAATCACAGTGAGCAGACAGAAAGGTGTCACCTAAAAAGGCCACCGAATATACAAACCCCCAAAAAAAAGAGAGAGAGAGAGATAAGGAAGACAGTCAATGACCCGTTATATTAAAAACAGATAACATTTGTTCGCTGGTGGGGTTACGTGTAGTGTGACATGAACCCAAGATCCCGGTTGAGGCCGTCCTCATGGGTGCGGAACTTGGCTATCAATTTCTGCTTGACGATTTTGCGTTGTCGTGTGTCTCGAAGGCCGCCTTGGAGTATGCTTACCCGAAGGTCGGTGGCTGAATGTCCATGACTGCTGAAGTGTTCCCCGACAGGGAGAGAACCCTCCTGTTTGGCGATTGTTGCGCAGTGTCCGTTCATCCGTTGTCGCAGCGTCTGCATGGTCTCGCCAATGTACCATGCTCTGGGGCATCCTTTCCTGCAACGTATGAGGTAGACAACGTTGGCCGAGTCACAGGAGTATGAACCGTGCACCTGGTGGGTGGTGTCCTCTCGTGTGATGGTGGTATCTGTGTCGATGATCTGGCATGTCTTGCAGAGGTTACCGTGGCAGGATTGTGTGGTGTCGTAGACGTTGTTCTCCTGAAGGCTGGGTAATTTGCTGCGAACGATGGTTTGTTTGAGGTTGGGTGGCTGTTTAAAGGCGAGTAGTGGAGGTGTGGGGATGGCCATAGCGAGGTGTTCGTCATCATTGATGACATGTTGAAGGCTGCGGAGAACATGGCGTAGTTTCTCCGCTCCGGGGAAGTACTGGACGACGAAGGGTACTCTGTTGGTTGCGTCCCGTGTTAGTCTTCTGAGGAGGTCTACGCGATTTTTTGCTGTGGCCCGTCGGAACTTTCGATCGATGAGTCGAGCATCATATCCCGTTCTTACTAGGGCGTCTTTCAGCGTCTGTAGGTGTCCATCGCGTTCCTCCTCGTCTGAGCAGACCCTGTGTATTCGCAGGGCCTGTCCATAGGGGATGGCCTCTTTGACGTGGTTAGGGTGGAAGCTGGAAAAGTGGAGCATTGTGAGATTGTCCGTGGGCTTGCGGTAGAGTGAGGTGCTGAGGTGCCCGTCTTTGATGGAGATTCGTGTGTCCAAGAAAGAAACTGATTCTGAGGAGTAGTCCATGGTGAGCTTGATGGTGGGATGGAACTTGTTGATGTTATCATGTAGTCTCTTTAGTGATTCCTCACCGTGGGTCCATAGAAAGAAAATGTCGTCGATGTATCTGGTGTATAGTGTTGGTTGGAGGTCCTGTGCAGTGAAGAAGTCCTGCTCGAACTTGTGCATGAAAATGTTGGCGTATTGAGGTGCGAATTTGGTCCCCATGGCTGTTCCGTGTGTTTGGGTAAAGAACTGGTTATTGAAGGTGAAGACATTGTGATCCAGGATGAAGCGGATGAGTTGTAGGATGGCGTCTGGAGATTGGCTGTTGTTGGTGTTGAGTATTGATGCTGTCGCAGCGATGCCGTCATCGTGGGGGATACTGGTGTAGAGTGCCGAGACGTCCATCGTGGTGAGAAGTGTTCCTGGTTCAACAGGTCCGTGGGTACTGAGTTTTTGTGGAAAGTCTGTAGTGTCGCGACAGAAGCTGGGGGTTCCCTGCACGATGGGTTTCAGGATGCCCTCGATGTATCCAGAGAGGTTCTCACACAGGGTTCCATTGCCTGATACGATAGGACGTCCGGGTGTGTTGGCTTTGTGTATCTTTGGGAGGCAGTAGAAGTCTCCCTCGCGGGGAGTACGTGGGATGAGAGTGCGTAGGATGTTTTGAAGGTCTGGATCGAAGGTCTTGATCAGTTTGTTGAGCTGATGGGTGTGTTCTTTGGTCGGGTCTGCGGGTAACCGTCTGTAGTGTTCCTGGTTGTCCAGTTGTCGGTATGCTTCTTTGCAATAGTCCGTTCTGTTCTGTATGACGATGGCTCCTCCTTTGTCCTCTGGTTTGATGACGATGTTGCGGTTGGTCTTGAGAGCTTTGATGGCGTTGCGTTGTGCTCGGGTGACATTCTGGACTGTCTTCCGAGTGCGGCTGATGAATCTGGCATAGACGCATTTCCTGACAGCTTGAGCATACATGTCAAGCTGAGGGCAGCGACCCTCCGGAGGAGTCCAGTGAGACTCTTTCCTCTTCGGTTGCTGTACCACGGATCCCTCTGTCTGCTGTTCCGGATCGTTGATTGTCTCATTGGGTTCGCTGCTGAAATTTTGTGGTTTGTGGTAGAATTCCCGGAGCCTCATTCTCCTGATGAATTCCTCTGTGTCTGCCGCGAGACTAGTGGGGTCCATTTTGGTAGTGGGGCAGAAATTGAGCCCTCGGCTGAGAACTTCGATTTCGTCTGGTTGAAGGGTGTGGTCGGACAAATTGACGATAGATTTCCCTGTGGTTGCAACCGTGGTACCAGGGGAAGCTTGGTCGATGTTGGTGTTGATGCCGAGTTTCTCAAGCTTCCTGCTCTTGGTTTTCATGTAGGCAGCGTAGTTCCGTTGCCTCGTCTGTTTGGCGGTATATCGTAGCTGGTCTGCTGTGTCCTGAGTACAGGTTGAGAGTATGGACTCTCTCTTAGTTTCGAGGTTGTGGCATCTGCTGTAGAGTTGGTGTATGAGATGGTTGCGGAGTGTGCGAGAGGTACGGTGGCAGAGTCTCTCAGCATAATCCGAGTTGTATGTGGACTTGAGTGGGTTTGTGATCTGTAGTCCTTTCGGGATCTTGTCTGCTTTCTTGCAGCTCTGTAAAAACTTGATGTCTGTGTCTAAATGCGCGATCTTCTTGGATATCCTTTCCACTGTGAGCCGGCAGTTTGTGGTGTCGATGGTAGCCATGATGTGGAGATGCCGGTGATGGACTGGGGTTGACAATTGTAAACAATTTTACAACACCGGCATCACCACCAGCATCGACCAAGCTTCCCCTGGTACCACGGTTGCAACCACAGGGAAGTCTATCGTCAATTTGTCCGACCACACCCTTCAACCAGACGAAATCGAAGTTCTCAGCCGAGGGCTCAATTTCTGCCCCACTACCAAAATGGACCCCACTAGTCTCGCGGTAGACACAGAGGAATTCATCAGGAGAATGAGGCTCCGGGAATTCTACCACAAACCACAAAATTTCAGCAGCGAACCCAATGAGACAATCAACGATCCGGAACAGCAGACAGAGGGATCCGTGGTACAGCAACCGAAGAGGAAAGAGTCTCACTGGACTCCTCCAGAGGGTCGCTGCCCTCAGCTTGACATGTATGCTCAAGCTGTCAGGAAATGCGTCTATGCCAGATTCATCAGCCGCACTCGGAAGACAGTCCAGAATGTCACCCGAGCACAACGCAACGCCATCAAAGCTCTCAAGACCGAACCGCAACATCGTCATCAAACCAGCGGACAAAGGAGGAGCCATCGTCATACAGAACAGAACGGACTATTGCAAAGAAGCATACCGACAACTGGACAACCAGGAACACTACAGACGGTTACCCGCAGACCCGACCAAAGAACACACCCATCAGCTCAACAAACTGATCAAGACCTTCGATCCAGACCTTCAAAACATCCTACGCACTCTCATCCCACGTACTCCCCGCGTGGGAGACTTCTACTGCCTCCCAAAGATACACAAAGCCAACACACCCGGACGTCCTATCGTATCAGACAATGGAACCCTGTGTGAGAACCTCTCTGGATACATCGAGGGCATCCTGAAACCCATCGTGCAGGGAACCCCCAGCTTCTGTCGCGACACTACAGACTTTCTACAAAAACTCAGTACCCACGGACCTGTTGAACCAGGAACACTTCTCACCACGATGGACGTCTCGGCACTCTACACCAGTATCCCCCACTATGACGGCATCGCTGCGACAGCATCAATACTCAACACCAACAACAGCCAATCTCCAGACGCCATCCTACAACTCATCCGCTTCATCCTGGATCACAATGTCTTCACCTTCAATAACCAGTTCTTTACCCAAACACACGGAACAACCATGGGGACCAAATTCGCACCCCAATACGCCAACACTTTCATGCACAAGTTCAAGCAGGATTTCTTCACTGCACAGGACCTCCAACCAACACTATACACCAGATACATCGACGACATTTTCTTTCTATGGACCCACGGTGAGGAATCACTAAAGAGACTACATGATAACATCAACAAGTTCCATCCCACCATCAAGCTCACCATGGACTACTCCTCAGAATCAGTTTCTTTCTTGGACACACGAATCTCCATCAAAGACGGGCACCTCAGCACCTCACTCTACCGCAAGCCCACGGACAACCTCACGATGCTCCACTTTTCCAGCTTCCACCCTAACCACGTCAAAGAGGCCATCCCCTATGGACAGGCCCTGCGAATACACAGGGTCTGCTCAGACGAGGAGGAACGCGATGGACACCTACAGACGCTGAAAGACGCCCTAGTAAGAACGGGATATGATGCTCGACTCATCGATCGACAGTTCCGACGGGCCACAGCGAAAAATCGCATAGACCTCCTCAGGAGACGAACACGGGACGCAACCAACAGAGTACCCTTCGTCGTCCAGTACTTCCCCGGAGCGGAGAAACTGCGCCATGTTCTCCGCAGCCTTCAACATGTCATCAATGATGACGAACACCTCGCTATGGCCATCCCCACACCTCCACTACTCGCCTTTAAACAGCCACCCAACCTCAAACAAACCATCGTTCGCAGCAAATTACCCAGCCTTCAGGAGAACAGCGTCCACGACACCACACAACCCTGCCACGGTAACCTCTGCAAGACATGCCAGATCATCGACACAGATACCACCATCACACGAGAGGACACCACCCACCAGGTGCACGGTTCATACTCCTGTGACTCGGCCAACGTTGTCTACCTCATACGTTGCAGGAAAGGATGCCCCAGAGCATGGTACATTGGCGAGACCATGCAGACGCTGCGACAACGGATGAACGGACACCGCGCAACAATCGCCAAACAGGAGGGTTCTCTCCCTGTCGGGGAACACTTCAGCAGTCATGGACATTCAGCCACCGACCTTCGGGTAAGCATACTCCAAGGCAGCCTTCGAGACACACGACAACGCAAAATCGTCAAGCAGAAATTGATAGCCAAGTTCCGCACCCATGAGGACGGCCTCAACCGGGATCTTGGGTTCATGTCACACTACACGTAACCCCACCAGCGAACAAATGTTATCTGTTTTTAATATAACGGGTCATTGACTGTCTTCCTTATCTCTCTCTCTCTCTTTTTTTTGGGGGTTTGTATATTCGGTGGCCTTTTTAGGTGACACCTTTCTGTCTGCTCATTGTGATTGCCTTGGCAACGGGCAGTAATCACCAGGCATTGTTTTGTGATCTTAAAATGCGAAGGATTCGAAAATGTCATTTCCACACCGCCTGAGGAAGGGGAAAGCCCCCGAAAGCTTGTGGGATTAAAAATAAAATTGTTGGACTATAACTTGGTGTTGTAAAATTGTTTACAATTGTCAACCCCAGTCCATCACCGGCATCTCCACATCAAGAATATTAGTAGTAAGAGGATAGTCAAAGTAGAACTACTCAGAGATGAAAGAGACTAGCTTGTAGTAGTGAGTGAGGGAATGACATAAATACTGAAAAAGTTCTTCGCTTCAGTTTTCACAGAGGAGGTAGATATTGAAATTGTAGAAACACCAGAGGAGAGTGTGGAAAAGTTATTATTCATAGAGAGATTGGTACTAAAGAAGTTACTGAAACTTAGGTCGACAAATCACCGGGACCTGACAGTTTACATCTGATGATTTTGAGGAAAGCTAGGAAAGAAATGATGCAGACCATGAACAATTGTCCAAATTCTGTGAAAAAGAAAATTTTGCCAGAACCTGGAGAGTGGCAAATGTAACTCTCCTCTGCAAACAAGGAGACCAGGATAAGTCAAGAAATTTTCGACCAATGTGCCTTACTTCAGTTATTGGAAAACTACAAGAGTCTATATTTATGAATTTACTCAGCAGTTGAGGCTAATCAAGGCCAGTCCTCATGGATTTCTAAAAGACAGGTTTTGCTAGACCAACCTTGAAGAATTATTTGAAGAAATAAGAGAGGATAGACAATATAAATGCAAGGGATGTGGTTTATATGATTTTAAAAAAAATCTATTTGATAAGGTCCCACATAAGAGACTTATGACAATGATAATTGCACATGGAATCAAGGGAAGGCAGAAAGCAAAGATAGGGATACAAGGAAGTTTCTAGGAATTGAAGGGTATGGGTGAGTGGTGTTCCACAGGAGTATGTCTTGGAGCTGCTTTTGTTTACTATTTACATAAATAATCTGGATTTATGAATTGAGGGAACATTATCAAAATTTGATGATGACACCACGTTGGGAGTATGGCAAATTGTGACAAAGATTGTGAAATAGTACAGAAAGACAAAGGTGGGCTAGCAGGATGGGTAGATACCTGACATATGCAGTGCAATGTGGAAAAATGTGAAGTAACACATTTTAGAAGTAAGAGTAGGGAAGAAATAAAAATGAAGTAGAAAAACAGGAGGACCTTGGTGTTCAGATAAAGAGGCCATTAAAGATGGCAGCACAAGTAGATGAAGGCTATAAAAAGGCAAACTGACTCCTTGGTTTTATATCTGGAGGCGTAGAGACTGTTTCCACTCGTCAGCGAGACGATAATGAAAGGGCACAAATTTAAGTTAATCACAAAATGAATTAAAGGAGAGACTAGAACATTTCTCTATGCAGAATATGAGTTAAAAGGCAGAACTTATCAACTTCGACATGGGCATAAAACGGGCAGTAGCGAATCGGCTGCCCACTTTAAACCAGTTTCCCTTTCCATTGAAGTCTTACACTTTGTTTTAACCACATATAGATATGGGAACAAAAATTTCACCCAAAGAAAGTTATCTCCTTATTCTAGTACTTGTTTAGTTCTCTTTCCCATTTCTGTTACTGATCAATCTTTCCATCTGTTTGTTGACCAACTGTTTGAAGTGTGTGGCCCAGGCCCTGTTTGAAGTGTGTGGCCCAGGCCCTATTTGGTGGTAGCTTTAATAGGAGAACACTGAACTCCAAACCAGAGGGGTCTCGGGTTGAATCGCAGCCTTACATAGGATTACAAGTCGTGAGTTCCAGTTTCAATTAAGGTTCAGTCTCATCTGGCCTTATTCCCATTTCTCATTTGGACTATCAAAAAGATAGTGTACAATGGAGTCCCGCACAGAAACTCTGTTTTCTCTAAGACTTGGAGTCAAAGAATACAAGATTATTCCTGCTATGTTGAATTAACCGGGCCTTATACAACAGTTGTACAGAAATCTTTGATTTAGACAGTCCAATCTTCATGGTTAGAGAAGGAAGTGTAGCAGTGGGAGGCTGTAGACAACATAAAGGGAAAAAAAAGCAAAGAACAGTATGTAACCATTGGCCATAGTACACAGATATTGCTGGAACCAAAAAGAAAAGAAAAACAGTTACTCGCAGTGGGAGAACTCATACTAACTCAAACTCAAAATACTGGTAACTGCTGTTATTTTTTTTATTCGTTCATGGGATGTGGGCATCGCTGGCGAGGCCGGCATTTATTGCCCATCCCTAATTGCCCTTGAGAAGGTGGTGGTGAGCTGCCTTCTTGAACCGCTGCAGTCCGTGTGGTGACGGCTCTCCCACAGTGCTGTTAGGAAGGGAGTTCCAGGATTTTGACCCAGCGACGATGAAGGAACGGCGATATATTTCCAAGTCGGGATGGTGTGTGACTTGGAGGGGAACGTGCAGGTGGTGTTGTTCCCATGTGCCTGCTGCTCTTGTCCTTCTAGGTGGTAGAGGTCGCGGGTTTGGGAGGTGCTGTCGAAGAAGCCTTGGCGAGTTGCTGCAGTGCATCCTGTGGATGGTACACACTGCAGCCACTGTGCGCCGGTAATGAAGGGAGTGAATGTTTAGGGTGGTGGATGGGGTGCCAATCAAGCGGGCTGCTTTATCTTGGATGGTGTCGAGCTTCTTGAGTGTTGTTGGAGCTGCACTCATCCAGGCAAGTGGAAAGTATTCCATCACATTCCAGACTTGTGCCTTGTAAATGGTGGAAAGGCTTTGGGGAGTCAGGAGGTGAGTCACTCGCCGCAGAATACCTAGCCTCTGACCTGCTCTCGTAGCCACTGTATTTATATGGCTGGTCCAGTTAAGTTTCTGGTTAATGGTGACCCCCAGGATGTTGATGGTGGGGGATTCGGCGATGGTAATGCCGTTGAATGTCATGGGGAGGTGGTTAGACTCTCTCTTGTTGGATATGGTCATTGCCTGGCACTTATCTGGCTCGAATCTTACTTGTCACTTATGAGCCCAAGCCTGGATGTTGTCCAGGTCTTGCTGCATGCGGGCTCGGATTGCTTCATTATTTGAGGGGTTGCGAATGGAACTGAACACTGTGCAGTCATCAGCGAACATCCCCATTTCTGACCTTATGATGGAGGGAAGGTCATTGATGAAGCAGCTGAAGATGGTTGGGCCTAGGACACTGCCATGAGGAACTCCTGCAGCAATGTCCTGGGCTGAGATGATTGGCCTCCAAAAACCACTACCATCTTCCTTTGTGCTAGGTATGACTCCAGCCACTGGAAAGTTTACCCCCTGATTCCCATTGACTTCAATTTTACTAGGGCTTCTTGTTGCCACACTCGGTCAAATGCTGCCTTGATGTCAAGGGCAGTCACTCTCACCTCACCTCTGGAATTCAGCTCTTTTGTCCATGTTTGGACCAAGGCTGTAATGAGGTCTGGAGCCGAGTGGTCCTGGCAGAACCCAAACTGAGCATCGGTTATCCAAAATATCTCCCAAATTTCTTTTTTAACTGCACAAATTGACAATAAAGGTTACAGTATTGACAGTTAATTATTTTTAAATGCACGTGAAAATATATCCAGGTGACTGGCAATTAAGAGATGGAGTTTGATCATTTAACTTTCTTCGACTTCAGATTTGGCTTGAGAAGCCCAAAATGATGGGAAGTCCAAAATCAATGCCACATCGCCCCTGGACCACCGGGTAACAGATGTTTGCTTATTACTGAACAGGGAATAAGAACACCATTACAGATCAGAAACATTTTATAAATGAATCCCATTACAGATATTTCTCTATGCTGAAAAAATGGCAGCAAGAAACTAATGGCAGGACATGGAAAACACTTTCAAGAATGACATGTTGTTATCCCTCTGTGAATTCTGGCGACCGTGATAGGACAGTAAACTGTTTGTATCAGTGTACAGACTGATACTTGTGCCTTCTGTGCATTTGTGCCACTATATTTACTTAAAGGGACAAGCACATCTAACCATGTGAGTAATTTGAAATAAGCCAAATCCACATGTTTGCAAACAAACTGGAAATGGCTCAATTTGTATCATTCTGAACTATGCATTGGTTTAGTGTTTATCTCTAGTTATTGGGCAATGAAAATATTCAGTAAGTTATGACCAGACCATGTTAAATTCCAGTTAATAGGCTAACTATATAATTCATATTTATGTAACAAATATTCCTTCAAAAGATTAGGCAATAATATTTATGAACTTTAAGCTCTGTGTTAGGTTTCTATTCTGAAGTCTGAAATGTTCTGTCCAGTCTGCTTCCAAAAAGGTTCCACAATCAATAACACGCAATTACCTTGAAAAGTAAATTCTGAATGCTCCAGATTAATTGAAGATGAGTTCATGTGGTACTTAAGGTAGATTCTCAAAATTCAGAATGAGATGTATCTGAAGAGCAACACTCTGTAATTACTAATGCCATCATCTCTAAGGTTGTACCATGTCAAAAGATCTTACAAATTAGAGGTATCTGGCTTTACTTCAATTTAACTCCAAGGAATTTATTGACGATACTGCATGTGTTTATTTACTAATCCGTTCCCTCTAACTTTATGCCAGAATCTGACCCTGAAGCACTGGTCCTATTGGACAGTGGAACTATTCAACTTCATCATTTGGTACTGTCAGATCCAAAATGCAACAGAATCCATGTTTTACTTTTCTTGCATCTTCTGTGGAGTATTAATGTTTTTGCCATCTTGGTGTTTCACTTTTTCTTTAAGTCTTTGGAAATAGAATTTCAACATTTTTGTGTACCATTATTGGAGGAAAAGGCCTGAAACCAGAAACAGAAGTCGCCCTTTTTCTTTGCCACTAAGTAACACAGTTTTACCAGCAGCCCCTGTGTCTATACCTCATCCATATTAATTTTAAAAATGTTTCCTTCATTCCACCTAAATTGCTGTGCTGACCTCGATTTTTACCTTTTGAGCTACAACTTTTGGCAGGGGTCACTGTAAGTCATATTTTCATTGTCTAATTTACAGGATTGGCATGAAAGAACAGTGCCTCTCTATTGTATCTAAGTTATTTCCAAATCTGAACACGTTAGGAAAGGAAAATATTTATATAAAAAATTCTGACTTAAAATATTCCATTTTCATATTTTTCTCACTGATGAAAGAAAAATACACAAATGAGATTTATCCTGGCATTTGAACGTAATGCACCTTCCCAACAAAACAGAATATGCTTTGTCTTACTGATGAACATTGACATTATTTAATCATGTTCATTCTCTGATAGGGATGTTTGAAGTGGCCTTTCATTTTTCACGCTCATATAGCACTTAGAAATGCACAGCCAGTAGCTTCCATTGTTGCAAGATGCCTCTCTTATGAAAAGAGCTGTCTGTCCTCTCTGGACTGACCTGGCAGCCATTGCTTTTAATGATGTGTGGTTTCATGCTGTGGTTACAGTTACTGCAGGAATGTTTTGCTACACATAATTGTGGCTCTTTCTTCTCTCTCTCTTGACTGAGTAGGAAAGAATGAAAGCTTCCTGGAGGAACCAGAAAGTCCATAAACATGATTGGTGTTCTCAAAAATGTCAGTGCTTCCAGTCCACTCCAACCGTTGGTGAGAATTTGATGAAAAGAATGCAAACCTCACTCCAAATAAAAATGCTTCTGACTTTGCTGCACTGTTCAAAAGTAAACAAATACATTCCACATTTCAAATTTGACAAAAGCAATTCCAGCAGAATTCTCTAGGGGGCACTAAACCATGCAAAGAGTTCCTTCTATCGCATCTGCATTCGGTATTGTTTTTGGTCAGCTCGTTGTCTGACATACGGGAAACACGTCACTATACTTAAGAATCTCCAAGTCAAACTGCAGAGGCATTCACATAAATAGAGCTTGCCTGATATGGCGTGAACGCTCTCCCCATAGTAACACGTCCCACTTGTCTAAGCCTAAAGAATTTAAGCACAGGTTGGCAAGAGCAATAATTTAGGGATCCCCAAGTGTGCACAGGGGTAACAGTGGAGTTTTACCAAGTAAAATTGCACAGCTTACCTACACCAAGTATTGGTACACTTCCTGGTGCCTGTCAGCTAAGATCACCCTACCATTTAGAGCATTACAGGGTTATCTGGTGCCAACTGGGAAGAATCCCAAACCCCAATGACCATTTTATCCCATTAATGAATCAGTCTGGCTGGTCAACAGAGTCTTGTAGTCAACAGAGTATGTGGCGTAATTGAATGAAAGTTTTACAAATTTTATGGAGCATTTTTGGCATTTGTTTTTTTCTAAGTATCAATTTATTTTAATTACCTTAAACAAAACACATTCACACCATCAAGTTTTTCCCATACAGAAATTACTTCCCTTGGCTGATTTTCTTGTGGACCGTCAACCATTTTAACCATTAGATCTGAGCGTTCAAAAAAAATGCAAACCTGAAGTGATCTGGATTGGGTCAGTTCAGGTTAATTTGCTCAATCCATGAATTGGAGCCAATTTGAGTGCCTTATGTTTGCTTATACCATTTCCTGTTTAAAAGAAATGTCTGCCACATCTACAGAGAGAAAAATGATACTTTTTGTCGAAGTGATTTTCTGTATTCTGCAGTTAGTTTATTTCTGTCATAGCAGTTGGTAGACAAGGTAATGTCATCTGTAATTGAAATCACATCAAAAAAGGTAAGCTTTTTTTCTGTTTCTTCGTATCTTTATTGGAGATGTCCAATTCCTTAATAATCCAGTGGTCGTCTGTTTCATTTCTCTGGTATTCTGATGATGAATATGTGTCTGATGAGGAGAGGGGGAATGCAGCTATATTCCTAAGTATTCCAGGAATACATCATGCTGGCTTTCAGTTGGTTGGAATAGACTTCAACGCTGTGAATATAGGGGCTCTAAAGTCAAATCTCAAAGCCAACCACACCCCTACAATTTGAAATATGCATCTCTAAAAATCTCAAAGTTTGCCAATCTGAAACCCTTATGTGGCAAATAGGGAAATTTCTATCTATACTTCATTCAGTTTTCATCGCTTTATGCCATTGCTCTGGGGGCAGGAGACCTGACAGACCATCACAGAATTTTAGGGCTGGGACGTCTGTGGCAAAGGATTCCGAATACCCTTTAATAGCTAATTTCAAACTTTGGTATATGCAGATTGATAGACTGTGACGTGAATAGATTCATTAAGATATTTCATTGTAAAGGGCAAAACCACACCAAGGACTATATAAAGGAACCAGCAATCTCTAGATATTAAAACCACACCTCACAAGGTGTAAAACCCGTTAAATGCAGTTTGTTTACTTGGAAAGAAATGGCTATAATATGAAATAAGTCCCATGGCATAAATCTGAATTTGGGCTATTAGTTTTCAGTTCTGACAAGCATCTGAACTTTGTAAACAAACATTTTTCTCACATTGGCTAACAGGAGACAAATCTGACTTTCTCCCAGGAACCTGTTGTTCATCCGAGTTTGTAAGAAACATTTGTTCAAAATTTATATTAACCCCTTGTGGATTGATTCTGTTTTTTCTTTAAGTTTGATGTTGTTGTGTTTTCAGCTTGTTATTATTGGTTATTTGGTTATTTTCCTTCTTCAGAAATGACAGGAGAACATGGTGGCAAACTATGTATTCTCCAATGAGCAATGTACCACGATTAGGGGTTAATTTTTAAATCTGGGCGTGCTATTCCAAACTTGACAATGAATAAGACACAAGTTTTCATTCATAAAGCACTCAGTCCGTTTATGAAAACAGCTGTCCAACCGTGAATACAAGGCCAAATGTCACGCAAAAGCTTGAAATGTAGCTCATAATACTTCTCAATTTGCCTACCATCAATTTACCCTGTACGCATGCTAACCTATGGGGGCTTGTATGTCCATCAAAACAATAGGAGGACATTTTTACTGTGCTGCTCCCAGCTCCGTTGATGGTTCAATGGATAAATATACTTTCCTGTTGTTTCCGGTCTGTATGGCTCAGTACATTATAGGTTCAATTACTGGTCTGTGCCGACTTCGCTGATCTAAGGAAGGAGTACAGTGGGTAGGGACAAGAAAAATCAGCCAGGCTTCCTGCAGTTGTTTGCCATCTAGTTGCACCTGCTGGAAAGTATGTATGTGTGGACATTGGATGAGGACACATATGGTACACATCGACCCTGGCATTTTCTAAGAGCATAAAAAGACCAGTACAATTTGTGCCTGGGTAATTAGGGTCAACGACAGAGCATTCCCGGTCATGCTCGAACAGCTATGGTTCAGCTTATAATATTAAATGTCATTAGATGCAAAATTTATTCTACCTCAAATTTGGTGGAACAGCAGCAATGTGATTTTTTTCATTTATTGTCCCAGCCATCCCCATGGCTTCTCTCAGTGCAATTGCCAATTTAGTAACAATTTGTATGCAATTGTGTAGTAGGACATTCCAGGAAATAAGTTATGACTGCTCAAAGTGAGCAGCACAGTGTGAAGTTGGGACTCTGGATGCCGTAGCTTTGAGGGCCGTGATATGATTCCATTTGCCAAATGCCTCATCATGATTCCCTAATCCTTGCTTTCCTCCTCTTAAATAGTATTGGCTTTTGCCTCTATGAAGACAGGAAGGATTTTTTTCCTTTATAAATCCCAGATGTTTATAAAAAATTGACTGGTTTTCTGTCTCCTAGAACAATCATGTGTTTAATTTTTCCAAGCACAGCAAGTGAAGATGGACACGTTCTATACCCTATTTCATGATTTGTAAGATGTTACTGAATACTATTGGCAAAACCATAAAAGAAGTTTTTTTGACTGTGGTGCACAGCTGCACACAGTCATAATCAACAAAGTGAAAAGTTGATCAACACCATGTCTTGCACCGCCAAAGTCCAGACACGGAGCCATACAGGGATGCTCCATAATCGGCAGATGATGCTTTGGCTTATTTTGGGAGCAATTGCTTTCCAGCTTTTCCTAAGTTGGCAATTATGGTTTCTTTTACTACTGCCAGCATTACATGCCACATTAATTTGCTAAAGTCACTTGGCTCATTTGCAAATATTAGAGCAACAAATCTCAACTAATGACAAAGATTTTTCCAGTTCTTGTGCCTGGGACTATTGAACTATGTGTGCAGCAAATACATGAAAGTTGGGTAAGGGGAGCACAGGTCTGTAATTTTGCATCTACTGTCCTTGGAAGTGGTGCAACGAAAGTTCACTCGATTAGTTCCTGGGATGAGAGGGTTGTCCAATGAAGAGAGGTTGAGTAGAATGGACCTATACTCTCTGGAGTTTAGAAGAATGAGAGATGATCTCATTGAAACATATAAGATTCTGAGGGGGCTTGACAAGGTAGATGCTGAGAGGTTGTTTCCCCTGGCTAGAGAGTCTAGAACTAGGGCATAGTCGCAGAATAAGGGGTCAGCCACTCAGGACTGAGATGAGGAGGAATTTCTTCAAGCAGAGGGTTGTGAATCTTTGGAATTCTCTACCCCAGAGGGCTGTGGATGCTGAGTCATTGAATATATTCAAGGCTGAGATGAAGAGATTTTTTTGGACTCTAGGGGAATCAAAAGATATGGGGATCGGGCGGGAAAGTGGAGTTGTGGTCGAAGATCAGCCATGATCTGACTGAATGACGGAGCAAGCTCCAGGGGCCATATGGCCTACTCCTGCTCCTATTTCTTATGTTCTTATTTAAATTAATGAATGGAAATCAGGTAAGTTTGGAAGGGGCATGCGCTCCACCCTTCCTGATTTTCCTGTATTCGGTATGCCCAGTTGATGCAATAGCCTCCACGTGCAGAAAGAGGATAATCGGTTCTGAATTCTCAATATGCTATTGGTTTACTTCAGATACAGTGCTAACAAATATCTTCAAGTGTTCCTTGAATAATCAACAAGGGATCATTCTATGTGCATCTCTTAGCTTAGATCACTTTCAAGATGAGACATTTGAGGGGAGATTTTAACTCTTCTTGATAGGCGGGAAAAGAGCAGGGAAGCAGCTCACAACATGCCTGTGGTTTACCGTGGCATAGAACTGCCTGGCTGTCTGCAGACATTTTTTCTGAGTAAGTTCACTTGTGGAAACGAAAACTGAGGGGTTGCAAATTTGCCCTGATTCTAGACAACCTTTCTGGATACCCTCACGTCTCTGGGCTAAGGAACATACGCCTTTTATACCTCCCTGCCAACACAACGCATACAATCCAGCCTTGGACCAGGGCATAATTTACTGTATGAAGCTTTAAAAAAAATCTCCTTATTAAATGCCTTTTAAAACGTGGGACTCTGTCAGTCAACATACAATCCAACGTTGCTTCAAGAAAGCTGGATTTTCTATTGATGAGGAGGAAAGTGCAGATAAAATTGTGGCAGAAATTGACTCTCTGAGCACCAGATGGGATGTCAGAGGAAGAATTCTCTCATCTGTGTCACCTTGGTGACCATAACACGTCACCTGAAACTGACACCGATAAGGTAGGAGAGGTAGTCGGCGCAATGCCAGCCAACGTCACAGATAATGACGACAAGGCAGAACAAAACCCGGATGGAAACAGTGAAGAGATTATAGTAGCGTCGGCTAATGTTCACTCTGCGGTTGTGACATTGCGACGTGCTATGGAACAACATCCCGATACAGAGCAATACTGGGACACGCTAAGAACGGTGGACAAAATTTGGCTTTCATACTGCCAGAAAAAGATGTGGAATACAGACTTTTTCATCAGAGACGAGTAGGACTGCTAAGATGTAAACTGCAAAGTAAAGTTCAGTACAATTTAGTGCTCTAATGTATAAGTTAATGTTTTTTTTTACTTTTTAGCAAGTGTGTCTTAAATAAAGTTTGTGAAACTGCATACACACTGGTTTACTTTTATTCACTGGTGATTAAGGTGCTTTTAAAATGTCAGATTAATGTTTGAGAAGCGCTGCTCATTTTACCGTCCACATCATTAACACAAACGCACCCGATTTTAGCGAAGGAGACTGTAGATGTGGAGACATTTGGAGATAAATTCAAAAATTGTATAGGTACAAAAGGTATGTTTGTAGTTCTTGAATTGTTTGTTCTCCTTAAAAAGAAAAAAAAACAAAGCTACACAGAACACAGCATGTCAAAGAGAGAGTTTTTTTACAGGCACTGGAGTGGCAATATTTCAGTAACGATATTACATGTAGACCTGTTTAATGCAGGATATTGAGCTGTACTTCCAGAAGCTCTTGACCCTGAACTGCCATGGAGATTCTCCCGGCCTGCCACCGTAATGTTGGAAAGAAACCAGGAAAAGCCCTGCGGAATTTTAGGGTCCTTGTGAACTTGGATGATCTTAAAAATGTGCACGTTTCTAGCATTGGATGTGTTCCACCAGTAATGCATGCAATCTCTAGCTGTTTGTAATTTCACATATAATAAGCTATTGTGGCACATCATCTTATTCTTCTGTATAAAAGTTAACTAAATGAAGTATGTACCTCCAGACATAAATCTTTCAATTCCTTAAATATTCCTCATAGTTTTTTTAATTGCCAGCCTACCTACTGCACTTTTCATTGTCTTCAAAGGAATTAAATTAATCAAACTGTTGAGACAGCTCATGTTTCAGGCACTCCAGAAAACTCTTTGCTCACCTTTTCACGGACAGTTCAAGAATTACATTAGTAAGAGATTCAAGAAATTATGGGATGAGGTGATAGAAGTGTTTATAATTATGAAAAGATGGGACAGAAACAGACAGTTTCCATTAGTTGAGGGATCTAGAATGAGGGGCCATTGATACAATGTAAGAGATTTAGAATAAAGAGCAAGAGAAACTTCTTTACACATAGAGTTGTAAGAGTGCACTTCATTTCCAGGGTTAGTGGTTGAGGCAAAAACTATGTCAACATTCAAAATTAGATTAGATAGGTGAAAGAAGGAAAAGAGGATGAATGGATAAGGGAACAGGCTGCGTTAAATGTGATTAGGGCTATTTGCTCACATGGAGGATAAACGCCGATATAGATTTGTTGGGCCGAATTGTAACTTGTATGTATTTCTATGTATAAGATTATTCCTTTGAGCAGCCACCCAAAATGTTGTTTTCATATCATTCTGTGTTATTCTTGTGACTAGTTAGATGCGAATACTGATTTTTGTTAGTGCAATGAAGCGTTTCCTAAAAAAATATTGATGCCTTATAGGGTAAAGCTCATCAGCTTTTCATTACTTGAAATGTTAAAATGTGAGTCTTAAATAACCCAAAGTGATCAATTGATGTGTTTGTTTGAGGGCCTGCTTCAGAATTTAGTTGAATTCTAATTGAAGCACTAATTCTAGTTGAAGCACTAATTACAAGTATCACCTTTTCATTAAATTTTTGGAACATTTTGCAATTTGAAGATGTAAAAATAGGAAAAGTAATGGTGCAAACGCTACAGCAAACTGTCTCATAACGAGAATAAACAGGAAAGAAAACCATCTCATGTACAAGCAAACCAATACTGCCACAAATTACAGATACTCTTCACTCTACTTTATAATTGGCTCATTGAAATGAGTTTTATATATTCTTTTAACGACTTAATTTGGGTGAAGAAGTAGTTTGTAACTTGAAGGTAAAGCTTCACTGTTTATACTGCAAGTAGAGTGCTGGCTAGAAACCTTGCTTTCATTCCACTTTTACTCTAGTTTGCAAATTACTTTCAGGAAATGAAAAAATTACATCTCCCTCCTGGTTGGTTGTAAACATAGAACTGTAACAGGGACAGCATTAGATAAAATATATGAGAGACTTCAGTGGTAATTGAAGACTACTCGTAAAATTCTGAAAAGTTGACCCTGTCTGTTTCCTTTCAGGTAAATGATGCTACAACAAGCACTGATTAAATTAAGCTCAAATTCAAACATTTGCACGACTACATTGCGCACACATGAAAATTAAATACAGACAGTGGTGTTTTCAATGTGTCATCAATCACTTCCATTACCATCTTTGTGTGAACAAATTAATTAAGTTTTTCCACTCCAATGAAGCCCACCTGAGATCAACTCTCATTTCAAATCAAATATTTATCCACTTCCAAATCTTTTTCTGTTTACAAAAAATGAAGCATTGTGGTTAGGATCAATCTATGTTTTTTGCTATCAAGAGGTCAATAATTCACAGACTGTGTTTCTGGCAGTTACACCAGGATCATGCCCTCCGGTCCTGTCATTTGCAGGGTCAGTGGGAGGACCTCATTTCCATGGGACAGCAGGAGCCGGCACCACTGTCGGCACGTCTTGAGCATCTGCCTGCACTATGGTACCAGAACTTGTCAGTTATTGGGGGTGGGGTGCCAGATCTGCCATTCTGTCCCTCTTTCAGCCTGCTGTATAAGGAGGCCAATCCAACAATTTTAAACCTTTCCCACCTTCAGGGGCCCATGCTGTTGCCCTGGCCTGGGAACCTCGATGGGGCCCACTTCTGTCTTACTGGAGACCGGTACATCTCACCCAACTTGGCATCTCGGCCTTTAGTCTTGGGCCAGCTAAGTGGGAATTCCCAGCTTAGGAAATCTTTGCTCTCTCTTTCAATTGGCAGCCTTATAAGGGACAGGCAGAGGTTCCACCTCTTACAAGACTGAGCGGGCTTTCCTAAATAAGGTCGGGACCAGGCATATCCAGGTCCGAGAATTTTTCTAAGCCAATTGCCAGGGCTCTCATCAGAGGCAAAAATGGCCACCTACCTTGTTTCTCCAGCGGTTCCACCAATCTCCTGCCAAAATTACAGTGGGAGTTTGGAAGAACTCCTGCAGAATTTCCAAGCCATGTACATTAGCAAGGATTCAAAGAATAATGTCTAGCATGATGCCAGGCCTGAAGAGTCTAAGTTACAAAGCAAGGCTCAAACAATTAAACATATTTTCATGGGTTTAGAGAAAAGACTGATGAGAGATATGATACAGATCTTCAAGATATAGGTAAAGTGGAACAATGAGTGTAGGAAGAGAGAACACAAGTACAAAATTCACAAGCTTTGAATAAGATTATAGAGAAACCTTTTTCCTTAATTAGTGGACATTTGGAACAAATTCCCAGAGATATGCTGATGGAATGCTTGGTCAAATTCCAATTCTGCTTCTTATTTTGTCAGACTTGAACGAAAATTTTATTTTCATTGGTCTTACAAGTTTAAAAACAACCAAACATACTTTATAGATTTGTCAAATTATCTGAGGAAAATGCTACGTTTTAACCTGGGAGGAGATTTTGCATAAAATTATAAGAAATCAAAATAAGTGCCATGTTCCTCCCTGTCCCATACCGCAAATAAAAAATATTAACAGTCAGAATTATTTAATGATACATTCTATCACCTTAACTAGGCTCATTTCTCTCCGGTGACTCAAATTGGTTCCTGCTTCTTAGAGCTAGTATACCTCTACCACTTGCCACACCAGTTTCCATTTTTGCAGATACAACTCTGTTCTCCCTAATATTTATCAGCATGTTTTCCTGTGCTGCAATTCAAAGGATTCTAGGCTGTCTACACTCGGAACAAAATGTTGTTGCTCAGAGAAATTTCGTAGAGATTTTTCTGAAATGGCTGAAGATTTCTTTCTCATTTTTGCCTCTCCCAGGAGATTGCATGGTGAGGTGATAGGTCAATGATGTGTATCATTGTATCATAGCTAGATGGGGTGAGCTTTATGGGCATGATGGTCTTTTCCCACCCTTTTCATAGGTTTGTAGAATACTGGACTAAATACTAAATATTGCAATGGGAAGATAATAAGGTGGGTATTCTGTAAGGTTGAAATTAAATGAGCTAAAGGGCTTCTTTAATCATAACCTAAAATGTGATCTTGTCATGCCCTCTTCCTCTACTTCTGCATTCACAATGCAAGTGAAATAACTGACTTGCATCTACAATTCTTTCATAATTTTTAAAAACCTCGATCATGTCTTTTCTCAATCTTCTCTCTGATAGAAACAAGTTTAGTTCTACAAATCTCTCTTCATAATTTAAGGAACTAGGTCCTTGAAAGATCCTGGTCACTCATCTCTGCATCTTTTCCAATGCAGCAATTGCCTTTTGAAAGTAGGATCCCTTAAAAACCTGCAAAGTTTCCTAAATATTGCTTCACAAATTTTTAAATACCTTCCCTTTTTCTTATCTCTTCTTTCATTCACATGCCCCTTAACATTTCAGCTAATAAGTTTCTAATAGCTGTGTCAGTACAGGCTGCTTTCAGTCTTATTTCACTGTGAAATTAGTGAGTCCTCTCTTACAAATTACCGAATCAACTGCCATTTTGTTTTCCGCAGTTTACCCTCTGAAATAGGATCTATATTGTCTTTAACTTGATTACTTTCCTAAGAAAGTATTTTGCTCAATTTGATAATGCTAATTAATGTAATATTTACTAAGTGAACTAGTGACATCTAGGACAAGCTCTGTTGTCATCATTGATCTGATCATTTCCTTCCATTTGATCAGCTCAGATCATTTTCAAGGCCTGGTTTATTTTAATTTCGACTAAGAGCTACTTTCTGGGTCAGCGCTTGGAAACCAGCCAGAGAGGCCGCAGGAATAGTCAGGTGAGAGACCCAATAAGAAAGAAAGAAGCAAGTTCAGTATAAGTGATAGGTCTAGTGAGAGATTAACCAACAGGGCAAGAGGCCCAAGTATAGAAGACGCTGCAGATCTGATCATTCAGAGGAGAGGCCCGGAAGACGAGGGCTACGTGGGCAAGAGATCGGATCTTGAGAGAAGGCCTAACGTTGGGCTTAGGCAGGCTAGTTGGCAGAAAGTGTACACAAAGCAGTCAATGAATTTAAAGGAGGGTTAACATAAAATTATTTTTGCATATTCAACTTAATATAGAGTTGAACTTCCAATGTAGCTGTTGATAACAGCGCCACTTGGAGATTGGAAATGGCAGTTGCTGGGTGCATGGTGGAAGTTAATCACATGGGAAGATTGAACCAATCAGAGGTAAGTAAAATAAATCAAACTGAAAATTGTAAGTTGTGACACTGAACAACCTTGATAAGATCTCAGTTCGAGCATTGTGTGCAGTCATAGAATCATAGAATGGTTACAGCACAGAAGGAGGCCATTCAGCCCGTCGAGCCCATGCCAGCTCTTTGTAAGAGCAATACAGTTATTCCTTTTCCCCCACTCTTTCCCTGTAGCCCTGAAAATTTTTTCCCTTCACGTTTTTATCCAATTCCTTTTTGAAAGCCATGATTGAGTCTGCTTCCACCACCCTTTCAGGCAGCGTATACCAGATCATAAAAACTTGCCGGGTAAAAAAGTTTTCCTCGTGTCGCCTTTGGTTCTTTTGCCAATCATTTTAAATGTGTATCCTCTGGTTCTCGACCCTTCTGCCAATGGGAACAGTTTCTCTTTATTTACTTTATCTAAACCCTTCATGATTTTGAACACCTCTATCAAATCTCCTCTCAACCTTCTCTGCTGTAAGGAGAACAACCCCAGTTTCTCCAGTCTATCCACGTAACTGAAGTCCCTCATCCCTGGAACCATTCTAGTAAATCTTGTCTGCGCCCTCTCTAAAGCCTTCACACCCTTCCTAAACTTGGTGCCCAGAACTGGATACAATACTCCAGTTGTGGCCGAACCGGTGTTTTATAAAGGTTCAACATAACTTCCTTGCTTTTGTACTCTATGCCTCTATTTATAAAGGCCAGGATTCCATATGGTTTTTTAACCTCTTTCTCAACCTGTCCTGCCACCTTCAAAGATTTGTGCACATATACCCCCAGGTCTCTCTGTTCCTGCACCACCTTTAGAATTGTACCATTTAGCTCATATTGCCACTCCTCGTTCTTCCTACCATATTGTACCACTTCACACTTCTCTGCGTTAAATTTCATCTGCCATGTGTCCGCCCATTCCACCAGCTTGTCTATATCCTCTTGAAGTCTATTACTGTCCTCCTCACTGTTTATTACACTTTCAAGTTTTGTGTCATCTGCAAATTTTGACATTGTGCCCTGTACATCCAAGTCCAAGTCATTAATATATAGTTTAAAAAAAAAGCAGTGGTCTTGGTACCGACCCCTGGGGAGCACCACTGTATACCTTCCTGCAGTCCGCGAAACAACCACTCACCACTACTCTCTGTTTCCTGTCACTTAGTCAATTTCGTATCCATGCTGCCACTGCCCCTTTTATTCCATGGGCTTCAATTTTGCTGACAAGCCTATTATATGGCACTTTATTAAACGCCTTTTGAACCTCCGTATACAACAGCAACCGCATTGCCCTCGTCAACTTTCTCTGTTACCTCATGAAAAAACTCAATCAAGTTAGTTAAACACAATTTGCCTTTTGCAAATCTGTGCTGGCTTCCTTTATTAATCCATACTTGTCCAAGTGACTATTAGCTTTGTCCCGGATTATCGTTTCTAAAAGTTTCCCCACCACCGAGGTTAAACTGACAGTATTGGGCAACACACTTCGGCAAAAGTATTGCGGCTTTAAAGATGGTACAATGTAGATTTACTAGAATAGTGCCTCGTATGAGAAAATACAAAGAAAGACTTGAACGATTGGAATTTTTTTGTTAGAACATCGCAGATTATGGGGAGAAATGATAGAAGTGTTTATAATTATGAAAGGATGGGGCAGGGTAGATAGAAGCAGACTGTTTCTCGTTGTTGCGGATTCAGGACAAGGGGCCATAGATATAAGATTAAATGCAAGAGATTTAGAACAGAGAGCAAGAGAAACTCTTAACACAGAGAGTTGTGAGGCTGTGCATTTCAGTTCCTGGGTTAGTGATTGAGGCAGAAACTATGTCAACATTCAAGATTAGATTGGATGAGTGGATGAAGGAAAAGAGGTGGAAGGGAAATGGGTACAGGGTGGGTAAATGTGATCAGAACTATTTGCTTACCTGGAGGGTAAATGCCAGCACAGACTGTTTGGGCCAAATGGCCTGTATCCATGTTGTAACTTGTATGCATTTCTATGAGTGACAGGAAAGTGTTACAAGAAATGAGTGTTTACTTCACAGGAAGTGCCCCTAGGTAAAGTCCGATGGGCAAGGATTACATGCCAAAGCGGGGGCAGTAGAGCAAGGTTAACAGGTGCCAGGAGAGGAGAGGGGGCAGGCAGAAGGACCACAGGAAAGTTCGAGGTCGGTGGGGGTAGAGTGAATTAAAGACTGTCGGAGGATATCAGAATGTAGCTGGGGCCTAGTGGAAGCAGCTGCACTGTTGCAACCAGTGACACCAGCATGTTGGAAGGGGGAGGAGATGGTGGAAGGGAAGAGAGGACCAGGAGTAGGAGGTGAAGATGAGGGAGCGTCTGGGAGAAAGTACGAGAGAGGAGAAAGGATAGGGAGTGAGAGAGAGGATAGACCGGGAAAAGGACTGGGGTGGCGAGAAGATGGAGTGGGGTAGAGGGCAGGAGGAGGGGCTGAGAGGATGGGGGAGGGCAAATAGACCTTGGTAACATGTAATAATACATTTTAAAAATTAAGTTTTTATCTGAACATTAAATGTGCAACCTGAAATAGAGCAACAGTTTAAGGGGGGATGGATGGAGCGGAGCACTAGGGCAGGGTGGCTGGTCAGCTGGCAACATAGAAGTGCAACATCGAGGCTAAGAGCAGGGCAGCCAATCAGTTGGCGGAGGTGGGAAACAGACCGTAGGGTAGCTAGCAGTATTTTAGAGACCAGGAAGTGGACAGAGAGCCAGCCGGGGATCTTGAACAGACCGGCCAACTGGTGGGGCAGGCAGCTGCAGACGCACAGTAGGTTAGAAACTGATGGGAGGTTAAGAAGGGAGGAAGAGACAGACCAGGCTGCCAGTAAGAGCTGTGGCAGTCAGCACAACAGCATGTGGGGCAGACCGCAGAGCAGGGTTTTGACCTTGTGATTAAACATCGGAGGGGGGGGAGAGGAAAACAGCAAGAAAGTTTTAATGTACATAAAATTAAAAACAGCAGATTTTTTAAAACTTCAATATGAACTTAGCTGAGGAGAAAATTGATTGTGAAAAAAATCCAAACTGGCAAGTCAAGCTTTGAGAAAGACTACAAATCTGCTCCACATCACTGTCCAGTGGCCACAGCCTGCAACTTCATGCAGACTGTGGCCACTTATGTATTACCATTTATGTAATACTTCTTTTGAAGTATTACATAAATGGTAAAACCCTATTAAATATGTTACAGGCATCATCAGAAAAGCTTAACAGGTCAGTGGAGGAAATCCCTTAAAGGTGTTTACATATGTACAGAATTTCCTAGATGTGTGCCGTAACTTACAGTGTTTCTCACACAAATCGTCCCATTGCGAACTTACTCCAAAATTTCCGGAAAAGTCACTTGAATATGTCACAGTGAGCATTGTGGCAAATCAAAAGTGGTGCAGCCAGTGACATCCCCAATACCCTTCACGTGCCATTATAAAAGCTCGTTAACTAAAAGTTTTTCTAATGAGGGCAGATATACTAGAGTGAATCCAATTGGTTAGAGTTAAGGAACAGAAAAGGAACTGTTGCATTGTTGGGTATTTACTATAGACTCCCAAATAGTGAGAAGGAGACAGAGGAGCAAATCTACAGGCAAATTTCAGCGAAATGTAAAAAAAAAGAACAGTAATGGTAGAGGACTTCAATTACTCTAATATAGCCTTGGGAAAAGACAGTGTAAAGGGCAAAGAAGGTAAGAGAGCAGAAGCTCTGATTACAATCTTTCAATCCTCCTTGGATATGGGCGTGGTGCCAGAGGACTGGAGGATGCAAATGTTACAAAAAAGGAGAAAGGGATAAACTTGGTAACTACACGCCAATCAATCTAACGTCAGTGGTGGGAAAACTATTAGAGACCATTGTCAAGGACAAAATTAATTTTCACTTGGAGAAGCATAGGTTAATAAGGGACAGCCAGCACGGATTTGTTAAAGGCAAATCACGTCTGACTAACCTGATTGAGTTCTTTGATGAAGTAATAGAGAGGGTTAATGAAGATAGTTCAGTAGATGTTGTACATATGGACTTTCAAAAGGCATTTGATAAAGTACCACATAACAGACTTATTCGAAAAATAGAAGCAAATGCAATTAAAGGGACGATGGTAACCTGGGTATGTAATTGGCTACGGGATAGAAGGCAGAGAGTAGTGGTGAACGGATGTTTTTCTGAGGGAAGTATATAGTGGGGTCTCCTATGGATCAGCATTAGGACCATTGCTTTTCTTGTTATATTTAAGTTACTTGAACCTGGGTGTAGCAAGTACAATTTCGAAGTTTGAGGATCATACAAAACTTGTCAATGTAGTAAATAGTGAGGAGGATAGTAGCAGACTTCAGGAGGACGTAGACAGACTGGTGAAATGGGCAGACACATGGTAGATGCAATTTAATGCGGATAAGTGTGAAGTGATGTACAATGGGAGGAACAACATGGAGAGGCAGTATAATCTAAATAGTACTATTTTGAGGGGGTGCAAGAGCAGAGGGACCTGGGGGTGCATAGTCACAAATCTTTTAAGGTGGCAGAGCAAGTTGAAAAGGCTGTTAAGAAAGGGTATGGTTTACTTGGCTTTTAAATAGGGGCATTGAATACAAAAACAAGGAAGTTTTGCTAAACCGTTACTAATCACTGATTGGGCCTCAGCTGGATTATTGTGTAGAATTCTGGGCACCACACTTTAGGAAGGATGTCAAGGCCTTGGAGAGAGTACAGAGGAGGTTTACCAGGATGATACCAGGGATGAGGGACATTAGTTATGTGAATAGATTGGAGAAGCTAGGATTGTTCACGTTAGAGCCGAGAAGGTTAAGGGGAGACCTAATAGTGGTGTTTAAAATTACATTGGGTTTTGATGGAGCAAGTCGGGAGAAACTGTTTCCTCTGGCAAGTGGGCCAGTAACCAACGGTCATAAATTTAAAATAATAGGCAAAAGAACTAGAGGGGAAATGTGGAGAAACTTTCTCACACAGAGGGTTGTTAAGATCTGAAACGCGCTACCTGAAAGGGTGGTAGAAACAGACTCCATAGGAACTTTCAAAAGGCAATTGGGCATGTTCTTGAAGAGGACTAATTTGCAGGGTTATGGGGAAAAAGCTGGGGTGTGGGATTAAATTGGAAAGCTGTTTCAAAGAGCTGGCACAGGCACGACGGGTCGAATATCCTCCTTCTGTGCTGTGAGATTCTATGATTCTATGTTGTTTGTTGGATGAAGTTTAATAAAGCTGTCCTTTATGCACAATTTACACCATGTTGTTTGCTGACAGTAAGTTAAATTGTAATTTTGTACTGAATAAAAGTTCTGTTGTTACATTATCGCCTGTTGTTCCTTGAGTTCGCAGCCCCACATGGATCAGTCAATAACTAGATTGTTTGAGACGTCCTCATGCAGGTCGATTCGGCAAGTTTGACTGGGGGGGAGTGGGCGGGGAGGTTATGAGGGTTAGGAGTTATCATTGGTTAGACACCTGTGCCACCAACTGCTCTCCGGCTACCCTGGTGGCTGTGAGCGTAGATTCTTCCGAGGGGCCACTATTTCTGAGCTCGTGCACACATAGGTCGGGTTCCACGGGCATCTCATCTGCCAAGACCAGGTTGAGCCCTTCTCGCAGGACGAGATTGTGCAGTGTGCGACATACCAGTACAATCTTTGCCACTTTATTGGGGGTGTACTGTAGGACCCCCTCCCGTTGCATAATTCATGGTGAAGGACAAAGGTATCCTAACAGCTTCCCCTTTAATCAGAGTTTATACGCAGGATCCTTTGTTGAGCATCCTGGACAATTTACACATTTAGCGAGTGGAACCCCCTTTCTGTTGATAAATGTGACAGGAACCTCGAGCGGAACCTTCAGAGCCGCGTGAGTCCCATTGATAGCCCCCCTACAGACTTCAGAGATGAAGCTCCACAGCTTTAATGGTCCTCCCAGGCTGAGAATCATGTGACAGCCATATATCACTTCACTACCAGTTGACCAAGGGCCCACCTGTGCCTTTTTTTTCAGTCTAAGTGGCTGAAGCAAGAAATTTACAATCGGCATTGATTTGAATGGGGGGGGCGGTGGAGGGAGAAGAGGAGCTGTGATCAGCTTTTCATGGTTGTAGCAAGGGTTTCGGCAGAGTGGCACAAAAGTCCCTGGAAATTATAGCATAGTATGAATGGTGGCATAACTGACTTACGCCATCATTTCCTGGGACTTTTGCGCTGGGAAATGGAATGGTGTAAGTCTGCAAAAAATTCCGGTCCAATGTGTTATGTAAGGCCAAGTTTGATCATGAAGTAGAAGCATTAAAAATGGAAACCTTTGGCTTCCAAATTAGAGTGCCATTGTAACAAAACTGATAGGATTCATTTGCAGTGAGCAATAAGCTATTGGGAATGACAGCACAGATCAATAGTTCAAAGGTTAAAGTTTTCTACAGTCCAAAGAGTGATGTCTGTTGATAAAACTCTCAGCAGCTGGTGCCACTGGCCAGCTGTCATTTCACTGACCTGAGTGAGATACTGTAAAAACGACAAAAAGCAGCAAAGAATTCTCCAAAACCATCCCAGCCGGTGATGCGTAATGACAAATAAGGTGGGTCTTGTTTACACAGCATGATTTATTGCATGGTAATTTGAAAGAAATGTGAAACTGGTTGGTTAGCCATTATTTGTCTCTTAAATAACATTGTTGTAGCATTCCTGTTGATAGCTGGAATGTCAAGTTGGTGGATGGATTCATGTTGTGTTTGGAGGCTGCATGAGAAAATGCCTTGAAAATTCCTGGTGAATTTATGCTCACAGCAACTTAGATTTGGTGTAAAAATCCTACAAAGTAGTTTAGTCACAGTCAGCTGCCCCACCTCCAATGAGACTACCAAAGCAGGTGGCTTGATACTGCCTTAGCCCTGTGTTAATTCCTGTAAGACTGCTGGAGCTGTCATAGCCCCCCCCCCCCTCCACTATGTCATGATATGCATTGACATTACCCAGTCTAGTTATCACTGTGAGCTCCCCTGACCCAAGCAGTAGTCTTGTACTAGTAATTAAATTGAAAGGGGAAATAAAACCTAGGGAATTCCATTCTGTAATAAAACTACTTTACAAAAGTCTGTGGAAAAATATAGTCAAATATATTTTCCTCCTCTAGAAAGCAGTCTCCAAATTTGCTGCTTGATCGAGGCCCCCCATTTTGGGCCTCCTTCCCTCCAGAGCTGCTTCAGTGTCACTGATGGGAGGAGCTGTCTGTGTCTTGGAGTGAGTTCATTCATTTTCATGGCGGTTGCAACTTTAGACTAGCCTGCAAGACAAATCTGAGGTAGCTAACATCTGATTTAAGACTCCAGTATCTAAGTATACAGCATTATCCATCAGCATTAAGTAGAACAATCTAATCGGTCATAACTTGGCTCAAACCAATGAAATGTTATTCATTTGAAAACTTAAGTTTCTGCATTCTTTTGAAGTTGTTCAGGAAAAATTAAAATCTCTGAAAGCATAAAATGTGAGCATAAATTCCGTAGATCTTAAATCTTATTACACTGGCAAAGTTTACAAAGAGGGGAGGGGAAGGAGCAGGAAACCAAGTCCCAGTACCCCTTCTAAATACACTTATTACGTTGCTGACTCTGCTAAGAAGAAAATAAAGGTTTCTTGTCATAATTTTGTAAGTGTGTTGCTTCACAATCCCTAAAAGCAAACAAAAATATTGACAGTAAACACAAAATACTTGCACAATTGCTATAACAACTACAGCAGAATCCTATCAGATATGTAGTGGGTTGTCAAGCTGCATTAAACCAGAGTTGCACATTAAACTGTTTTTGAATAAAGTGTCCACTAAAAGACATTAGAGATTATTTTAACTTTGAGTGCGGGCGGAAAATTGGCGGTTGTGGATCAGCCGCTTGTTCTACACCCTGCCCGATTTTTCTTTTCCATAATAGAAAGGAAAATCAGACAAGGTGTTTCACAAGCGGCTGATCCACAACTACCAGTTTTCTGCCCGCACCAAAAGTGAAAATTACTCCTGTTAGATTAATTAACATGATAATTAGGAAAGAGACTAAGAAAGAAAGGGACTGCAATAAGGAAAAGTAGCCCCTCTGTATCTACCTGAGACATACAGGGTCACACCTATTTTAAGTTTAATCTAGCATCCCAAGTGAAGCTTCAACACAGAGCTACCTTCATGCTAAACACAAAAAACTGCAGGCTACATATAATCAGAGTTAACACAACTAATAGGTCAAAGCAAAGTTTTGTAGCCCTGTGACATCCAGTCAAGAATACTAGGGGACGACCAGGCAATTAACAGGAAGAGAAAACTCCATAACCATCCCTATCTTCAGCTGTGGTGGAATCCAGCATGTGAATGCAAGAGACAAGTCTCTACAAATATCTCCAGCCAAAAGTGCCAAGTGGATGATCCCACTCAGCTCTCTCCCAAGGTCCCCAACATCATAGTTACAAGTGTCCAGACAATTCAGTTCACTCCACATGACATTAAGAAATGGCTGAGTGAACTGGACACATTAAAAGCTATGGGCCCTCACAATGTCCCAACTGTATCACTGAAGACCTGTGCACCAGAACTAGCCGCCCCATTTATCAAGCTATTCCAATGTAACTATAACACTGGCATTTACCTGACAATGTGAAAAATTGCCCAGGTATTCCTTTCCACAATTACAACTTATAATTTGAATAGCTAGATTACTAGAGCTTTCATCCAAGGGATTTCATTGTGGATTGAATGTAAATTTGCAGCTATAGTATGGCAGAAAATATATTAAGCCAAATCTGCAATTTAAATCAAATACTTTTTTTTACTAGTTAGAGGCTGCACTTAACCAAATGAAAATCTAACTTCCACAGGTTAAAGATAATAGTGTCAAGGTCAAAATTGTTCCACGATGCTTAAATGCGCAGTCACCAGTCTTTCTAAAAACTAACAGCCTTAACTTCGCCCCCTGTTTTTCTGTCCGTTTCCACCAAAGCAGGTGACTTCATAGTCCATATTTGTTCTGTAGTTGGCTGTAATTTTCATCCAGGATGTGCGGGTTAAGGTTCTGTTTATTCATGTGATACAATGGGTTGGCCTAGAGAAAGATTCACCTGCACCCGCATTCAACAGTAATGCTTTAAGTGCTCAAGTGTATAATTGCCAACTCAAGCAACTTCATGCAGCAGTGGCAAGATAACAAGAAACAGTAATCAAATTTAATTTCCTGATTAGTAACTAACACACAGGAAGAAATCAGAATGGATTTGTAAAATAAAAGGTAGCTAGTGCTAGGTTAACAAAGAGCAACAGTTGCAAGCTGAGGAAGCTGGCAGATTGAAGTTGACTGCATGAAGGAGTTGCTTCAGTAAAGGATGCCTGCATTCCGTAGGGATGCTCAGTATACTGGCAGCCAAGGTAGCTTATAAATGCAAGTAGTTGTGCCGGCATGCTGTATTCACAGTTGGCCTATGTATGAGCATTCTGATGGTTTGTATATTTGCATGAACTGCTAACCACAACGTGACTATAACCACAAACATGCTGGCTGTCAAACCCTCCCTGATCAAAACCCTTATTCACAAGATCCAAAAGGTCGACCTTGCTGCCTGAGATATACTCTCAATGGCTAAAGTTCACAATTCATCGGCACACAGTCAAATATCTCCTTATTTCTGCTTTATATTTTTATTTAAATTATAAAGTTTATGTAAGAGTCTTAATTCTAATGATGCTCTTAAAGATTACCTTTATAATCTGGGTTTCAGGCTGAAGCATCACTATCTTTGTGGTAGAAGATGTCTCAGTTTCATCTCAAATTAAACATTGAATAGACACTTTTTGCCTAATGTATATATTCTAATTAGGTATCAGTGATGAGGCATATCAGAATGAACTCTCATATGATTATTATTAAATTCTTCTGAGGGTAATGCCCACAGTCTGAATTCCATGTGTTTCTATGAAATTAAAACATAGTTTGTGCCTTAATCCTCCATGCCACCAATACATGCAACATAAGGTGTGTATATTAGCAACAGCTTTTTTTTAAGTGCAGCTATGGAGTTGCCTAGCACTATAAATACAGTAACTCCACAGTATCCCGCCACCCACTAATTTGGGTACTGAAAACGCTCTAAAAATAGACTTGTTTCAGAAACCAACCTGTGATTGTTCTCTATAGCCCTGGCAATATGTATCTTACACATTTGGGACAATAAGGAGGAAAAATGAATATTTTAATCTGTAAATATTTGTTCCCTGTCTTGTCCATGGCATGAGTTGATGTCTGCAGCACCTTTCAATGTAGGACATCAATCTTCCAGTGTCAAAACTATTTATGTCTGATTTTCTTTAAACAAAAACTCTTGCTTTCTAATCTGTTCTCTTTTTTTTGTAAAATTTGGAACTCGTTTTTGTGTACAGAAAATATTTGTTTTCAGGCAATGCCTTATCTGCACATATCTAGTCTGTGGTCAGTAGTTAGGGGGACATACACTGCTGGTTGTTTGCAGAATTTCTCCATCCTGCCAGCTTACCTTCTGTCACATACCCAGCATGTTGTTTCCCAAAACATGTTCTCGCAGATGTGGTGAGAATCCAAACCTTGGAGCAAAGGCAATTTTCCACCTGCCCCAAAGGCACAAGTGGATCAAGCACATAGTGCAACGGAAGAAAATAGAACCCTTGGGTGTTGCCCTGTCAACCATTCAAGGTGGTTACACAATATGAGGAAAAGCCCAGTCAGATACTTCACTTTGAATGTGAGGTGTGACCTTGCTATTTTTATGTCCAATCTCTTGCTTGCAAGAAAATAATGGGTGGCCTTTTGGAGCGCCACTTAAATGTTTGAAATCTGGTCATCCGCAGTGTGATGCCTGCAATGCTATTAATATTGTGTCAAAACAAAACAGGTATAAGCTCTCAATGTTATTCTAACTTATTAGGTTTAATTACCCCTTTCATAAAAAGGTTAAAGAAAACACTTTCTGTAACCCCTCCCCACAGAAAGTGTTTGTTTAGTGATCATTTCTAAAGTACTGCTGACTTGATCTCACTCCACCAGCCTCACATGTTTTGTTTCTTTTAATCATGGTTTGATTTTAATGGAGCTCAATCTTGAATCCTTCACCAGATATATGAGTACATGAACACAGAATTAAAATTACAATTTGGATGAATTTATGTTAGGAGATTGACTGTCTATAAGTACTAACTAAAATCAGCCTGATGGATGTAAGACAAGTTTCATCATATCATGAAAATATTTATTTCATCTCCTTGTATTTACTAAAAAAAATGTATCTCCCATAAATTGTTAATTAAATAAGGCAACAACAGAGGGAAGAGAAGCATTTTGGAATTTGTGGTAATCACTTGTTGCTCCTGCTGCGTTTATGGAAGAGAGAGATGAAGGCATGTTCCCTGGAAAGTACATTTTATTTTATTTATAAAAGAGGATTTAGTTTCACTTGAACAATTGCTACGTGATCATTCTATCAAACTATGCAGTTCCAAATTGAATATGCCTACTTTTCCTTGTTTGTCTATATATTTGTGTACATTTAGGTCAATTAAACAGTATGTTGCAGGGAAATATAATTTCCTATAACCTTGCCAAATATTTGCACATAGCTGCAAAACTGTCAATATTAGACAAATCCTAAGTGTGAGATATTCAGTCAAGAGTCAGTCTCGTACCTGAAGTCTTGCCCTGTGCCAAAAACATAAGCATAAAAGCTGCAAACATTACATTGAAATCAATACACTGTTGCATAAAAACAGCTGGTGTAAAGCCCACTAAAAAATGGGCTATTAACGTCAAAACAAATTTTACCAACCTGCTGGGCCACAACTCACTTTTTAATGGTCGAAAATCACTGACTATCAGGTACATTCACCCATTAAAAACTAAAAGTGGAAGCCCGGTGAACAGCACTTCTTGCATGTGTTTGAGTTACATGCATGGAGCCCTGCTTTTCCTTACACAGTGCTGTCAGTCGGTAATGAAAATCTAGTTCCCACTTGCATTTCAATTAAAATCAAACAAATACTGCACCCTTCGGTGCAGTGTAAACATACCATATTATTTGTAATATATGTCACACATTCCTTCTCCTAATCTCTCACTCCTCTCGTTCTTTTTTTCTCTCTTTCTTTTCTATTTCTGCCTGCATTGTCTGCTTGGCTATAGCTACAAATATTACTTGCTTTCTATTGCGGTACAGTGAAAGAAAGCCAAAGAATGCTGCAGAGGCTGGACTACCCCAGCATCCATAGTGGTGGTGCAAGTCCTTTATTAAAACAACAGCCTAAGGGCCAGATTTTGCTAAAAAAAAGTGTCTGAACGACACATGCCGTTATTAATGCACAAATCGGCCAGCAACTTGTAGTGAGGAAGAGACACCCCGTGAATTGCGAATCGCCACAAGTTGCTGGCTGATTTACGCCAGTCTGCTTTTAGCTTCGCGAAAACGGCATCTCACGTTTAACCTCCCTGTGATTTTTATGAAGTTGCAGCATTCTAATCGCACATTAATTGCCCATTAAACTCACTACAGAAAGTTAAGTCTAGTAATTATCAGCATAAGTATCCTTTTAACTATGTGATAATTGTTAATGACTGCCAATCAACCTCTCTTGCCCAGAAAGTAAACAATTATAAGTGTGGAGTCGCATTCCTTCGGGTTGTGAATTGTTTTAGGAGATTTAAAAAATGTCAATTTTTTTTTCTTAGATTTCCTTTCTGTCTCTTTTTTCTCTCAATCCAAACTTTCTTTCCCTCTTTATTTCTCTTTCTGTATCTGATTTGACATTGAATTCACCCTCCTTCTCAGTCCTTTCTCTGTCTATTTCTCAATCCTTTAATCTCATGGGTTAAGGAGATACCCTGTTAGCTGCCCTGTTCACTCAAGTCCCAAATGCCTTTTTTCCCCTGCTGCACCATCAGCTCACACTTTCAGCAACTTCGTGGGCAAATAATTTTAAAACCTAAACATGCAATTGTAAGTCTAACTAACGGGGCATGCCGCTCTCCAGCAAAATCTGGCCCGTTATTTAGTTTGAACAGAGGGTTTTCACTATTCCTATGGATGCTGCATACATGTTAACCATCTTTATTCTGTGCTCACAGTCCGTGTTTCATACAGTATGTCTGCTCATCCAGCAAGAGAAATAAAAGAAAACTATAAAGTTAGGGTTTATTAGCACAGGTGAGGCATGAGGTTGCAACTCTCATAATCAAAAAAAAAGTGCCAGCCATGGCTCAGTGGTAGCACGCTCACCTCTGAGTCAGAAGGTTCTGGATTCAGGTCCCATTCCAGAGTTTTGAGCACATAAGCTAAGCTGCCACTTCAGTGCTGTACTGAGGGAGTGCTGAGGCACTGTCGGAGGTGCCGTCTTTCAGATGACTCGTTAAACCGAGGCCCCTTCTGCCCTCTCAGGTGGACATGAAGATCTCATGGCACTTCGAAAAAGAGCAGGGGAGTTCTCCCCGATGTCCTTGCCAATATTTATACCTCAACCAACATCACTAAAACAGATTATCTGGTCATTTATCTCATTGCTGTTTGTGGGAGCTTGCTGTGCGCAAATTGACTGCCTCTTTTCCTACATTACAACAGTAACTACACTTCGAAAGTACTTCATTGTCTGTAAGGCGCTTTGGGACGCAATGTGGTTGTGAAAGGTGCTATATAAATGCAAGTTTGTTCTTTCTTAGGTGGGGAAGAGATTTCATTCCCATGCTTGAGATTCTTGCCTATTGTGGGAAAGTGGTTGGCCTGATTACTGTTAATAGATGGCAACATTGTAGTGAAGTGACTTTCATGCAACCATAATTTCTGAGTGTAAGGTATGATTGAGGTTACATAATGCAATTGTTCATAGTAATTTGACTTGTTATTGAATCCAGGTGGGTTGGGGCGGGTGGGTGGTTAAAATAATAGCTTTTTGAAGTGCGACCACATCCCGGCTCCAACTGCCCACTTCCGGGTTTAACGAACGGATGCGCGCACGTCCAAATCCCGGAAGTCTCGTCCCCATTTAATGCTGGCGGGCGGATTGTTAAAGGGGCAATTTACCTCATTGAAATGAAGTACCTGAGGCACTTAATTTTTTGTTGATTCTAAGTCTGAAACTAATTTAACCTCACCTGCACGACTTTCCCATGGCTTCTAAATCTCATCAGGTGAAAGGAGGCGAGAAGAGCCGATCCGTGGTTGAGGTAAGTGCCTTTATTGTACTGCTTGTGGGTCACGAGGAGCAGGAGTGTTCTCTCCAGGCCCAACAAGCTTACATGCCGCAATCGGACCCCTGTGATAGGCTGACTTCCCCCCCCCCCCACCAATGGCCAAGACCCCATGATAATAGATCCCCCCTAATGGTCGAAACCTCGCGATTGTAGACCTCCCCCGATGGCTGAGATCCTTGATGGTAGCCCCCAATGGCTGAGACCCCGTCCCACCGATGGCCGAGACTCCCCCAATGGCTGACCCCCGTTAGTAGACCCCACGATGGCCGAGACCACCTGATGGTAGACCCCCCGCTGGCTGAGACCCAGTGGTAGACCCCCCCCAACAATTGCCGAGACCCCATGATGGTAGATCGCCCCACCCCCCCAATGACCAACCTCCCGATGATAGACCCCCCCCCCACCCCGATCTCCGAATTTTCATCTGATGTCTGACCTCCAACTGCCAACATGATCACCTCCTTGCCCGTGATCTTGTCCAAGGGCCCCCCCCCCGGCCGATCTTCTATAAGGCCCCCCCCCCCCCCCCCGGTGATCGTCTCTAAACCCATCTCCCCCACCACCCCCCCCCAGCGATGCTCTCCAAGGCCCCTCGATGTTCTCCAAGGCACACCCCCTCCATGGCCCACAATCTCTGCCTCCCTTCTCTCTGATTCGCAGCTCCTTTCCCCCCAGTCTGTCAATCTGGCTGGCTATCGCACGGGAAACCTGGAAGCAAAAATGATTATCTTCAATTGAGTTGTGATTGCAGATTCTGACGCACTCGCTTCACTTCCAGGTTTCCCACATGAAAATCTACCCACCCGCTCAGTTCCCGGCTCCAAGTTAAAATCATGCCCCATATATCAGTGCCTAACATTGAGTTTTAAACACTGGCCAAGCCATACTGCAAGGGCAGTGTTGCTACCTCAAAATAAAGTGTTCGCGGGAATTAAACCATATCAAATGGTCACTCTCTGAACCTGAATAACTTAAGATGTAAGATTATAGATCAATCAGAACAAAGAATCAGGAACTTGTTATTCTTTGTCTTGGTAAGTAAAGTTAAGTTGCTATCAGCCATATCAACATGAACTGCCTCTTGTGACCAAATGATACCTGACAAAATCAGCAGCCACAGACAAAGTAAAGTAACATTTTTAATCATGATATTTAGTAATATCCATTTTACTCCGAATCTATGCCTTAGGCTACAGTCTGAATATTTAGTTAGCCAAGCCTTCTAATTATTGGACAATTGTAAATTATTCCTAAGTGACTCATGGCTAGCTGATTGGTTTTATTGAACAAAAATGTCACTAAAATTCATTTTATTCAGTAAATTTGAGTCCATTTTTTCTCTCAAAACTGGATTCAGTTGCCTATCCCTGCTAATTTCCCTGAATTACCATAATTAACTGTTACTAATTTCCCAGTAAAATATGGACTTTGTTATGGCAATTCAAAGAAATTTTGGGAAATACTCAAAATTGACAATTCAGCCTATTAAAAATGACTCTATAATCATTATGGTCCCAGGTCAAGTTGTAGCCCCAGCAACCACTTGCCCTTACTGTTCAGAAATGACAGTAATTTCCAAGAGTAGATCGATGTTTAATACAAGTTTATGCCTGCCACTCTCTTTCGCATTATCAAAAGCACTTGTTAGTTAAATTACTTAAAATAGTTTAAAATCCATCAACTCAAATTAAATAAGTGTCAAAAGATTGGCAGCTCCAAGCCTCACAGTGCCAATGCCTTACATTATAAACCTATCACTTTTTTAACATTATTGGCCCATTTGACTGTAAAATCTGCATTATTCTGCTTTTTAAAGGAGTGACTGAATTGATAGGAACAATATTGTTAGTTTTTTCCTGTAACATGCAAACAAAAATTTGTTGCACATTTGGTGACACGTTGACATTGTGCAAGGGTTACCAACTGTCTTGCTTCTTTGAGACTATCCATGGATCAGGAAACCCTGTGACTGTCAGAAGTCTGAGAATTTGTAAAAATGATATTGAAATAATTCTTGTCCTTTTTCTCTATTTTACTCTTATTCATCTGTTTCTATGGCAGGATTCATCTACAAATGGCGGTGGTGGGGAAGCTTAGGTATCAGGGTTCAAGGGGCAAATATCTTAGGGGTGATTCTAACTATCAGGCAGCTGGCCAATGGAGCTGGCATACCAGACACCCGCTCCCTCCGATAGGAGGCCCTGTCCATTTTAAGGAACGGGCATCCTGCTACAGCATTCCGGCTCCAGGCTGGCACAATATCAGGCGACCCATAGGTCCGGGGAGAGAGGGGCTGATCACAGAGTGGGGTGTGGGTGAGCCTGGGGCTGCAGCAGCCCACATTATTCTTGTGGGGCCTGAAGAAGCACTACTGCCCCCACAAAAATATAATTTTAGACTTATCTTTTTGGGGCCTGTTCCTCTAGACTGCTAGGTTTTACTGAGCGGAGCATCTGTAGGCTTTCAAAGCTATGTACATCACAGGACCCCAATTTGCACAGATTAATGAGGTTCCCTCCTGATTCAGGTGGGGGCACCTATGCTGGCCAGCGGAAGGCAAGGCCAGAGTTAAAATGGTCAAGTGGAGGGAGTTAAAATCGCACCTCTTCTTTGTTACTCTGTGCTGCTTAGCCCATTTGTCATTCTGTGCCTTACTCTTGAGTATCGAACCAACCCTTTTAAAAATATTACTGTAGGATTAATAGAGCCACAGTTCATGCCTCACCACTATACATAGGGAAGGAGGATGCAGAGCATTAGAACTCAGAGCAGTGGGACTTGGGTTGGAGAGGGGTCCTAGCAGCAACTAGACTCAGGCTGGTAGGGAAAGGTGACAGAACATCAGAGTGGATGGAGGAGATTGTAGGATATCAAGAGAGACAAAAGAGGTGTAAAAAGTCAGGACTTGGGGGCAGGTATTAAATGGGAATTGTGGAGAGGCAAAGAATATTAGGGTGAGGGGGGAAGAGGCAGCACTGAGAGTTGGGGAGAAGGAATAACTCTATTTGGACTTGTTGCAGATGGAGAGAGGTGGTACCAACATCATTGACTTTGGGCAAGTGGGGAGAGGTGGCTTGGTATTTTCGTAAAGCTTTTCTGTACACGTGGCCACAGAATGGCCTTAGGTGGTACCTGCATGAGCAGCATATATTCAAGGTCTTTTCTGTGTTCTGCATAGTGATTCTTAGACAGGAAGGCCAAAGATTATGATCTCGTGTGAGATTCCTGCTCGCAGGAGAATTGGTTGGTTCTCTGGACTTGTATTTCTAAAGCATGTACGTTTTGAATGCACACTTATTTCATGAAAATATGCTTAGCAAATGTTTTATTGTTTGTGGAGGCAGAAAAGCTTGAAAATTTGATAATGCATTTTCAAACAATTTGTTATTTACTGTCTGTAAACGAGTTAAACAATTTTTGTCAAGCATATTTTCATCAAGGCGGTACCTCAAACAAAAATGTTTGTCTGTGAATTGAATCACTGGTAATTGACAGCCCAGTTGAGATCCCAACTTTGCTAACAACTACTTTTACAAGGCTAGCAAAATGTGATGCATTAAGTGACAGTGGGCCTTTAGATCCATGGAACTTACTCCCCAATTGCTCAAGTTTACACAGTGAGTCCTGCAGGATGTTTGATAGTCAGTTTTGTTGAGTTAGCTGATCTCAACTGAATGGTAGTCGAGGTCCCAGTATCCCTAGAGTCGGGAGGAACAAAAAAAAATTCAGCCGTGTTTCCTATTCCTGATTGCTATCCAATGTTGCAAGTGGGTGAAGGTGGTTGAGGGTAGGACTGGGATTGGTGGTTTCCAGCCAAATTCACCCCCAGGTTCACTGGCTAGAAGTGAATAATAGCCACTAGATAGTGGTAACTGAGGTTACCGGTGGAACAGATGGAACAGTTCCCTGAAACTGTCAGAAGAACAATGAGCAGAAAAAGAAAAAAAAGACTACGAAACATCACTTTGTGACATGTAATTTTCTAGTTCTGCCCTCCTTGTACCAGCCAGCTCACCAGTGCAGGATATGAGAAATTAGGAAAGTTAACTGGTGCTGAACAAAAGCAGACAGATTTTTATGTAACCTCTATTCTAGTGAGAATATGCCCAGTTTACATAATCGCTCCTCATAATCCAATCCCTTCATCCCCTCAATCATGCCAGTTGCTCTCTTCTGTATCCTTTCAATAGCTGCAATATCCTTTCTGTACTGAGGTGACCAGAACTATATACAGGTCTTTTCTTGTATAGCAATTCCTATTTTACCCATATACACACAAAATGAATATGAATCCCAATCTGGATTCATGCCAACTATTTAATGAATGCTGGTTTAACAGACTTTACCAACTACATATTTTCCACCTTTTTAAAGGGGCAGATTTGTGGATAGGATTTCCTGTGTGTAAAGACAGTGTTTGCTACTGTAAATGATCTTTTCCTTCTCAGACTGAGCTCGGTTACTTGTCATGTGGCTAGTTTAGTGGTTCCAGAATCACGTAATTTTCTTTTTCAAGGAATTTGCTTAAAACTGGGGAAAATAATTTTAAGGACATTTTGTCCAATGATGTGTGATGCAATAATTTTATTATATTATCATAGCAGAAGAAATATAATTTTTATTTCCACTATTATTTTCTCACATTAAACAAATAAATTATAAATGTTTGCTTAATTGCTTTATTTCAACTGAATCTTGTGGTTTAGCTTTTATAAATTAGGCTATAATGGTAATGCTGGGTCTTGATGTAAACAAGCTGTTTACATGCCAAATGAGCTGACCATGATATGTTTGTGATATGTTAATTGCTAGCAACTACCTGTGAGATATGTTGTGCAGGGCATTGAGACTCGGGTAAGTGGCAGTTTAAAGTGGGGGTTACTTGTGGCAGTCAGTCATCGATGTGACAATTTGTTTTCACTGGACTATCTTGGAAAATACTCCAAAGTTTGTTTTGGTATATACTCAAAATATAAGCCCCAGGTAATTGCTGATCATTATTTTCTAACTGGACAAAGGGCTTAAGAAATCAGTTGCTTTTTGGCCTAGTATTGCAGTGCACCGGATTTCTAAGATAAATATTGTTAAACTAGTTCAGGCTGATTCTTTGGATACAGCGGGTGGGTGACATGGAGGGTGATTTTAACCCCCATGAGCGGGTATGTTGGGGAGTGGTGGGAGTTGAACATAGTTGTTTCTTGGGTCGCGACCTTAATCCGGCTTCACTTCCAGTTTAAGGTGGGCGCATAAAAGTACAGGCTTCCTACTGGGAATGCACAGTCTGAAAATTTTGCAGTTGCGACCCAAAAAAAAACTGCTTTCAACTCACACCGTTCTTGGGGGTTAAAATCAACCCCCATGATCTCTCTGCAGTTTCAGGCTGGCCTCTTTTCAAAGTTCACATGTTTGTAAATGATTTTATTTCTGTTCATTCACATTTCGTGACAGTCCATTTATCTGAGTGACAACTGCAGTTCTTTACATGATCTCTAACCATGCCTATTAATTTGTTTGTAGAGTGAAATATGTATTTAGTTATAATACAATTATTTATGCTTCACCTTATCACAGTATATTACAGACATCTTCACACGACAAATTACTTTTGAAGTTTAGTGACTGTTGTACCTACTTCTTATTTTCATTGAATTAATTTTTTGGTAATTTATTATATATTATTTTCTGGTCCTATCAGTTTTCATTAGCTTTATTAAAAATTTAAATGTGTCGTCTGCCCAGGTTGCAATACAGCTTGATGATGACTTCCTCTGACTTGTATTCTACTGCTTTGGCTATGCACTTTAACTTTCTATTGCCGTTTTTGATTGCTGCTGTGCATTGGTTTAACATATTGAAAGTTGAGCCTGTACTAAGACGTCTAAGTCTCTTTCAACTTCATCCTTAGCTATTTCAATACCATTCATGGTATACATTGCCCATTTTCCTTCCAGTGTGTTGTACCTTACATTTGTCTGCTTTCATTTTCATTTGGCATTGTTCAGCCACTCACATATTTTGTTTAACTCATTCTGTAATTTCTGGACTGCCCCTTTGATTTCACTGCCCCCTTCTAGTTTGGTATAGTCTGTAAACTTGATCAATTTGCAATGCAATTCTGAATCCAAATTGTTGATGTAAATTAGAAACAGTAATGTTCTCAACACTATGCCCTGGGGCACCCCACTCAGTAATGCCCATCTCTCTCCCCCACCCCCAATCCTAACATTAATCTACCAACAAATACTCATTGTTTTCTATCCTTTCGCCAATTTCTTATCTCTCCTCAAGTTTTACCCTCAGTCTTCATAGATGTGAGCTTAACTGGTAGCCTTTCATGTAGAACTTTATCAAATAACTTTTGGAAGTCTAAGTATGTAACATGGGTTTCTACAGTCAACTTGGGTTGTCACTTCCGCAAAGAAATCAAGGAGATTAGTCAGGCAGGATCATCAGTAGGTTGTTGTTATTCAGATAATACTCAGGTTTACTCCTGATCGATTCTGTTATTTTGCACAGAATTGAAGTAAGGCTAATAAAGCTGTAGTCACCTGTGTCTGTTTTGTCACCCTTTTTGAATATGGGCACCATGTTATCTTGTTTCCAATCTACAGGTATCTCCTCATTGTCCATTAACTCCTTCATAATTATTGTCAGTGCCTCACAAATCTCCTCCCCAGTCTCTCTCAATTCTCTGGGATAAATGCTATCTAACTGTGGGGATTTAGTTGTTTTGAGTCCTTTCAGCTTGTCTGGGACTCCCACCTCCTTTATAACAAAGTCCTGAATTTTACCTTGGTACTCTTTTTTTGGCAAGGGTATATTATTCATGTCTTAACTTGTGAACACTTTGAGGAAGTAATTCAGAATATTTACTTTTTCATGCTCATCTTCAGTTTCAAAATTGTTTGCATCTTTTAATATTCTTCTCAGACAGTGCTCTAACTATTGTACTACTTAAAGATTTTTTTACTGTTACATTTTGCCTCTTCAGTTATGCTTTTCTCTAGGTCACTCTTTGATATGAACCTTTTGACATGTTTCTGCGTATTCCTATTTTCTTCATCCTAGTGAACCTCTTTTTCCTGCAAGATTTGTAGAGAGAATTTTTCCTGTTTATTTCACTTTTAATTTGTTTCTTAATCCATTTAGGCCATGCTATTCAAAAGTGTTAACTTGTCAGCTATCTAAGGAATTACTCTTAAAGTATTCTCACCAATTTATAACCTCAGACTCTGGTCACCACTATAGGAAATACTCAGCATCCATTAGCTCTGATACTCTGAATTGCTTGTGTAACTTTTGATACTCATTTTATTAAGTAACTGTGTCCATTAATGATTTGCTACTCAAGTGCAAAGTAACTCTGATTACATTTATGTCTATTCGAGTACTCGACTTTAACTTTAAGTTGTGATTTGTAACCAATAAATAATGTTTAGTGCATGACTTGTGGTCTGGCTTCTTCCTTGATGATTTGGCAAGTAAGAGATAATTCACTCACCCATAAGTAGCTTGAAGGTAACCTAACCACGGGTTAGTAAATCAAATTCATTTTGATCCAAACTGGTTAGTGTAAGATGGATTGGGGAGCCGAATCAGGCATCGTTAATTCCTAGATCTACGCTGGGAGGTAAAATCCTAAGACGATTCCTTGGTAAGGAGTTAAAGGAGAGAAATAAGGATTTCTCTGCTTCCTCAGCATAAGGGATCCTTGGCTTTATTAATAGAGCCATAGAGTACAAAAGCAAGGATGTAAAGCTAAATCTTTGTCTAACTGAAAATCTTGGATACCAATGTAACCCTCAAGCAGGGAGTGAAATTCCATCTTTCATTCTAAGCACCAGATTTTATGTATCAAAATCAAGACTTAACTCCTTAGATGTAGGGATTCTCAGATGAACTTAATGATGCTCAAACGAAGACACAATCAACAAAAGAAAGCCTGGGACCAGAATTAATGTGAGCGGCGAATAAACCACACCCGCTGTTTGTTAAGCTTGCCCTTGCCCATATACTTTCCATGAGGCTTTTGCACTAAAAGTTGCTGTAAGTTAGAGATCCAAACAGCACGGCACCCTCTACAGGGCATCTAGGACCTGTGTGAACAGGACAAGCAACTGTGTGCCTCCTTAACCAATCAGATTGAAGAATCGTTAATGAACAATGCAGAGTCTGAACCAGGAAGTGTAAGTTATAATAGTGAATTCAATATCAAATCAGGTACAGAAAGCAAAATAAAGAGAGGAAAAGATTGGATTAAGAGAGCGAAAGAAAAAGTAATAAAAAATGTGATCTAAATTTTTTTTAAAATCTCCAACAACAATTAAAAGCTGAATTAAATGAGACTCCACACATGTAAAAGTTAATTTTCACTGCCAGAGAGGTTGTTTGGCAGTAATTAAGGCTAATCACACCAGTAAAAAGGGTACTTCGACTGAAAAGGACATGCCCTAACTTTCTGTGGCGCATTCAGTTCGTATCCACCACACAAAAACAGGAACTTCACGCCATTCAATGTATTTGAATGGTGACTCAGACAGCGAGGTGCTGTTTTCATGAAGCTGGCAGCGGAGCAGCGCGTTTGCCCTCACGTGAAGTTTCTGTCCAATTTGCGCATACCGTTATTTTCCTCACCGTTCTTTTGACATTAAATTCTGGACCCTGATGTTGCTAATATAATGGTGCATAGACTGGAAGATACAATAATTTCTCAGCTCTGCGATGGTTGCACAAAAATCTGTACAATGGAACAAAACCTGTTCTTTCACATCAAAGGGACAGTGCGACTAATTAAATCCAAAGAATTGAACCACTTAGATCTCTTATGGAAATAGCACCAAAGCTTAAACTTTGCTGCAGCAACACATAATTTAGCTCATTATTTTCTAGCGCATTCTCAAATTAGGAGTCCAGACCTTTCCTGCCTATGCCTTGTTGCTTTATTCACATATGGTGGGTCTGTTATATTGAACAGCACCTTCCTGGATTTTCCACATCTCATTTCACTAAATACTTACCAACTGACATCATTGTAAATAATATTGACTGCAGTTGGTAGCAAATTATTGATCTGGCTGGATTAGTGGTAAACTTGGTTTGATGTTTATTTTAATTGCTGCCATACATGTGCAAGGTATTTTGTGACTTAATATAAACAAGTCATTGGGGCAGAAATTGCTTGCAAAATAATGGTGATCTCAACAACGCTCACTGTTGTTAGTGGCGAAATCGAGGAGCAAGTTCTGGTATTCGCACATCCGCAGTGAAACTCGGAAATCTGGAACTTGCTCCTCCTGGTTCACTGGTGAAATGACAGCTTCGAATTAAGGTATATCTCCCACTGCAATCAGGGAAATCGTTGAACCAGCGCCAACTTGCTCATGTGCCCAGCTGGAAAGCAACGAATTATGTCACAAACGCTTAAAAATACCAGGTCTAAACTAAGTTTTTAACAGTGCGGTAAGTCTCAATGACCATCAAACAACTAAAAATTTACTTTTAAAAATGTGGTGCCTCATTACTCATATTTTAATAGTTTTGGTCATTAAAATTTATTTTTAAAAATTTATTTTTCCTTTTCCCTTCTGTCTCTTTTATTTAATTCAATTATTTCTCACCCGCTTTTTTTTTACTGTCCGTAACTGTTTTAACAATGATTTTAATATTGCTTTCACTTCCTGGTTTCCACTTTTGAAGCCTGCAAAGACAGTTAATGCAACTTGTCAAAAATGCTGCAATCTGATTGGACGAGAGGAGAGTGTGATCCTCTCGCTTCTCCCAGGGTCCCAGCTTTGCTTGAACTGACGCTGGACTCGTCTCCGCTTCCTGTTCAAGGAAGTGCCCAAAGTAAAGACCACGGTAAGTTAGTGGGTTAGTATAAATCTATGGAACGGCGAGCACTGTTGGTTCGCCGCTCCGAGCAATTTCTGCCCCAATGTGTGCGTTTCTTTTTCCTATGTCCAGATTGCACTAATTTGTTTTTCATAAACAACAGATGTTTTTTAAAAAGTATCTGAAAAGTAAAACTGTGGAACCATACTTCACAAGAAAATGATTTCTGAACTTTGCAACATTAAACTTGTGGAAATTTTAATTCACAAAAAATGTAACTTGTGAAAATTTTGGAAATAATATTTACACTTCAAGAAGTTGATTATTATTTTTAAATTGCCATAAACTCCAAAAGGGTAAAGTCTTGTGATTTTTGTTAAGCTTTAAATCTGAAGAGCTGAAATCTGTTCCAACTTTACATGTTGACCATAATTACAATGTTAATTCTGTTTTGTTTCTTTAGTTTTTTTCAGTTGCTATTTAAAATATTCACTGCAAAACGATGCATGTTATGGGAGCTGTTTTCTGTGAAGTGATGGTGATCTTACTTAGTGCTCCACCAAGCACCACCTGGTGACAGATATAGATGTTAAGTACAAGATGAATGCTTTCTGTTCGGCCTTTTATATAGTTTCACTATTTATAGCTCCAATAAAATAGCTGGAAAATTATGTGAACAAAACATTCATTTAAAAATAAGTATTTACTTTCAAATAAAACTTTCCAGTTTTCACATTTTCAAAAATAGTTTTTAACCATAGCGCTCTTTAAAGGTCAGGAATCATCTTCACTGAATTCCTGATTTGATGATACAGGATGTAATCATCAGTCAGTTTTATTAGTGTGCAGAACATAGTGCTGCACATGCCGAAGGATATTCTTTCCCTTTGTACTTGCCTCCTGCACATTTTTTGGGGGGGCTAGCAGGCTGAAAAAATCACCACAGAGCCAACCTCAATCTTCCTAAACACCGTAAACGAACTTTGGCTTGTTGGGATTTATATTTTAGGTTTGATGTTCACTACTCAAAAGTCCCATAAAAACAATTAAGATTCACAAAAACCTTCATAATTCATTGCTAAACTATTTGGCACAAATTGTCATTAAATTGGTAGTGTCACATAGGGAAGGTTGATGTGAAAAAAAGGATCATTTCACACTAGTGCAGTAGGACAGGCTGTTCTGAAGCTTAGATTGAGACCCATTAGTCTATGGTACAATGGTGCAGCAATTATGGTACTGCACTAGCATCCCAGAGATAATGGGAGCGAATTTTGTCTCACTGCCCTGTTTATGCCTAAAAACACAGCGGTAGTGGGACCAAAGTTGCATGTCTTAATGTTGGTTATCTGTTCGATCAAACTTTTGGGCAGACCGTGATTTAAGCAGCAGGAACCCCTGCTGGAAGCAGGTGGGAAAATAAATAAAGAAATGCATGCATTTATATAGCACCTTTCACGACTTCAGGGTGTCTCAAAGCGCTTTACAACCAACAAAGTACTTTTGAAGTATAGTGACTGTGGTAATGTAGGAAACATGACAGCCAATTCACACACAGCAAGGTCCCACAAACAGCAATGAAATAAATGACCAGATGATCTGGACATTTATCATCAGGTGGAAGCCTGATAAAAATATACAAATTGGGTCAAATGAAGTTGTCAAGACACTCAATGCCATTTTTGACTCTACCTGCATTACTACCACTAGTTCCTGATTCCAATGGATCTAGAGAAAGGGATACAGTAGAAGATGAGTAGCAGCACAATGCTGAGTGTGTGAGTGAGAGTTAATTAGAAAGGGAAGTTACCAAAACACCCTGGCTCCACCATGGCCATGTTCAGTGCTGTGTGCCCACTCTCTGCCAATGATGTTGATGGCAGCCACTTTCATTGGTGTCAGTGTCTGTACAGAGGCAGGATCTCCACCTATTTTGCTGGACTCCTTATTGTTATGTGCCATCTTCACCTGTAAGAAGAATAGAAGTGGGTTAGTATGTGGTCTGTTTAAGGGTTTTTAAGATGGCAGAAGCAACTGAGCATAGTGTGCATGGTGAGAGGACGAAGTAGCCAGTGTGGACTACAGGGGACAGTAGTTGTGAGGGCAGCAACAGGTCTTGAGCGTGGGTGCGCAAGCAGGAGGAGGTGCAGTGAAGTGGTTTGTTCTGATTGAAGAAGAAGCAGGGAAGGGAAGGATTGATAATGCTGGGGCTAAAATAGGATGATGCAGGGCTGCACAGAAAACGAGAGAGATGTGAAGGGTTGTCTTACCTTGGAAGTCTGGTGAGGTCATTAATTTTTTCCTACATTGAAGAAAGAATATTTGAAGCCAGAAAAACCAGTTTCCAACAGCTCCATGTGCTTTTCAGCTAAGTGGTCTCAACTCACTCTAAACTAATAAACTACAGTTCTTGTGCTGTTTCTATTCAATTTTGTTACTGTATCAGCCAAGAAATCATTTAAACCAGAAAAAAAATAAAATGTTAAATGCCAAGAATGCCACTACTGTAAAGTTGTGCAAATCCATTATTGAAAATGTACCCTTCCCTACAAAATAATAGATAATCTAGCCAACAACTGGAAAAGCCTTAAGCGAACTTGAAATACTTATGAGATTGTATATGTCCCATTTAAACAAACAAAAGATGAGAAAACTGTTACATTCATTACCAATATGGGTAGAGAAGCACTGAAAATACTTGTGCCAGGAATTTTCTTGAGGGTCTGCCTAACTTTGGCACAATCCATCCCTTATAAACATTATCTTGCCAACAATTTGTCACTTTGTACTTCAAACATATTTTAGTGAACTTATGACAATCTTGATGTAATAATTCTCTGGTCCCTAAGGCAGGTCATTTCAACAGTAGGATCATTCCAATGAAATTAAAGATTGCTGAACCCGCCACTTTGATTTCCATTTCCCCTTAATAGCTCAAGAGATATTCTGTGGATTTGTATCAAATATAATTACACTTACGTTGTTGTTGTTAGATGCTATGTGAAGAAGGGATTGCTCTGTTGAAATTTGACATTACTGTCTCAGGTGATGAACTCTAAAACTGATTTGAATTTGGCATAATTTCAACAAGAGGAAATGGTGATGTCTTCATTTAGTGGGGGAATTTGTTTTTCCTCGTATGTGTTGTTCCATTTTTTTCACTTTGAGGTTGGCTCAATGATTTTGATTTATTGTCAGGCTAATTTGTTATAGGGCATTGTAGGTAGAATATCGTAAAGGACCACTCCTACTGGCTAATAGAGCAGGCATAATGTGTGATAAAAGCCCACCTTCTTGAAATATGGTTAATAGATTGAAGGAAGCAGCATGCAGGATATAATCAATGGGATAGATCAAGCTGATTACATAACCCTCTTCCACCTTCTGTTGCTGTTCAAGTGAAGCCAGGAGCTATGATCAAATAGGCAGGAGATTTGGCAAATACTATTTTACAGTTGCATGAGCCAGGTGCAAAGCTATAAAACTGAGCTCAGGAGCTGGATTTTAGCAGCATTTATAATGGCTGCTTGGCTTAGATCCTCCAACTGCTGTGAAGAATTTCCATGTTGATCTCAAATAACTGTATCAAAGGCATTTATTTCCTTACTGGTGCAATGGAGTATATATTTTGAAATTTTCATTTTCCAGGCAACCCAGAGAGGCTTGCACATTAGCATTTTGTAAAGATTTGGACAGTCTGGGGAATTTGGGTGAGGGGAGAAATGGTTATATCCACCTCTAAAGTCTGAATTCAGATATATTCTTGTTCCTAGTTATTTCTACCATATTAGTCTTAAGTGGCACTTAATATGGTAACTTAACAGACATAGATTTGTGACAAATTTGAAATGATATTGCCACGTCTTCTTGATGAGCTAGATTACTTGTGAAAATTAGGTGTGTGTTGTTTCTTCCCCCACCTCTACCACCTCCGCTCTATGAAAATGAAGATGGGTCCTCTTCCATATTATTTTTTGGTATTTCATTAATAAGTTGAGAAACAGTAACAGATATTCATCAAATGGCTGTGTTCCAGTATTTGTCATATTGAAGTAGGGCTGAGAGCTTTTGGAAGCAGAAGGTGGAAGAGGGTTATGTAATCAGCTTGATCTATCAAATTGATTATATCCTGCATGCTCCTTCCTTTGATCTATTAACCATATTTCAAGAAGGTGGGCTTTTATCATGCATTCTACCCACTCTATTAGCCAGTAGGCGTGCTCCTTTACAATATTCTGCTTTTTTTTTATTCGTTCACGGGATGTGGGCATCGCTGGCGAGGCCAGCATTTATTGCCCATCCCTAATTGCCCTCGAGAAGGTGGTGGTGAGCCGCCTTCTTGAACCGCTGCAGTCCGTGTGGTGAAGGTTCTCCCACAGTGCTGTTAGGAAGGGAGTTCCAGGATTTTGACCCAGCGACAATGAAGGAACGGCGATATATTTCCAAGTCGGGATGGTGTGTGACTTGGAGGGGAACGTGCAGGTGGTGTTGTTCCCATGCGCCTGCTGCTCTTGTCCTTCTAGGTGGTAGAGGTCGCGGGTTTGGGAGGTGCTGTCGAAGAAGCCTTGGCGAGTTGCTGCAGTGCATCCTGTGGATGGTGCACACTGCAGCCACAGTGCGCCGGTGGTGAAGGGAGTAAATGTTTAGGGTGGTGGATGGAGTGCCAATCAAGCGGGCTGCTTTATCTTGGATGGTGTCGAGCTTCTTGAGTGTTGTTGGAGCTGCACTCATCCAGGCAAGTGGAGAGTATTCCATCACACTCCTGACTTGTGCCTTGTAGATGGTGGAAAGGCTTTGGGGAGTCAGGAGGTGAGTCACTCGCCACAGAATACCCAGCCTCTGACCTGCTCTTGTAGCCACAGTATTTATATGGCTGGTCCAGTTAAGTTTCTACTTACAATGCCCTGTAACAACTTAGCCTAACAATAAATCAAAAACATTGAGACATTTGATTCGATAGTTTAGATATGCAGATCTTATTAAATATCCAGAGCCAAAAATCAAACTGATTGGACTTTTTGATGTTACCAGGTTAAGATGGATCAGGATATATATTATCTTAACTCTTACAAGACATAGTTGATGTAAAAGATTTCTAGCTACTTCAGTCTGAATAAAATGCTGACAAAATTCAGAAGTCTGGGCTATTAGTAATTTCTAATTTAACTAATGATGTGCTGTAAAGTAAACTGTCTAATTATAAGACTACCTACTATATTTCAATGCAATCAATTTTTATGCTGATTGCACGCAAACTGCAAAAAGAGAGTAATCAGATACTAATCATGACCCATTCATATGTAATATGTTCTCTTATTATAATCCTTGCTCTGTTAGCTTTGTGTTTAAATGTTGCTGTTCATGTGAAGCCAGGTGCTATGATCTACCCGACAATGTGGAAAATTGCCCAGGTATGTCCTGTCCACAAAAAGCAGGACAAATCCAATCCGGCCAATTACCACCCCATCAGTCTACTCTCAATCATCAGCAAAGTGATGGAAGGTATCGTCGACAGTGTTATCAAGCAGCACTTACTCACCAATAATCTGCTCACCGATGCTCAGTTTGGGTTCCGCCAGGACCTCTCGGCTCCAGACCTCATTATAGCCTTGGTCCAAACATGGACAAAAGAGCTGAATTCCAGAGGTGAGGTGAGAGTGACTGCCCTTGACATCAAGGCAGCATTTGACCGAGTGTGGCACCAAGGAGCCGTGATAAAATTGAAGTCAGTGGGAATCAGGGGGAAAACTCTCCAGTGGCTGGAGTCATACCTAGCACAAAGGAAGATGGTGGTGGTTGTTGGAGGCAAATCATCTCAGCCCCAGGACATTGCTGCAGGAGTTCCTCAGGGCAGTGACTTTGGCCCATCCATCTTCAGCTGCTTCATCAATGACTTTCCCTCCATCATATGGTCAGAAATGTGGATGTTCGCTGATGATTGCACAGTGTTCTGTTCCATTCGAAACCCCTCAAATAATGAAGCAGTCCGAGCCCGCATGCAGCAAGACTTGGACAACGTCCATGCTTGGGCTGATAAGTGGCAAGTAACATTCGCACCAGATAAGTGCCAGGCAATGACCATCTCCAACAAGAGAGAGTCTAACCACCTCCCCTTGACATTCAATGGCATTACCATTGCCGAATCCCCCACCATCAACATCCTGGGGGTCACCATTGATCAGAAACCTAACTGGACCAGCCATATAAATACTGTGGCTACAAGAGCAGGTCAGAGGCTGGGTATTCTGCGGCGAGTGACTCACCTCCTGACTCCCCAAAGCCTTTCCACCATCTACAAGGCACGAGTCAGGAGCGTGATGGAATACTCTCCACTTGCCTGTATGAGTGTAGCCCCAACAACACTCAAGAAGCTCGACACCATCCAGGACAAAGCAGCCCGCTTGATTGGCACCCCATCCACCACCCTAAACATTCAAGCCTTTCACCACCGGTGCACTGTGGCTGCAGTGTGTACCATCCACAGGGTGCACTGTAGCTACTCGCCAAGGCTTCTTCGACAGCACCTTCCAAACCTGGGACCTCTACCACCCAGAAGGACATGGGCAGCAGGCACATGGGAACAACAACACCTGCATGTTCCCCTCCAAGTCACACACCATGACTTGGAAATATATCGCCGTTCCTTCATCGTCGCTGGGTCAAAATCCTGGAACTCCCTTCCTAACAGCACTATGGGAGAACCTTCACCAAATGGACTGCAGCGGTTCAAGAAGGCGGCTCACCACCACCTTCTCAAGGGCAATTAGGGATGGGCAATAAATGCTGGCCTCGCCAGCGATGCCCACATCCCATGAACGAATAAAAAAAAATAGGCAGGAGATATGGTGAATACTATTTTACAGTTGCATGAGCCAGGTGCAAAGCTATAAAACTAAGCTCAAGAGCTGGATCTTAGCGGTAGTTATGATGGCTATTTAGCTTAGATCCTCCAACTGCTGTGAAGAACCGTTTGCATTATGCCATAATTTTTGGGATTAAAATGAATGATGTCACTCTGACGATTTCTGAGAATGTACATCAAAAAGCGGTAGCAATAATGTACGCAGATGAACGGTGTGACCTTCCATCTTGAACGATGGATCATATAGCTCTTAACATTCCTATCAGAGAAACGAGATGGAATAACTTTATTGGAAAGGAAAATTGGGCGGGGTGTATAACAGGCAACCGATCCACAACCGCCAGTTTTCCACCCGTGCTCAAACTAAAAATTATCTCCACTGAGCGTAGCTTGAAATTAGAGCTCCGCACCCCCCCCCCCCACCCCGCCCATTCCATAGCAACATTAACTGGAAAATGAGCAGGTTGTGTCAGTTATTGGGTTTTAGTGAGGTAATTTTTTTTTGGCAGCCTGTGTTTCAGTGAAATAATGGATCATTAAGCGTTTAAATAAATCAATCTTTGTCCTTCTGATTGACCTGGATCAGTTATCTGAAAAGCTTGCTTTCTTGTCTTGATTATTCAGTGTTGCGCTGAACAGATGTCACAAACATTATACTTCTCATCCCATGTGATCCTGTGACTGTTCCCATTTTTTACCATCAGGACACAGTGTTTATCTTATTTATTAGCACAATGGATTGGTTTGTAAATGATTTGATATGCTGTTCAGATATAGTAAAGCAAATATCAATCAAGATGAAGAGTGGCCAGTAGTAAGATGTATGTTAGAAAATAACCATAGCAATTTAGATTAACGTCTTTGATAATTCTCAAAGTATGAACTTCAGGCAGTTGAAAATCGAATAATTAGTACTGTCTTCACACTTAATGCTGCAATTGTATAACTGATATTTCTGTTTTATGTAGAACAGTCTGGATCTTCAGATTTGTTATAAACATTTAAGTAAAATTTTGTTCAAAAAACACATCCAAATTGAAGAATATATCGACTTCTTAATTTTGAATTTTGAAAATGGGCACATATGGCATTTATTCTTAAAGTTTTTTCAAATTCTTAATCTGTATTTTGGATTTCTATCATAGTTCACATGTGCCAAGTTTTGTCCTGCACTCGAGACAGCCTCAGTGAGTAAGGTTCATGTATGCAAACATACCTTGACTATGTGCTAGGAGAGAATTTTATTTATTTATTTATTTTGTTATACACTAAACACAAAGCCAAGGGTAATCATAAGTAGTAATCCAGAATTATTCGGAGGTGTGTCCCTCTTTAAAAATATAATGGCCTGGAAATTCTTCTGGGGATCTCAGAGAAATGGCGTAATCAGCTCTTTACAGCATTACTCTGAGATTGCCACTGTGTTAATTGTATGATTTATATCAATAACTGTTAATTGTATTCAGGTGGTGGGTATCAATTGGGGACTCTGGTATTCTTTTTATAGGAGAGCTTTGCTAGGGCGTGGTATGTGTGTAAGGGGAACCTCTGTGAATAAAGGCTTGGAAGCAACTAAAGACCAGGCTCTAGTATTCTATCCTTCACCAGATGGCTATCCAATTTCAACACACTGGACTCCCACTGAATTTATGGTGGAAGACCAGTGGTAGCCTTGTGGAATTTTAAGGCCAATTTGTTTTTTGCTGAAAAGGACTAATTCATGGCTAAGAAATATTGGAAAATGGTGGATATTTTTTCCTCCTGTCAAGCTAAAGTTGCATATATAGCTGTTCACGTCAAACTCAGGAGTGGCCTTTCATAATTATAAACCAATCGGTATTTTTTCAGTGTCCACATATCAGGTTGACTGGCAGATAATTGTGGAATCTGAACATTCATTCTGAGGTTTGGTCATTTAAAACATCCTTTTTTAAAGAGCTTTTTAGTCACTTTGTAAATTCTTACCTTAATTTGCAACAGGATTTGAACCAAAGGACCACAAAAGCCCATTGTGTCTGTGCTAACACTTTGACGGAACAATCCAAAACTGCCCTGCTCTCCCCATAACCTTGCTTCTTTCTCTGCTTCAAAATGTATCTGTATTTTCCTTAGAAGAAGCAATTCTCACTGTCCCAACCACTTCCTGTGGCAAATCATTCCATACTCCAGCAACCCTCTGTGTAAAGCAGTTGCTCTTGAGCTCTCTCATCACTCTCTGACTGATAGTTTTAAATTGACCTGCTGGTCGCCAACTCCCCAACCAGAGGTAATAGTCTTTCTATATTTACTCTGTCACAACTATTCATGTTTTAAAACACCACTATTAAATCTCCTCTTGGCCTTCTCTGCTCCAGTAGAAATAGTCCTAGTATCTCAAGTCTCTCCTCATGACCGTAGTTTCCTATCCATGGCATCATCCTGGTGTATTTACACTGAACACTCTCTTTGGCTTTAATGTCCTTTCTATAACGGGGTGCTCAAAACGGGGTGCGCACTGTACATTAACTGTTACCTAACGTATACTTTGTATAAATTCATTATTACTTTATCCTGTACTCAATGCTGTTGGCCTTTTCCATTGGCTTTATCTACCTGCACACGCATTTTCTGTGACAGCTCGATGGCAGGTAGATAAAATTATTTTAAAAAAGGGTTAGGTTGCACACGACGAATGTCGCGTTCCACATTGAGGTAATTTATATAAACTGTATCTTTTCTGGCCAGAACATGAAAACCAGAACAATTGTTCACTGTTGATCCCTGGTGTGCTCATTCAAAAGATAGCTATGTTTTTTTTCTAGTTGAAGCTGCAGGCTGCGAACTCCAGATATCATAGCATGTTTTCAGCATTCATTACTGTTTGAACCTTTAGCAACTCTTGAGTTAAATGTTGATGGGACTTGTGTACTTTTAGGTGACTGAGGTGATTAAGCAAACAGGATGTCACCGGAATCTGCACATATGCCAAGGTCAGACAACATTGAAATTCACTTTTTGTGTGTAGTGTATGGCAATACTTGCTGTCGAGGGGAGATAATTTTGGTACAAAAAAAATAAAATCGGGCAGATAAATTTATTCAGAATTCTATTGTATTAGTTTTAATGTTCAATAATATATATATGATGGCCATATTACTGACATTTCTTCACTGATATTTTAAAAAGTTTCTGAAATTTTAAATATGCTATTGAGCAATTTCCAGTGGGAAGAGTTGGTGCTTTTGGTTTTAGATTGTGCTAAATTTATCATTCACATTTAGATAGCAATGCACATATTTGGGCAGAGGGGCAACAGTGGCATGATTGTTTGAGCAGAGTTTGTGTAATCTCTTGCTCTTGTGTAATCCAGTGGGCCAATTGTAAATCCAAAGGTCACTTTTAAAGCCTTTTATCACCTAATCTTACAGATGGGGAAATACTTTGTTGTTATGTTTATATACTGAGGATTGGAACACATACGTATGATGGTGTTTACTTGGTAGTAATCATATCAAGTGAGTCTTTTGGTCACCACAATAGTATTATTACAGTAAAAGATTTCAACTGTCTTTTCCTTTTGCTTAAGCTTAAATATGACTAACCACATGATGATAATGTTAACTTGAGCAGCATAAACTAGGCATACATGATTTGTAGATATTTTGTGCTTTTCAGCATATATGTCTTTGATAAATAGGGCAAGGATCATTCGACTGATGAGATGAACAACTGTAAAGTGGTGATGCATATGCAATGTATTATTAGAGGTTACAGTTTGGATGGGCTCTTTATGCACGTAAAATCTATGTGAGAGCAACGGCATTTTTTAATAACAGTTACTTTTAACCAATAAATGCTTAGTTTTATTTAAACCACATTGAAGCTGAGCTGAACATTCCTATTAATGACAACAATATTTCCCAGTTTTTTTTTCTCTCTCTCCCTTGTAAAAGTTAAGTCAAGTTATTTCAAGTCTAAGTACCCTTTTAACGGTGTGGTAAGTGTTAATTATTGCCGAACAACCTCTCTGGCACTGAAAATTAACTTTTATAAGTGTGGAGTCTCATTCCTTCAGACTTTAATTATTGATTGCCAATTTTTTTTACTTTTTCTTTCTGTCTCTTTTTTTCTCTGTTTCTTAATTCAATCTTCCTCACCCTCAGATTTGACATTCAATTCACGATTCTAACTTACAATTCACGATTCTAACTTACAATTCACGATTCTAACTTGCAATTCCTGGTTCTGAATCTGCACTGTTATTAACAATGCTTCAATCTGATTGGTTTAGCAGATACACAGCTGCTTGCCTTGTTCATACGGGTCCCAGATGCCCTGTAGAGGGCGCCATGCTTTTTGGCTCTCTAATTTACAGGAACTTGCCGTACAAAAGCTCATAGAAAGTCTTTGGGCAAATGCAAATCTAACGAACAGCTGGCGCCGTTTGTTCGCCGCTCACAGCAAAATCCGGCCCAATGTTTCTTTCAAGACATCTTAATAGCACTTCAATGTAAACCTGGCGCAGCATCACAGAGGGAGCATCTACAACTCTCTAGTCGATGTTCATCTACTTTCCAAATGACCAGGCATGCTCATGTTTTACCAGCGCACTCTTTATTGCTGCCATCACAACATGTTTTTCCTGTGGACCATGAAATGTGGGAAGCAACAAACGCCAAGCATGCTGTCCATACAAATGACATGCTGCGTGCTCATATACACACACATAAGGTTGTTGCTGGCCTGAGCACCTGAGTTATAGTATCATAGTAGGTACAGCACAGGAGGAGGCCATTCGGCCCATCGTGCCTGTGCTGGCTCTTTGATAGAGCTATCCAATTAGTCCCATTCCCCTGCTTTTTCCCTATAGCCCTGTAATTTTTTTTTCTTTCAAGTATTTATTCAGTTCCCTTTTGAAAGTTACCATTGAATCTGCTTCCACCTTTTAGGCAGTGCGTTCTAGATCATTACAACTCGCTTCGTTTAAAAAAAATGTTTCCTCATGTCGCCTCTGACTCTTCTGCTGATCACCTTAAATGTGTGTCCTTTGGTTACCGACCCTTCTGCCACTGGAAACAGTTTATCCCTATTTACTCTGTCAAAACCGTTCATGATTTTGAACACCCCTAGAAAATCTCCCCTTAACCTTTTCTGTTCTAAAGAGAACAACTCCAGTCTCTCTACATAACTGAAGTCCCTCATCCCTGGTACCATTCTAGTAAATCTTTTCTGCACCTTCTCTAAGGCCTTGACATCCTTCCTAAAGTGTGGTGCCCAGAATTGAACACAATACTGTAACTGAGGCCGAACCAGCGTTTTTTAAAAAGATTTAGCATAACTTCCTTACTTTTGCACTCTATGGGCCCGAATTTAGCAGGCCTGCGGGTTCCCAGCGGGTGGTCCTCCGGGAGCGTGGTCAACACGCTCGGCGAAATTAGTGGGTTGCCCACGCGATCGTAGCAGGCAACCCACTAATAGGATCCAATTACCTGCTCCTCCGGGGTCCACGGCGCTGGCCTGCGCGTCGGTCGGGCTGCGCATGCGCAGTACGATCTGTCAGCTGGAGGCTCTCTAGTTAAAGGGGCAGTCCTCCACTGACAGATGCTGCAACCAATGGGACAAATTGCAGCATGGAGCAGCCCAGGGGGAAGGCTGCTCCCAGTTTAATGATGCCTCACCCCAGGTATCATCAGATGGGGTGAGGAGGAGGGGGAGGACACAGATCTTCCCCCCGGCGGGCGGGAGGAAGCGGCCTGCCTCTGCCACCAAGAAGGCCTGGCTCGAGGTGGCAGAGGGGGTCACCTGCGCCACCAACATATCGCCCACCTGCATACAGTGCAGGAGGCGCTGCAATGACCGCAGTAGGTCAGCCGCAGTGAGAACACGAAGTCTTTCCCCTACACTCCGTCTGCCACAACACTGCCCCCACCCCACATCTCCTTCGGCACCGCCAACACTATTCTGTCACATCACCCTTCATACCCACTCACACCCCATCCTCATCTTACCTCCACCTACTCACCTCGCCAGTACTCACCCTGCCACTAACACGCAACCCACTCCTCATACAATCTCATTGCTCCATCCCATACTCACCCTCTCGTGCATCTCCCTCACGGCCAGCCTCACTCAACCTGCCACCACCTGTGCTGCAGCCACAGGGCATGCATCACATATGTGCAGCAGGCAGCGTAAGGCAAACGTCTCGTCAGCATGAAGGGGGTGCACAAGGGTGTCTGAGGGTTTGTCATGGGTGTTACCCATATTGAATTTCAGAGCAACAAACAGCACACATTATATTGACACCACCACTGCCATGTCTCCGCGAATCCTGTCCGTTGTGTCCAATAATGCCCGCTCCTGGGTATCACTATGAGGACCCACCACTGATGCCACCCATCGTGTTACTGCAGAGTCGGTGCAGGTGTATTTGCAGGGCTCGTCCGCGCAGACGACTGAGAGACATCGGCGGTGTAGCCGGCTGCACCCTGGAAGGATGCGGAGGAGAAGTTGTGGAGGGCAGTGGTGACTTTGACAGCGACAGGTAAGCAGTTGGTGCTGGGGCCAGCCAGGAGCAGCTCGGCATGAAAGAGGCTGCAGATCTCCACGACTACATGTCGAGCAAATCTGCGCCTCCCTGTGCACTGCTGCTCGGAGAGGTCCGGGGAGCTGCGCCTCGGTCTGTGGACCCTGTGGCGAGGGTAGTGCCCTCTGCGACGCGTCTCTCTCTGCGGTAGCCCTCCCTCCTGCTGTGCAGGTGGGCGTGCAACAACACCGTGTTGGGGGGATCCACGTCCCTGCGGCGGACGGCGTGGACTGCAAGGCTGCTGGTGCTGGTCATGCTCTTCGTCCTCCGAGGGTCTCCACACACCACCCAACTGGCAGGTGTTGGTCTGAGGGGTTGTGCAGGGTAGGTGTGTGGTTCCTCGGACTGGGGCTGCGGTTTCGTGTCGGTCTGTCCTCTGGCTTGGCGGGGGGTGGTGGAGGGCAGGGGTTGCCCTATGTGACGTGGTGGCCTCCTGCGTGGGTGAGGGCTCTCCCCCGTGGAGCGCACCTTGGCACCTGCCACAGGCTGCTGGCTGCAACACGCCTGGTTGGAGGGAGACTGTTTCCCCCAGTGTGGGAAACTCACTGCCTTGAACCTAAAATCCCACACTTCCTCTTTTGACAGCTGCTTCAGCTCATTAACTGACCACAACGAGCAAGGTAAGTACTCTCAAGTGGAACCCCGCTGGCTTTAATTGCCTGTGGGATTCCCACCAGCGGGGCTTGTGCGCGCAGCCCCGCACGTCAGCGCGGTACCCGGAAGTGGCCGGGATTTCGTCGCGATCCGGTCACGTGACCGGAGATCGGGATTTTCGGGGCCACCCCGCTGGGAACCCGCCGGAAACACGCTCCTAAAATCGAGCCCTATGCCTCTATTAATAAAGCCCAGGATCTAAATACATTTTTAACAGCCTTCTCAACTTGTCCTGCATGTATGTGCACCCCAGGTCTCTCTGTTCCTGCACCCGCTTTAAAATTATACCATCTAGTTTATATTGTCTCTCCTTATTCTTCCCACCAAAATGCATCACTTCACACTTCTCTGCGTTAAATTTCATCTGCTCTGTGTCTGCCCATTTCACCAGTCTGTCTATGTCCCCCTGAAGTCTGTTACTATCCTCCACGTTGTTTACTACATTTCCGAGTTTCGTGTCATCTGCAAACTTTGAAATTATATCCTCCTATACCCAAATCCAGGCCATTAATATATATCAAAAAGAGCAGTGGTCATAATACTGACCCCATTTCGCTTTTAGATCTGCTTGCAGAGAAATACTGCACATAACTGTCAGCAGTGCATATTGACAGAAGAGGGTGTTACCTAAGCTGTGACCCTTAATTCCTTATGAGAAGAGGACCCTGAAGATTCTGGGCATGGAGGCAATGGAAAGAATGGTGTATAGGAGGTCAGAGGCTCTGTCAATATGCTCTGTTCTTGATTATTTACCTCCTTATTCACTCAGTCATTCACTTCCTTACAGTAGTACACTGCAGCACAATGTACTACAGTGTCTTGCCCTGTAAAGCTCTGTTTCAAGGGGTATCTTTCTGCTAGCATTCTAAATTATGTTTTTGTTCTGTTAATCTAACTGTTCAAGATTAAGGAGGTTTCAGAGCCCAATAACCAGCTTCAACCAGGTATCTCACACCACCCTTCACCATCCACTCCTGCAGAGGCAAGCACCAACTCAGATATATCCACTACGGTGAGGTGGAATTCAGCTAATGAGTTGCAGAAGAGAGCACTTGGTGAGGCTCAGAGCATGAGTGAGAAGGAGCAACTGTAGTAGATTTGGAGAAGCTGCCACCTTCTGCCCAGAGGGTGAGCGTGAGGTCTCCTTCAGCTGATGAGCACAGGAATTCAGACCTCACAGGGACTGCCTATAAAACCATCTGTTTGGCATAACTCTTCTGATACTCCTCCTACCAAATCTGCAAAAAGTGGAGGCTTTCCCAGAAAGATACCCGTATAGACAACACACAATGAAGTATCCCTGAGGAAATGTCAAGGAGCTTTTGGCTGCTACCCCTTGTCTACCTCCAGATAAGCCATATTGTGGGGGAGGAGTGGCACAGTAATGAACATGGGCTCCATCATTAAGTGTAAAGGACTAACAGCATTCTGAAACAAGTACAGGCACAGCAAAAACGTTTTTAATTCTGAAAACCAAAAATAAAGATTTTGGCGATACCGGCCTGTCCCTTCAGCCAAATAGCATCTAAAAAGCAGCTCTCGAATCTATAATGCCATGTTTTTCTGGGAGCAAATTGACCCCGAACTGCAACTGGTATTATTAGAGAAAATTTGAGTGCAGAAGTCTCTGACATTTGCATTGCTCATCCTCTTCAGGCACATTCAAGTGCAGATACCAGAAAAGCCAATAAGGAAGTTTGTGTTGAATGGTAATTGGGAGCAAAATGTGGGCAAAGAATTAACACCTATTTTTCAGGAACTATTTTTATTGGCCCCTCCATCTTATAAACTAACAGATACTATGAGAAGATGGTTGAGATTTATCCTGTGACTTCACATGTGGAAAAGTGCACTGAAGAAAAGGGAAAACTCAAATTTGGCAACATCGAAAATAGTATTTAGCTAGTATTTAAAATTCTTGAATATTGCTACTTCAGTTTTTTGTCTGAATATTAAAGAATTTCTTATTAGTAGTTAGGACATTTGCTACGACACATTGGGCGGGTTCTATATATGCTGTTACAGTCAGCATTTGTACAGTGCTGAGTGCCCCTCTGTGCATTGAAAGACAACCCTTCTATTTATAAGTACAACTTAATAGCACTGTACCAAACTATGAAAATGCAGTTGTGACAGCTACAAAGTTACAAAATATATTCATATTACATAAAGTCCTTCATAGAGTTCCCCCCCACCGACTCCCACCGCAACAGACACTTCAAGTTGTATTGCCCAGTCCTTTCCACTTACAGCTAAAATTAATTTATAATCTTAGTTTATTTTGGCTGTCATATTCTGGAGCACATAGCATAACTAAGAATAATGCCATCACAATGAATATAACATCAGGCTAATTTTCTCTCTCTTCCCCCCCCCCCCCCCCCCCCGCAACACCTAACGGAGAACAAATAACAACAATCTGTAGTGAGAGGACAAGATTTAATGGTCACTGACAGCAGAACCAAGAAAGTATAAAAGAAAGACAAAACAACCAATAACTTAAATCAATTGAGTAATAAAATGTAAAAAGTTCGCTTATACAAGGCCTGGAATTTCCTGGATCGGCATAAATCAAAAGATGCGCCTAAATTTATGCCAGTTTCTACATTGATCTTGCAAAATTTCCTGCAATCTCATTAACATACGCCACAGCGGCAAATTCATTGTAAACAAGCATAATCAGCGTAAACAATCAGAGCCAAGGAAAGTGCTGAACTTATGCCATATTCTTTCTCTAAGTCCCTCTTTATTTATGAAAATTAAAGTTTGAAGCCATCAAACCAACATTTATGCACATCAGGCATTGCATGTGAAAGAAAATTCAATCATGGAAACTTTTCAATTTTTAACGTAACACTTTCTGAAAAAAGCATTCAAAGATATAGAAAATACAGTGCAGGTCTCGGTAAAAAAAATAAAAAAAATTGATGAACAAATCACTATAAAACTCTATAAATAATGACGATCCCTGCAGCACCTTCATTTTTTCTACACCTACAGAAAACTAGCGTAAATACAGGAAATTCACATGAGCTGTTCTTTTGCATGGGGGTGGAGCTATGTTAATGAACGGCAGAGGATTCAGCAGAGGTTTTTTGGAATCAATGCAAAAGATGAAGGAAACTCGGGCATTGCAGGAAAACCGGTATAAGTTATGCCTGAATTTCCTCACTCTTGTTTCGGCACAAGTTTCCAGGAAATTCCAGGCCAAACTCGCAGGATGTGATTTGTTTCCAGTGCAGATGTAGGTGCTCTGTACCAGGAGTTTGGAACACCATGACTGAACACCAGAACTGCTGCACAAATACGTCCACTGCAGTAAATCCCATTGAACCCTCCGTTGGTGTAATGCCCAAAGTTGTTTTGTGAATTTTAACGTTTCTACAGAAAAAAAGAGAACAGTTTCAAAGCTGTTGTTTCTTACTTAGGCCTACTCGTTTATGAGCTATGTCTGGTAGTTTAACTGAGCTGTATTTACTGTAAGATTAGAATTTCAGCAAAACACAAGCTATAGTGTTTTGCAACTGACGCCCTTTGTAGAGAATACTTTCTTTACTAATCCCATGTCAGGAAACACACTGGCATTCATCTGCTTTTAAAGCTGCACAGTAAGTTGACTAATTACTTGGCTGTTGACATTTTCTTGACCTTCAAACAATAGAAAGTTTTTATTAGAAAGCACTATTTCATTACACAGAGCAAAAAAAAACGTACTTGTTGGATGTTAATTTAGCTGTTTCCAATCCGAGTATAACGAGTCCTGATCACAACATTTGGTAACACTGTACATCTGTTCGGTCACCGCGGGGGTGGGGGGGTGTCATATTCTCACCAGTGCAAAGATACTATCAGAAATGCCAATTGCAGATTCAGTAGTTCTCCCAGTTTTGCAGAATTTAGTGGTTGTAGATGATCAGGTGAAGCTGCAGAAGTGAGAGAGTGAAGTGCAGACTTGTGCTCAGGATGATAGTAGAAATGCATATTTGTTTTATTCATTAGGAAATAAGGTATTTATTTTAGTTGATCGTAACCATACACATTGCAAAGTATTGAGTTGACCGCTGTTAGTGCCAGGAATCTCAGGAACTTGGTTTTCTCCATCATTAGTCATTGACCCTAAACAGACTAACAAGCTGCGAGTGCTGCCTGCTGCAGTTACTGCATTGTCTTGAGAGTTTTTGAGAGTGATTCTGTCAGCTACAACTAGTTTAGGTGCTGCTCAATATGCAAAGACCCATAACACATTCAAATTTACATCAAATTATATTCAATGCAAACCAATTTGCAGCCAATGCCATCGCTAGTCCTACAGAGAGAGAAGGCTATAGTTTTATAACTGGAATCTGTGCAGTTTAAGTTCTCTTAATTATTAATGTGTGCAAACATCTTAGGTTACGTAAACAGAACTACTTTTTACTTATATGTGTCCTGCGATCCTGTAATATAAAGAGCATGAAGAGACACTAAAGCAGAAAAGTGAACAAGATGTTCAAAGTCATGTACTTGCTTTATTGGTTAGAGTTAATAGAATGCATAAAGGTGACTCCTTCCTTACTCTGAGGTATTCTGGCAGGAAAAATCAGAGAGCAAGTTATTATCTTAATGGCGAGAAACTGGAAAGTACTGCAGTACAAAGGGATCTGGGGGTCCTAGTGCAAGAAAATCAAAAAGTTAGTATGCAGGTGCAGCAGGTGATCAAGAAGGCCAACGGAATGTTGGCTTTTATTGCTGGGAGGATAGAATATAAAAACAGGGAGGTATTGCTGCAGTTATATAAGGTATTGGTGAGACCGCACCTGGAATACTGCATACAGTTTTGGTGTCCATACTTAAGAAAAGACATACTTGCTCTCGAGGCAGTACAAAGAAGGTTCGCTCAGTTAATCCCGGGGATGAGGGGACGGACATATGAGGAGAGGTTGAGTAGATTGGGACTCTACTCATTGGAGTTCAGAAGAATGAGAGGCGATCTTATTGAAACATATAAGATTGTGAAGGGGCTTGATCGGGTGGATGCGGTAAGGATGTTCCCAAGGATGGGCGAAACTAGAACCAGGGGGCATAATCTTAGAATAAGGGGCTGCTCTTTCAAAACTGAGATGAGGAGAAACTTCTTCACTCAGAGGGTAGTAGGTCTGTGGAATTTGCTGCCACAGGAAGCTGTGGAAACTACATCATTAAATAAATTTAAAATAGAAATCGACAGTTTCCTCGAAGTAAAGGGAATTAGGGGTTACGGGGAGCGGGCAGGAAATTGGACATGAATTTAGATTTGAGGATAGGATCAGATCAGCCATGATCTTATTGAATGGCGGGGCAGGCTTGAGGGGCTGATTGGCCTACTCCTGCTTCTATTTCTTATGTTCTTATGAAGTAAAAGGGCGCAGAGGACCACCTTGCATTTATATAGCACCTCATTACATCTTTAGCAATATCTAAAAACACTTCATATACAATGAGTTACTGTGAAGTGTAGTCACATTTGTTGTGTGGGCAAATGTGACAATAATTTTGCATAGAATGAGTTCCGACAATAGCAATAATCTTATTGGCTGGCCAGCTGATCTGTTTTTGCTGGTGTTGGTTGAAGGGACAATGGCCAGAGCACTGCATCTGCTTTTCTTCGAATAATACATGGGATCTTCAACTTCCATCTGAACCACTGGAACAGGCAGACAGTCTTAGTTTAACATCTCATCCAAAGGATGGCACCTCTGGCAATGCAGCACTCATTAAGTACTGCACTCAAGTGTCATCCTGGATTATGTACTTAAGTCCTGGAGTGGGGCTTGAACCCACAAACTTAAAAAAAAACTTGTGCTCATCAAGTGCTGGGAAATGAATCTCTACTTCAAACACACAGAGGGGAATTTTAAGTGATCCCGCCCAGCAGAAACCAAGCGGGATGCGGTTAAAATGGAGCGGTGAACTTATCCACTGGCACTGATCTGACCCACTGCAATTTTAAATTGCAAGTGGCAAGGACACCCATCCGAAGTCGACCGGGTCTTTCGTTAAATATGTAGATTGGGCTCCAATGCTGTCATCAGGGCCCGACTGCAACATTGACCTGAGGCCAGAGCGGGGGAGCAGTGATTGCTTCCCCGCCAGGCAAAACCTATCGGAAAGTGGTTCCAGAAGAGGCCCAGAAAGGTAAGTTTTCTTCTCGGTCAGCAGGATCAGGAGTGCTGCTCTGGGCCCCACGAGGAAAGCTTAGACTGGGGTTCCCTCCCCCTCACCCAACCCCTGTCAGACCCCATCCTGAAATCTTACCTCACCTTCATGCCGCGGGCCATTCCCTCTGGTCCCCCGTGGCGGATTCCTGCCGCCTGATTTTAAAGGCCAGGCAACTGCTTCCCACCAACTTCCAAGATGGTCCAAATGTCAGCCAGCTGCATGCAAATGAGGCCCGGCCGTTAGAATCTGCTGGACCCCCTCGCTGCCGCTTTGAGACAGGCTGGCTGCTCACTAGGCCATGTTCCTGCCTGGGACTTCAAATTGATCCCTCAGTGTCAGCATTGAGCACTCCCAGGTCAGGTAAAGCACAGCCAATGCAGAGTCAAACAGGCTGTACCCTACCCCAACATCAGCAGAGCAGCCTCTGCTGCACCAGTGTGACATTTTTCTGCTGCCCACACCAGGCATCCTATAGCCTCTCTGAGTTAAATTGGTGTGGAGCCAACTAGCAACTGAATTGGCACTGCCCACAGTCATTTCACATAGGACCTTTACAGCCAGTAGACAGAAGACACTTTCATCCTGCCAGTCTGGCCTAAATTTGAATGCAGGTTTCAAAAGTGAAGGGACAGTGCCTAACCTAGTGTACCATCAAATTCCCCACCACAACCATTTAACTCAGAGGCTGCCGACTGAGCCAAGTTAACGCTTAACATCAGAATTTGGCACTTTATATTTTCCACTACTTTCCCATACATTTCTTAATTGCCTTTGTAAGAACTACATTTTGGTAAGTGCATAACCACTGAAAGTTACACCAGGTGTTATTGTCTATTCCAGATTAATAGTTTGATCACTGGATCAATCTGGTGGGTTATTTTTATTGCCTCATGTGTTTATAATTAATGCCACAGCAAATAGTCTCTTCCACCAATGATGCGTGGATCAATGTGTTTTTCCTGGGTGATATGGGTGCTGCTGAGCCTTCAGTGCTGTTCTATTGGTCATTAATTATGATTCATAAATGTAGAGGAAAGAATATGTGTGGGAAAGTTCAAAATATTGGGAAAGGAGAAAATAAATACCTGGAGATTTTGATCTTCATTTCCAGTGTATACATTTTTTGCTCAAGTATTGCTACGAACATACAAAATTGACAGGCAGGAAAAGACCAGCTGGTCCATCAAGCCTGCCCCACACACCATGATGGCTGGAGCATCATGATTATACACTTCCCAACCCACCTCCCAACCCCCTCACCAGCCCTCCCATCCACCCTTCCCGCAGCCATGTAATCTCCTGGAAGTGGCCAAAAAACAGAGAAAAAACCCAGGGCCAATAAGGGGAAAATGCTCTGGAAAATTCCTCTCCGACCTCCTCAGGCGAGCAAAACCATTCCAGGAGATCACATGAACCAAGTGTTATCTAGACAGACACTTACCTTCCATATGATGCAATCTATGCCCCAGTCAAGAACCGGTCCAGCTCCCTCTTGAAGGCGCGCAGAGACTCAGTACCCACCACACAAGTCGGCAACATATTCCTGCATTGTAAAACGTCTGCACGTAATTCTGAACCCAGCACCAGTCTCCCGTAGTGTACCACTTACATACTTTGGAAAGTGCTGCAATCTGGAGGTACAAGAGCATCTGTGAGGTGTTAGTGGTGGCAGTGATGATTTATCACTAATACGCTGTGATTTTCTCCACTGCGTTGAATGGCTCCAGATGATGCCACTTCATCACTCCAGTTGCTACTACAGCTGCCTGACATTCCTTGTGTCCTGATCATCTTGACTTAAAATGCGTTAATATTAGTCATTTTTAATTTGCTGTCCAGTTTAAAAAAAAACTCCCTATGGTGCAAGAAAGAACTTTTTAAAAATAAATTTGCAATGAAGACTGTCTACTCAGTATAGCATCAGTAATAGTTGAACCCAGAATTAAATTTAAAAACATCTTCATTGCATGGGACGTACAATAGTATACACCCACCCCATAGGAATGAATGTCGCTGCAGTGTTATTCAACTCAGACCAGTTTTCTGTTCTAAATCGACACTCATTCCTGTTATGAAAGTGTGAATTAAATCACTGTTATTCTCGAGTACTTTCCAGATAAAGCAAAAATTACAGAGATATGGTTGCAAAGTTGAGAATATTTCAATATTCTCAACTTTGCAACCATGTCTCTGTAATCTCAACAAATACATAGTCCATTGAGAAATAAAAACTCCACGGGAAAAGTGATGGGGAAGAGTGATCATAATATGATAGAATTTCACATTGAGTTTGAGAGTGACATACTTAAGTCAGAAACTCGAATCTTAAACTTAAATAAAGCTAATTACATAGGTATGAGGGGCAAGTTGGCTAAGGTAGATTGGGAAATTAGATTAAAGGATATCACGGTTGATAAACAGTGGCAAACATTTAGGGAAATATTTCAATATTCTCAACAAATACACATTCCATTGAGAATTAAAAACTCCATGGGAAAAGTGATCCATCTGTGGCTAACTAAAGAAGTTAAAGATAGTATTAGATTGAAAGAAGAGGCCTATAATGTTGCCAAGAAGACTAGTAAGCCTGAGGATTGGGAGAGTTTTAGAAACCAGCAAAGGATGACCAAAAAATTGATAAAAAGAGAGAAAATAGAATATGAAAGTAAACTAGCAAGAAATATAAAAACGGATTGTAAGAGCTTCTACAAGAATGTAAAAAGGAAGAGAGTAGCAAAAGTAAACGTTGGTCCCTTAGAGGCAGAGACAAGAGAAATTATAATGGGGAATCAGGAAATGGCATATGCGTTAAACAAATACTTTGTATCTGTCTTCACAGTAGAAGACACAAAAAGCATACCAGAAATAGTGGGGAACCAAGGAGCTAATGAGAGTGAGGAACTTAAAGTAATTAATATCAGCACCGAAAAAGTACTGGAGAAACTAATGAGACTAAAAGCCGATAAATCTCCTGGACCTGATGGCCTACATCCGAGGGTTTTAAAAGAGGTGGCTGCAGAGATAGTGGATGCATTGGTTATGATCTTCCAAAATTCCCTAGATTCTAGAACGGTCCCAGCGGATTGAAAGGTAGCAAATGAAACACCACTATTCAAGAAAGGAGGGAGGGAGAAAACAGAGAACTGTAGGCCAGTTAGCCTGATATCAGTCATTGGGAAAATGCTGGAATTCATTATTAAGGAAGTGGACAGGATGCTTAGAACATCATAATATGATTAGGCAGAGTCAACATGGTTTTATGAAAGGGAAATCGTGTTTGACAAATTTATTAGAGTTTTTTGAGGATGTAACTAGCAGGATAGATAAAGGGGGAACCAGTGGATGTAGTATATTTAGATTTTCAAAAAGCATTCGATAAGGTGCCACATAAAAGGTTGTTACTCAAGATAAGGGCTCATGGGGTTGGGGGTAACATATTAGCATGGATAGAGGATTGGTTAATGGACAGAAAGCAGAGAGTAGGGACAAATGGGTCATTTTCGGATTGGCAGGCTGTAACTAGTGGGGTGCCACAAGGATCGGTGCTTGGGCCTCAGCTATTTACAATCTACATTAATGACTTAGATGAAGGGACTGAGTGTAATGTATCCAAGTTTGCTGATGATACAAAGGTAGGTGGGAAAGTAAGCTGTGAGGACGCCAAGAGTTTGCAAAGGGATATAGACAGATTAAGTGAGTGGGCAAGAAGGTGGCAGATGGAATATAATGTGGGGAAATGTGAGGTTATTCACTTTGGCAGGAGGAATAGAAAACCAGAATATTTTTTAAACGGTGAGAAACTAGTAAATGTTGGTGTTCAGATTTACTATGGTGTCCTCATATAAGAAACACAAAAAGTTAGCATGCAGGTACAGCAAGCAATTAGGAAAGCAAATGGCATGTTGGCCTTTATTGCAAAGGGTTGGAGTACAAGTGTAAGGAAGTCTTACTACAATTGTACAAGGCTTTGATGAGACCTCACCTGGAGTACTGCGTACAGTTTTGGTCTCCTTGTCTAAGGAAGGATATACTTGCCTTCGACGTGGTGCAATGAAGGTTCACTAGATTAATTCCTGGGATGAGAGGGTTGTCCTATGAGGAGAGGTTGAGTAGAATGGGCCTTCACTCTCTGGAGTTTAGAAGAATGAGAGGTGATCACATTGAAACATATAAGATTCTGAGGGGGCTTGACAGAATAGATGCTAAGAGGCTGTTTCCCCTGGTTGGAGAGTCGAGAACTAGGGGGTATAGCCGCAGGATAAGGGGTCGGCCATGAAATGAGGAGGAATTTCTTCATTCAGAGGGTTGTGAATGTTTGGAATTCTCTACCCTGGAGGACTGTGGATGCTGAGGCGTTGAATATATTCAAGGCTGAGATAGATAGATTTTTGGACTCTAGGGGAATTAAGGGATCTGGGGAGTGGGCAGGAAAGGGGCGTTGAGGTCGAAGATCAGCCATGATCTTATTGAATGGTGGAGCAGGCTTAAAGGGCCGTATGGCCTACTCCTGCACTTATTTCTTATGTTCTTAAAAAACAAAAGTACATTATTATGGAAAATTTGGGATTTTTTTTATTCGTTCATGGAATGTGGGCATTGCTGGCAAAGCCAGCATTTATTGCCCACCCCTAATTGCCCTTGAGAAGGTGGTGGTGAGCCGCCTTCTTGAACCGCTGTAGTCCGTGTGGTGAAGGTTCTCCCACAGTGCTGTTAGGTTGTTATTGGCTTGTCTGTTATTGTTGACAGTTTTTGTAGTCGTGATATAAAAACTGAAAATGTTTGAAATAGGTCAGTTAGCACCTGTAAAGAGAAAAAAACAGGTTATGACATTTCCTATGTGTACCCTTTCATCAGAACTGAAGACTGAAAGGTGAACAGGCGTTTTAGTGAGGTTGGAAAAATGGAGAGAGAACATGAGAAGGCTGAGAATCAACAGATACGCCAGTCTTCAGGTCATTATCATGGCTTTGACGTTCCCACAGTGTAGGAATGCCCCCTGGCAAGGGCTTGTGTCCAGAAGCGAGGAGAAACACTGCCATTGCTAACAGGCTGCAATAATGGCCGTTGGTTTCGGAGCCTTTTGGCCAGAAACAGTAGTCAGAAGGCCTTACGCCATAAAGATCCTCCTGTTGGCCCTGCCAGAAAAAATAAATTATCTGATGGGAGGTCCAAGGAGGTTACTGGAAGCACCTTCTGAGATCTTCCAATTTGAGGGGGCTGGATGCAATTTCCAAGCTCCACTTTCAATGGGCCTGCTGTCGTTTGGGCCTCCACTCATTACCATAATATTTATGCCAGTCCTGCTTTATTACAGTAATATTTACGTGCTTCTTATTATTCAGGCAGAAGTACTCTGTCCCCTCTGGTGAAACCTCCAGAAGTGCGTGCGAAGCATAAAGGGGCTAGACACCAGATGTTACAGACCTCCACCCGTTTTTTTCTCTGCTTTGGGCCCAGGAAATGGGTTTTCCCAGAGCACAAAGCAGAGGAAATTCAGTCCCATAACATCCTAAAAAATACTATTAACTGACCCCAACTATTACCAGCTGAACTCAAGGCTGCAGCTGTACCCAATTAATGACAGGTCTCCAGCCAAGCCTGATTGGTGAAGGCATGCTTAAAGCAGAAAACCATGGTGGAGGCCAATCCAGCCTGCAGCTTCTTCTTTCCATTCACCAATGGTATCATTGCAACAAGAACAGAAAAGCAGGTGATAGCTTAATATTCTGCTACATGGTGCTATTAAACAAGCCAGTTCTGCTCCCTGATCCTCAGGGTAAAGCCCCCATGGCTGGCTTCAGTTAAAAAAGGATTTGAAAGCAAGTAATAAATAATCTTGTAATATCCATTTAGATACCGCTTAAGTCACCTTGTCGAATTCTGTGGATTAAACGGGAACAACATCTATTTAAAAGTTGCAGAATACCCTTCTCATTAAATCAATTAAGGGGTTGGCCATTTAAGACTGAGATGAGGAGGAATTTCTTCACTCAGAGGTTTGTGAATCTTTGGAATTCTCGACCCCAGAGGGCTATGGATGCTGAGTCGTTGAGTACATTCAAGGCTGAGATAGATAGATTTTTGAACTCTAGAGGAATCAAGGGATATGGGGATCGGACGGGAAAGTGGAGTTGAGGTTGAAGATCAGCCATAGAATCATAGAAAGGTTACAGCACGAAAGGAGGCCATTGGGCCCATCGAGTCCACGCTGGCACTATGCAAGAGCAATCCAGCTAGACCCACTCCCCTGCCCTATCCCCGTAGCCCTGCAAATATTTTCCTTTCAAGTACTTATCCAGTTCCCTTTTGAAAGCCATGATTGAATCTGCCTCCACCACTCCCTCGGGCAGTGCATTCCAGATCACAACCACTTGCTGTGTAAAAAAGTTTGTCCTCATGTCACCTTTGGTACTTTTGCCAATCCCTTAAATCTATGTCCTCTGGCTCTTGACCCTTCCGCCAATGGGATCAGTGTCTCTCTATCTACCCTGTCTAGTCCCTTCATGATTTTGAATACCTCTATCAAATCTCCTTTCAACCGTCTCTGTTCCAAGGAGAACAACCCCAGCTCCGCCAGTCTATCCATGTAACTAAAGTCCCTCATCCCTGGAATCATTCTAGTAAATCTCTTCTGCACCCTCTCTAAGGCCTTCACATCTTTCCTAAAGTGCAGTGCCCAGAACTGGACTCAATACTCCAGTTGTTGCCGAACCAGTGTTTTATAAAGGTTCATCATGACTTCCATACTTTTATACTCCATGCCTCTATTTATGCTTTTTTAACCGTTTTCTTAATCTGCTCTGCCACCTTCAGCGATTTGTGCACATATACCCCCAGATCTCTCTGTTTCTGCACCCCTTTTAGAGTTGTGCCCTCTAGTTTATATTACCTTGCCTGGTTCACTGTATCAATTCACTTTTTTCTGCATTAAATTTCATCTGCCACCAGCCTGTCTATATCCTCTTGAAGTCTATCATTATCCTCCTCACTGTTTACAGCCCTTCCAAGTTTTGTGTCATCTGCAAATTTTGAAGCTGTGCCCTGTATATCCAAGTCCAAGTCATTAATATATATCAAGAAAAGCAGTGGTCCCAGCACTGACCCCTGGGGAACACCACTGTCCGAAAAACAACCGTTCACCACTACTCTCTGTTTCCTGTCACTTAGCCAATTCTGTATCCATGTTGCTACTGCCCCCTTTATTCCATGGGCCGCAATCTTGATGATACGCCTACCATGTGGCACTTTATCAAACGCCTTTTGAAAGTCCAGATACACCACATCAACTGCATTGCCCTCATTTCCCCTCTCTATTACCTCATCAAAAAACTCTACCATGCTGGCTTTATCTAATCAATCCACACTCATCCAAGTGACTGTTAATTCTGTCCCGGATTATTGGGCAGCATTTTAGCACCCGCTATCGGGTGCATTCCTGGCGGGGGGGCCCCGAAAATCCTGAAATCCCGGAGCGGGACCGGAGCCCACCTCGAACCCGTGCACTTCCGGGTTCCCCGCTGACGCACCGGCATGCGCGCGCAGCCCCCGCTGGTGGGAATCCCGCAGGCAATTAAAGCCAGCAGGATGCCACTTGAAAGTATTTATTTGGCTTGTTCAGGTCATTAACTGACCTGATTAAGGGATTATGTGAGGAGGGGTGGGATTTTAGAGCAACCTGGGACTGTTTCCCACACTGGGGGAAACACTCCCAGTTCAAATGGACCTGTTGCAGCTGTCAGCCTGTGGCAGCTGCAAAGGTCCATTTGACAGGTGGGGGGGGGGGGACCCTCACTCATTGCAGGAGGCCACTCTGTCACTTGGGACAAAGTTTGGCCTCCACCACCCTCCTCCTGACAATCAAAGTCACCAACTTGCACACTTACCCCGGTGTCCAGACACATGTACCTATCTTGCAGACCCCCTCAGATGTACATCTTCCGGATGGGGGCCGCCGTAGCTGCAGTCATGACCTCCTCGGAGGGCAAACAGCATCACCAGCCTCGCCATCCACGCCGTCCACCTCTGACACGTGGAGCTCCACAACAGAGCGCTGTGACACATCCACCTGTACAGCAGGAGGGAGGGCTACCGCAGAGAGAGATGCGTCGCAGAGGGCACTACCCTCGCCACAGGGTCCACAGACCGAGGCTCAGCTTCCTGGACCTCTCTGAGCAGCATTGCACACGGAGGCTCAGAGTCACTCGACATGTAGTCATGGACATCTGCAGCCTCCTTCATGCCGAGCTGCTCCCGGCTGGCCCGAGCACCATCTTCTTACCTGTCGCTGTCAAAGTCACCACTGCCCTCAACGACCTCTCCTCCGCATCCTTCCAGGGTGCAACCGGGGACATCGCCGACGTCTCTCAGCCGTCTGCACAAAAGAGCCCTGCAAATACACCTACACCCACTCTGCAGTGACACAATGGGTGGCATCAGTTGTGGGTCTTCATAGTGATCCTCAGGAAATGGCATTATTGCACAGACCAGACAAGATTCGCGAAGACGTGGCAGTAGTGGTGCCAATATAATATGTGATATGAGTTGGTCAGAAATTCAATATAAGTAACAACCATGACAAACCCTCAAACACCCTTGTGCATCCCCTTCATGCTCATGACACGTTTGCCTTACGCTGCCTACTGCACATATGTGATGCATGCCCTGTGGCTGCAGCACAGGTAGTGGCAGGTTGAGTGAGGCTGGCCGTGATAGAGATGCATGAGAGGGTGAGTACGAGATAGAACCATGAGATTGTATGAGGATTGGGTTGAGTGGTAGTGGCGGGATGAGTACTGGCGAGGTGAGTAAGTGCAGGTACAATGAGGATGAGGTTTGAGTGGGTATGAGGGGTGATGTGACAGAGTAGTGTTGGCAGTGCCGAAGGAGATGTGGGTTGGGGGCGGTGATGTGGCAGACGGAGTGTAGGGGAAAGGGTAAGTGTACTCACTTTGGCTGACCTACTGAGGTCATTGGAGCGCCTCCTGCACTGTATGCAGGTGGGCGATATGTTGGTGGTGCTGGTGACCTCCTCTGCCACCTCGAGCCAGGCCTTCCTGGTGGCAGAGGCAGGCCGCTTCCTCCCACCCACCGGGAGGAAGATCTCTGTCCTCCCCCTCCTCCTCACCCCATGTATTGATACCTGGAGTGAGGCATCATTAAACTGGGAGCAGCCTTCCCCCTGGGCTGCTCCATGCTGTCATTTTTTCTGTTTGTTGCAGCATCTGTCAGTGGAGGACTGCCCCTTTAAATAGAGCTCCTCCAGCTGACAGATCTTACTGCGCATGCGCAGTCCGCCCGCCACGCAGCTCAGCAGTGGGGAACCCGGAGGAGCAGGTAAGTGGATCCAATTAGTGGATTGTATGCTACAATCGCGCGGGGAGCTGACTAATTTCACCGGGCGCGTTACCCACGCGCCCGATAGCCCCCCTGCCGAGAACCCACAGCCCTGCTAACATCGGGCCCATTGTTTCTAAAAGTTTCCCCACCACTGAGATTAAACTGACTGGCCTATAGGTGCTGGGTTTATCCCTGCACCCTTTTTTGAACAAGGGTGTAACATTTGCAATTCTCCAGTCCTCTGGCACCACCCCCGTATCGATAGATGTTTGGAAGATTATGGCCAGTACCTCCGCAATTTCCATCCTTGCTTCCCATCCGGACCGGGTGACTTATTTACTTTAAGTACAGCTAGTCTTTCAAGTACCTCTTCTTTATTAATTTTTAGCCCATCCAGTATCTCAACTATATCTTCCTTTACTGAGACTCTGGCAGCATCTTCTTCCTTAGTAAAGACAAATGCAAAGTACTCATTTAGTACCTCGGCCATCCCCTCTGCCTCCATGAGTAGACCTCCTTTATGGTCCCTAATCGGCCCCATCCCTCCTTTTAATACCCGTTTACTGTTTACATGCCTGTAGAAGACTTTTGGATTCCCTTTTATGTTTGCACCCAGTTTATTCTCATACTCTCTCTTTGCCCCTCTTATTTCCTTTTTCACTTCCCCTCTGAACTTTCTATATTCTTCCTGGTTCTCACTTGTGTTATCAACCTCACATCTGTCATACGCCCCTTTTTTCCATTTCATCTTACTCACTATTTCTTTTGTCATCCAGGGAGCTCTGGTTTTAGTTGCCCTACCTTTCTGCCTCGTGGGAATGTGCGTAGACTGTACCCGAACCATCTTCTCTTTAAAGACTGTCCACTGTTCAGTTACAGCTTTGCCTGCCAATCTTTGATTCCAATTTACCCAGGCTAGATCTTTTCTCATCCCATTGAAATTTGCCCTCCCCCAATTGAGTATTTTTACTTTAGAGTGGTCCGTATCCTTTTCCATAGTTATTCTAAACCTTATGATACTATGTTCGCTGCTCCCTAAATGTTCCCCCACTGACACTTGCTCCACTTGGCCCGGCTCATTCCCTAGAACCAAGTCCAGCAATGCCTCCTTCCTTGTTGGGCCGGAAATGTACTGGTTAAGAAAGTTATCCTGAACACATTTCAAATATTCCTCCCCCTCTTTACCCAGGTGTTAAAGTTGCCTGCACTTTCTATAAGTGCAGGCAATTGGGACTAGCTTGGTGGTATAAACTGGGCAACATGAACATGTTGGGCCGAAGGGCCTGTTTCCATGTTGTAAACTTCTATGATTCTATGATTCTTTGCCCCTTATATTATTATTGTTATCGCAGCCTACATTAGGATAGTTGAAGTCTCCAGTTATCACAACTCTATGGCTTTTGCACCTCTCTGTAATTTCCCTGCAAATTTGCTCCTCTATATCCATCCCATTAGTTGGTGGCCTATAGAATACACCCAGTAGTGTAATGGTACCTCTTTTATTTCTTAACTCTAACCAAACAGATTCTGTCCTTGACCCCTCCAGGACATCCTCTCTCTCCAGTACTGCAATATTCTCCTTAATCAATACTGCCACCCCTACCCCCTCCTTTCTTTCCTTCCCTATCTTTCCTGAACACCTTGTATCCAGGAATATTTAGTACCCAATCCTGCCATGATCTTATTAAATAGTGGAGCAGGCTCAAGTGGCCCTGTGGTCTACTCCTGTCCCTATTTCTTATGTTTTTAAATCTTTAATATACAGTTTTCTTGCTGGCCATCAAACGTTATGAAATGGAATTCTTATTGCATGTAAAAATTGGTTGCTCCAATTTGAATATTTATAGAAAAATAAGTTGTGAGTACAATATTTGCCTCTAAATGTTCCAAATGAAATATTCCACTTTTAATTGGAAAGTAGGAAGGATTAAATGGACCCCTTAATATAATATTTGGTTCTCCTCCCTGCTCCAAATGAAACTTGCTGTACAAAATATATTCAACCTTGATTGGACAATCAATTTTTAATCCAACCAGTCTAAGGATTATAATGAATGGTTTAAAATGTACATTCAACCTGCCTTCTTTTAATTTTTTATAGAAGTATGTCTTGAAATAATGAATCCTGTTCAATGAAGTTCATTTTAAAAGGTAAATGTTAACATTAATAGTGACTGAAGCACTGTATAGAGGGACAAAGATGGATATATAATCTCTTGATACTTTTAGATTGGAAATGGTTTGCTATTATAAAAGTGGAGAGTTATCTCAATTATTTAAGGCTCTGAGTTATTAGTTTTTGTAGTAAAGTTCATATTTCCCTGTACTTAGTGTTCTGAAATAAATTCCCAAATATTTAGCCTACTTTTGACCAGAATTCCTTCTATCACTGCATGATTTCATGCTTTTTTTGGTAGAAGATCACATTTTTACTGCAATTATATTTAAACCCAGAAGCTTTTGAGAACTTGGCTGGAAGTATATTGACTAAATATCATCCTTAAAAAGCAGCGTCACATCATCTGCTAACTGAGATATCTTGCTGAGCATCATGGAGTAATTTAATGCAGTATTATCAATGAGGATTATCAGAATTTCTGAAGCAAATAAAATGAGAAAGGAAATGTTAGGCATTCTGGCCTTATTTAGACTCATAGGTGTTACTGAAATAGCCTTCACAACTAAGCCATTAGAGGTGCAAGGAGTAGTGACAGACTTGAGAAATTTATAAATTGAGAATCCTACACATTGAATAAGTGTGTGGAGATGAGACAAACTGACTGGCGACCTCTGGGTGCAGACTGTCAGAGGCAGTCATTTGTGAGTGTCGAAGCTCGCTGCAGTTTTGTTAGCTTGCAGTCTACTGTGGTTAGAGGTAAGGGAAATTTCTGCGGTGGTGGTTTTGGATAATCTGTAGGAATGTGGCTGTACAGTAGCTGTAGTCTGAGATATTGCAGTTTCATTTTACAATAAAAAAAAGTGATTGTCTAATCTGCATTTTGCTCTGAATATTTGCAATCCAATGTTTTGTTTGTGCCAATAGAAACTTAGCATTCAGCTGTTTAGAAGGTTTTATCACATCATCAGTTGCATTAATTTTTTTAATTACTTTTAAAAATATACAAATGAGGCTATGAATGAAAGGAATTTATCTAATAACTGCCTCTCCAGTTTAGATTATGCATTTTGTTTGTTCATATTGTGCCAATATTTCTGTAAAAAATTTCTGATCTTTTTAATGGCCTGTGGCAAGTCTCAACATAACAATGACAATATCCAAACTCAAATATGTTTAAATACAGAAACTGCCTGAAAGGGTGGTAGAATCAGATTCAATAGTAACTTTCAAAAGGGTATTGGATAAATGCATGAAGGGAAAAAATTTACAGGGCTATGGAGAAAGAGCAGGGGAATGGAACTAATTGCATAGCTCTTTCAAAGAGCTGGCATAGGCACGATGGGCCGAATGGCCACCTCCTGCACTGTACCTACCTTTAATAAAGAGACTATTAACAAAAACATCTGAAATGTAAACTGACAAAATGTAACCTTATGGCATATTGAGATGTCAAAGCAATATATCAAAAAGGAAGTACACGTAGCAAATCTTACTCATTACTTTCATAGAATTCCATTTTCATTTATAATTAAAAATTGGAAAGAATATTGATACTGCAAATTTAGAAATTGAATTAATTTTATTAGTGTTGCTTATAAATCTAATCCAATCCGATAATTGCAGAAAAGATAATGATATTGTGACCACTGTCATTTATTGGCCGGTGCTATGTTCTATCAGTCACCTCAATGTAAAGTGCAAGCTAATGATGGAAAAAGGAAAGTATAGTTCCCGTGGTGATTGCAAATCGGATTTATGACATTGCTAATTACCTATCATGTGACTATCAGAAAACGATCCACTTTTTGTATACTTATCCAGCTTCAATTTATTTCTTAATTGATACACTAAATAATCTGAGGTTAAACAACATATAATGCAGTCAATAACCAGTTGACGCATATTAAATTAATTTAAAATGCTAACTATTTGTATTTCAGTGTTAATATGTTCATTCTGTTGGGAAATGTCTGCTGTGCTTTTAACTGCAATGTTTATAAAGTTTAAGGAATGCTAGGGTTTGTTCTGTGCTGTAAAAGTATTTATGTGAATAAATTTATTATTAGTGTCTGACGATTCCAACATTTCTTAGCCTTCACAGGGGAGTTTTTCTCTTAGACACAGGCAAGGCCTCAATGAGCCTATAGCTCCAGAAGAAGTGTTTCAGAAATGTGGCGTGGAAAGCAGCTCTCATCTAGAATTGGAATATTGGCTGTGCCAGCATTGATACTGGCTTTATATAAAAAAAACTCCTACTTGATGATGTAAAGCTCTATTCTATTTGCATTTCATTACTGTAGAGTGAACCGTAAAAGGGTGTGTGTGGGCAACCTACTGTGAAAGAAACACATACAAAATTGGTGTAGTTCATCAAAGATTTCTTTATATACAGTGTTCAGTGTTTACACACAATGTTCAACAAGAAGTTAGTGCTGTAGTGAGTGCTTCCCAGGGAATACAAGAGCCCATGATAGCAGTTTCAGGTTAGTAAGGCTTTAAATACCAGCTATAAAAATAGCAATGAAATGACTCCAAGCTATGAAAATCCCATTGAAGAAAAACTCTTCTTATGAAGATAGGTTTTATTGAGGCTCTTTAAATGACATCAGGGAAAGGAACCCAAGAGTTTTAAAATCTTAAGCCAATTTAACTTTGTAAAACCAATTGCTACTCACAAATTTGCCACAAAAATGACCTTGAGATATGCAGTTAGTTACTTTTTCATAACAGCAAATTTGAGGTTGCAGGGTATTGGCAAATTTCAGGGTTTGGAGATAGAGATAAGCCAGATATACTTCACATTTTGTGTCATTGTGAAGTGGTTTAACTTGAAGTCAACCAAATTTAATTTAGGCAAGTGGTGTAAAAGCACCTCAAGGAGGCAGTGCCGTAACTACAACTGATGTGAAATAAACTTTAGAGGGTTCAATAGTTCGTTTTAAATGCCTTTTTTAACGGGCTTAAAGGTACCTTAGAACTGACTGTCCTGTCAGCCCTCCATTAAACCTTAAATTTTAACTGACTTTTGAACTTCAGTAAGGCTTTTTCTGCGCAAATCCACCATGCCACCATAATGTTGTCTAGACAGATTGATATTCCAGGAGTGGGCAGGGAGAGAGTCCAAGTACATTTTTAAAATTTCAGTGCCCTTGTGCTTATTGTTAATGTCATCTGTGTTGCATTCCTATAGCATTTGCAGCGTGAATGTTCATTGTGTGCAATAGTCACACAGACAAGTATGACTAATAGTCTTCGTACAACCATTAATACTAACAAACTTGTGAAAAAGTCACAAGCGATATGACAAAATTTCGATCGCTTTGGCATATTGCCTTCTTTGCTTCATGGCAAGAACTGGAAACATTTCAATTTTTCTGAAGCAAAAATTGATCTTAAACAGGAGATAAGATAGTTTCAGAACTAATTTTAAAATGGCACCATTATACTTCATGAGAAGCCTTGGTAACAGATTTGTGTTTCTTTAAGAAGAGCACGTTTGTCTAATTAGAAATATTAATAATTCTTGGAATCAGTTTTCTGTAACTTTCTGTGGGTCTTTATGTGAAGCTTTTATTTTTGATATTGAGAATATTACTATGGAAAACGGACTATATTATGCAGTTGATTGTAATTTTTTATGTCTTAAGATATAATCACTTTCTGAATTTGAAATTGTAAAGAAGAAATGTGCCTTTTAAAGAATTACTGTGTAGCCAGGAGTAAACATCTAATTGGAGATGTTTAAAGATTGTTAGCAAACAATATTGAAAGGTGATATTTTTCTATAACCTATGTATACTATCTTACTGTTCAAGTAATTAACAAACTCACTGTCAGTACCAGCAGATCTGATTACTTTTGCTTTTCTAAGTGATGACTACGGAATGTCTAGAATGAATGGAACCTTACAGCAGTCAGATGAATCAATAAACAATCATTCATATTTTTCCTTCCTTTTAACACTGGAACCTTTATTTCACATGGACTCTGTCTGAGTACACTGGAACCCAAAGGTAAAAATGAGGAATGCACTGCAGGACTTAAATATTTCTAATCGCTGAAGGTTTGACAGGTTGGGATTTGGTGCTATTTCTGCAGCGAATCTGTGAGTCTGCCCTAACTTCTTTGTTCTGGGTTCTATATCAATGATTTCCTATTATAATTTTTAGCTCCTTGCAAACCCTTATATTTACTTCAACTTGATGCATATTTCTGGTTGTTGACCTTAATTGCCGCATCAAGCAGAACTGGTAGCTGTGGTGTGTACTGAATGGTTTCACAGTTAACTGAATGCCAATATGATTAACGGAAGTTTTAACAGTTGGCTTTGAAATGACTCTCGCGGGAATGTGCTATTTTTCACAGCAGAGCCAAAGCTTGGCTGGCGGAAGTGTCTGCTGGCATCTTAACTCTGCGCTTAACCAGCCTAGCAATGCCATAGCTACTTTAAGCATTTAGTAAATACTTTTGTTGCTTTTCTTCAATTTGAATGCTGATGTAAATACATCCTGCTACTCCAGCCCTTTCATTCCATTAGTTTACACCGTAGATAAATTGTTGGTCATAACACAAGTTTTACTATTTTGTGCAAAGATGTGTAATGGTATTGTTTGTTTAGTTTTCAGGTACTGTTGTTTAAAATCTTCACAAATGTATAATTTTCTTATTAGACGACTATACAAAAAGATTTCCAACATATTTTGTGGTATAGGTGGGTTTACCAGCTAGGGACTAAATCTTATGGGGTAAAAGATATTTATTTTATATTCCATTCATTTAAGTCAACATTCAAGAGCACTTTGGGACATTCTGAGATAATTAGGCAATTATCACCAAAGGGCTCAATGTCTTAGTAACCATTTCAGGGAATAGACTTCAAAATAGGCACCAATGAATAACTTGCTGTGCAATTTAAAAGTTGTAATAGATGTCTCAATTACCGGGTTTGGTTACCACATTCAGTGCAACAATGTAAAGATAGTTTTCATGGATCTTTAAGTTTCCTGAGCTGTTTCACAAATAACACAAGGCTCTGTAAAATAGGTTAACCACTTATCTGGAGTAAGGAAACCCATTACCATCCCATCTAGCAGTTTGTTAATACTGTAAATCCAAGAACTGTGATATGAATAGTAAGCAGAACCTGAGACCATTAAACCTGCATTGCTTCTGCACACAGCATTAGCAGGAAGTTTTATTCCAAGCCTAGATTTATCAGCAGTGTGCTTAAGCTGCCATTTGATTTAGCCCTTGTTGCCTTTTCATCTGAGCATCACTATAGAATGTCTTCCTTTTTTTCTTCTTAATTATTCAAGGGAAATGAAACTTTTTATATTAACATCCAGCTTTCAGTAGAGTTTTGGAAGTAAGCACAATTGCATTATATATATGAACTCCACTTGATTCTTTAATTGTGATGAAATAACCAAAATGTTTGTTGTAGTCACTAAATAACAATCCCATGCTTCAGCCTTTTGCAGTTTTGGTGGAAGCTCAAACAGTTGCCATCCAGACTCTGGCTCTACCCTGGAGAGAGTATAGATAGGGGCTTTCAAGACACCACTCATCTCCTGCAGTCTGCTCTCCCGCAGATCAGTCTGGATCAGCCTGAGACAGTGGTTGAGGATGGGGCTGGAATCGGTGGCAGGGGTGTGGAGTTTTGGTAGAAGCCAAAAATGATGGCTTCGATCTTCCCGTTGTTTAGAGGAAGTTGCAGCTCATTCAGGACTAGATGTTGGACAAACAGTCTAACAACACAGGCAATGGAGGGCTCGAGAGTAAGAGAGAGGTGTAAAGAAGTAGATTTGGGTGTCATCAGCATATATGTAGAAAATGACCACAAGTCTGTAGATAATGTCGCCAAGGAGTAGCATGTAGATGAGGAAGAGGAGGGGGGCAAGGATAGATCCTGGGACACTCTGGAAGTATTGGTGTGTGGTGGAAAGAGAGCCATTGGTGGAGACGCTCTGGCTGTGAATGGGTAGGTAAGAATGGAATCGAGTGAACACAGTCCCACCGAGCTGGACATTGAAGGAGAGATGTTGGAGAAGGATGATATGACCAACTGTGTCAAAGAGTGCAGAGAAGTCAAAGAGGACTAGGAGAGATAATGTAAGACAGTTACAGAAAAAGTCAGTCACAACTTTGGTTAGGGGCGTTTCAGTGCTGTGGTAGTAATGGAAACCTGATTGAAGAGATTCAGATGTGGGGTTGCAAGAGAGATGGACACTGACCTGGGAGGCAATAACATGCTCAAGGACTTTGGGGGGGGGTTGAAGATGGGGCGTTAGTTTGCAAAGATAATGGAGCCAAGAATGGTTTTTTGAGGAAAGGTGATGGCGGCGGTTTTTAAAGGGGGGACAGTAATAGAGGAGAGATGAACAGTAGAATATTGGGGAGATTTTCCTCGGTGTTTACCCAATCATGTTAGATTACCTGGGTGCAACGAATATAAGAAAATGAAGGAAAATTGGGTGGGTTTCTTTTCACGTACTCTGACATGCCAGATTTTCCATTATTTGCTGTGCCTGGGCATAGACCCAGGAAGATCTCTCTTTAAGTCAGTGGACATTATGACTAAACTGTACAGTGTTTTGTCAGACTGCAACTTGAGCACTGTATCCAGTTCTTGTAACTAAAAATCAAGGGAAATATTCAAGCGCTGGAAACTGATCTCTAGTGTAAAAATGTCTGAGTTATAAGGAAGGACTCGGAAACTTGGGTTTTTCAGCTGGAAAGAAGATGCCTGACTAGAGATCTGTGACAGATGAAGTAAGTATACGAGATAATGAAGGGTATGGAAACAGTAAATCCAGAATATTACTTCAAATTAAATTGCTAGCATAGGGGGCACAAGTTTAAGTTCGTAAAAAGTAAATTGAAGACTTATATCAGGAAGTTCCTCACAAAAAGAATGATCAATTCATGGAATGGATGCCCAGATAGAGTAATGGAAGCAAAAACCCTGGCATCATTTAAGAAACAATTAGATGTGCAGTTGGGTGGGGGGATGTAGGATCTTTCTGGATGGAAGAACTGAGATGGTCTGAATTGCTTTCCTCATCTGTAATTGTGAACTTGTGATCTCATTTTTTGCTTATATCATTTGTGAGTTTTGTCCTTTGATCCCCATCATTCCTTTTAAGCCAGATTCTGATTTTGCTCATCCTACTCATCTCCAGTCCTAATCACTCCCTCCTTAAAACTTACTTCTAATTCAAATACTTTTCCAGTCCTAAAAGGAAAATTAAGTAAAAATTTGGGAAATTTTGCACAAACACATAGGAATAACACATTTTCCCTTAGGAATAACTAACTTTCACAGTGCAGTTTTTGGTGCACCCATGCACTGCATTTCAGGCTTTAGGTTTGTGGACGTAGTTCTCCACACAGTGCGGTCTCAGTGTGAGCTGTGCTACCAGGGAGAGAGATGGGAAACTGGAAGTTGACTCAACTCAGGCTGATGTGATGCACCTCCTTTAGGCCAGTTTTAGGGCAGTAATGGCACAAGCCTGGGCAGAGATTAACAACAACAACTTGCATTTATAAACTGCCTTTAACGTAGTAAAACATACCAAGGCACTTCATAGGAACATAATCAGATAAAAATTGACACCGAGTCAAAGAAGGACACATTAAGACAGGTGACTGAAAGCTTTGTCAAAGAGATAGGTCATAAGGAGCATCTTAAAGGAGAAGAGAGAGGTGGGGAGGTTTTGGAAGGGAATTCCAGAGCTAATGGCCTAGATGGCTGAGGGCACGGCTGCCAATGGTGGGGCAAAGCAAGTGAGGGATGCACAAGAGGCCAGAGTTGGAGGAACGCAGAGTTCTCGGAGGGTTGTTGAGCTGTAGAGGTCACAGAGATAAGGAGGAGTGAGGTCATAACTGCCTAACCCTTTTCGTCTTCGTTACAGAACCTGTCTGATTTTCATTCCATTGATTTCAATAGATTGAAAATCGGATAGGTTCTATAACAAGCGGCCAACCCGCTCCACCAGATTACCGCCAAGCGGTGAAGATGAAAATTTAAGCCAGCCTACAGAGAAAAGTCTTTAGCAAATGTCTTTTTTTTTGAAAGGGGAGCCAGGATACAAGTACATCATTTCATTACAGTGAAATCACATGCAAATGACAAAATGATGCACTTTGATGTGACTTACCTCAGGATGTTACACACCAAAAATTGCGACGCAGTTTTTCATGAAGACCGTGCTTTTTTTAAAAAAAAGGGACGGGGAATAAATAATTTCACTACCAGTTAGCAGAAAATTTGGAGATGGGGAGCAATTAATGAAGTTCAATAAGACAGTAGTGAAGTGCAAAATCTAACTGGTACTATGAAGTATTTCTACACTAGTTGGAAGCTCAGATACTTTATCCAGCCGTAACCATAATGGTCCAAAACCTTCCAACGCATTTTGCATATTTTAATGGACGATTTGGCCAATGAAATAATTGGTTTACAACTCAAGGTCAGAAGAATATAGAATGTGAAAGTCATGTTGTTGTATCTGGTGAGATGTGATCTTCTGAAGTACATTGCAAAGCCGATGTAGGGGAGACCAGTAATTCTTGTGACACATACAGTCTGGCATATTGAAACACTTCTGAATGTTACTGGATGGTGGAAAAATATTCTGCTCCTGAGGAATCATCTCTCATCTTTATGATCAACTGAAAAAGTACAGTTATAATTTACAGACATCTTAATATAAAGTTATTAAGTTAAATTTACTGCAGGCAAAGTTGAGGATGCCTATTCCCACAGCAATCATATTGGAAGACGAGCTTTAAAGAAGATGATACTTTCTGTCATAACCTTCAGTTTAGATCCCCATAAGAAAACAGAAATAAATAGGATGGATGTGCCTTGATTTTGATTTAGTCTTTGTTCCATTTACAGACAGTGATGACTGTACTGTAAGTAATACTTTGTGGCTGCATGCTGTTGTTTTTCAAGAGTGGTTTATGAAGAACTCGAATATTAAATAGCTTCTTTAAGTGTTTTGTATTGTTTGGGTCTGAGAGGTTAGAGTTAATCATGGAGCTCAATAGCAGAGTAGTGTTTGGCACTCAACCAATGCAAATGTAATAGGCAATATAAATGCTTTTATATTGTGGACTTATTATAGGCAGTGTGTTATTATAAATTAAAATTCATAGATTGCTGTGATAATATGCATGCATGAAGATAATAACATAGGAAATAGGAGCAGGAGTTGGCCATACAGCCCCTCGAGCCTGCTCCACCATTCAATAAGATCATGAATGATCTTCTACCTCAACTCCACTTTCCCACCCGATCCCCATTTCCCTTGATTCCCTTAGTGTCCAAAAATTTATCGATCTCAGTTTTGAATATACTCAACGACTGAGCATCCACAGCTATCTGGGGTAGAGAATTCCAAACATTCACAATCCTCTGAGTGAAGAAACTTTTCCTCATCTCAGTCCTAAATGGCCGACCCCTTATCTTGAGACTATGACTCCTAGTTCTAGACTCTCCAGTCAGGAGAAACAGCATCTCAGCATCTACCCTGTCAAACCCTCTAAGAATTTTATATGTTTCAATGAGATCACCTCTCATACTTCTAAACTCCAGAGAATATAGGTCCATTCTGCACAATCTCTCCTCATAGGGCAACCCTCTTATCCCAGAAATCAATTGCTTGCTGTACCTGCATGTTAATTTTCTGTCATTCGTGTATAAGGACACCCAAATCCCTCTGAATATCAACCTTTCTTAGTCTCTCACCTTTTAAAAAATGTGCTGCTTTTCTATTCTTCCTACCAAAGTGGATAATTTCACATTTCCCCACGTTATACTCCATCTGCCACTCACTTAACCTGTATATATCCCTTTGCAGCCTCTTTGCGTCCTCCTCACAGCTTGCTTTCCCACCTAACTTTGTATCATCAGCAAACTTGGATAGATTACACTCGGTCATCTAAGTCATTGATATATATTGTAAACAGCTGAGGCCCAAGCACTGACCTTTGTGGCACTTCACTCGTTACAACCTGCCAACCCGAAAATGACCCGTCTATTTCTACTCTCTGTTTTCTGATGGTTAACCAATCCTCTCTCCATGCTAATATATTACCCCCAATCCCATGAGCCCTAATCTTACGTAACAACCTGTTGTGTGCACAAAATCAAATGCCTTTTGAAAATCTAAATATACAACATCCCCTGGTTCCCCCTTATCTATCCTGCTACTTACACCCTCAAAAAACTCTAGTAGATTTATCAAACACGATTTCACTTTCATAAAACTGTGTTGACTCAGCCTAATTATAATATATTATTTTCTAAGTGCTCTGTTACCATGTCCTTAATAATAGGTCAAAGCATTTTCCCTACTATGTCAGGCTAACTGGCCTGTGGTTCTCTGTTTTCCCTTGCTCTCCTTTCTTGAATAGTGGGGTTATATTTGCTACCTTCCAATTTACGGGAACCGTTCTAGAATCTAGGGAATTCTGGAAGATCAAAACCAATGCATCCACCATCTCTGCAGCCACCTCTTTTAAAACCCTAGGATATAGGGCATCAGGTCCAGGAGATTTGTCGGCTTTTAGTCCCATTAATTTCTCCAGTACTTTTTCTTTACTAATCTTACTTACTTTAAGTTCCTCACTCTCACTCTTAGACCCTTGGTTCCCCACTATTTCTGATATGTTTTTTGTGTCTTCTACTGTAAAGGCAGATACAAAGTATTAGTTTAATATCTCTGCCATTTCCTTATTCCCCATTATAATTTCACCTGACTCAACCTCTAAGGGACCCACGTTTATGTTTACTAATCTCTTCCTTTTTACATTATTGTCGAAGCTCTTACAATCAGTTTTTATATTTCTTGCTAGTTTACTTTCATATTCTATTTTCTCCCTCTTTCAATTTCTTGGTCATCCTTTGCTGATTTCGAAAACCCTCCCAATCCTCAGGCTTACTACTCCTTTTGGCAACATTGTAAACCTCTTCTTTTAATCTAATACTATCCTTCACTTCTCTAGTCAGCCACGGTTGGATCACTTTTCCCATTGAGTTTTTATTCCTCAAGGGAATGTATATTCGTTGAGAATTATGAATTATTTCTTTAAATGTTGACCATTGCTTATCTACCATCATATTTTTAAATCTAATTTCCCAATCTACTTTAGCCAACTCGCCCCTCATACCTACGTAATTGGCTTTGTTTAAATTTAAGACCCTGTTTCGGACTTAACTACATCACTCTCATTATGAAATTCTTTCATATTATGATCACTCTGCCCCAGAGGATCCTTAACTGTAAGATTACTAATTAACTCTGCCTCATTACCCAATACTAGATGTACAATAGCCTGTTTCCTAGTTGGTTCCTCGACATATTGTTCTCGAAAACTGTCTCGAATGCATTCCTTGAACTCGTCCTCCAAACTGCTTTTGCCAATTTGGTTTGCCTAGTCTATATGGAGATTAAAGTCCCCCATGATTGTTGCATTACCCTTGTTACATGCTCCTCTAGTTTCCTGATTTATACTCTGTCCAACACTATAACTACTGTTAGGGGGAGTGTAAACAAATCCCACCAGTATTTTCTGCACCTTGTTATTTCTTAGCTCCACCCATACTGATTTTACATCCTGATTTTCTGAGCTAAGATCCTTTCTCACTACTGCCTTTATTTCAACAAGATAACATCAAGTTGAATTTATTTTGGTTAATACTGAATATTACTGGCTTACATCTGCTGAAAAACCTCAGTATTCTAGTCTAGTTTGCCCAGACATAGTGACAGTATCTATCAAGAACAATTGTCATTATATATTCCCGGCAAGTTTTCCCAAACATAGTGACAAAGTCTATTGAAATCAATTGTCATTGGATAAATGATACATTTTCACTGGATGACCTGAACTTTGCAAGCAGTGTAAATAAGACTATTTCCTACATTACACTTCAGAAGTACTTCTTTGGCAGTAAAGGCACTTTATAGAGGAAGGCAGCAATGCATGCATTTTTTGAGCGAGAGGAAAGGCTAGTCTTAAAAGTACATTGTGCCTCACAAAAAAAACACTTCAATCTTAAAAAAAAATGCAGCTACAATAGCCCTGATATTAAGGCAAATGCAGGTTCTGTGTTTGGTTTGGGAGGGGGGGTCGGGGAATTACATGCATGAAAGTCAGAAGAAAATTTAGTGGTTCGGAATGTTCGATTTTAACTTTATTGCCCAATTAAATTTTTACTTCTGGGTTTCACGTCTCAAGCTGTGACAGCAGGCGTGATGTGCACCCGCATGACATGATCTCAAACGGACTATTTAAAGGGCCAATGCAAAAATGGAATCTGGAGAAGCTAAGAGGTTTTGGAAGGAGACAGCTAGTGATTATGGATTCAGGATGAGCAAAGCCAGCACCCAGATTTAATGATACTTCCCTTGACTTACTGCTGGGTGCAGTCAAGAGCAAGAGGGACATAATTTTCCCCAGCAATGGGAGGAAGAAACCTGCTACTGTCACCAAGAAGGCATGGTTGGAGGTAGCTGAGGAGGTGAGCAGCAGGAGCATTACCCCGGTCTTGGATACCCGTGCAGGAAGCGCTTTAATGACCTAACCGAGTCAGGAAAAGTAAGTACAGTTGCAGATTCACCTACATCCTGTGGTGTACAACACATCCCTCTCATCCTGACTTGCCAAGTGTTCTCCATCACATCACTCCTCACACCAACTTAAATTTCAACAGCACCATCCTTCACTTTCTGTGCACCTCCTCACCTACCCATTTATCCATCCACCGCTGCCACTCACCCCAATCCTCATCTAGTGTGATGGATCTGTATGATAGTCACCCTCACGGAATGCACTGCATCCATCGGGTGAATAAGTGACCTTCAGGTCTGTAGGAGAAGAGAGCGCAAAACATGAGGGAGAGGGAGAAGACTGGAGGTGAGCCGCCACAAGTCGTGCAGCTGACATGCAGAGGAGGAGGCCATGGAGATAAGTGGCACATCTGCGTCCTTATCAATCGGAGATGGAGAGACTGGGAACTCACAGATTCCTGGTGACAGAATTAAAAATATCTTTGACACACATGCTGACTTTATGCCATCAATGACTGAACTATGAGAAGCATGAGTAAGGTGACTGTCACCATTGTTTCTTTGCCAGGACTAATTCATATCCATTTCTTTTGTCTTCCAGGGCCTCATGGGGAGAGCAACAGTCTGAAGACGATTCCTCAGAGGACCTGATTCTATCTGAGGGTACAACCAGGCACCAGCGCAAATACTCGCACTTCGGTGGATCCAGGTAGACAGTTAGTTGGGTTTTCACCTGGTGATTCACAATTCACAAGTGAGCAGGAGCAGACACTCGTGGCAGGCACAGGTGTGGAGAGTCTGCGTTGGGGAGCGCATTCCTCTCCAAACTTTGCTTAGCTGGACACAGATGCTGAACCCTGGGAGCCATCATTGAGAAGGATAGAGGTACAGCAGCAACTTTGTGAGGTACTGGCAGACGTGCAACGCACACTCTCCACAATAGTGGAGAGGATGGAGGAGTCCAGCTCCAGCAATAGTGGATTGGTGTCGCAGGTAATTGTGAGAATGTCTGCCATGGGGGAGAGTGGCCGCGTGGAGCTTCAAGCACAATTCACAAATGGGTCAATGCAGGCCATGACCACCACCCTGCAGAAGATGTCTGCTCCCATAAACAGGATAACAGACACCTTATCCGTGGCCGTACAACGCGTCACTGATCTGCACCAAGCTGCTCTCCAGCAGAGTGGTGGGAGTGATGTTGAGCTGGCCCAGGAGAGGGATGAAGGCAAAAGGGGACTTGGAAGTGGGAACTCCACTCAAAACGCTCATACTTCCCACCCGTTGCTCCCCCCCCCACCAGCTAGTACCTGACATGCTGCCTCATATCCCGATGGCCGAGACTGCCCCTGCACAGGTCCAGGTGGAGCATTCTTTGGCAGGATCCTCAAGGGCTCCAAAGCCCAGAGGTCGTAGGCCAAGAGCATCTCAGAGCAGAGATCTGAGCAGCCTGTCTCTACCTCTGCTGAAGTCACAGGGGGTTGCACCACATAGAAGCGGTAGGAAGTGTAAGAGAAAGCTATTGTAATTCACGAAGGGTATGCACATGGGTGCTTGACAAAATGTTGTGCTGTTAAGTTTTTTTTATAACGGCACATAAAATTTAACCATTTGCACCACTTTCCCGTCTTGCCCATTTTTGTGTCCCGAGTGCCAACTCGCCCTTTCAGTTGCTTCATGGTGAATGTCAATACATGACGGGACCCCAATGGGGGATGTGCAGTGGGTGTATGCTTAGTTGAAGGACTGATCTGTGCAAAGCGGAGGGTGGGGTGGTGCTGGTGGTGGTGGTGGAAGTGGACCAGATAATTTAATTTATTTTTTCCATTGTCAGTCACTAACTGAACCTTGGAGCTACCAGAGCATCCGTGGCATCCCGCAAAGCAATGTACACGGCTGGTCTGACGATGGGTGCCCCATCTTCATATTGCTCGTCCTCCTCTTCTCCTTTTTCCATTGTTCTCATCATCAGAGGATGATTGACGAGCGCATTGATTGGTCCTCCACCTCTAATCCTGTCTGTTGCGCAATGTTGTACAGGATGCAGCACACCACTATGATTCTGGAGACCTACACTGGCGAGTACTGAAGGACACTTCCAGATCTATCTAGGCACCTGAAGCACATGTTCACCGGCTTGCTCGATGTCATACCTGGTGCTCATGTGGCTCTGATTGTAGTGCTCTTGCACCTCATTGGTGAGGTTCCTCACAGGTGTCATGAGCCAAGTTTGAAGGGGGTATCCCTTGTACCCTACAAACCAGCCCTTAAGCCTGTTTCCTGTTAGGAAGAGATCTGGAATGTTGGACTGCTGGAGTATAAAAGCATCATGGCAGCTGCCAAGGAATCTGGCGCACACCTGCATGAATCTTCTTGTGGTTGCACACCAGCTGTGCATTGATGGAGTGAAATCTCTTGCAGTTGTTAAAAATTTCTGGTACATGTGGTGGTCCTCGGATTGCCACGTGTGTGCAGTCGATGGCATTCTGTACTGTGGGAAGCCAGCAAGAGACACAAATCCGACTGCCCTGTCATTCTGGCTGTTGTCGTCACAGGGGAGGTTGCCCTGACAAACAACCCTTCCATTACCTGCCTTATGCATTTATGAGTACCGACTGAGAGATCCTCAAGGTGTCTCCAGTGGCGTGCTGGAAACAGCCAGAGGCACAGAAATTGAAGGCAGAGGTGACTTTGACAGCGACGTGCAATGCATGGCCACCAGGTCCAGCGGGGAGCAGCTCTTCTTGAAGGAGGCTGCAGGTGTCTGCGACCACCTGCCTTGTCAATCTGAGCCTGCGGAAAAACTGCTCTTCAAATAGGTCAAGGAAGCTGAGCCTCTGTCTGTAGACCCCCATGTGGGTAGTGCCTCCTGAGACCTTGGCCCCTCTTTTGCTCTCCCCTCTTCTGTTCTCTCTGATGTTCTCCACTCTGTTCTCCAGATCTGTGTTGTCCAGATCTCTGTTGTGCACCTGCAGATCCCACCACAACCCGATATTGTACCGTGGATGGTGATTGTCTTCCTCCTCTGATGTCCTATCGAAAACGTCCATGGCATTCTCCATCTTGATGTAGTCTGTTTGAAATCCTCCAAACTTCTGAAACACATCTATGATTGCAAGAACTCTCTGCAAAACATTTGCCAGAGGGAACTGAGAAAGCAGCTGTAAGCACTGAGCTTTTATTCACATCGGGCAATCAGGATTTTAAACACCCCCATGAAGTGCCGTTCAATCTCGCCTCTGTTTCACTGGCAAGTTTCCTTGCTGGAGGCATTAAATTTAAAGTTGAAATCTCTTCAAATGTGCCTCATTAGCATGTGATAATGATCGACCCGTCTCCGTCGAGCAGGTTACTCGCACGCAGCCAAATGCGCCTCCATTAAAAATGGGTTGGCGTCGGGCTTGAGAAATTTACAATTTTAACCTTCCCATCTGCCCCCAATTTACGCACAAGGTGACATTGGCACTCAAGCATCTTCGCAGGTGACAGCCTCTGTCAAGTTGTCTGACAAAGATTGGAAAATTGGTTAATGAACCTGTACTGCTTAAAGCCCATTTGAATAAAGGGACAGTGGCAACGTAGATACAAAATTGGCTAAGGGACAGAAAGCAGAGAGTAGTGGTGAATGGTAGTTTTTCAGACTGGAGGGAAGTATACAGTGATGTTCACCAGGGGTCAGTATTAGGACCACTGCTCTTTTTGATATATATTAATGACCTGGACTTGGGTATAGAGGGTATAATTTCAAAGTTTGCAGATGACAGGAAACTCAGAAATGTAATAAACAATGTGGAGGATAGTAACAGACTTCAGGAAGACATAGACAGACTGGTGAAATGGGCGGACACATGGCAAATGAAATTTAAAGCAGAGAAAAGTGAAATGATACATTTTGGTAGGAGGAATGAAGAGAGGCAATATAAACTAAATGGTACAATTTTAAAGGGGATGAGGGAACAGAGAGACTTGGGGATGCACATAAGCAAATCTTTGAAGGTGGCTGGACAAGTTGAGAAGGCTCTTAAAAAAGCATATGGAATCCTGGGCTTTATTAATAGAGGCATAGAGTACAAAAGCAAGAAAGTTATGCTACACCTTTATAAAACACTGGTTGAGCCTTGGCTGGAGTAGTGTGTTCAATTCTGGGCGCCACACTTTAGGAAGGATGTAAAGGCCTTAGAGAGGGTGCAGAAGCGATTCATTAGAATGGTACAAGAGATGAGGGACTTCAGTTATGTGGAGGGACTGGAGAAGCTGGGGTTGTTCTCCTTCAAACAGAAAAGGTAAAGGGGAGATTTGATAGAGGTATTCAAAATAATGAACGGTTTTGATAGAGTAAAGAAGGAGAATCTGTTTCCAGTGGCAGAAGGGCACTTAACAGGACACTTAGAGAATATCAACGGGATTAGACAAAGTCAACATGGATTTATGAAAGGGAAATCGTGTTTGACAAACCTACTGGAGTTTTTTGAGGATGTAACTGGTAGAATAGATAAGGGAGAACCAGTGGATGTGGTGTATTTGGATTTTCGGAAGGCCTTTGGTAAAGTCCCACATAAGAGGTTAGTGTGCAAAATTAAAGCACATGGAATTGGCGGTAATGTACTGGCATGGATTGAAAATTGGTTAACAGACAAGAAACAGAGATTAGGAATAAATGGGTCTTTTTCGGGGTGGCAGGCAGTGACTAGTGGGGTACCGCAGGGATCAGTGCTTGGGCCCCAGCTATTCACAATATATATCAATGATTTGGATGAGGGAACCAAATGTAATACTTCCAAGTTTGCTGACGACACAAAACCAGGTGGGAAATTGAGTTGTGAGGAGGATGCAAAGAGGCTTCAAGGCGATTTAGACAAGTTGAATGAGTGGGCAAATACATGGCAGATGCAGTATAACGTGGATAAATGTGAAGTTATCCACTTCGGAAGGAAAAACAGAAAGGCAGAGTATTATTTAAATGGTGATAGATTGGGAAATGTTGATGTGCAAAAGGACCTGGGTGTCCTTGTACACCAGTCACTGAAAGCAAACATGCAGGTGCAGCAAGCAGTTAGGAAGGCAAATGTTGTGTTGGCCTTCATTGCAAGAGGATTTGAGTATAGGAACAAGGATGCCTTACTGCAGTTTTACAGGGCTTTGGTGAAACCACACCTGGAGTATTGTGTGCAGTTTTGGTCTCCTTACCTAAGAAAGGATATACTTGCCATAGAGGGAGTGCAGCGAAGGTTCATCAGACTGATTCCTGGGATGGCAGGACTGTCGTTTGAGGAGAGATTGGGTTGACTCGGCCTGTATTCATTCGAGTTTAGAAGAATGAGAGGGGTTCTCATTGAAACGTATAAAATTCTGACAGGGCTAGACAGACTGGATGCGGGGAGGATGTTTCTCCTGGCGGGTAGGGGTCTAGAACGAGGGGTCACAGTCTCAGGATACAGGGTACATTTAGGATACATTTAGGACTGAGATGAGGAGAAATGTCTTCACTCAGAGGGTGGTGAACCTGTAAAATTCTCTACCACAGAAGGCTGTGGAGGCCAAGTCACTGAATATATTTAAGAAGGAAATAGATAGATTTCTAGACACAGAAGGCATCAAGGGGTATGGGGAGAGAGCGGGAATATGATACTGAGATAGAGGATCAGCCATGATCATATTGAATGGCGGAGCAGGCTCAAAGGGCCGAATGGCCCACTCTTACTCCTATTTTCTATGTTTCTAAGGGTTGGAAACTAGACAACACAGATTTAAGGTGATCAGCAAAAGAGCCAGAGGAGACATCATATCACACTAATTGATAATCCTGCTTACAGGAAAGACCACGAGGGTGACTGTTGTACTAAATGGAAATGTTATGCTGTTGCAGTAGGAAGTTGTCGTCTTAAAGCAGTGAGGGCACATTGTTGGGGAAGTATAGAAGACTTTAATTGCATCAGAACATGATATACCTGAATGGGAAGTGCTTGATTGGAATAAGTGAAAATATTCTATTTCCCGCTGCGTGAATCACATTGAAGGGCCCAAAAATCCACCCTCTTCCAAATAAAATTAATTTGACTGCCTTGACAACGGGCAGTTGGAATGATTATTTGTAATCACCAGGTATTGTTCTCTGAATATAAATGCGAAAGGTTCAAGGATTTCCTGACATTCACCTGACGAAGGAGGAAGCCTCCAAAAGCTTGTGATTTTCAAATAAAATTGTTGGACTATAACTTGGTGTTGTAAGATTGTTTACAAATAAAATTAAAGTAAATGTTTGATTTCTACTTTTGGGATCATTGATATTGAGTATTCGTTTAAATTGAAATGTATTTATCATTTAAGAAGGTATTTCTCAGTGTAAGTGACCTACATTCTTAATTTATTCTTAAGACCTTTCTATTCCATGGGGAAATGTACACGGATATGGCTTTAGCAGAAGGAAGAAGGATATGCATGCTCTGGTTCTTAAAGAATCTTATCAAAAAGTAATTTACTTTTTAAATCTAATTGGATTTTTCATTACCCAGTTACAGTCAATCTCCAATATAACACCTTTGGCATGGCTTCTAAAGACTATGTTATAACCTTCTCTCTGCAAAGGGAGTGTTTAATATGGATTCACTATTCATGAGGGAGATATTCAAAATTTGCATTAATTCTGCATTTGTAGTATGCTGGAGATCCTTATGAAGGAGTTTACTGTATGCTGTGCAAATAGAGCTGTCTATGAATTTTAATGAAAAATGACAAAATATATGTTGAGGAACATTTAAATTTAAAACTGTTTACTTAACTTACATTTAAGGCTAGTTTATTTAAAGGCATGGTAACCAATAGCTACTATTTTAGACCACTGAAGAGCGTAAAGTTTAATTTCCATGTTATGAAAAAAGAGTATAGCCTCCAAGAAGGAGGTGTGACTCTTTACAACCACTGTGGAGCCATGTTGTCACTTTGTGCTGCAGTGATGGATCGTATTTTAATAGTAGGGTTATTTTCTTGAGTTCTGTTGGATATTCTTTCAAAATTCATGTGTTTCATCAAAGTTTACTAATTCAAGGACTATAAATTGTGAGTTTGTTGATATTTTAAATAATAAGGTCTGGTTGGTTTGAGATTATCATCAAATTGCTCAGTTGCTGGTACAGTTCAGTTGCTAATTATTTCACTGAACTCTCTTTTGAGTTGACTGATAGAGGCAACATGGATTTAGCCTCAGGGTTGCTATAGATCAAAATTTTTCATCTGTGGTATTTTCATTTCTGCTGATATTTTTGTTCCAGACATCCTTGTAAACTGTTTACTTTATAAACTGTCATTATTTATACAGCTACAGAAAATATTAAAAAGTAAAACTGGTGCAGTGATGGTAAAAATGAATTATTAGAGTAAATATTTACCCAAACACAACAGAAATGAGTGTTACAATTATTTTGATATTGTTACTTTTATTACTTAAGTGTATTTCAGTACATAACACATTTTGTGTTGAAATGTTGTGTGTTCCTTTTGCTGAATTTCTTCAAATAAAATATAAACTGAATATTTTTTCTGATTCTTAATGGTCACGACCACAACCCGGCTTTATTTCCGGGTTTAACTTGGGCGCATAAAAGTACTGGCTTCCCACTAGGAATGCAAAGTCTGAAAATTTTGCAGTTGTGACCCAAAAAAACAACTGTTTTCAACTCCCACCCGCCCCCAACCCACCCGTTCTTGGGGGTTAATTATCACCCCCAAGGTGAGAGAACTGCATCATTCCGTGACACTGCTGTGGAGGTCCTACTTTGGAGGTTCTGAGGAGAAGGAGGACTCTCTTTGGAGGTGTGGGCTAGCTTCAATACAGAGCAGCTTGAGAGCAGGCAAAGAGAGTGAATTCTGTTTCACCTGTTGCCCAAATTTGGCAGCAGGTGAGCAAGAAATTTGCTAGGCTATACAAGGTTGCCAAGGTAAATGTGCTAACATGGCTTGATTTGACAATCTCAACTGCACTTCTTAAGTGCACTTCACTCTAAATTTGGCATACCTGAGGGAGGATGCGCTGCACGTTGCCAACTGTTTCCTAAATGTACTGACATTGCAGTCATATCATGGGCCAAATAAATGTGACAAGCACCAAGTAGGTAAACGGGAAAGTAGGGTTGAGGTCGCAATTAGATCAGCCATGATTTTATCAAATGGCAGAGCAGGCTTGAGAGGCCAAATGGCCTACTCCTGCTCTTAATTCGTACGTTCGTATGTAGTACATTGCCAGCACAAGGTAGCTGGATGCTACATGTTCACACAGTTACATAAGGTGGTCTGGGCACTTCGGTGGCACAAATCTTCTCTCACATTCCTCTTTCCATCATATACCCCTATTATATCTATCAAGTGTCAGCACACATAGATCCACTCCAGTGGGGAAAGAGGTATCAGCTCATCAGTTTCTTGAATGAGCACTTAGTAGAGAGCATGAGTAAGGAGGAGCAACTGCAGATGGAATGGAGGAGACACAACCTACTGACCAGAAGGCCACCTGGAGGACACTTTCAGCTGCTAAATCCAGGGATTTAGATCTCATAAAGCCTGCCTACAAACACAGTTTGGCATTCAGCAACAGCACTTCATGGTGTCATTTGAGACTTCAGTTTGGGGAAACTGTGGAAAAGCTACAACCGTATCTGTATATTGCTGCATGACCACGATGGAGAACCGGGCCACTCACATGGCCCTCTGCAGCGGAGCTCCCCCACCTTGGCTGAGATAGATTCAGACATAGCTGCCACCACTTTGACTGGGGCTGTACAGATACTGGGTTTCAATTTGCAATGTTATGTCTTATCTGGATTGACCATGTTGATAAATGAGAGTCTGACTGCTGTAACACAGGACTTCAGCAACCTCATAGCTGCCTGTAAATCTGCTTCCACACAGATCTCTGGCCTTTCTAAGGGATTTCCCCACAGCAGGGAATTACAGGAGCTGGCACGGGTGTTGGAGATGTCTCTAAGTGTGACCTCACATCCGTAATACTTCCTCCTCCCATTGGAGAACCACTAAGAAGGAGAAACTATTTAGGAAATAGAAGATGCACTTTCAATAAAGGAAAGCATTGGGGCAAAATACACAGCACTCTGGGCCACACACTGTTGTGATTAACTGTTTGATTACTACTGTTAGATGTCCAGAAAATTCATTTGGGATGGTGCAGAATATGATAGTTGTGCACAAATGCTCCTACATTCATGAGTGCTGATGGGAAGTTGTGGACAATGGTGGGAATGGTTCTGATGGGCAGGGGAATGAGCATGCTGACTCTTATGGTCACACCATCTTTACATTCATGGAGTGGCAATCCCTTTTTTCTCATAAAGGGGGAAGCACTGGGGGTTGAGGTGCATTTGGCATGGGTGCTACTAATCGTACCATGCACTTTAGGGAATCCAGAAAGATAGTTCTCCCATTTCTGCCTGCTTCCCATTGGGAAATAGATGAATTGATTGGCTCAGACAAACAAAACATCTACAACAGGCATCATGCCAATGTAACTGTGCTGTACAAGTTAGGAGATTTGGCAGATATCTTCATATGTTGTTTGAAAGGATGTAATGACGCACAAATTCAAGGTTAGCTGTCATGTTGAATTCCTGGCATGGAATTGGTTTCTAGATCTGGTAGCTGGAATATGTATAGTTTTGCAATGGTCTCCTTCAGGACTCATAGTGGGGTGATTTTCATCCCTGTTTTCAGGTGGGAACAGGATGGTAGTGGACCTAAAATGGCAATGCACCACTTACCACCCCACTCTCACCTCCATCCAGACCACTGCGATCTTGGAGCAGGCTGGAAAACAGGCGAGTAGTGCTACCTCCTGAAACAGGCAGGGCTGTAGGACCCCAATGCAATTTTTAGATACCAGTGGCAGAGCGTGATTCCCTCTCCAGGAGGAGCCACAGGATTTCCTACCTTCCCTCCCCACCCCATCAACGAGTTGCCTGTTCAGCATTACACAAATGAGGCCAGACCATGAAAATGGTTCAGGCCTGCCACTGTGCCATCAGGCAGGCAGCACAATCACTCCACCCACCTGATGCGCACCAAGCCCGAAAATCATCCCCATAATCTTCGTATGCAGGGGTTTTCTGGTATGTCCAGTACAATTGTCTAGTGCCAAACGGGGGTGTAAGGACAGGACTTAGCTGCCTACCTGTCATGCCACATCTGAACCATCTCCTATTCTTCTAAAACATGACAATCCAATGGGATGCCAATATAGTCAGCCCAGTAGGAATTATCCCTGGGGAAACAAGCAAATCTAGCAAATGAAATACTTTTAAGATGCTGACTGTATACAATTCCTTTGTTGTAAAGTAGCTGAATAGCACCACACCTTTCAGTTTAGGTCAACTAAATACAATAGGTACTGCCAGTAATTCAGAAAACCTGAGACCCTTTAAGAGCCAAGAATGGAGCTCCCTTCCAGTACCCATTTAGCTGAGCGTCTGGTATGCTGTTCAGGCATTGTAGGCACATTATGGGGCGTAGCCCTAATTAAACTATTTTACAAGGGTATAATCAGTCTTGTGAACAACACATGCACAGACTACAAGCTCTCCTGGGGCACACTGTAATATACAGTGCACATTGGGCACTCTGTTGGCCTTAAGTCTTAGTGCCCCATAATATGGGGTGTTGGCACCCAAAGTATTGCACCACTACAGGCACTAAGGAACACATTATAGGTCTCTCCATCTTTTCTGTTAATGAATGCCAGTGTCTGTGAACTAAACATGTACCCATTAGATGGATAAATATACATGAGTATCTATGAAATACTTCAATTCTGCATGTTTACAGATAATCATCCATACAACACATTTTTCTGTGTATTCATGAATTAAGTAATAAATTCAGCTGGATGCTTGGGATGTTCTAGAAGTGAGTTACAGATATTTCATAGTTTTCAGCTTTAATTAAGAAAAACAATCCGGTCAGCTACTAAATTATTAAGAACTAAATTTGTGCAAGACTAAATACAATTTGTGACTGATTATTTAAAAATTAAGTAGCAAGATTTCCACAGTGGCATAGCAGGTTAAGCCATTATATAGTTGAACCATATGGATCAAGAAGATCTGAGGTTGGAATGCAAAGTACCTGATTTTACCCGGGGTGGAAGGAGACATTGACCTCAGATTTAGAAGGCGAAAATCAGCCAGAGTTCTTCTTCCTGATTGTTATTTGGTGACCCTTGTTACACTTGTGGATTTTGCAGGAGGACAGGTAAGGGCGCGACTGTAATGCTTTCTGTAGCTGAACAGCCCACTGACACTATCTCGGCTAACACATGACGAATGGCCACATGGGGAAATTACCAGAAAACAACTACTGGCTATGAAATCATATCCCAGCAAAAAATCAACAGCTTTAGGAGGGGAAGAGAGAAAATTGGCAAGGGAGCATAAATAATTAAGGACCACATATTTTTGTGTTACAAACTTTTAGAGAATTAGGTAGGTCATGTTTATAGGGTTACCACCAGACTGCCTTCACAACTCTGGAGGAAACCCCAGAGAAATGATGTAAACAGTTGAAAATGGCCATTTACGATGTTTCTCCCAGGGTTCCACTGATCTCTTATCAAAGTTTCAGTGGGAGACCGAAAAAACCCCATGAAATTTCAGGACCGATTGTTTATAATTGTTAACAGAACTTTCACAGCAAATTGCAGCAATGCTCCTCAGAGTTTTAGACTGGAAGCCTGTTTCTATAAAATCCTGCAATTGAACTTTTGCAGGTAAATTTCAGAAAATTTGATTTTAGCAGATCAGCAAAATTCTTTTGAATGGAATTGGGAGGATCTTAAAACAAACACATATCTCCATAAAGTGAATTAAACAAAACTGGGGCGAAATAACTATTTCTTGGGAGAGCTTCCTTTACAGTTTTCACTCCATATTACGACAATACCACAAGGTGCAGAATGAGAGCATATTTGTCCTGTGTGCAATGTGAGATACACGAAGAGGCATAAACACATGGAAAAAACTCCAAAGGATCACAGGCATCTTAACCAAATATGTCATTCATACTATTAGTTTCCAGTGATATACTTATAGAAATACATTTATAGAGATCTGTCTATATTGTCTCGTTCTTGCTTAAAATAACTACTAATTTAAAAAGCCTGGGGGTATGCCATGTGTGGAACAGCATCAAAGCTTATTTACTTCAATTATTCTGGATACATTACAAAATGTCTTCTGCAACTGAAGGTACCAGGTTGTGTTTATTTTTTAAATTTTCCATTTTGTCATTGTCCTTGATTAAGAGTCATTTACTTATGTGCCATCTCTTATTTTTTTGTTGTAAGGGCAGTCGGGGCTTAGCTGGCTTCTGTTGCCATGTCTGATAATAAGATGGATGTTGTGTCACTTAGTCCGTATTGGGATTCCCACTCCACAAAACCAGAGGCATGGCAGAAAATCGGCAACAAATGAACTTCTGAACATGCAGACTGGTCAAACATATATCTTTTCCTAAAATCAGGAATATATTTATTGTAGAACCGACCGAAAGACATCATCACCACCTCAAAGACAAATGAGTGTAAATGTTTGTAGATCATGTCAGGGAATGAAGCCCAAACAAACAATGGGCCTGTCTAACCATTGCTGGAACTGGGATAGAATCTTATTGGAAAGCATTTAAACTTTATTAACATTGGTAGTTTAGTTATATTTATACAGTTTATCTTTTGTTGTCAGTGTTCGGACTATAATGTAAAATGCGTCAGTGTTACACAAACAAAACATAAATCAAACAGGGTCCAGGTTTGTACGTCATGAAATGTATGCTCCAGTCGTTGAATGTGCAACCTGGGGTTTGCTTGTAAAAAGAAAATACAAAAATGGTTAGACTGTTGTTATTAGTTATTGGATGCAGCTGTTTTAGATTTTCACTCTGCTCTCTTATCGCATCCACACCAAGTGTCTGGACAATGGAAGCACATATACTACTTTTACGGGTAAGTTAACACTCAATCAGTGGATATAAGAGACACTCAGTTGAACATTGTAATAACAAAGTCAATGCACAGAAAGTTGAATGACAAAGTTTAGAATTTTTTTCTTCAATTTTCTTCATTAGCTTAAGAAAAGTTCTGGATTTTTGTTACTGCTGTTAAATATCAGTTGACCGAATTTAGTTTTTTTAGGACTGGGCTAAGACCAAAGAAAAATAACATAAGAAAGTGTTTTGTTGCTGTGGGGCTCACAGCTGTTTGAAGACATTTTTCATACTCCACGTAACTTTTGAAAACGTCAGGGAAACTTGGAATGCTATCTATAATGATGTAATAAATGCTGGACTGTTCGTTTTACTGCACCTTTGAGTTAAATTCCTGAAAAGAAAGGAACTGATGACTCTGCCTTGTATCAGTAAATTTCGTTCCAAGCAATTCATAGAATCAAAGAAAGTTACGGCACAGAAGGAGGCCATTCAGCCTATCATTTCCGTGCCGGCCAAAGAAGAGCTATCCCGCTTAATCCCACTTTCCAGCATTTGGTCCGTAGCCCTGTAGGTTACGGCACTTCAAATGCACATCTAAGTACATTTTAAATGAGTTGAGGGTTTCTGCCTCTTCCACCCTTTCAGGCAGTGAGTTCCAGACCTCCACCACCCTCTGGGTGAAAGAATTTCCCCTCAGCTCCCCTCTAACCCTTCTACCAATTATTTTAAATCTGTGCCCCCTGGTCACTGACCCCTCTGCTAAGGGAAATAGGTCCTCCCTATCCACTCTATCTAGTCCCGTCATAATTTTATATACCTCAATTAAATCTCCCCTCAGCCTCCTTTGTTCCAAAGAAAACACCCCAGCCTATCCAATCTTTTCTCATAGCTAAAATTCTCCAGCTCTGGCAACATCCTCATAAATCTCCTCTGTACCCTCTCTAGCGCAATCGTATCTTTCCTGTAATGTGGTGACCAGAACTGCATGCAGTACTCAAGCTGTGGCCTAACCAGTGTTTTATACAGTTCCAGCATAACCTCCCTGCTCTTATGTGCTGTGCCTCGGCTAATAAAGGAAAGTATCCCGTATGCCTTTTTAGCCACCTTATCTACCTCTCCTGTTACTTCCAGGGATCAGTGGACAAGCACTCCAAGGTCCCTTTGTTCCTCTACACCTCTCAATTTCCTCCCATTTATTGTGTATTGCCTTGCCTTGTTTGCCCTCCCCAAATGCATTACCTCACACTTCTCTGGATTGAATTCCATTTGCCATTTTTCTGCCCACCCGACCAGTCCATTGATCTCTTCCTGCAGTTTACAGCTTTCCTCCTCACTATCAACCACACGGCCAATTTTTGCATCATTTGCATACTTCTTGATCAAGCTCCCCACATTCAAGTCCAAATTATCAATATATAAAACAAAAAGCAAGGGATCTAGTACGGAGCCTTGCTGGACCCCACTGGAAACAGCCTTGCAGTCGCAAAAACACCCATCAACCATTACCCTTTGCTTCCTGCCACTGAGCCAATCTTGGATCCAACTAGCCACTTTCCCTTGGATCCCATGGGCTTTTACTTTTATGACCAGTCTGCCATGTGGGACCTTGTCAAAAGCCTTGCTAAAATCCATGTCCACTACATCAAACGTGTTATCCTCATCAACCCTCCTTGTTACCTGCTAAAAAAAATCAATCAAGTTATTCAGACACGACCTTCCCTTAACAAATTCATGCTGTCTATCCTTGATTAATCCATGCCTTTCTAAATGACGATTTATGCTGTCCCTCAGAATTGATTCCAATAATTTACCCACCACCGAGGTTAGACTGACTGGCCTATAATTACTCGGTCTATCTCTTTCTCGCTTTTTAAACAACGGTACAACGTTAGCAGTCCTCCAATCCTCCGGCACCATGCATGTAGCCTGGGAGGATTGGAAAATGATGGTCAGAGCCTCCGCCATTTCCTCCCTTGCTTCTCTTAGCAGCCTGGGATACATTTCATCCAGGCCTGGTGATTTATCTACTTTCAAAGATGCTAAACCCCTTAATACTTCCTCTCTCACTATGTTTATCCCATCTAATATTTCACACTACTCCTCCTTAACCTCAATCTCTGCATCGTCCCCCTCTTTTGTGAAGACAGATGCAAAGTATTCATTAAGAACCATACCAACATCTTCCGCCTCCACACATAGGTTACCTTTTTGCTCTCTAGTAGGCCCTTCTCTTTCCTTAGTTATCCTCTTGCTCTTTATATATTTCTAAAACATTATTACTTGCCAGTATTTTTTCATGCCCTCTTCTAGCTTTTCTAATTCCCTTTTTAATTTCACCCCTGCACTTTCTATACTCCTCTACGCTTTCTGCAGTATTGAGCTCTCGGTGTCTGACATAAGCAGTTACATTGTTAGGTTCAGTAATAATGGTGAGGATTATTTTAAATGAATATACTATATATTATGGCATACCTAACTGATTTATTCCTTCAGGAAAGGATTGTGTTTGATTATAGAAAATAAGGGACAGATGAATAGTACTAAGTCAAAACCATTTATGATTTTTATGAAAGTGATTTATTTCTATATAAAATTACTTTTCAAATTCATTAGCATCCAAAGTATCCATATTTATTATGTTTCCTTTTTAAACAATAATCTTGCATTGGCCTGTGAGATGGCCGTTGGTGTGTACAGTGTTATTCTCAATGCTTTCAGTAAAGTAATTGAAAATTGTAATATTTAGGTATATTTCAAAACTGGATGGCAAATTTCTATGGATACATTAAAAACAAACCTCTACAGAGGATATGGGTTTATTTGTTATTGTAGCATTTTTTATATCATATGCAATAATTTAATTCTAAACCACATATTATGTAATTAAGAGAATGTATTTGCTAATTGTTGTTAGAATGCAAAATAAATGTTGTTGGTCTATTGTTTCCCACAGTGGTTTATGTGGATTTGCTTTGACACTGTATAAATGCAGCGTGTACTACAATGCCTGAAGTTTTGGTTCTGGCTGGTGCATTTTAAATCTATTGAGAGCATTGGTGGGAGTGCCTGCAGTCTCAAAACAATTCAACAAGCTCTGCTTCCGTTTGTAAAGATTTCAGGAGGTCCCAAGCTCCCTGAGCTCTTTTAAAGTGCAGTGGACATCTCAATGGAGTTATACCCTATTTGGTGTTGAGCAGACATTATGTGAGGCAGCCTCCTCCAAGCAATCTCTCATGGCTCAACCTCGGAGTCAAATCCGAGTCATACTGTCATTCTTGTGTACAAAAGTGTGAACTCTTAAATTCTGCAATTCCCACTGATTGTTACTACAACAACAACAACTACTACTACTACTGCATTTATAGCGCCTTTAGTGTAGTAAAACGTTCCAAGGCGCTTCACTGGAGCAATTATCAAACAAAACTTGACAACAAGCCACATAAGGAGACGCTAGGGCAGGTGACCAAAAGCTTGGTCAAAGAGGTAGGTTTTAAGGAGTGTCTTAAAGGAGGAAAGAGAGGTGGAGAGGTTTAGGAAGGGAATTCCAGAGCTTAGGGCCTAGGCAGCTGAAGGCATGGCTGCCAGTGGTGAAGCGATTAAAATCGGGGATGCGCAAGAGGCAAGAATTCACATTCTCCTTTCTCCAAGCTGTATTCAGATCAAGACTTTCCACTTTTCAGATGGAATTTCCGAGGTATATTTGGCCAATTGGGGGGTTCCTGAGCTGTCCATGATTTTCTGCTTGACCTATTTACTCCAACCCCGAAATGTTGGTACTTTTTCAGAAAGCAGCTAGGAACAATTGTAAAACCCATGCTGTCAATTGCAAAAGGGTTAATATTGATCACATCTCCCATGGGCCTGCCTTCTTCAAGCTTCGTTGGTCACTGCAAGGGCTGACACCAAACCCTGTACATTCACAAATTGTTTTCTGTTCAGATTTTATCGATTTATATATGGAAAATATTGGCCAAACATTGCATCCTCTGACAATTATTTAAACTGTATGTCTTACCCATTTGAACCTAAAAGTTTTTACGATTGTCTTTGTGACTATGTAGAATAAGGGTTATCTCACAAAAGTAGACTTTCCTCATAAGTAGTGGAGTTCTCATAAGTAGAGTAAACTCAGTGGCCTAGAAATTAGATGACGCTGCGCCTGTTTTACAGGCATAAAATGGGCATCAAGGCATTCAACAAGGTACCAGTGTGCACGTGCAAATTCCATGCCGGAAGTGCACCGCCCGCCATATTGGTATAGCTATTAAAAGAGGCATCCAGAGCCCCTGCCTGAAACAGGCATTAGGGCCTTTGCATATGCAAATAAGGGATTTCATGCCTGTTTTAGGCCCACTTTGTAAAATTGTAAAATTTGTAAAAAGCCAGTCCGGCTGTGTTCAGGAAAACTAGGACTACATTCGACCTAATCAGCGATCCTTACAGGGACACCTGCAGGCTGCCACCAAAAAGGTAAGTTTTTAAAAATACTTACCTGAATGTGGAGCCAGGGGATGTTGGAGTGCTCCTCCCAGCTCCACATTAAAACCATGGGCTGCTGCTGGCCACCTTTCACCCACCCCCCCCCCTTCCCGATTACAGCCTTCCTCCCTCTCCCGGTGGTTGCCTCCCAATCATTGGCTCCCGCCCTCTCCCGGTCGCTGCCACCCGCCCTCTCCCGGTCGCTGCCACCCGCCCTCTCCCGGTCGCTGCCTCCCGCCCTCTCCCGGTCGCTGCCACCCGCCCTCTCCCGGTCGCTGCCACCCGCCCTCTCCCGGTCGCTGCCACCCGCCCTCTCCCGGTCGCTGCCACCCGCCCTCTCCCGGTCGCTGCCACCCACCCTCTCCCGGTCGCTGCCACCCGCCCTCTCCCGGTCGCTGCCTCCCGCCCTCTCCCGGTCGCTGCCACCCGCCCTCTCCCGGTCGCTGCCACCCGCCCTCTCCCGGTCGCTGCCACCCGCCCTCTCCCGGTCGTTGCCTCCCTCCTTCTCCCGGTCGTTGCCTCCCTTCCTCTCCCGATCGTTGCCTCTCTCCCTCTCTGGGTTGCTTTCCTCCTTCTCCCAAGACCGATCTGAAATTCAAGTCATCTTTGCCAGCGAGCTGCTTGGGGATGTCAGCTTAATGCAGTCATGTCAAATTTGTCACTCTGTTACTTTAACAGAGGCATTAATCTATTTATTTTAAATAGGTTGATACCTTGTTTAAAATAGCAGAGAGAGGAGTTTGATCCAAATGTGTCAAGCGTTTGTACATAACATAGTTCACAGTATTTTTCACGCTTATATGCTTACTAACTTTTGAGTGACAATCTATTTTGATTACATAGATCGTCTTTCATTCAGATTGGATTCATAAAGTTTGCCCTAAGTGTTTCTATTGCAGCCTTATTTTCATCCAAATCTGATCCATCAACATCCCTGGATAGGCAGGAAACATTAGCAATGAAGGGTGTCCAGAAACATGTATTGCTTTTCCTGCAACTCCATGTAATCATAAGAGCAGATTTTGCTGAAAATGAAAAGTGCAGATTTTTAAACCCCACAATCAAGAAATGCACAAGCGCAGAGCAAAAGTGATATAAAAATATATAAAAAACATAAAAATCCTGAAATTATTATTTAAAAATAAAGATTAATAATAAAAACAACAAAGAACAATCTTCTATTTTCAAATGATTTAATAAAATTCATTAACTTTGTGACATAGTTGATAAAAAAGTAAGACAAAACCAAATGGTGTGCCTGTTGCACGATTCCAGATGTCATCTCTACAGTGTCCTGTAGATGTCCCCATTTGTACTTGAAAGTGGCACAGTATACAATTTGAAAAGAGTTGCTTTAGAAAATTCAATTAAGTTGCATATTATGGAACTATTACTCTAATATACATAAATTCATTCATTTTTGATTTTCCTATTTTTCTCTGATCCTCACACTCACACAAACACCTTACCTTAACCAAAAAGATATGAAGGCATTCCATTATTGGGCCTTTAGCAATTCTGTTTCATAACCAGCCACCCCACTGGGTACACAAGGGAGGTCTGCTTTGACCTGCTGCTTTAACTTTCCTTTCTCTCTCTCATGGTTTGTTTAATGCTTTCCCAAATGAGCCAACTGAGATCAGGAACTGACTAGTTGGTGATTACTGTGATAATTTAACCATTTATCAGTAGATGCTAACCTGTACTACACTGTTCATTGCTAGAACACTGAAAAGAAAAAAAACAAGAAAAACAATGCACTAAATCAATTATAATTAAACGGATGAAATACCATTACAACATAGCTGACAGTTTTATCTATAGCCAAAAGCCCCAAGTTTGCCTTTTTGTTAATGATACACAATGCTTTATTGATCCCTTGTGTTTATGCAAAGTTCTCATTATTTCAATAAGCCCTGTTTGTTTTGTTTAAAGGGACACTGTCTTCATGAAAAATATGTTTGGGAAACCTTTTTGTTTGGGGGAAGAAATGAGCCAAAAGAGCCATGCATCATTTGAAATGGTTTCCCTCATTGTGCTCTATGTCTGCAAAAAACAGGAAAAATAATGTCCAATTATTTTTCCTGAAGACACTGGGCCCAAATTTTCTGAATCGCACTTGTGCAGAAACTACGCTGAAATTTATACCAGTTTCTGCGCCGATCTTGCCTACGGTAGCTTACATCCAAATTTCCTGTGGAGCTCATTTGCCTAAAAACGGCATGAAACAAGCTCAGTAGGGAAAATATATCAGGCTGCTGTCTTCTGGCAACATGCCTCACTCTGAGCCTCTTGCCAGTGCTGCTCCTCTTCCTCTTCCATTATTATGCAGAACATGGAGAATGATAGGTCTGGCCCAAAAGTTAAAATTCTAAATTGGGGAAAGGCTAATTTTGATGGTATTAGACAGGAACTTTCAGAAGTTGATTGGGAGAGTCTGTTGGCAGGCAAAGGGACGTCTGGTAAGTGGGAGGCCTTCAAAAGTGTGTTAACCAGGGTTCAGGGTAAGCACATTCCTTATAAAGTGAAGGGCAAGGCTGGTAGAAGTAAGGAACCTTGGATGACTCGGGAGATTGTGGCCGTAGTCAAAAAGAAGAAGGAGGCATATGACATGCATAGGCAGCTGGGATCAAGTGGATCCCTTGAAGAGTATAGAGATTGCCGGAGTAGAGTTCAGAGAGAAATCAGGAGGGCAAAAAAGGGACATGAGATTGCTTTGGCAGATAAGGCAAAGGAGAATCCAAAGAGCTTCTACAAATACATAAAGGGCAAAAGAGTAACTAGGGAGAGAGTAGGGCCTCTTAAGGATCAACAAGGTCATCTATGTGCGGAACCACAAGAGATGGGTGAGATCCTAAATGAATATTTCGCATCGGTATTTACGGTTGAGAAAGGCATGGATGTTAGGGAACTTGGGGAAATAAATAGTGACGTCTTGAGGAGTGTACATATTACAGAGAGGGAGGTGCTGGAAGTCTTAACGCGCATCAAGGTAGATAAATCTCCGGGACCTGATGAAATGTATCCCAGGACGTTATGGGAGGTTAGGGAGGAAATTGCGGGTCCCCTAGCAGAGATATTTGAATTATCGACAGCTACAGGTGAGGTGCCTGAAGATTGGAGGGTAGCAAATGTTGTGCCTTTGTTTAAGAAGGGCGGCAGGGAAAAGCTTGGGAACTACAGACCGGTGAGCCTGACATCTGTAGTGGGTAAGTTGTTAGAGGGTATTCTGAGAGACAGGATCTACAGGCATTTGGAGAGGCAGGGACTGATTAGGAACAGTCAGCATGGTTTTGTGAGAGGAAAATCATGTCTCACGAATTTGATTGATTTTTTTGAAGGGGTAACCAAGAAGATAGATGAGGGCTGTGCAGTAGACGTGGTCTACATGGACTTTAGCAAAGCCTTTGACAAGGTACTGTATGGTAGGTTGTTACATAAGGTTAAATCTCACGGGATCCAAGGTGAGGTAGCCAATTGGATACAAAATTGGCTTGACGACAGAAGACAGAGGGTGGTTGTAGAGGGTTGTTTTTCAAACTGGAGGCCTGTGACCAGCGGTGTGCCTCAGGGATCGGTGCTGGGTCTGCTGTTATTTGTTATTTATATTAATGATTTGGATGAGAATTTAGGAGGCATGGTTAGTAAGTTTGCAGATGACACCAAGATTGGTGGCATTGTGGACAGTGAAGAAGGTTATCTAGGATTGCAACGGGATCTTGATAAATTGGGCCAGTGGGCCGATGAATGGCAGATGGAGTTTAATTTAGATAAATGTGAGGTGATGCATTTTGGTAGATCGAATCGGGCCAGGACCTACTCCGTTAATGGTAGGGCGTTGGGGAGAGTTATAGAACAAAGAGATCTAGGAGTACAGGTTCATAGCTCCTTGAAAGTGGAGTCACAGGTGGATAGGGTGGTGAAGAAGGCATTCAGCATGCTTGGTTTCATTGGTCAGAACATTGAATACAGGAGTTGGGATGTCTTGTTGAAGCTGTACAAGACATTAGTAAGGCCACACTTGGAGTACTGTGTACAGTTCTGGTCACCCTATTATAGAAAGGATATTATTAAACTAGAAAGAGTGCAGAAAAGATTTACTAGGATGCTACCGGGACTTGATGGTTCGACTTATAGGGAGAGGTTGGATAGACTGAGACTTTTTTCCCTGGAGAGTAGGAGGTTTAGGGGTGATCTTATAGAAGTCTATAAAATAATGAGGGGCATAGATAAGGTAGTCAAAATCTTTTCCCAAAGGTAGGGGAGTCTATAACGAGGGGGCATAGATTTAAGGTGAGAGGGGAGAGATACAAAAGGGTCCAGAGGGGCAATTTTTTCACTCAAAGGGTGGTGAGCGTTTGGAACGAGCTGCCAGAGGCAGAAGTAGAGGCGGGTACAATTTTGTCTTTTAAAAAGCATTTGGACAGTTACATGGGTAAGATGGGTATAGAGGGATATGGGCCAAGTGCAGGCAATTGGGACTAGCTTAGTGGTATAAACTGGGCGACATGGACATGTTGGGCCGAAGGGCCTGTTTCCATGTTGTAAACTTCTATGATTCTATGATTCTAGGAGTATGCCCATTGGCTGGGCCATTCCAGCTGCTGAGTCCTTTGAATGTATGGGGGGGGTGCAGAGATCCAAAAATTTTCGGGTGCACTTTTTATTAAGTGTAACGCAGGTTTCAGTGAGAATTTTATTTTTAAATGTGAAGAAAATTGCTAGCAAACTCCAGAAATCTCAGTATCAAGTGACTATGGGCTGTGCTGTACCTGAATTTGCGGGCGTAAATATGCACCAGCGCATAACTCCAGGAAACTTTCTCAAGCTGATCTTTTTGCATGGGGGTGAGTTTATGTAAATGAATCAGTTTATATAAATGAGCGGCAGAGGCTTTCGGCTGACATATCTCGGAAGTGACGCAAACAATTGAAGAAATACATACGTAGCAATGTTCTGGCATAAAATTGTTGTACATCTGTTACACACACATTTGCTTGGAAAAAACGGCGCAGCTCTGTTCTTATGCCGTAATTACAGTGAAATTCCAGGCCAATGTCCCTTTAAGATCAAGTAACAGTGTCTCTGTATTCCTGCTAAAATGGACTTCTTAGATTCTTCATTATCAACACATTTCACTGTTATGATCATTTATGCCTTAATGTAACCTAATGAACAAAGATAACAGATTTTGATCTGGTGAGGTTGACAATCTTATCAATGTGTATGAGAGCAATCATAGTGCTGAGCAATCATAGTTTTACAGATGAGATATTGTTAACCATGTGAGCCTTAATCATGCATCATATCATGCACTGAAATGGTACATGTTTTTCTTCTCTTTCAGATGTATGTGGCAGTAATGATGGAAGATCTGCAGTTTGTCCCTAAAAGCTATCCATCTCCTTTTATGATGAGTTTTAAAGTGATTCAGTCATATTTGGCCTGTAGAATGTTGTTACAGTTCATCAAAAATAACTGACCATGCCTCTGAAGGAAGCTGGAGTAATTTAGTGCAGAGGTACTGAGACAATAACAAACTCCTGTTTTTGGTATTGATATCATGACGGGAGACGCACAGCATGTTTATACAATTAAAGATTCGGACACTGATCCCAAACAGCAACAAAATGAGGGTAGTTTTGAACATTTCAATGAAAAAGATCCTGGAAAATTGAACAGCAGTAACAACAGCATATCAGAAAGCTGCAAGACCATGTTGAATAATAGTTCCTTGAATAATTCTCATCTCCACAGAAAGAACAAGGCAAGCTATAACCAGAGAGAGGCTGTAATTAGGCCACAGCAAGCTGGAAGAATTGACTTTAAGTCTTTTCAGAACAGACCAAAGTTTTCTAGTGAAAGAACATGGTCTTCATCCAGCAACTCAAGTGGTAAAAGTCCACAGTCACCTTCTGGGAAAAGCAAAGGAAGAGACAAAAACAAAAGGTATGGGAAAGGGCCACATCACCTTTATAAACTTAGTATTGTTAACTCACGATCCAATCCCACTATTGGAATAGCATATCCACAACAAAAGGTTACATCAACAAAGAAACTAGAAGGAAACAGAGAACTTATAACAGGAAGCTATCGTTTTAATGTGCCCAGCATACCTGAAAGAGAGGCAGAGCTCCAACAAGAGGATCTCAGCTACAACAGACGCTTTCAGGAGGACTCTGCAAACCATACCTCCACAAGTTATACCTCACATACTACAGTGGTCACATGTCAGCATCAAGCATTAAAAGCACAATCACAGGTAAATATTAATGTTCCCAGAGATAACTCCAACTCCAATGGCCAATTACAATATCCAGAATTCCATGGAAATAGGAATAACACTAACATTTCACCTTTTTCAGTGGATTGGCATTCTCCAGACAAGACATTTACAGGTACTAACTATGGAATGCCCTCTCACAAACAGAGCACTTTTCCTGCAGCGACAGAAAGCAATAAACCTAATTCACAGGGCTTTAGATCAATTCCGTTTCAGTATCCACTCCCACAGTTACACGAGGCAGCTGCTGATCCATTCAACAGTGAACACAGTAGTCAATGCCACTTTCAACAAGATTACTTAGATGTTTCGTTGCCTAACAACCATCTAGCACATAGTAGTTTTGTCTTTCAGCTTTCAACAGATGGACAAGAGGAAACTTTGAGCAATGGTCGGTATGGTACTTCATCAGATGGGAGAAGCTATACACAGCCTTCCCACCAAACTCAGTTTGTGCGTCCATCCAATCAAGGTACTCAACATCAGTCACCTTTATCTTGTTACAAAGGAAGAGCAGATCATACAAATGATACAAATGGTGCTATATCTTCTGCTGGTGCTTTATCATCTTCTACTGGTGCTATATCTTCTGCTGGTGCTATTGAGCAAAATCAGAGCACTTACCAAGAAAACCAAACTGTTTGTTCATCAGACACGTTCAATTTGCACAATAATGGTGTTGGATTTGTATCTATGAACAAAAAGTGCTCATCCTTAAAAGATAACCGAGGCACTGAAAGAATGCTCACTCGGGGAAAACCCCCGAGAAGAAACATTACACACAGTTCTTTACCCCAAATGCACTTTCAGGACAAAGTTTATGGTGGTTCTTCCAACAGCAGTGTTCCTGATGGCGTAGGGCCTTTTGACAAAAACATTTCAAATAAAACCCACAGTCACCCCAGGGTACCACAAGTTTGGGAAGGAAGCAACAAGATGTTTCCTACGAAGGACCAAAATTCTGCACCTTACTCTGCATCAGTTGCAAACCAGTTTTCATATCCATGTCAGTCTGTTACTAATTTGTCACATGCTGATCACAGGCAGCATGTTCCAAGAAATGGTGCTTCCAGGTTGCCATGGCAGCAAATTCACCTTACATCTGCTATGCCAAACCAAAATAGAATAGAACTTTCTAGACAACTCAGCAGCCAACAGCTTGCTTTCCCACTTGGCACCTCAGAGTGGCAAGAATGTAAGAAAATACAGAAAAATGCACCTATTTGTAATCCAGCAGTTTTTCGTAACAAAAACCATGTACACAATGAAGAACTTCAAAATGCTAGAAATGATGGGAGCAGACAAAACTGCAACACAGCTACTGCTTTTCCATTTCAGAATGGACTAGACAATGCTAATCCTTCACTGTGTGACTCAAGAAATGAGAATACGTTCTGTGGCCTGAACCAACCAGTTGTACGAGCATCTTCAAGAGGTGGTGGTCACACAACATTGTCGATGCCAAAAGTCAGTTTAATGTCAGCCTCTCCATACCAGTCTCCACCACCTTCACCAGCTCTCAATCCTGGATCTACCAGCACATGCTCATCTCTTTCTCCAGTGTCTACTGTGTACAGTGCTAACAGTCCTCTTAACACCAATTCAGAAGAGAGTCAAGTGCCCATTGTAGTCACACCACCTAATTTCTATCATCAGCACTGCCACACCAAGGAAGGGAAAAACTTCAGTTCATCTGAACAGATTAATGCTGACCTTCTGCACCATCACTACGATCCCATCAGAACATTCACATTTTCCTCAGCTGATCGTTCCAGGGGAACCAAAGACAACCATCTGTTATATATCCAGGAAAATGCATTCTCACAACAGAATGCTCAAAGCAATGGATGCACAAATAGCTTTGATAGTGACTCACAACCCTTCTCAGAACAGCAGCTTTTTGCTCATTCCCTTAGCAGTGCAAATCTTGACCAACTTGATGTGCTTCTTACATGCAAACAGTGTGACCAAAATTTTAGTAATGTTGCTTCATTTCTTGATCACCGTCAGTATTGTGGACTCCATTCAGCTTGTCACACACAGCTGCATGAAGCACCCAGAATGGTGGAGAGTAGAAGGTTCCAAGCGGAATCAGCAAAAGCAGCAGTTTTTCATTCAACCCGAGGTGGAGCTGATCTACATCCGCCTTTGCTTTGCTTGAACAAGCCCTGTGACTTGTTATTAGACAGCGAAGCTGCAGGTGATCCGAAGGATGACCCATTTAAACTTAATATTTTTAGTGGAACAGGATCCAGTTCGATATCACTAACAGCTTCTGATTTAGAAATTGATGATGCAAAACTTGATAGTTTAATCAATGAGACTCTGAATGGCCTTGATTATCAATCCGATAATGCTGAAATTGACAGCAGCTTCATAGAAGCTTTTGCAGATGATGAGCTTTCTACAACAAAGAGTGCGGGAAATGGGCTGACTTTTAAGACCAAAGACTGTATACCATTAGAAAACAAAATTATTACCAAGCTTGCAGAAACAGAAGATAAACAGGCTGTGCAAATAAAGATTATACATAACAATGGGAAAGATGATAGAAACATACAAAGACAGGAGAGAAACAGGCACCCTTACAGGAAAAGTGAGGAAAAAGACGCAGCGACAGCTCTTTCGTCTAGGTCATATTCCAAAAGAGTGGATAAATACAGTATTAAAAATTTTTCTCCTGAAACTTCTTTTGATCCCTTAAAGTACAGCAAACCTAGTGCAAAAATCGGGAAGCTAAGAGGGGGAAGGAAGCTTAGTACTGATGCAACACTTCAACGCAGAATAAGTGAGGTTTTACCTCAGCCAGCACGAAGTGTGAGAAAGAACTCTGAAAGAGACAAGCACAAAGGTAACTCTGATATGCGGAGCACAGTTCACCCAACTCCTTTAGAGGTTGTTACTGAGAGTAGCAGCTCCAGGTTACGCAGACCTGCTGTAAAGGACATTAAAAAACGAAAGTCAGATTGCAGAACTTGGAGCAAGGAATTGATTCATAAGATTGTACAGCAGAAGAACAAACTACACAAATTACATGTGAAAGGCAACAAGAATTTGCAGCTTTCTCTCGTAACTGAGAGGCTGCTGCCAACCCAGCATAATAGTAAGTTGGGAGAATATGACTATATTTCTGATTCAGATCAGGAAACAGAAGCTCTGAGCAGCAAGTATCTAACTCCGTGCTTAAATCAACTGGCTAAATATAGCATCACAAAGGAACACAAAACCAAAGGTGGAAGAGTTAAGGCTGAAGAATCCTGGAGATATATTAAAATCAGAAAAACTCCAGAACGCAGCATTGAAACAGAGAGTCACAATCAAACAAAGGGATACTATGACAGTAGGTTCAGAAGGAGAAGCAGCCGGTCTTCTACCAGCAGTGATTACAGCAACATCACCAGTAGCTCAAGTGAAAATACCAACAGCCCTAATAGTATTGAACGAACAGACTCAGATAATGAGAGAGGCAAAAATACTGCTGAAAGCAAACATTCTACTCCTATTTCCATTACTGATCATACCATGCATTCAGCATTAAACGTAACAGGTACTTGTACAGGTAAACCAGCAGGAACTGCAAAGGATGGTCCCATTGACCATTCAACCCTTTCAAGAAGTACAAAAAAATTTGGTTCAGCAAAATTTTTACTTTCAGGAAGAAGGTCCCATAGAACCAGCCATAACATGATGCATTTGGGTTATTACGATGAGTCAAACATAACACAGGCAAGGGAGATGGAGGAGCATTGCACAGCAGGTTCTAACACAAGTCACATGGAGCTTGGTTATGGTGAAAACAGACCACAGACCAGCAAGTCCTCTGAAACAAATATTGAGATGACAAGTGCTGCCACTACAGCACCAAATACTGAATTAACATTTGATCAAAGGGTTATGGAAAAATTCTCTTCTTGTGAAGACAGCATTGTTGAATATCCTACAGCCAGTGTAAGTCAGAACAGTTCAACACATATCAGTGAGCTGGCTACAGACATGAAGGATGAATTAACAGATATCAGCAAAAAAATGAAAGGCAGCCTGGTTGGATCTACAGTTGTCTATGAGCCAAATGCTGGATGCTTTCGTGATAATTCATCTGGGTTTAATATTCAAGCTCATGATGATACTGCTCAGAATGGCATGAATAGAATTTACTGTGGGCACAAAGATTTAGAAAATCAGCACCATTCAGATATTTTTTCACAATCTCTGCCTGGTGGTTCTTCACATCTGGAAGATATTTTTTTCTGTCAAAATGAAAGCAGTGACAATTATTTACAGAAGAATCATGTCAAAAGGTTCATAAATGCATATCCAAGAGAAAAATACCAAGACAAAATTAAGTCTCCAGTTTCTTTTAATGCAGCAGGAATATTTGGAGACATCACAATATCAAGCTTTGATAGTCAGCTATACACAGACACTTCAGTCAATAAAGAAAACTATTTTACATTTTCTTGCAGTGCAGAACATGAAGACAACAGAACAGCCTATCACCTGCAATACCCACCATTCCTGGAGCACAAGGATTGGAATTTGTTGCAAGATGTGACCACAGTTTTACCAGAGGAGATTTCACATTTTGAGGATCTCTCCATACAACCAGCACAGAATAAGAAATTTGCCCATACAGCAGCAACATCTCCTATTGAAACTCCACCCCTTTTGCCTGAGAAGATTAATGATCAAAATAGTTCCTTCACAGCCTCTTTGTCAGATGATGATCTAGAAATAAAAAGGTTAGTGACAGAGTTGGAAAATCAGCTTCAGACGCCCAGAAGGAATGATGAAACTACTGTTGCCCAAGTAAGCACTGAACAATACATGAATGTAAATTTAAAAGATCAAATTAGTCCGCTTACATCTCTGCATCTAGAGCAAGATAATGGCAGTAAAAAGAATATATATATTCCAAATAATCACTTTAGCAGTGAAGGATCTTGTACCGATCAAGTATCCAATCCCCCTAAAGTTGCAGACCAAAGTACAGTTGGGAACATTGAAGATAATGAAGACATTTGGGCCTGCTCTTTCCAGCTTGTGTCATTGGATGCTGAGCCAGATTTCCAGACACCCGATAAAGTTCGTGAAAATCAAGGTTCTCCTCGGAAAGCCATCTCTAAGGATAATCAACCCCACTACCAGATAGGTCCAAAAGAATCAGAAAAGATAAAAGAAAATGAACATAAACACAGTAATCAAGAAGTAAGGAGTGTGTCCCCTGGGAGTTACTCAGAAAAATCAGAGGAAAAATTAGAAAACCAGCATTACACAGAAAATCTAATAGCAAGTCTTGCAATAATGTCAGATACTGTATTAGGCAAAAATTCATTGGAACAAGGTCCAGATGTGGAAGAAGGCTCTCATCCTCTAAGCAAAAATGAAAACAGCTCTAGTTGTAGCAGCACGGACCACGATAAGTCATTTAACCTCTCTTCTCAGTATGGATCTTCTGAATGTGATGTTGCAGAGAAACAGCCAGAGCATGAGCGTGATACAGTTCTGTTCACATTTGGGAAGAGTGCGCCCTCACCTGGTGTGCAAGCAACTGTCTGTAGTACAGAAAATGATTTCAGTTTTGTTAATGCTGATGATTCACAAGAGGAACTATTTGTAAACCATAATCAGCAAAGTACAACCAGCAACCAGTCATGTAGCAAAACTGAAATATCTGCCTTGCTTTCAGAATCTGAAGAAGCTGAACCATCACTGATTGTTACAAGTCAAAATAATTCTTCAAAAAGTTCTCCACTGACAAAATATAAAGAAAGGACAAATGATAATGTCAATCCATCATTTGTCGTAACACGCTCTGCTGAACAACATAGCAGCACAAAGAAAACTATACCTGTTTCCCCAGAATCAACTGCAAACCCCTTGCAGCAACTTCAACTCTTTGTTGCCCGAACAGTACGATGCAATGAAGAATTAATGATGATGCCTTGCTACCCAGTACCACATGCTCTAACAAACCAGTCTTCAAATGGTAACAGCAGTTCTGAGCAAAATGAAGAAGTCTTCAACAGTACTCATAACCCAGAAATTGCCAGTAACGCCAAAGACAAAACTATGTATTTACAAGGCATAAGCAAAAATGAATGTCAGATCTTGGATGCTGAAGCAGGTACCAAGAGTCGAGATTGTTTGCCACAAGTGCCATGTGTGGCTGAAAACATTGCTGAAACAGTGACTGAAAAGGTCAAAACAAATTCTAGTTCATGGGAATATGAAAATACCTGCAACAGAAGTACTAATAGTGAGGTACACTCTATGGTTACAAGTCAGCTATTAACATCACAGATCCACGGATCCCTGCTTTTAAAGAAAACTCCAGAATCCAAAGATGATGTTATTGTCATACCTGACCTTACAGAGGACCAGCGTGGCTTGTTATCACTGAATGCGACAAATGAAAACCTAGCAACAGTGCAGGGGAAACCTTTCAATGAAAATACAGAAAATTTGCAAAACTCCAAACATAGCTCTACGTCACTGGTTTTTAAACAGCAAGAAAATACAGAAAAAGTAACTCCTGCTGTTTTAAATAATGACATTGTAGGGCAATCAGCAGAAAAGGGCAAACAATGTTTGGATGTTTTGGAGAAAAACTTGCAGCCTGATGAATCAAATTGTCCTTTGCCTCAGTCAAATGCTGGTGAAAATAACTGTGATGAGAAAAAAATGGTAAAACATTTAACCACAGATGACATTCCTCAGTGCAAACCTACATTAGGTATTACTGACCCAATGAAAAAACTGAAATTTCAGTTCTGTACAGATGAATTATTGCCATCAATTGATGGGAGTTCAGCAAGCCCCAGCAGTAGTGATTTATCTGGGGTTTGTAATTTGACGCAACTTTCTGAAATAGACACAGTTTGTTCCAGGAGGGAAAGTATTTCAGAACAGCTGCCTCTCAGCATGCCAGGAAGTTATTCTAATGTTGCTATGCAAAATGATAAATGTGAGCAGCAAAAACTATCAAACAGTTCTCAAGACAATTTTCTTCCAAAGGATGATAGATGTAATGAATCATTGACATTTTTGCATCTGCCATACAATTCTCAAAATACAAAGAAAAAATCCCTTAGTTGTGTAACTGAACCTCAGGAAAATGTAATTAACCATGACTTTGAATATAAACTAGCAGAGAAACAAGTTCATGATGGTCACTCTGCCTCAGAAGCTGTCCCAATAGGAGAAAATATTTCTGATGATATAATCCTATTGTCTAAAAGAAGTGAAGAATTGCCTACCACTGTAACAACCAATGATTATGCAGCAAAGGATTCAGATAAAAATACTGCTGACAATGATAATCGATCATTTTCTGGGAAAGATACTACAGGTGATAATAGATCTTTTGAACAAACTGCATCAATGCTTACCGATCTGTCCATTTACATGCAAACAAAATCTAATGATTGTACTATATCTGAAATGTTAGCTAAATCTCCCACATCACATCTATCTTGCAGTGTAAATTTGGAAAGCAATAATTTGTGTACACCTTCAAATGATTCAAGCGCCTTGGTAGAAAGTGAAGGACATTCCAAGTGTGCCTATACTGAGATTTTGTGTCCACATTACAACGAAAGTGTTCTCCCTCCTTTTCATGGCCAATTGCTTGAGTTACCATCACCTCCCCAAAATGTTCCTGATTTAAGTGTGCATTGTTTACCCCTTGTTTCAATTTCCATGGAAACCTTAAATAAATACTCAGACAATGATAATAGTGACAACTCTGCCCAAAGAATATCAGATAGTGATTCAAATGCCCAAATAGACTGTCATACAGAGAATGCCCCCTTAAAGCCTGAAGAAAGCTTACATAACTGTGTACAAGGTGAATTGTTTCCCAATGGAATTAAACAGCTAGAAGGTAATTTATTCACCGACAACGAAAGCATGCTCAACAATTCAGAATCTTTGACTGAAGATGATAAACTTTGTTGTATAAATGGACAGAAGCATGAAGCACTTGGGATTACAGATAATGCTAAACAATTAAAAGAGTGCTCAGATGGCAAGACTGCCAACCAGTTAATGGAGATTTCAGAAGAGTTTAGAGATGAAGTTGTTAAAGAAAGTGATGCCTGTGGGGACACAGGCTTATTTCATCTGAGTGAAGAAAGATCACAGCCAGTAATGAATAGATTGGGAAGGGATGAGAATAGTGAAAAAGATGGTATGAGCAGGGATGATGTACTGAGCAGCTTAGTGTTGTCCAGGACATTGAGTGATTTGCATAGCAGTGAGTGTTTAGATTTGGTGCCAAACAATTTATTTTCAGAAAATGCTTTGAGAACTGCTTCACAGAAATTAGTTGAATTTTCCACATCTGCAATCGACCATAATCTACAAACTGTCATAATGTGCAATGTATGTTCAGCATCTTTCAGATCTAAACAAGGTTTAATGAGACATAAAGCCATCAAGCATCATTTAAAAGACGATAACACATTAAGTCAAAACAAAGTAAACAGAATTCAAGCAAATTGTATTCAAACAGAGGAAGCAAACTTGGTTTGGAAACAAGACATAAAAAATGTCTTTTGTAGAACATCAGAAAAGAAAACCCACACAGAGGACAAAGGAGCATCATGTTCTTCGGATAATTCTGTAAATAAGGAAACTATTCAGTCTGACCAGCAACTTTTCTTAAAAAGAGATAAACACATCAAAGGAAATAATTCTACATTCACTTCAAATGAAATTGTTTTACATTGCAAGAAAAATCAACATCTTAGCAAAGCAGCTGTTAACACAGATGAAATCCACTATGGCAGCACAAAGGAAGAAACTAAACCTTGTGTCATACAGTCTGGTCAGGATACTGGCATAATGGCATGCAAAGAAAAATTTGAAGCAAAGCAACTTGCTAAGGTAAATACCTCAAAATCTAAAAAAAATATTGGATATTCTCGGGGTGAGAGTACAAAACAAATTCCTTATTCAATAGGCACAAAACACAATGAAAGACACGGAAAAAAACAAAACAGCAGCATGCCTAATCCCACAAAAGACAAAAGTAGAAATGTTGGAAAAAATGAACCGGAACTATGTTTCAATGGAATTATTGGTCCTGACTTTGAACAATCTGTCACACAATCTGGGCAGCAAATGAATGTCAGCTGTGGAGAAAAAGAAAATGAGACCTGTCCTCTATTACAGCTTCAGGTAATGGCAGAATCATGTGACAGTACTGTAAGTCAAGAGCAGACAGAAGATGCGCTATCAACAAGCAAAACCAACAAAATGTGTGTTACATCAAAAGAATGGGCGCCTCAAGAGAAGTTTTCAAATAATGGAACAATAAGTGTAGAAGAAAAAGATTGCAACCTAATCAGTGTTTTATTGAAAGAAAAACAATATAAGAAGGAGTGGAATGGTGGGTTTGAACCCCAGATTGATGTTGCTGGAGAGTGTTCCTTGAATAAAAACATTCAGAAAGACAACCATGTAAAAATAGAGCAAGAGACAAGTGAAAAAGAAGTGAATTTACTGCAAAAGAACACTGAATGCCAACATTCCGATCAAGTCATTCCTTCAGTATTTAACAGTTCAATGCCCAACCAGATTAATGGTTCTCCATTAAAAATAACAGATGTGGGCCCTCAAGCAATGGACCATGATGAAGTAACAGGTAGGAGCAACAATGAAAACTCTTTTGAAAAAATGCAGGACATTACAGCATCAAAACCCTGGGATGAACCATATTCTATTGATCTTGAGCTACCTGCTTTAGAGGTAATTCATCCAAATTCAGAATCACATCTTTCAAATATGAATAACACAATATCACAAATATTTCCAGAAGAAAACACAAATGTCAGGAAAAAATGTCCACGGGTTTATGGAAAAAGAAGCAAAAAACGGAAAGTGGATACAGAATCAAATACATTTGGAAGGTTTTCTGCAGATTTTATGATCGAAGATAGTGAACAAGCTCTTATGTCCTGTAGAGATGATCTTCACCACATCAAAAGGCCAGAGCATTATGAAACCATTTCAATAGATGATACCATCATGCTGCATATAAGTCATAACAGCAAAACAGTGGCCAGTAAACGTATTTCTGTCTGTGATGAACTTAAAAGACTTAGAGATGACACACATAAATGTAGAAGTCAAGATGTCCTCGAAAGTACAGAAATGTCTGAAAATGATAGCAGTAATGTAATGGGATTACTTTATCAAAACTGCAAAATAGAAACACTGTCTGATGCTGTTCTAAATTCTACAGTATGGAGCAATCCTCAAGAAGTAGTAGGCATCTCCACACACGGTGACATAAGCTCATTTGAGATGTCTTCAGAAAAAGTGCCAGACGCACAAAATCGGATTTCAATCATTCAGAGTCAACAGGAGCTATCCGAAACATTATCTTCCCAGCTGTTAGAACCTTATGATAGTTTGGCCTCTGATCAGTGCAATCTGGCAAATTTAGATGTCAGTGATATCCAAGTCTTAAACCAAGGCTATGAACTTCCAGATAGGCATCCACTTAATTCCCCTGGGAATAAATCTTCTATTCCAAATGTTACAAGCAGCATGAGTGAAGAGACAAGCGGGAACATAAAATTATCCAAGGTTAAATCAGAGGAGGGGAAAATGGCAAAGAACCGTAGTGACATCAGTATCAAATCCAAAGATAAGCAGTACAAGTGTAAAGTTTGCTTTCAGTGGTTTCTCACTCTTGGAGAACTCGACTTTCACAAACTCTCACATAATCCTTCCCCTCCCCCAACATGTTACATGTGTGTTCAACGGAAGTTTAGTTCCAGAGAACAGCTGAGGGATCATCTGAAGGAAAAACATGCTAAAAATAAAGCAGGAATATGGACCTGTGGTATGTGCCTGAAAGAAATCTCTGATGTCTGGATGTACAATGAGCATTTGCGTGAGCATGCCACTCAGTTTGCCCGGAAAGGGCAAGCTCAAAAATCAGTGATTGGATTGTCCAGCTGTTTTAGTGAAGATAGCGCTATGAAAAACTTTTTTAACACAATCCTAAATAAAAAGCAAGGGAAGTCAACAAAAACAGTTGATTCAGTGACCAGGTCTCTTATTAAAGAGAGCAAGGTGCTGAAAGAAAACCAAGAACAAACTTGGAATATCAAAGAGCAAAGTGTTAAAAATAAACTGAATTTTACAAGTGCACTTAAACTGTCAACTTCCTCAAATCCGGAGCTTATGCAGAAGACTGAACCAATACAGAAGGACATTTCCATCCATCCTGATTGTAAGGACCCTTCAAGAGATTGTCATCATTGTGGGAAACAATTTCCCAAGCCATTTAAACTTCAACGACACTTAGTTGTTCACAGTTTGCAGAAAATCTATCTGTGTTATATGTGTCCCATTTTCTATTTGGAAATGCAGGAGCTGAGAACCCATCTTAAAGGAGAGCACAGAGTAATAGAAGAACCTGAAGTTAAACATACAACGCTGTATACATGTGAGCTCTGTGCTGATGTTATGCATGTCATAAAAAAGTCTTTTATCTGCAGCACTTGTAACTACACTTTTTCGAAAAAAGAACAGTATGATAGGCATATGGAAAAGCACCTGGCAGGGGGAAGTAAGACCCAGAAATTCAGAGGAGTCATGAGACCACATGTTCCTTTGCAGGACGGTAATCTTGATCCACAGGGCAGTCTATCCCAGCCTTACTCAAGTATTTCTTTGCCACCTAATAAAAAACAGAAGACCAATCACAATGGTCTGATTGAAGTTAATACAGAAAATAATATTCCGACTGTTCCTTCCATTCATTTTGAGCACAATGTTTGTGAGGGATCATTGCATGGCCCTCCAGATTTCTTATCAGATGTAGTAAATGATGCAACAGTAAAGTTAAATGATTTGACACCAAAATGTCCAGATACTGTAGGTGACTTTTCTGAGCTTCTGGTAGAACTGGAGCAATCGCAACCAAATATTGCCACTCCTCCACCATCTCTGTCCCCAGCTATTTGTCATCCATTGTCTAATGACCTACATTTAGTTGATTTAGCCGTTCTACCCATGCCAGATGTGCACAGTCAGCTCTACAATATGACATCTTCTGTGAGTTCAGTGAACACATGTGCATTTAAACCAAATGGCAATGTTGTCCAGAGTAACCATTCAGCAAAAGAAAAGATAAAACAAGCCGAATCATGTAATAGTTTTAAACAAACAAATGACCTCCAGAAAATACCTTACAGTAGCCATGTCAAAATAGCAGCTATTGATAAGACAAAGCAAAATGCCAGTGAACATAAGCCTTTAGAGAAACAGGTCATAGATTTAGAGGCAAAACTTAGTCAGAAAAAGCGAAAGGAGCACAAGCCTTCTAGTGTCAAATACAGTAGTAGTTACAGGATAACTGTAGATGAGGGGAGCAAAAAGAGAAAACAGATGAGAACTGACTACATGAGGAAATCTGACATCCCACAAGATAATCAGGGTATTACTACTTCCAGAGGTGAGACAACAGGCAGCCATTTGACCGCCAGAGCAAAACCGTGGACGAACAGTTCACCATCTAAAAAAAATGGAATGAATTTTTGTCCACCTAAGCAACCAGAAATGCGATCTTTCAATGGGGAATTCAGGCACAAGAAAGAGTTAATCTCAAAACCTCTGCTTTATTCAAAGGGAGGAGCTCAGTCTGTGAACAGTTCAATTAGAAAACATAGATTGATGCAAGGTCTAAAGCCTATGGAATCACAAAATTATCGGACAGCAGAATCACAGAGTAATCTTCTCAGCCAATTATTTGGACAAAAAATAACCAGCTTCAAGATTCCTTTAAGAAAAGACACCTCAGAGTGAATTAATGCAGCTGACTTATGGGGATATTGAAAATTGAATCTCCTTCCAGTGGAATTATGGAATAAATCTTCAAAGCCTTAGATTTCTGCAGCATTATTTCTGCATATAGCTGGAATGATCTTGCACAGATGTCTCTGTGAAATACTTTACTTTGTGTCTGTAATATCATACTTTAATTCACCTGTTTTATCATGTACATATTTTGACTTTGATGTTGCTATTGAGAAAATTTAATCACTTTGGGCAGATCAAGTTCTGATGGATAATTGCCTTAAACATCAGAGTATCACAAGAGTACTGATGTAATGTGCTACTTAAAAATGCCAATCCTTAAAACTGTGTCCATTTTATCTTCAGAAATACTTGAAGAAGGGCAACATCAACTTGCAATCTTTATTTCTGTAGATTTCATTGTGGGTTTAATTAAAGGAACAGTGTCATTTTTGGTTATTCTGCATAGACTGAAACACTTAGAATCCTAATGTAATATTTTTTTCAACTTGAGGCATATTTTGACCTTGTTAAAATGGCCACATAATGTGTGTTTGATTCAAATGGATATGTTTAAAAGAACAATGGAAGTCCCCAGACATAAATGTGAGGTGATGCATTTTGGTAGATCGAATCGGGCCAGGACCTACTCCGTTAATGGTAGGGCGTTGGGGAGAGTTATAGAACAAAGAGATCTGGGAGTACAGATTCATAGCTCCTTGAAAGTGGAGTCTCAGGTGGATAGGGTGGTGAAGAAGGCATTCAGCATGCTTGGTTTCATTGGTCAGAACATTGAATGCAGGAGTTGGGATGTCTTGTTGAAGTTGTACAGGGCATTGGTGAGGCCACACTTGGAGTACTGTGTACAGTTCTGGTCACCCTATTATAGAAAGGATATTATTAAACTAGAAAGAGTGCAGAAAAGATTTACTAGGATGCTACCGGGACATGATGGTTTGACTTACAGGGAGAGGTTAGACAGACTGGGACTTTTTTCCCTGGAGAGTAGGAGGTTAAGGGGTGATCTTATAGAAGTCTATAAAATAATGAGGGGCATAGATAAGGTCGATAGTCAAAATCTTTTCCCAAAGGTAGGGGAGTCTATAACGAGGGGGCACAGATTTAAGGTGAGAGGGGAGAGATACAAAAGGGTCCAGAGGGGCAATTTTTTCACTCAAAGGGTGGTGAGTGTCTGGAACGAGCTGCCAGAGGCAGTAGTAGAGGCGGGTACAATTTTGTCTTTTAAAAAGCATTTGGACAGTTACATGGGTAAGATGGGTATAGAGGGATATGGGCCAAGTGCAGGCAATTGGGACTAGCTTAGTGGTATAAACTGGGCGACATGGACATGTTGGGCCGAAGGGCCTGTTTCCATGTTGTAACTTCTATGATTCTATGATTCTATAAAGACGACTGACAAAATGCACAGTATGCTAAAAATATGGTGATTTTGAGTTTAAGGTGTTTGAAACTCTATATAACTTTGTAAAAATCTTTTTACAGATTTGCTAATCTTTTCTCTTTTTCTCCTTGTTCCCCTTTTCCCTTCCTCAATCAGTCAGTCAAAGTAACCAGGCTAACCAATAACACCACTGCACTGCATCATCATGCTCTTATCACTGCCAGCTTGTATGGCTGTCTGACTGTTGTCACTCTTGCATTCAGGCATGCCTATACATGGTCCCACCATGGCTATCTCAGCTTTGGTCTTTTCCCTTCCATCATCTACTGAAAATACCAATTGTCTGCCATACATGCCCACCATAACCTTCTCACTGTATCGTGCTCTGTAACTCCATACAGGCCACTCTTTCTCATAACTCCAATGTTGGTTACAATTTCCTCCAAGCTGAATCCCAAAATTCTCCTTATACAGAACATTCCAAAAGTATCCAGCCTCTTCTTTGTCTTTGTCAGTGACCAGCTATCAGCATTATACAGAAGTGTTGTAACGTTTCTTTCCTCTTCCAAAGTAATCCCTTCAGTCCATCAAAAATGCCTCGAGCCAGTACAAAAAGAAGAAGCTGGAAATACTCAGCAGTTCAGGCAGCATCTGTGAAAAAGCAGCACCATAGAAAAGATTTGTAAAATCTGTGAGGGTGATGGTGAACTTGTAGAAGCAAATACCACCTTAAAGTAATTCTTAGTGGTGCAATTTATTAAACCAGCATCAATCAATTAACTAAAGTTGAATAGATAACTGTTATGACACCTTTTGTATGGACAGGCTTGAACAACCTCCCACATTTTACCCATGAAACAGTTGATAATCACTTTGGTGCTTCTCATATATATAATTGAATAAAAACTTTAAATTCGCTGCAACCCTAAATGCTGAGTTAGTACACCATAGGCACACAGACACTGTTGTTGCAAATATGCTCCACATATTTGCTTCTCCTTAACAAGAAGGGTGGACTTTACATCAGCTCTGAACAACACAAAACAGTAATTGGTGCTATTTTTGTAATGTGAATACTGTCTTCCTCAAGGCAAAACAATTGGAAAGTAGCTTTACCTATTGGAAACACAGTATGCTGTTATGTTGAATTGAAATTTTGTATACTGATTTTATCTTATATATAAATCTTAAAATTGTATGCTTATTTCATTTGGAATACAAACTCAGGTGCAAGAAAAGATATTTGATGTTATTGGTGAACTCCCTGATCAAGGAGATATAATGTATGCACTGAAGTTATGATGCAGACATTTGGAGTATGTTATGGCTGTCCTGCAAATTTTAGATCAAAGGTGCTTTATTCTGTTCGATGTGTATCTTTATATCATATTGTAAAATATTTAGGTAATTTACTTTTGGGTGCAATGCGTATTTCAGAAATTTATTTTAGTATTGTTCAAAAAAACATATTTGCAGTCTTAATTTGTAAATGTGTTGCAAAAGTGCCTTTCAGTATCATATAAATGTTAGTTATTATAAACCAAAGATGCTTTTTTTTACAGTATTGTATACATGTATTGACTGAGTTTTTAAAATCTTTATATGGAAAGTTAAATAATTCACATTACGCTTAAAAGCAATTCATTGTGTATATATTGCAACAGTAGTTTGCTGACTTTACACAAAGCAGAAATGCTTAAAAACTACTTATATTGGACTTTTTGACCAATTTGCCTTTGCAGCTTTCTGTAAATTCGCAGATGATATTTGCACGTGCACTTAAATAAATATTTTCAGCATGTTTAATTCTAGCAGGAAACAGGTGTGAATTAATGTGCTGTGTTGTTTTATATATTTTACTGTTTGGAAAATGTTAACTTATTGATATTAATGTTTTGAAAATGGGTTACGGTGATAACCTGTAGAAGTTATTTTCCAACTTAGCACTCCCAGTAGGAAGTCTTGCCCATCAGAAGCACATTTTGGAAATTTGGATGTGTGCTGCATATGATTTTCAAATCACTTAAATCAACAGTTGGACAATCATGTGCAGTGGCATTCGAATTTCCAACATGCACTGCCAATGGCATAGGCTTCCCACCAAAAGGGCAAAGTCGGAAAATTACCCCTTGTATGTTTGTCAAAATGCAATTAATTCTGTTCTAAAAGTCTTTACATTAATGGCTCTAAAATGTGTGTAGTTTAAAAACAAGACTAGTGTCAGTTCATAGTGAGACCTATTTCTGTGGGTGCCATTTGCTCTCTATCTGTTTGTGTATCATATCTCTCCAGTGATAACATTATTTAATGTAATAGACTCTAATGCTCCTCTGTCTGTATGTGAGAGAGAGAGAGAAACTGAGTGAGGAGAGCTCTCTCCTCTTTATCTGATCCCTCTCATTGGGCTCGATTTTAGGGTCGGGTTTCCGGCGGGTTTCCAGCGGGGGGGCCCCGAAAATCCCGATCTCCGATCACGTGACCGGATTCGGACGAAATCCCGGCCACTTCCGGGTACCGCGCTGACGTGCGGGGCTGCGCGCGCAAGCCCCGCTGGTGGGAATCCCGCAGGCAATTAAAGCCAGCGGGGTTCCACTTGAGAGCACTTAACTTGCTCGTTGTGGTCAGTTAATGAGCTGAAGCAGCTGTCAAAAGAGGAAGTGTGGGATTTTACGGTCAAAGCAGTCAGTTTCCCACACTGGGGGAAACAGGACCCTTCAAACCAGGCGTGTTGCAGCCAGCAGCCTGTGCCAGGTGCCAAGGTGCGCTCCACGGGGGAGCGCCCTCACCCACGCAGGAGGCCACCGCGTCACATAGGGCAACCCCTGCCCTCCACCAACCCCCGCCAAGCCAGAGGACAGACCGACACGAAACCGCAGCCCCAGTCCGAGGACCCACCCACCTACCCTGCACAACCCCTCACACCAACACCTGCCAGATGGGTGGTGCGTTGACATCGTCGGAGGACGAACAGGATGACCAGCCCCAGCAGCCTCACAGTCCACGCCGTCCGCCTCGGAGAGGTGGGGCCCCCCAACACGGTGCTGCGGCACACCCACCTGCACAGCAGGAGGGAGGGCAACCGCAGAGAGAGATGCGTCGCAGGAGGCACTACCCTCCGCACAGGGTGTACAGAGCGAGGCTCAGCTTCATGGACCTCTCCGAGGAGCAGTGCATACGGAGGCTCAGAGTCAATCGCCAGGTAGTCGCCGACATCTGCAGCCTCCTTAACGACGAGCTGCTCCCTGATGGACCAAGCAGCATCTTCTTACCTGTCGCCGTCAAAGTCACCACTGCCCTCAACTTCTTCGCATCTGGTTCCTTCCAGGGTGCCACCGGGGACATCACCGGGGTCTGTCAGTCCTCTGCACACAAGTGCATAAGGCAGGTCACCGATGGGTTGTTCCGCAGGGCCTCCCACTACATCAACTTCGCCATGGACGAGCGCAGCCAGATGGAGAGGGCGGTTGGATTCCATGCCATGGCCGGCTTCCCACGGGTGCAGGGTGTAATCGACTGCACCCACATCGCAATACGGGCACCTCCGCATGAGCCAGGGCTGTTCATCAACAGGAAGGGGTATCACTCCATGAACGCCCAGCTCATCTGTGACCACCGCCAGAGATTCCTACACGTGTGCGCCAGATACCCCGGCAGCTGCCACGATGCCTTCGTCCTCAGGGAGTCCGCCGTCCCGCCCATCCTGCAGGCACCCAACGCCGGCAACGGCTGGCTCCTCGGCGACAAGGGGTATCCCCTCCACACGTGGCTCATGACACCTCTGAGGAACCCCATCACCGAGCCGGAGCGTCGGTACAATGACAGCCACACTGCTACCAGGTCTACAATTGAGCAGACCATAGGGCTTCTCAAGATGCGCTTCAGGTGCCTTGATCGTTCTGGGGGAGCGCTCCAATACACACCATTCAGAGTGGGACGAATCATAGTTGTCTGCTGTGCCCTGCACAACATGGCCCAACAGAGAGGGGTGCCGCTGGAGGAGGCCCCATCCACACCCGCCACCCACATTGAGGAAGGCGAGGGCGAGGAGGAGGAGGAGGAGGAGGAGGAGGAGGCGGAGGAGGAGGAGGAGGACGCGCCCGAGGATGTTGGACGACCCATGCGCCGAGCCGCGACTCACCGGGATGGTCGCCGGGCCAGGGAGGCACTCATTCGTCAACGGTTCTCCTAGAGTCAGACACTGCGAGGCGCTCGCATCTCCTCACCTGCACATGCGAGCGGCCATACCAGCCCCCTCCACTGAAGAGTGCTGCCAGTAATCCTGCACCCACAGCAGTGTGCCCAATGGGTGGCAGCAGGTGTTCGCCGTCATGATGGCCTCCACGGAACGCAACTACTGCACAAGCCGCGGAAGAATGGACGAGAGGTGGCAGGAGTGGTGAGAATAGACTATTTAATATGTGGAATGTGACATCATTTAAGAAACAAAGTACAAAATAATAAACACCCTGGTGTATTCCCTTTGTGATTATAAGGCCTTTGGAATTCTTCTCCGGGAACCCCTACGTGGTGCTACCCCTGTGGCTCCAGCAGAGGTAGTGGCAGGTTGCTCGTCTTCTTGCCTTGACCGGGTAGATGCTTTTGGCGGACGGCCCCTGGGTTTCGGTGCCCGTGAGGGCACCTCCACAGACTGCTCCTCCTGCACCGGGGCAGGGGCAGACTCGGCCACCTGGAGAGGAGGCACCATTGCGGGTGCTGGTTGAGAGGTGGGCGACGGGTGGGACGTGGGGACGCCTTGAGAGGCGTCCCCGCTTCCATGTCCCCGGTCACCATCATCCCTCTCTTGGCCTCGGCCCACATCACCCCTTCCACCCTGCTGGACGGCAGTTTGGATGGCATGTGTGAGGCCTTGCAAGGCCACCCCTAGTGTATCCCTCAGCCTGTTGGTGGCGTCGGAATGTTGCTCACCCTGAATCCGTACAGACGTTGTGAGGGCCTGCAAGGACTCGAAGTGGAGCTGTGCGTGACGCTCGAGGGAGGCCAGCCTGTCCTCCACCGCAGACAGTCCCGCACCTACCCGCGACACTGTGTCGCCGGTACCCTCCTGTGCCTGCGCCACCAATGCCCACATGCAGGAGGTGGACTCCTCCATCGCCTGCGCTATTGTGGACAATGCGCGCGGCACCTCTGCCAGCACCTCAGCAATTAGCTGGTGGCCCTCGACGACTCTCCTTTTCTCTGGTGGCCCCCTGGGTTCAGCATCTGGGTCCGGCTGAGCAGAGCCTGGAGATGAGTGCTCCCTCCGTCGCGGACCCTCCGCGGCTGCCCCTGCCACCAGGGTCTGCTCATGCTCACTCGTGCGCAGTGACTCACCAAGTGCTACCCCAACTAGTTGGCGAGGGGGACCCACCGAGGTGCGTGTCTCTGCGCTGGTGGATGGTTGGCTCTGATGTGACGATGCACCCTCAGAGACCGCCATGTCCTCTGAGGAATCGCCCTCCATGCTCGCTTGATCCAAAGACGCACCTGCAAGAGAACAGAGGGCACTTTGAGGCATGTGGACCAACTTGACAGTGCGCCTGATGGCAGGTGATGATACGGTCACTCGCGATCATGGGTGTTGAGTGTCAGCTTTCCCTTACCGCCCATTTCGGCAGCGACACACTCGCCATCGGCCACCGACAGGCAATGTCGCGTGCGGGCGAGGTCGAGCGCCTCCACCTCTGCGTCGGTGAGCTCCACCACTTGCGGCGGCCCACCTCCGGTGCGTGCCCTTTCGCGGTTGTTCTTGCTCCTCTTCTCCTGTGAAGGCAAAACACAGATGTGTGAGTGGGTGCGTCTTGCATCGTGAGACGCATCGAGCATCGGTGTGGTTGGGTTGAGCGTGGCGCGGAACGGATGGGAGGAAGTGTGGGCCACGTGCCCATCCCATTGCATGGGGATTGGGGTGTGTGGTAGTGTTCGGGTGGGGTCAGGGACGGTGGGTACTTGCGTGCACGGCGAGGATGGTGAATGAGTGGCAGTGATGATTGCTGATGGAGCGCAGTGGTGGCTGTGCAGGAGGGGGTTGTGATCTGCTTGGCGTGATGGTGGGGACGGGATGTGGGAGGGTGCGTTGGTGTACTCACCTTGCCAGACCTAGTCAGGTCATTGAAGCGCTTGCGGCACTGCTCCCAAGTCCTTGGGGTGTTGCCCCTGCTGCTCACCTCCGCCGCCACCTCTGCCCATGCCTTCCTGGTTGCGGCGGCAGGGAACTTGCGCCCATCCTCAGGGAAGAGTGTTTCCCTCCTCCTCCTCACGCCCTCCAGCATCAGCTGCAGTGCCAGATCTGAAAAACGGGGCGCAGCCTTTCCCCTTGGTTGAGCCATTCTCCCAGACCTCTTGCTTGCAGCAGGAGGGGCTTTGGGAGACTGCCCCTTTAACTGGAGCTCCTACATCGCGTCGACGGTACTGCGCATGCGCAGCCGGCCGGCACGCAGCTGGGGAGCGCAGAACCCGGAAGCAGGCCTTAATGGGTCCAATTATCCCGCGATCGCGTGGGGGACGCGAACAATTACCCGTCCGCGTTTTCGACGCTCCCGGAGGACCACCCGCTGGGAACCCGCAGGCCTGCTAAATTCGAGCCCTTTGTCTTTCACTGAATGTCTTCCTGGCCCTATGATTATTTCCTTACTTATTCTCTTTTATTTATCTTGTTGCTCTCTTTTCTCTTTCTGTTTTCTACCTTTGATCTTTTTTATAGTTTCACTTAATCTTTCCTTCCTCTCCATGTTTCTAAGTTTTTTTTCTTTTCACAATTTCTCTTTCATATTTTTGTTTCTCTCATTTATTCTCTTTTTCTTTCTGTTCTACCGATGCCCGTTCTCCAACTCCAAATTGCAGTCATATTGACCTTAAGTTAGCTTATCAACACTGATGCATGTTCTATAATAATATTATGACAGCTGTTGTTCTCACCAAACTGTACTGCTCTTTAACCTTAGGTTTACATTTTACCTGTTATATGTTATACATGACTAAAACTCACCAGAGTTTAATATCAGTTTTTGTATTACTGACACTGGAGGTTGCCATAAGTTTTGAAGTTGATTATTTAATTAATATATGCAGGTTATTTGAAACTGTTAGAGGGGTACACAGGTAAATACACACAGGCAATTTTCAGACCTCATTAAATATAGTCAACAATACCCCAAACTAAAGAAGTAATGATTTATATATCCAGCTTCTTGTCACGTGAGTCGCTGAGATTTTTTACTGTGTGGTATTATTCTGTTGGCCTATTTAGGCCACAAGTCCACAAATATTGATAGGCTAGTTCCTGAATCAGACTAGTATTAGCACAGATATTGTAGAATAGATGATCCAGGCCTGCCTTTTTAAGCCACTGTAAAACTTTAAATCCTGCAGCAGTACGCACTTTCCTGTGCACCAATGGGCAAGCTTCCAATCATATGGGTTTTCAACAGCTAGGGCTTCAGCCCAGTATTAAAATTAGGCTTATCCCTATATGTTGGTACTTGCATATTGTTAACTGAATACTAGATGGCCCCCTGATGAAAGTAAGCACATTGTTGCAATTACACTTCTCTTGTATTGTTTTGTTATTCTTTGACAGAATGTTCTAGAGGGTCTGGAAATAAAAAAAAAGTTAGTCATTACCACACTAATGCGAGTGTTTATTCGGACATGACAAATCCAGATATATGCACAGGATCAGTGCTGTATGGGTCAGGTGGGTACAATTCTCACACTGTTCCACATCCGGTCGGGCTTACATCCAATTGAAAAATTCATGCTTCTTTGTCCAACTTCAAGATTGGCAACATAGGATTCAGGAGATACATTGAGTACCACTGGGTGCTGATATGATGGATTTAACCCTCACATTATTTCATGCTATAACATTAGACTTTGCTTCTTATTCACAAAACTCCTTTTGTTAAAATGCCATTTTTCTACAGTCTCAAGAAAGTGAATTTTTCTGCCAAATTGTGAAAAATTGCATTTTCAAAGATCAAAATGGACCAAATGGCTCCTCCTGTGTTAAAATTTCTGTTTCTAATTTGAAAAACTGTTGTGAATGGTAGCATTTGATAGCAACAGTTCTGCATGTCAACATACCAGATTAGACTCAACTAATCCATTTTGGTATCAGCCTATCCCCAAGTACCAAGCTTCAATGTGAATATGATATAGTAACAATATAAAATCTACACGACTCAGTCCGTAAATCATTTTTCTAATAGACAGATAGACTAGGATTTTCATGCTGAACTTACAATTGCGATGTTATAAAACAGATTCAAACTGGCCATAATTATCTTGCTACCACCAAGATCTACCCCAAGAGCATGAACAATGTTATGTTGGCTTGAGTGGAATACCAGAAGTTGAAGCAATGTCCTATAATCCAGTGTGACCCACAGTCTGCAGAAGTGGCATCATTTATGTCTATCTTCAATTGCAAGTCAAATTCCTTGGATTCCTGCCCTGCAGCAGGTTTAACCATGCTGGTTTTGCCGGTGTCTCAGGCGCCCGCCTGACCTGGATAGGAACATCATTAATAAATGCTAACTGGAGTCCGTATGATATAAGTCGGACCCCGATGGCATTTTAGTGGAAAATTGTCAGGCAGAAACAGCGTCTATAACTTATTGAACTTATCTTTGTGGGCCCAGGAGGAGCTGGACCACTATTGGCACCCTGTTGAATCTTCCCCGCACTCCTTGTGACTTACCTGAGGCCTCCAGGCCAGCCAGTCTTCGCATGGCAACAGTTGACCAGCTGACTTTACGCCCATTTTGGATGTAAATGAGGCCTGGCACTTAATATCAGCTGGGCCTCCCACGGAGACTCCCAGGCAGACAGCCCACGCATCCTGCCAATTCCCCGCTCAGGAGTTCAAATTCCTGCTAGAACAACAAAATTAAAGTTAGTTCAGAAAGTACACTGTAAAAGAAAAAAAATATAGAATTCTTTTGCAAAATCAGTGATGAGCGAATACCCTTTCATTTGTGAAAATTAAACTTTACCACTAATTGGCATTGAAGTAAATTTACATGAAAAATTTAATCTCTGAACACTTATTGTTTTCACTTTTTTATATAAGTAAGTTAGTTGGCACAAAGGGGACCACAGAATTAGTTGTACATAGTAAATGCTTTTATTGCCACCTTTTGATGAATGTTTCTGCACAAAGACTATTTGACCACTTAGTTCGGAGTTCATTTCTGTGTACTATTGTGTACTTTTTGGATCTAAAAGAGAGCGAGGGAAAGGTAGACCTTTGTCTTATTAAGGAAATAGAAGTCATTGACAGTAAAGGACTTTGTGAGGCAGGTGTGAAGTGACTTTGGTGTATCAACTTTTATTCATGGAAAGTACTGGGCTGTAAGTTGTGTCCTTTCCTCTCTGGCTGCTGGCTTGACTGCTCCACATCCTCTCCTTCCTGTGCACCCTCCACATGCTGTAGAAATTGAGGTCATTCCACATCATCACCTTCAGCTTCTGCAGTCAGCAAGCCTTTCCTCATCACCATGTTACATAAAACGCAGCAAGCTACAATGATTTTGGAGACTCTTGCTCAACTGTATTGAAGGACTCCACATGATTTATCCAGGCATCTAAAGCACGTTAATTTCCCTTGAGTTTAGAAGGTTGTGGGGTGATCTAATTGAGGTGCTTATAATGATATAAGGATTCGAGAGAGTAGATACAGAGAAACGATTTCCTCTGGTGGGGGAATCCAGAACAAGGAGGCATAATCTTAAAATTAGGGCTAGGCCATTCAGGAATACAATCAGGAAGCACCTTTTCACACAAAGGATAGTGAAAATGTTGAATTCTTGCCCCCATAAGGCTGTGGATGCTGGGTCAATAGAAATTTTCAAGATTGAGATCAACAGATTTTTATTAGGTAAGGGTCTCAAGGGATATGGATCAAAGGCAGGAAATGGCATTGAGGTACAAATCAGCCATGATCTAATTGAATGCCAGAACAGGCTTGAGGGGCTGAATGACCCATTCCTGTTATTATATTCCCCTTCAATATGGTTTTTTCTCTCTTTGGAATTTATAAGACTAATATCACACAGCTGAAAAACTTGTCTACATAATATCACACTGTCGTAGTCGCATCACAGTCACGTGTCTTTTCCTCCTTCATATCAAACAGAATATCAGAAGGCGGGAGATTCTTCTTTTAATGAAAAATGGGAGAATATCTGGTTTTGTCCATAATTCATGACACACAAATTAAATTGAGGGAATGCCTATGGTATCTGAAAATGCAATAAAAGCTGCTTTTATAGTTTGGATTCCAGGAGACCAGCATCCACGAGCTGGCTGCCAGCATTAATACTGTTAAATCCGACCCCCTTATCCCTGCAAAAGACTCACAGTCCCACCAGGATAAGAAAACCAGTTAGCAGATACTGAAGAACAGTCATTCTTCAATATTTTATTAAAAGAGGAATTTCACTCCAATGATTGGAGGAATAAGCTCAATGAAAGTTGGATTTCACAACACTGGGGATGACTTTGATAGTATTATGTGGTTAAAAGCATCACTGGCCTAAAATTTTCTTTCATCTGTAGTCTTCATTTAAGTAAAAATGTCCTCATGAAAAACTGAATGTACCAGAATGATAAATAACAGCAGCCAGTAGTTGAGCTTCCTTGTGTACTAATGTGCTGCAACCGCACACACAATCTTAATCTCTGCCTCTCATCTGGGTAGGATAGAAAGTTGAAGGACGACTCAACCTCGAGACTTATGTGCTGCCAAGCCGCTGGATCAAAAGCAGGACAGCCCGGGAATAGGTTGCCTATCAAATGGAAGCATGTATTATAAACTTTGTTTCAGCCAAAAAAAAAGAGCAGAGAACCAGAATATGCTGCAAGCTCAGGTCCACCAGCTGGAGATACAACAGAAAGGGGGCGAGTTTAATTTCCTAACCAGCCCATTTGCATCTGAAAAGAGTTGGTAGTCGGACCAAAATCATGATTGGAATTGAAGTGCCAACTTATCGCTTGTTGTCCACCTGTTAAAGGCGCTATATAAATTCAAGTTGTTGTTCTGATTTTTGGGCAAACCTTGATCTAGGTGGCAGAGCTCCCACTAGAAAGAGGTGCCGTCCTCATTAATAAATGCAAACCATGGGTCTATTAAGTCAGGAGGCAGCTATTTCCAATGATATTTAAAGGGATCTTCAGCTGCTCTCAGGTAAAACGCTGCAACATGTAGGGAGGCATTTTACTTGTATTACATTTTTTTTTGCAATTTAGGTGATTTCTAACCACTTTTAATTGTTGTACATTGTCCTGAACTCTTAATGGCCTTCTGACAACACCCTTTTTTCTTCATGAGGGTCCTTCTGGCAAGAGGAGGAGGAAGAGGAGCAGCAGCAGGAGGTAAGAGCAAACAGAGCTGCAGGTACAGGGAGAGCAAATAGCAAGACACATGCTCGCAGGAATCTTTAACCTCCTGACAAAGTTTATAGCCCAGAACAACATAGTTGCAGTTCTCTGAGAAGCAGTGAACAAGGAGGCTTCACTTCTCTAAGGAGGCTGTGACAGAGTTGTAGCACCTGCTTCAGCAAGATCTGCAACAAACTGCCACAGCTAGTAAGCATTGCCTATTGCAGTCAAGACCACTACAGCCTGAACTTCTTTGCCTCCAACTGCTTCCAGGCTGACATAGGGGATATCAGCAACATCAGTCAGTCTGCAGTTCATGCTTGCAATAAACAAGTGACTAATGCCTTGTTTGCTATATTGATCATTTTCTGCATGGACAACTAGAAGCAAAAGGATAGAGCTTTGGGGTTTACACATATTGCAGGATTCTCACAAGTCCTCATTGACTACAGCTACATTGTCCACGGACACCGTCACATGACCTCATTGCCTTCATGAATCTCAAGAGCTTCCACTCCATTAATGTGCAACTAGTTTGTGATGACCAGCACTGTATCATGCGGTCTGTGCCTGTGTTCCTGCAAGTAAAATTAAGGAAAACCCAAAAAAGTTTTAGAAATACATGAAGGGCAAGAGGATAACTAAGGAAAGAGTAGGGCCTATGATAGATCAAAAAGGTAACCTATGTGTGGAGGCGGAAGATGTGGGTATGGTTTTTAATGAATACTTTGCGTCTGTCTTCACAAAGGAGGGGTCGATGCAGAGATTGTAGTTGAGGAGGAATGTGAAATGTTGGATGGGATAAGCATAATGAGAGAGGAAGTGTTAAGGGGATTAGCATCTTTGAAAGTAGATAAATTACCAGGCCCGGATGAAATGTATACCAGGCTGTTAAAAGAAGCGAGAGAGGAGATAGCAGAGGCTCTGACCATCATTTTCCAATCCTCCCTGGCTGCAGGCGTGGTGCTGGAGGATGAGAGGACTGCTAACGTTGTACCGTTGTTTAAAAACGGAGAAAAGGATAGACCGAGTAATTACAGACCAGTCAGTCTAACCTCGGTGTGGGCAAATTATTGGAATCAATTCTAAGGGACACTATGAACCGTCATTTAGAAAGGCACGGACTAATCAAGGACAGTCAGCATGGATTTGTTAAGGGAAGTTCGTGTCTGACTAACTTGATTGAATTTTTTGAGGATGTAACAAGGAGGGTCGATGAGGGTAGTGCGTTTGATGTAGTCTACATGGATTTTAGCAAGGCTTTTGACAAGGTCCCACATGGCAGACTGGTCAAAAAAGTAAAAGCCTATGGGATCCAAGGGAAAGTGGCAAATTGGATCCAAAATTGGCTCAGTAGCAGGAAGCAAAGGATAATGAGCAATGGGTGTTTTTATGACTGGAAGGCTGTTTCCAGTGGGGTTCCACAGGGCTCAGTACTAGTCCCTTGCTTTTTGTGGTATAAATTAATGATTTAGACTTAAATATAGGGGGCATGATTAAGAAGTTTGCAAATGATAAAAGAATTAGCCGTGTGGTTGATAGTGGGGAGGAAAGCTGTAGACTGCAGGAAGATATCAATGGACTGGTCAGGCGGGCAGAAAAGTAGCAAATGGAATTCAATCCAGAGAAGTGTGAGGTAATGCATTTGGGGAGGGCAAACAAGGTAAGGGAATACATAACAAATGGGAGGATCACGGAGAAGTGTAGAGGAACAGAGGGACCTTGGAGTGCATGTCCACAGATCCCTGAAGGTAACAGGACAGGTAGGTAAGGTGGTTAAGAAGGCACATGGAATACTTTCCTTTATTAGCCGAGGCATAGAATATAAGGGCAGGGAGGTTATGCTAGAACTGTATAAAACACTAGTTAGGCCACAGCTTGAGTACTGCATACAGTTCTGCTCATCACATTACAGGAAAGATGTGATTCCACTAGAGAAGGTACAAAGGAGATTTATGAGGATGTTGCCAGGACTGGAGAATTTTAGCGATTTGGCCCATAGTGGACAGGCTGGGGTTGTTTTCTTTGGAACATAAGAGGCTGAGGGGTGATTTAATTGAGGTGTATAAAATTAAGCGGGGCCTAGATAGAGTGGATAGGAAGGACCTATTTCCCTTCGCAGAGAGGTCAATAAGCAGGAGGCATAGATTTAAAGTGATTGGTGGAAGGATTAGAGGGGAGCTGAGGAAATTTTTTTTCACCCAGAGGGTGGTGGGGGTCTGGAACTCTCTACCTGAAAGGGTGGTAGAGGCAGAAACCCTCATCACATTTAAAAAGTACTTGGATATGCACTTAAAGTGCCCCAACCACCATTTGCAGGAAAGTGGGATTAGTCTGGGTAGCTCTTTTTTGAGCGGCACAGACACTATGGGCCAAATGACCTCCTTCTGTGCCATAAATTTTTCTATGTTTCTATGTTCCCATAATGCTTTTATATTGCAGCATTTCTCCATCCCCAACCCTCTCCCCATTCTTTGTCCTTGCACAGCAATTAAGAGGCTGGCTGCTTAGGGACAAGGACTATCACCTGCATACTTAGCTTATTACTCAGGAAGCCACGCTTAGTCATCGAATTGAGCTACAACCAATTCCATGGCTCAACTGCAACCCTCAATGAGCAGACCATTGGAGTCCTCGAGCAATGGTTCTGATACTTGGACAGGCCTGGTGGCAGCCAGAGCGCTTCAGCATTGGCTCATCGAAGAGCGCTTCAGCTCAACAATCCTTTCTCCCCTACATTAATAGTCAAATCCAACATCTCTCCCAGTCCTTCCATCTGCAAATAAATTGTATCTGGGCAAACATTAATATTCATGTCAGCTAACGTCGCAGGGTTCCCAGCTACTCCAGGAACACTCTCCTAACAAAGATTTCAAAAAGGATTTTCATTATACAGCCTTCTATGAATGCCTAATGCTAGTTATCACCCTGGTGTGAGCCCCCAGTGTCTGTTTTAATTGCTCTGTTACCTTCTCTAATGCTTGTGCATGGTTCTCCCCCAGAATGGAAAGCAGAAGGCTGCTATGGCTCAGTCATCGAGGTTATTGTGGTCAGTGACCTCTAGGTGCTCGGGTCTGAGAGGGCTTGGCTGTAGACTGCAGTAACTCTATGGTTGCAGTAACTCTATGGGGCAGTCTGACCCAACCAGCTTTCTGACATGAGGGAAGGCACAATTTGCGGGGTTGGTGAGGGTGCAGATATGCTGTCACCATGAGAGATGGCAACATGTCAAGATCAGCTATGATTTTATTGAATGGCAGAGCAGGCTCGAGTGGCTGTATGGCCTACTCCTGCTCCTATTTCTTATGTTCCATTCTCATTGCATGATTGCCCCTGGGCTCAGAACTCCTACTGATCTTTGGGAGAACAGACTAGGACATCCTTGATTTGACTGAAGCCTCTATCCATTTAGTGTCTCAGCCTGTCCCAGGCAAAGGAAATGGTTGAGCCCAGAGCCTGCATGGCCCCAGTAGCAGTATCCCTGCGATATGCTACTGCTGGTTCCACAGACTCCTGCAGGAAGGCCCTAACTGCAGCATCCATTGGGGTTACTGCATTCTCCTTGGTTGAATGCAGACTGTCAATGCCATGCACCAAAACTCCATACAAGATGGTAGTGGACTCCTTCACACTCTTCAACGTGTTGTCAAAGCTTCCTGACAGGCAGTTCAATGCATTGAACAATAGCTGATGCTCAGAAATCATGTTTCTTTTAAAAGCTGGACCACTAAAATCTGCATCTGTGTCCTCATCAGCAGAGCTAGGACATGTGCTGTCCCTCTGGTGAGCTGTTTCCTGGACTGTCCTTTCCATCTGCACTTGTTCACTTGTGTTTAGTAAATCACTCTGTGCAGATCCCTCTAACTCATTATCTATACTATGCAGGGTGCCAATTTCTGTGCTGGTACTTAGAAAAGTCAGAGCGAATGACGTGCAGCTGTGGAAGGATTCTCCTTCTTAGTCTGTGTCTGAGTTGTCTAGACCTAGAAAAAGAGGAGAGAGACAAGGTTTAGCACATAGAGGCAAGAATAAACATTAGCAGATGAGTGGCAGTGCAATGCACCACCACATTTTCATGATGAGTTTGTGCATGAAAGTTAAGTAGGAAGAGAAAAGGAAGGGTAGATACCCAAACCCCCGGCTGTCCCTGACCTCCAGTCTGGCTGTCTTCAATGCTGCAAATGTAAGGAATCTTACAACACCAGGTTATAGTCCAACAGTTTTATTTGAAATAAAACTGTAAGGGTGATTTTCAAATAAAACTGTTGGACTATAACCTGGTGTTGTAAGATTCCTTACATTTGTACACCCCAGTCCATCACTGGCATCTCCACATCATGGCTTCAATGCTGCATACCTGCTCTCTGCCAAAGGTGGCCTCTTCCATTGGTGTCAGTGTCTGTAGAGTGGCAGGACATCCTCCTGCTCTCTTATTTTCCTTTCTGTTGTGTGCCAGATTCTCCTGTAAGAAGAGTGGAAGTGGGTTAGGATGTGGCCTGTTAAAAGGTTTTCAAGATGTCTGAGGCAGCTGAGCATAATGGGCATGATGAGGAAGAAATAGCCAGTTTGACCTACAGGGGGCAGTCGTTGTGAGGGCAGCAGCAGGTCTTGAGGGTGGGAGTGCAAGCAGAGGAGGTGCAGTGAGGTGGTTTGTTCTGATTGAAGGAGAGGCATAAGAAGCATGGGAGGGGAGGATTGATAGTGCTGGGACTAAAACAGGCTGGTGCAAGGCTATACAGAGACTAAGAGAGATGTGAAGGGGTCTTACCATAGCAATCCTGATGAGATCATTAAAATTTTCTTCTACTACAGCCAGCTCCCAGGGACAATGCTTGAGCTATTTACATGCTCTTCCACCTCTCTCCATGTTTATTGAGTAATTTGTCTGAGCACTCATTGACCATTCAAAGGAGGTGGATCTACTTCTCAATGGTCACTCAGTCAATAAGCACCTCTACTGCTGCATCCGAAAATCTAGGAGCCCTGGTCAAAGTTATCATACTTGCTGCCCCGCTATCCATCACCAAAAAACCCCTCCCCTTCTAGGTGCTGCAGACTGCCCTTAAGTAGTGTCTGCCCCAACAGATTTCCTGCCCTCTAATCGGCAAGATGCTTATAGGCAGCACGTTTCATGCTGGCAACTCACTGACTTAATTTAAATTAGGACCAGCCACAAAAATAGAACAGGTCCCATGCCAATTCTTTTGAGCAGGTAGAGCACATGGTCCACCCACTGCCCGCCTCATAAACGCTGAATATGAAAATTGCCCCCATACCATCCCATTTGGAAGAAAGTCATAAAGGCTAAAATTAATCTTAATTCTCCTCCAGCATATAGTTTTGGGATAGGCAATGATTCTTGATTAACGAGATAAAGTAGCAAAATTGCTGGCTTGACAGCTAAAACAGACTGAGGCAGTGGCAGCAGTCTCCATGATTAGAAACAGAACAGAACAAAGCAGTCAGCTTGATTGGCAGCCCATCCACTGGCTTAAACATCCACTCCCTTCACCATTGGCGCACCGTGGCTGCAGTGTGTACTATCTACAGGATGCATTGCAGCAACTCATCAAGGCTTCTACGGCAGTATCTCCCAAACCTATGATCTCCACCACCTAGAAGGACAAAGGCAACAAATGCATGGGAACACCACCACCTCCAGGTTCCCCTCCAAGTCACACACCATCCTGACTTGGATATATATCGCCATTGTAGGAGCACCATCACTATATGGATTGCAGCAATTCAGGGAGAAAGCCCACCACCACCTTCTCAAGGGCAAGTAGGGATGGGCAATAAATGCTGGGCATCCAAACTCTGATACATGACATAGTGGATTTCATCGCTCATGGAGGGTGTTGCTGGTAGGATCTGGCGTAAGCTGCAGCAAGCAAAATTGCATTCCTTAAGAACTTATTCTATACCTCTAAAGTGAAATAATATTCTGATCTTGTATATATATATCTGCATTTGAATGCTGGCTTAAGATTGATTTGTCACAGTCTCTGGTGCCCCTTAATGGTATATTTCTCTAATGTGTATTTCTCTTTTGTGTGCATCATGACAAGATAACAGACTTGGGCACTGTCTCTCTTTGCACAGTGACCACATGATATACTGTTCATTGTGATCTGGCATTGGTCAGATGAAATGTAGAGTTCTCAACTCCAATAATGTGCATCGGTCTCAAACCCTGGAAGACATTTTGTATATGATCCATGCCTATGGCGTTGATAGGTGAGATTTCAAGGTCAAGGCTGATTAGTGCCAAACTCCACACAGTTTAGTCTTGTGTTTTATTATTATTCGCTCATTGGATGTGGGCGTCGCTGGCAAGGCCAGCATTTATTGCTCATCCCTAATTGCCCTTGAGAAGGTGGTGGTGAACCGCCTTCTTGAACCGCTATAGTCCGTGTGGTGAAGGTTCTCCCACAGTGCTGTTAGGTAGGGAGTTCCACGATTTTGACCCAGTGACAATGAAGGAATGGCAATATATTTCCAAGTCGGGATGGTGTGTGACTTGGAGGGGAACGTGCAGGTGGTGTTATTCCCGTGTGCCTGCTGCCCTTGTCCTTCTAGGTGGTAGAGGTCGTGGGTTTGGGAGGTGCTGTCGAAGAAGCCTTGGCAAGATGCTGCAGTGCATCCTGTGGATGGTATACACTGCAGCCATGGTGTGCCGATGGTGAAGAGAGTGAATGTTTAGGGTGGTGGATGGGGTGCCAATCAAGCGGGCTCCTTTGTCCTGGATGGTGTCGAGCTTCTTGAGTGTTGTTGGAGCTGCACTCATCCAGGCAAGTGGAGAGTATTCCATCACACTCCTGACTTGTGCCTTGTAAATGGTGGAAAGGCTTTGGGGAGTCAGGAGGTGTCACTCGCCACAGAATACCCAGCCTCTGACCTGCTCTTGTAGCCACAGTATTTATGTGGCTGGTCCAGTTAAGTTTCTGGTCAATGGTGTCCCCCAGGATGTTGATGGTGGTGGATTTGGCGATGGTAATGCGGTTGATTGTCAAGGGGAGGTGGTTAGACTCTCTCTTGTTGGAGATGGTCATTGCCTGGCACTTGTCTGGTGCGAATGTTACTTGCCACTTATTAGCCCGAGCCTGGATGTTGTCCAGGTCTTGCTGCATGCAGGCACGGACTGCTTCATTATTTGAGGGGTTGCAAATGGAACTGAACACTGTGCAATCATCAGCGAACATCCCCATTTCTGACCTTATGATGGAGGGAAAGTCATTGATGAAGCAGCTGAAGATGGTTGGGCCTAGGACACTGCCCTGAGGAACTCCTGCAGCAATGTCCTGGGGCTGAGATGATTGGCCTCCAACAACCACTACCATCTTCCTTTGTGCTAGGTATGACTCCAGCCACTGGAGAGTTTTCCCCCTGATTCCCATTGACTTCAATTTTACTAGGGCTCCTTGGTGCCACACTCGGTCAAATGCTGCCTTGATGTCAAGGGCAGTCACTCTCACCTCACCTCTGGAATTCAGCTCTTTTGTCCATGTTTGGACCAAGGCTGTAATGAGGTCTGGAGCTGAGTGGTCCTGGCGGAACCCAAACTGAGCATTAGTGAGCAGGTTACTGATGAGTAAATGCCATTTGAAAGCTGTGTCGATGACCCCTTCCATCACTTTGCTGATGATTGAGAGTAGATTGATGGGGCGGTAATTGGCTGGATTGGATTTGTCCTGCTTTTTATGGACAGGACATACCTAGGCAATTTTCCACATTGTCGGGTAGATGCCAGCGTTGTACTGGAACAGTTTGGCTAGAGGCGCGGCTAGTTCCGGAGCACAAGTCTTCAGCACTACAGCCGGGATGTTGTCGGGTCCTATAGCCTTTGCTGTATCCAGTGCACGCGGCCATTTCTTGACATCACGTGGAGTGAATCGAATTGGCTGAAGACTGGCTTCTGTGATGGTAGGGAGGAGGCTGAGATGTATCATCCACTCGGTACTTCTGGCTGAAGATGGTTGCAAATGCTTCAGCCTTGTCTTTTGCACTCACGTGCTGGACTCTGCCATCATTGAGGATGGGGATGTTTGCAGAGCGTCCTCCTCCCATTAGTTGTTTAGTTGTCCACCACCATTCACGACTGGATGTGGCAGGACTGCAGAGATTTGATCTGATCCGTTAGTTGTGGAATCACTTAGCTCTGTCTATAGCATGTTGCTTCCGCTGTTTAGCATGCATGTAGTCCTGTGTTGTAGCTTCACCAGGTTGGCACCTCATTTTTAGGTACGCCTGGTGCTGCTCCTGGCATGCTGTTCTACAATCCTCATTGAAGCAGGGTTGATCTCCTGGCTTGTTGGTAATGGTAGAGTGAGGAATATGCCGGGCCATGAGATTACAGAGTGTGCTGGAATACAATTCTGCTGCTGCTGATGGTCATGGATGCCCAGTTTTGAGCTGCTAGATCTGTTCTGAATCTATCCCATTTAGCACGGTGTTAGTGCCACACAAAACGTAGGATGGTGTCCTCAGTGTGAAGACGGGACACTGTTGAAGAGATGATTTTCATTCTGTATATTTTACGACAAGGCCTAGAGGTGGCAATGTCATAATCTGTCACCCAACACACACTTCCCTTGATCTATTCCAAGTTTATCGTGTTTTACCCAGATCACATGACCACATAACTATGTTCTGCGATGCGCAGATCAATACCACAAGAGCATGGTCAATAAAGGAAATATTAAATCAATCAGTCCAAGGAATTATAATACTGCCCTGACATTTCCTACCATTAACATCACCAGATTGTGCACAGGGCATTAAAGACTGAACTGCTTAGTCAAGTGTATCGTTTGCTTGTTTGACAGCTCTCCTGCTGTTGAATAATAGAGCAAAATAGTGGGAGTTGGAGCCTCTTAAACCTTTATATATTTTGTGCACTGGTGTATATTTAGCTGTTATGTTTCAGGAATGAATACCTAGAGAGTAAACATTAAGTAGAATACAAAATATCTAAAGATTTTAGAAACTGGATTTTTACCAGAAGCTTTGAGTCACTTTAGTAGAATATGGATATGTGATTCCCCACCCTATCTATTCTGTTCTCTGTTGTACCTCTGTGGGGAGGTGCTGAGCATGGTCTTCACTGGAGGAAGGGCACAAGGTGATGAGTCACCCCAGGCAGCTCCCATGCACCTCCCAGTGGCTGACTACAGAGCACTCATAGCAGAATAGTCTGTGTCCTAATTTCCCATCTGGATACAGTGAGGGTTACAGAAAGGGACGAAAAAAGAAACAGGGAAAAATAAATTTTAAAATGCGGCAAAACATACACTTATAAAATTTAGCTTTTTAGAATTCTAGGAATTAACTCCCAAAAAATGAGCACAAAAAACTTTAGGAAAAGTTACGCCTTTGCATTCAGATTGTCATTGCATCCTAAATAACCATCATTCAAACTTTTTTTGTGGATAGACATTTATTAGTTTCTTTTTACAAAGTACTAATTTTGTTCAACTTATACACGTGTGCAGTCTGTCAGAAGGAACTGAAGGAGCAGCTGCCTGAAAACACTACGCATAGTATACAGAATCATGCAGGTCCTAAAGTCTTAAAAGTCAGGATTCAAAGCATCAAGTCAAGATTGATTTTGTGTACAAACTACCTGAACTATTTAATTAGAATTATGTCCATCTTGTTATTTTGGGGGGAATTTCTGAATTGCAAACAAAAAATCTGGTGGAGTGGAGGCTTCTAAAATGGTTGTTGTTAGAAAAATAATTACATTTAACAAACAGATTATGGTGCAGGTTCTATCAAGGGTGCAGGAACAAGTCTAACGAACAGCATAGATGCCCCACTCCAGCAAGATCTGGCCAATTATTTGTTGTTCAAAGATTTCTTTGATATTTGTATCACATATTCTGGAAATGTTGTTAAAAGATTTCTTTGATGATATTTGTATCACATAATCTAGGAACGTTGAGTTTCTCTCCCGGCAGAGCCAAGGGTTTCAGCCTCAAAAATATGTAAAAAGCTCAAACATAATTAGGACCTGCCTCATGCTATAACAAAGATAACCTCCAGCTTCTTTTCTCCACTACCAACCATCTCCATGAGCCCCTCTCCCCTGCTGCCTCTACCCTCACCTTCAATAACAAGTGCGAGGAGCTCATAGACTTCTTTGTCAGTAAGGTTGAGGCATCCGATCAGCTGTCTCTATTGCTTCCCTTTCCCGATAGAGCCAACCCCATCCCCATCCTCAGACTGCCCAAGCCCTAGCTCTGATCCCATGTCTTTCTCTAGTTCCCCTCCTGTCTCCCCTCATGCCCTCTCCGAACTTATCTTATCCATGAGACCCATCTTATGCTTGCGTGACCTCGTTCCCACTAAGCTGCAGACCACCCAACTTCCTTTCCGAGCCTTCATGCTAGCTGACATTGTAGATGATTCCCTCTTCTCATGTACTGTCCCCCTCCCTTTTAAAACCACTGTCATCAGCCCTCCTCAAAAAAGCACCTTAGACCCTTGTGTCCTTGCAAACTATGGCCCATCTCCACTCTCCCTTTCCTCTACAAAATCCTTGGATGAGTTGTTGCCTCCCAAATCCATGCCCATCTTTCCCACAACTCTGTTTGAATCTCTTCAATCAGGTTTCCGCCCTTCCCACAGCACCAAAATGGCCCTAAAAAGTCACAAATTATATCCTCTGTGATTGTGATCATGGTGTATTATCCCTCCTTGAATGCTCTGCAGCCTTTGACATAATCGACCACACCATTCTCCTCCAATGACCCTCCTCCATTATTCAGCTCAGCAGGGCTTCCCTCGCTTGTTCCATTCTTACCAATCTCATTGTAACCAGAATATCTTGAGCAATGGCTTCTATCCCTTCCCCAAAACCATTATCTCTGGAGTCTCCCAAGGATCTATATTCGACCCCCTCCTCTTCCTCATCTAAATTAATGTCCCTTGATGACATCGTTCACAGATATGTGATGATCTTCCACATGAATGCTGACAACAACCAGCTCTACCTCTACACCTTTTCTCTCAACCCCTCCACCAACTCTATATTGTCAGACTACTCGTCTGACATCTTATCTTCAATGAGCCGCAATTTCCTCCAGTTAAACATTGGTGACTAGGCTGTTCGCAACCTTGGCATGCTATGAGTTTCCAACTCTATATCGTCTCCATCACAAAGACCGCCTACTTCCACCTCTGTAACATCACCCATCTCCACCCCTGCCTCAGCCCATCTGCTGCTGAAATCCTTATCCATGTCTTTGTCGTCACCTTGAAATAGATTTGACTATTTCAATGTTCTTCTGTCTAACCTCTCATTCTCCACCCTCAATAAATTCAGCTCATCCAAACCTTTGTTGCCTGTATCATGTCCCTCGCCGGGTCTTGCTCACCCATCAGCCTGTCCTCACTGACCAACATTTGATCCCAGTACCCCAATGGCTCAAATTTAAAATTCTGATCCTTGTGTTTAAATCCCTTCAAGGTCTCACCCCACCCTATGTCTGTAACGTCCTCCAGCCCAACACCCCCATTCTCCATTCTTCTGACTCTCGTCTCTTTTGCATCCCTGCTCCCTTCACCCCTCCACCATTGGTGTCCTTGCTGTCAGCCATCTAGGTCCAACACTCTGGAATTCCCTCCCTAACCCCCTCCAACTCTGCACCTCCCTCTCCTCCCTTAAGACCCTCCTTAATATCCAGCTCTTTGATCAAGCTTTTGGTCACCCCTCCTAATATTTCTATCTTCGGCTCAGCATTCATTTTTTCCTTATGTCTCTGTGAAGCGTCTTGGGGCGTTTTTTTCTATGTTAAGGGCGCTCTATAAACGCACGTTCTTGTTGTGAGGAGGATGGCCTTATTCACCATTCAAGGGTACCATCCCCATAGCTCAACATGCAGCATGCCTGGAAAGAGGTGGAGGGAGATTTGAGACTGCAGCAGACTGTTACTGTCACTGACTGGGTCAGCCCAGTGGTGCATGTTAGCTGCAGGGTTACTTGCAGCAGATGGTAAGCTCCGCATCTGGTTCTTGCTGACCTAGAGCCTGTGAAGCCTGTTCCCCATGGTTGCAGTCAAGTAGGTATTCCAGGGCCTGCGGATATGGTTAGTGGCACCATGGCACGTGCGACCAATCAGGTTTTGCTGAATATTAATTATGCCGATATTCCTTCTTTCATGCAGAACCACATAAAGCATCAATGAACTCCTGCTCCTCCTGCCCCCACAAAAATAATAAAGTTTGAGGCCTTGAGCAGCCATCAGTGGTCCCTTTAGGGATGCTGACTAGGCTACTCAACCCCTCGTACAAATGGGTGGAGTGTGTGTGGCGCATTGTCCACCCATTTGTACCTGAAAATTGTAAACGAGGTCCTACAAGCAGTGTAGGACCCCGATTTGCAGATTTAAGTGGCCTCCCACCCGAGACGGGGGCATGCTGCTTGCTCGTTTACAGGCCTGCCTTAAATTTGCATCAAGCGAGCCTGGGGCATCAATGGAGCGACCGAGGTGCCCCATCCTCCCCCGACTTCTAACTGCCGGCCGACCATTTTTCAGGCGAGAAACAGGAGGCCGGCGTTTGAAAATCGCCCCCAGTGTCTCCTGATCATCTAAATCAGAACAGCAGAAAAAGAATAAGAAAACAAGTTAAAAATGGTTTGAAAATGGCAATCTTCAGGTAGGGCACTTGAAATCCTCATTCACTTGTATTTGTAGCTAGCAATCCTGGACAACCACTTTCAATAGTTGGGAATGTGAATCAGAGTTATGTGGACGGGAATGACGGAAAATTATGTTCCAGTCTAAATTATGTTAAGGGCTCCTCATTTTTCACTTTGTAACACCTACTTTACGCCTGGCAGTTTGGCATTACCAATTGGAAAATTGACCCTTTTCATTGGAGCAGCAAATATCCCCCTGATGCCCACATGCAAACAAAACAATGGTTTTGTTACTTTGGATTAATGCTCACATTTAAACTGTATATTTTCTCCCGAAAGTACTGCTGGATACGTCAAATCACTCGTTTCAGCAAAATGCACTAACCATGATGCAGTCTTTACTAAGACTTTGATTCAGGATGAGGGAATCCGTTGATTTCATAGGGTTCTGAAGCAAAAACCTCATATAAATGATCTATTACATTCCACCAGCAAAAGCATAAATTCCATCTATTTAAAACAAAAATAAATAACAATTCAGAATATATCAGACCTTAACCGAGAAAAGCTCAATTTTATCTCAAATAAACCAAATTTACCAAATCCAGATTTATGGCTTAGGTCCATTTTCATACTTGCAAAATTACATTAATCTTGGAAAAAATATCACTGTTATAGTTCAACATCCCCTAGGGCATGCAAATCAGCCAAAACAGATTTGGGCACAAAGCTTACTTCTGTTAAAGGAAACATTTAAAAGACTTGACAGATCTGATGTAGACATAAGGAAGCCATAACATTTTGTTTTTCACTGTAGGATATGTCTTGGTCATAGTACAGAAAGCTGGCTAAAGTGTAATGTAATATTGCACCTAGATATACTTGGGGGCCAGTATGTGGGAAAAAAAATAACCAAGAGTTGCATTGCAGAATAAGAATAGAATGTTTTAAGCCTAGAAATAAGTGATTCATACTATGGAAACAATATAATGCTATCTCTTGAAAGAACTGTGGTGATTATGGAATGAAGAGTTGATATATTAACTGAATACATGATGTGTAAGCTACCAAAGCTAATATTTAGTTTTACTTAAATCAAGAATATATATACCCAATGCAAGTGTTAAATGCAATTTCCAAAGTGAAGTCATGTCTCCTTTTACTTTTTTGTGTAATCAAAAAATTTGAAGGAATGTTAAGTTACCACTATGTGAAAGGAATATAGCTCAATACATCGACTGATATTAGTGAGTCGGAGAGTAATAAAAAAATCTTCTGATTTACAGAGTACCAAAGAATTTTAGCATTGATTGCTCAAACTTTGATAAGAGATGTTTCTTTTATTAAATGTTTCAGAAACTGATATAATTAGCAAAAGATTCCTTCCTACAAGGCATACTTAATGGTGTGCACTGGAACTGCAGGCTCAGTTTGTAAATAACAGTGAGTGTTTAATTTGATTAATTGATATGATCATTTGGCCTGCAAAGGCTTTTGTTTCTGCAGCCTCAAATGATTCACAGGTTTTTGCCATCAGCAATGAACTGCAGAAGGAAGATAAACCACTATGTTCTAGGAAAATGAATAAATATAACAAAATGAGGCTTAAATTGTCCAACCCCTTTTCATTTGCTAAGATTATGCTGCACTGTTGTTGAGAAAGCTGGTGTCCTCCTTGCTTTGAGTATTGTGCAAATATATCAAATGCATCTTTGGTTCAGCCCCATATTCATGAATATTTATTAGATCAAGGTTCGAAAAAACAGTATTTTCCTGCTCCAAGTCTAGTCTGTCTGGTTATCGGACTCTTTCATCACAACTTGCCCATCAACAGCATGGAAATTATTCAACAAAAATATCTGAACTATTTTGGTCTGAACTACACATACATTGAATGGTTTTAAACTAGTTTATTTTGGGCATCTGCAGAAGTTTTGGTACCTTTCAAACTTCCACCTTTCCTGGATGTGCTAGATATCTGATGTAAAAAGTTTCAGACTTTATTAAATAAACTTTTTATGTGTGATAAATACTTATTAGATGTCTGAAAACAATTTGAGGAGAGATAAACCTCCATATGTTTGTTTCTCCTTATCTCCTGTTCTTAACTTTAAAGCACCTATACCAGCTCTCTTTTTCAAGGTTGCTTCCAAACCATTACTTGCTTTTCCAATTAAAATTGCTTTCTGCCATTTCATTTGCAGCAATTCTCATGAGTCTTCTGTGCACTCCTGCTTTTTATATGATTGGCTGAAGGCCCCAACTTTCTATCCGACTTTTTAAAATAAAATGTCATATTCACTTAACTCACTCCCTTCCACCTGGTAATAAAGTAAAGTTTGTTGATTCGCCTGTGATCAGGTGACTTGTTCTTTATCACTATCCAATAGCCCCTGCTGAACACCACATATATGTAGACTTTGGGTAATATCAAAATTGGGCTTAGCTTCATGAGAGGAGAAAATTCAGGGAAAGAAAACTGGTAGATATTTGTTTAAGAATGGGATAGCAGATGATAAAAATAAAAAATCTATGAAAATAACGGCCTAGAGATTGGTTCGCACAGTGCCCATTTTTTGGGCACTACTCAGACAACTAAGGCCCCAAAATGGCAAGCAGGAAGCATGCACACATTTCCGTCTGGAAGTGCAGCACCTGCCATATTGGGTAAGGACAAAAAATATGCATCCTTTATCCATGCCTGAAACAAGCGTTAGGCCCTTTGCATTTGCATAGGCATTAGCGCCGGCCGCACTCAGGGAAACCAGGCCTAGGATCGCATGCTAGGCCAAACCAAGAAGATAAGTATGTGGAGCCTATTTTTCCCAAATCTACATTAAACGAACTAGCCACCGTCGCTCCCCCCCACCCCCGCCATCGCCGTCTCTCCCAACCCCCGATCTCCCTCCCCCGCCCCTCCGATTCCCAGACCCGACCCTGCTCCTGGCCTCGAACCCTGGCCTTCTGATGCCCAGCCCCAAATCTGCTCCTGGTCCCAGCCCCTGTGATCCTCAGCCCCCTGATCCATAGTCCCCCTCTTCATCGGCAGGCTCAAATTGCCACTCCAGCTCCATTGAAATGAGGCCCGAGCCCCAAAGGTGGGCAGATGGAGATGCGTTCATAGTGGCAAATGCACCCACCTACCCAATGCAAATTGCACGCCTTCTCACTGACCCTGCACACTCTGATGGTGCAGCGTATAACACTTAATGAAACATTTGTTTCTTTTACAAATACAAATTTGATCTGTGTAGCACTATAATTTAGTCATAAGGGTATTAGATCATTGTGGTGTAGAAAACTGCTCATGCATGATGATATATCACAAGCTGTTTCTTCAATTATTGTATGTTACTTTTTTTTAGCATGGTACCATCCAAATTGTTCTTACGTAGGAAATAAAAAAAACAATTTAAGAAAAATAAGATAATCTGAGATGAGACAACAATGCAAAGTGAAATGATCAGCTGTAGTGTAGAGGGGAAAAGAGTGAGACGGATAAGAACTGATACAGCAAACAACAGGAGAAAAGACCAACACAGACACTGAGCTACAGAAGAAAAGGCAGGGAGAGAGGTTGAAAAGTTGGGCGATTGATAGACACAGATCCAAAGTTAATGCTGCACCATTTCCTTTCAGACAGCTTGACCACACATTACCAAGTAAGGGTTCCTCTTTTAGGGAAAGGCCTCAGCTTCAAGCTCCCTCAATGTCAATGATGAAATAGTATGTGCAAAAACTACTAAATTATTACTTGAACTTTAGAGGATTATGGTGCACTGCATTCCATGGAATCGCAAAATAATACCCACCATCCAATGAAATGAATCCTCCGGTAGCCCAACTGAAACTAAATACAAATTACAATCTGAAATACATTTCTTTCATTGTTAAAATCACGGTGCCATTTCATTTCCAATCAATGTAATGATGTAGCTGTAGAAGCCACTTTATTATTGTAATAGCAGAATCATTTTTAAAAGAATGTACCTTTTTTCCATGTGTAAAGCCAGTTTTTGTGATCATCACCTCGCCACATGATTTTTCATAGATTCTTTACTTAAGTATTTTCAAGTTGTGAAGGTAAGTTAGATGTGTATGTGTGTGTATATATATATATATATATATATATATATGAGAGAGAGAGAGGGATTCTGCATCCCTCCTGTGGAAAGCCACACTAACATGGAGCACAGGACTGAGAATTGTGAATGTAGCTCCCTCTAGAAGTGCAGGATCGTAGAATTACCCCTATTATCAGAACTGAAAATGAAACTTGTCCCTGTGACAATGACAGTACACAATGGACAATATAATTACAATAACAAGTTTTGTATGTCTGTGTGTAGTTGTTAATTCTGATGCTTATAAAAAACTGCATTTGTTTTCTTTTATAAAGGTTGCCTCAGTTTGTATGATCAAGTTAGGAGCTTCGGAGTAGGGTCAGCATGAAATAGTTTGAATATTGTTAGCTGAAAATGGAGTGAGGTAAGAACAGAGTGAAAGCAATACTTCCATGACAGGAATTTGACTAAAGTGTGAGCTCAGAGCCGAGAAGGAAGGAGGAGCAGAGTAGTTTGATTGAAAGTTAAGTAGATAAGAATATAAACATAGCTAATATTTATAGTAAGAATGGTAGCACAGGAAGGAACAGTGTTGTGCGGTATCTGCAGGATGTGGAGGCATTAACTTAGACAAGCACATCTGCGGGAAGTGTCTCCAAATGTGATTAATTGAGCTCAAGGTCTCGGAACTTTAGGCGGAGCTGGAGACAATCTGACACATCAGGGTGGGAGCAAGTATTTCAGAGGGTAGTCACCCCATTGAGAGATAGGGAGTGGGCAGTATTGGAAGAAAGAGTGGTGACTATCCACAGATCAGGAAAAGCGAAGAGAAACAAGCTAGACCAGGAATGCCCAGAGCAAATTACCCTCTCTAATAAGTTTGAAGCACTGGCTTTCTGTGGAAAGGATGACAACTCTGGGCACGACCATAAAATGGATTACAATAGTACCAAAACATATGAGGTGGGTCTGGGAGTGTGTGGTAGGAGAGATTAGCCCCAGGCCTCAGCTGGAGTATTGTGTCCAATTTTGAGCACCACAATTTAGGAAGGATTCAAGGCCTTGGAGAGGGTGCAGGGGAGATTTACTAGAATGGTACCAGGAACGAGGGTCTTCAGTTATGTGGAGAGACTAGAGAAGCACGGATTGTTCTCCTTACAGCAGAGAAGGCTAAATGGGAGATTTAATAGAAGTGTTCGAAATTATGAGGGGTTTTGATAGAGTAAATAAGGAGAAACTGTTTCCACTGGCAGGTGGATGGGTAACCAGTAACTTTCAAAAGGGAATTAGATATACACTTGAAAAGGAAACATTTTCAGGGCTATGGGGCAAGATCAAGGGAGTGGGACTAATTAGATCGCTCTTTCAAAGAGCCAGCACAGGCACGATGGGCCAAATGGCCTCCTTCTGTGTTGTATGATTCTAGAATTCTAAATTGGATTAAAATCTGGTTAAAAGGGAGGAAACAAAGAGTAAGAGTTAAGGGCAGTTACTCAGAGTAGTTGGAATTGGTTAGCAGTGTCCCACAGGGTTCTGTTCTGGGGACTGCTTCTGTTTACTGTGTACATCAATGATTTGGATATAGGGCTAAAGGGAATGAAGTCCAAATTTGCTGGTAATTCTAAAATAGGAGGCATCGTAAATAATTCTGCAGATCAAATGAAACTGCAAGGGGATATTGAAAAGATGGTAGAAAAATGGCAGTTGGAATTCAATGTCGGTAAATGTCAGGAGGTACATTTTGGATTAAAAAAATAAAAATAAAATAAAAGCATTGTCCTCATCAACCCTCTCTGTTTCCTCATCAAAAAACAAAATCAAGTTAATTAAACACAATTTGCCTTTAACAAATCCGTGCTGGCTTTCCTTTATTAATCCACACTTGTCCAAGTGACTATTAATTTTATCCCGGATTATCATTTCCAAAAGTTCTAAGATAGGTTTGCAGTGCATGTGTGTAAACGCACGAAGCGTGCTGAATAAGGTTGGTGAGCTGCAGGCGCAAATAGCCACATGGGAATATGATGTTGTGGCGATAATGGAGACCTGGCTCAAAAAAGGGCGGGATTGGGTACTAAATATTCCTGGATACAAGGGGTTCAATTTTAAACCTAAATTTTTGGGCTGAGGGGCTGTGAAAATTGCAGAAATGCAGAGCAGGTTCGGAAGCCGGCTCCAACCCGCCGACTTCCGAGTTTCCCAGAGGCGTACCTGTGTGTGCGCGGGCGTCCCGAATCCGAAAGTCCCGCCGGCAATTAAAGCCGGTGGGATGATAGTTAAAGAACCAAATGTACCTCATTGAGGTACTTAAGGCACTTTACATGTGACATATTAGATAGCCAGAACGATTTTTAACTTAACTGGGTGCTTTCCCAGGGCTTCTGATTCAGCTGGATCAGGCAAAAAAGAAACAAAATAAATTAAATAACAAACCATTGCACAAAGTTAAAATACAAAATCAACCTACCCTTCCACCCTACTCCGATGTTCGATGTCTCCCTCTCCGATCTCCCTCTCTTCCCCCCCCCATGTCACCCCGATCTCCCCCTCTTCCCCCCGATGTCACCCCGATCTCCCCCTCTTCCCCCCCGATGTCCCTCCGATCTCTCCCTCTTCCCCCCGATGTCCCTCCGATCTCTCCCTCTTCCCCCCGATGTTCTCCCGATCTTCCCTTCTCCCCCCGGATCTTCCCTTCTCCCCCCGATCTTCCCTTCTCCCCCGATCTTCCCCTCAACGCCCTGCCCCGATCTTCCCCTCAATGCCCCGCCCCGATCTTCCCCTCAACGCCCCGCCCCGATCTTCCCCTCAACGCCCCGCCCCGATCTTCCCCTCAACGCCCCGCCCCGATCTTCCCCTCAACGCCCTGCCCCGATCTTCCCCTCAATGCCCCGCCCCGATCTTCCCCTCAACGCCCCGCCCCGATCTTCCCCTCAACGCCCCGCCCCGATCTTCCCCTCAACGCCCCGCCCCGATCTTCTGTTCTGGTGCCGGATGACATCTCGCTCTCTCTCTCTCTCTCTTCTCCACCCCCCCCCCCCCCCCCCCACCCCAGCGTTGCAGCTCCTGTCGGCAGCCAGCCAGTCAATCAGGCTGGCTGCCGAATGCTAAACCCGGAAAGAACTTTAATCACCATCAATTACATTGTCACCATGTCGGAAACGGTAATTTTGTTTATTCGGGTTTGCCAGTCGCACCTTCATACCCCACCCCCCCCCACTACCAACCATTTTAAAATTGAGCCCAAGGCGTTCAGGAAAGATAGGGAAGGAAAAAAAGGAGTGGGGGGGGGGGGTTGGCATTATTCATTAAGGAGAATATTGCAGTGCTGGAGAGAGAGGATGTCCTTGAGAGGTCAGGGACAGATTTATTTGGTTAGAGTTAAAAAACAATAGAGGCGTCATCACGCTACTGGGTGTATTCTATTGGCCACCAACTAGTGGGAAGGATATAGAGGAGCAAACTTGCAGGGAAATTACAGAGAGGTGCAAGAGCCATAGAGTAGTGATATGGGCGACTTCAACTATCTAATATAGACTGGGATAGTAATAGTGTAAAGGGCAAAGAGGAGAAGGAATTTCTGAAGTGTGTTCAGGAGAACTTTCTTCATCAGTATGTTTCCGGCCCAACGAGGAGGGAGGCATTGCTGGATCTGGTTCTGGGGAATGAGGTGGGTCAAGTGGAGCAAGTGTCAGTGGGGGAACATTTAGGGAACAGTGATCGTAGTGTCATAAGGTTTAGATTAGTTATGGAAAAAGACAAGGAGCAATCTAGAGTAAAAATACTTAATTGGAGGATGGACAATTTCAGTGGGTTGAGAATGGACCTGGCCTGGGTAAATTGGAATCAAAGATTGGCAGGCAAAACTGTAATCGAACAATGGGCGGCCTTTCAAGAGGAAATGGTTCGGGTACAGTCTAGGTTTATTCCCACTAGGGGGAAAGGTAGGGCAACCAAATCCAGAGCTCCCTGGATGACGAAAAAGATAGAGAGTAAGATGGAGCAGAAAAAGGGGGTGTATGACAGATGTCAGGTTGATAATACAAGTGAGAACCAGGCTGAATGTAGAGAGTATAGAGGGGAAATGGAAAAGGAAATAAGAGGGGCAAAGAGAATATGAGAATAGACTAGTGGTTAACATAAAAGGGAATCCAAAATTCTTCTGAAGGTATATAAATAGTAAACGGGTAGTAAGAGGAGGGGTAGGGCTGATTAGGGACCAAAAAGGAAATCTACGCATGGAGGCAGAGGGCATGGCTGCGGTACTAAATGAATACTTTGCATTTATCTTTACAAAGGAAGAAGATGCTGCAAAAGTCACAGTAAAAGAAGAGGTAGGTGAGATACTGGATGGGCAACAAATTGATAAAGAGGAGACACTAGAAAGGCTGGCTGTGCTTAAAGTAGATAAGTCACCTGGTCCGGATGGGATGCATCCTAGGTTGCTGAGGGAAGTAAGGGTGGAAATTGCAGAGGTGCTGGCCATATTATTCCAATCCTCCTTAGATATGGGGGTGATGCCAGAGGACTGGAGAATTGCAAATATTAAACACTTGTTCAAAAAAGGGTGTCAGGCCAGTCAGTTTAACCTCGGTGGTGGGGAAGCTTTTAGAAACAAGAATCTGGGACAAAATTAATAGTCACTTGGACAAGTGTGGATTAATAAAAGAAAGCCAGCACAGATTTGTTAAAGGCAAATCCTGTTTAACTAACTTGATTGAGTTTTTTGATGAGGTAACAGAAAGGGTTGATGAGGACAATGCGATTGATGTTTTGTATATGGACTTTCAACAGGCGTTTGGTAAAGTGCCACATAACAGGCTTATCAGCAAAACTGAAGCCCATTGGAATAAAAGGGGCAGTGGCAGCATGGATACAAGATTGACTAAGTGACAGGATACAGAGGGTAGTGGTGAACGGTTGTTTTTCGGACTGGAGGAAGGTATACAGTGGTGTTCCCCAGGGGTCGGTACTAGGACCACTGCTTTTTTTGATATAAATGACTTGGACTTGGGTGTACAGGATACAATTTCAAAATTTGCAGAAGTGTAGTAAACAGTGAGGAGGATAGTAATAGACTTCAAGAGGACGTAGACAGGCTGGTGGAATGGGCGGACACGTGGCAGATTAAATTTAACGCAGAGAAGTGCAAAGTGATACATTTTGGCAGGACGGAGGAGGAGATGCAATTTAAACAAAATGGTACAATTCTAAAGGGGGTGCAGGAACAGAGAGACCTGGGGATATATGTACACAAATCTTTGAAGGTGGCAGGACAGGTTGAGAAAGCGGTTAAAAAAGCATACGGGATCCAGGGGCTTTATAAATAGAGACATCGAGTGCAAAAGCAAGGAAATTATGTTGAACCTTTATAAAACACTGGTTCGACCACAACTGGAGTATTCTGTCCAATTCTGGGCACCACACTTTAGGAAGGATGTGAAGGCCTTAGGGAGATGCAGAAAAGATTTACTAGAATGGTTCCAGGGATGAGGGACTTTAGTTACGTGAATAAACTAGAGAAGCTGGGGTTGTTCTCCTTAGAGCAGAGAAATTTAAGAAGAGATTTGATAGAAGTGTTCAAAATCATGAAGGGTTTAAATAAAGTAAATAAAGAGAAACTGTTCCCATTGGTGGAAGGGTCCAGAACCAGAGGACACAGATTTAAGGTGATTGGCAAAAGAACCAAAGGCAACATGAGGAAAACCTTTTTATGCAGCAAGTAGTCATGATCTGGAATGCGCTGCCTGAAAGGGTGGTGGAAGCAGATTCAATCATGGCTTTCAAAAAGGAATTGGATAAATACTTGAAGCAAAAATAATTGCAGGGCTGGGGGAAAGAGTGAAGGAATGGAACAAACTGTATTGCTCTTACAAAGCGCTGGCATAGGCTTGATGGGCCAAATGGCCTCCTTCTGTGCTGTAACCATTCTATGATTCTAATAGGTATGACTCCAGTGGCTGGAGTCATAACTAGCACAAAGGAAGATGGTAGTGGTTGTTGGAGGCCAATCATCTCAGCCCCAGGGCATTGCTGCAGGAGTTCCTCAGGGCAATGTCCTAGGCCCAACCATCTTCAGCTGCTTCATCAATGACCTTCCCTCCATCATAAGGTCAGAAATGGGGATGTTCGCTGATGATTGCACAGTGTTCAGTTCCATTCGCAACCCCTCAAATAATGAAGCAGTCCGAGCCCACATGCAGCAAGACCTGGACAACATCCAGGCTTGGGCTGATAAGTGGCAAGTAACATTCGTGCCAGACATGTGCCAGGCAATGACCATCTCCAACAAGAGAGAGTCTAACCACCTCCCCTTGACAATCAACCGCATTACCATCGCCAAATCCACCACCATCAACATCCTGGGGGTCACCATTGACCAGAAACTTAACTGGACCAGCCACATAAATACTGTGGCTACATGAGCAGGTCAGAGGCTGGGTATTCTGTGGCGAGTGACACCTCCTGACTCCCCAAAGCCTTTCCACCATTTACAAGGCACAAGTCAGGAGTGTGATGGAATACTCTCCACTTGCCTGGATGAGTGCAGCTCCAACAACACTCAAGAAGCTCGACACCATCCAGGACAAAGCAGCCCGCTTGATTGGCACCCCATCCACCACCCTAAACATTCACTCCCTTCACCATCGGCACACCATGGCTGCAGTGTATACCATCCACAGGATGCACTGCAGCATCTTGCCAAGGCTTCTTCGACAGCACCTCCCAAACCCGCGACCTCTACCACCTAGAAGGACAAGAATAGCAGGCACATGGGAACAACACCACCTGCACATTCCCCTCCAAGTCACACACCATCCCGACTTGGAAATATATCGCCGTTCCTTCATCACCGCTGGACCAAAATCCTGGAACTCCCTTCCTAACAGCACCGTGGGAGAACCTTCACCACACGGACTGCAGCGGTTCAGGAAGGCGGCTCACCACCGCCTTCTCGAGGGCAATTAGGGATGGGCAATAAATGCTGGCCTCGCCAGCGACACCCACATCCCATGAACGAAAATAAAAAAAATTATTTTTTGAATGGTGGGTGGGGCGGGGAAGCTGAGTGATAAGGAAGACCTGGAAATTTGGAAGTACAGATTCACGAGACATTAAAAACATTGCTTCAGGTGAATAAGCTCATATAAAAAGCTAATGGAATACTGGGTTTATGGCAAGAAATATAGAATATAAAGGGGAATTTTAACTATCGGGAGTAGCCGTCTGGCCCAGTGGGCAGGCCATGCCCCAATCCCACTGGCGGGAGGCCTAGTTCATTTTGAATGCCAGGCCTCATTAACATACATGTCCCGAAGAAGCAGCTTGCTGCAACTTGCCAGCTCCAGACAAGCGTAATATCGGGCCAAACAGCCAACAGAAAGATATGCCAGTGTTTATACTCCACATGAGCATCTTCCTACTTGATGCCTCTTCCCACCCTAAACCCGTATCTCCCTATTCTCTTCTTCCTCATGTATGCCTCAAGCCTCCCCTTAAATGCATCGATGCTCTCTGCTTCAGCTGCTCCCTGTGGCAATGAATTCCACATTCTCACAAATCTCTGTTCAAAGAAATTCCTCCTAAGTTCTTTATTTGATCTGTTAGTGGCTATTTTATATTGATGTCCCCTGTTCTGGACTCGCCCACAAGTGGAAACAGTTTCTCCACATTCACCCAATAGAACTTCATAATTTTAAAGATCTCTATTTGTTCTCCACTGTGTTGCTTCTCTTTTGCCAACAGCAAAGCACCTCCTCTTTAAACTGCTGCAGGTCCTTAGGAGCCTGCAACAGTGCCCGATTCCCTGCCTCCTAATCAGTGAGCTGCCTAAAGGGAAGGCGTTTCGCGTTGGCAGCTTACCTCCTCCATGCTAATGAGGGGCAACCCAGAAACTATGACAGGTCCCCCATTGACTCCTTTGAGCGGTTGCATCTGTTGTTTTGCCTACCTCCCACCCATTTCCTGCTGGGAGACCAATATCGTCCTGCTATGTTCACTACTTATTTAAAACACCATGGAATATTTCAAATGTGAAATTCAGAAATAAACACTTGCTGTGTTTGGAGCAAAAGTTTTAAAAAAGCAAAATTCCATGCTCAATTTTAACTTTTTTTGTGTGCTAAACTGAAATATTTGTTGCTGGTAAATTCTTTAGCTCTCACCCGAGGCAAATGTGTGTCATAAAACAAAATTTATATTTCTACTCATATTTCACGATATTTCATGTTCGTGTCTAATATGAGCAATTTGGCTCTGGCTTTCAAATCTCAAAATCTGACCAACAGTACATATAATTGAATTAATTGTCACCATGGAGTCAGACTCCTTTAATGAGCCATGAGCCCAGAGGCTCAACGGTTTCATTCTTACTATTCGCTATCGTGATATTTATTTCAGTAAAAATATTCACATTCAACCCAAGATTCCAGATTAGGGCATCACCTGCACTTACAGTAAAAATAAAAACAAACTAAGCAGTGTTTTCATTAGCAATCCAGTCCAGACAGTCACAACAGGTGGTTTCAATTTTAGTTGAGTACACATATTCATTGTTTCTCCACATTGAGAAGTGGTACAAAGAGAAGTTACGGAGAGCAGCCGACTCAGGACTATACTAAAGGCTATCTAATTGTAATAAAAGTAACTGTGGGGGCTTTACAATGCTCCTTGCAGATACTACCATAATTACATTCCAGTTCATCACACATAAACTCTTGGTATTTTACCCAGAATATGCCTTATGTGGTCATTTTGTAACATTGTAGAGTAATCACAGTTAAAACTGCTGAAGTAGGTATTGATTCCTAGGTTTATAACTTCAACTAATCAGAGTTTGAACTAGAATTGGATAAATTTCAACAAAATTTCGAAACATTGTTCCATGAAATTAGATCTTTGGAACAATTGTGTTACCAGATAATAAATAAACCAGTGTAACTCCAACAAATCTGGGTTCAATGTTTCTAGTAAGCCACATATTATTCTGATTTGAATACAAGTAACTGCTTCGATTTTCAATCCATAAAAAAATTATTCAAGATTTTCCTTATAGATTATCTTTTCCCATTGCTTTCACTAATAGAAAGGACCAGACAATAGACAGGAAAGACCAACAAGCTCCTTTTGCCTAATTTCAGTAGTAACAGTAGTTAGAGCCATAGACCTGTAGATGTTCCCAGCACAGGAGGGGCAATTCAGCCTAAGGTGTCTCTGTTGGCTCTTTGTAAGAGCATTCCAAAATAAATCTCATTGCCTTACTTTTTCACCACCCTTTTGCAGTCTGCCCACATCTTTAGAGATTATTTTCAACAAAATTTCTCTTTGTTTCTGAGCTCCATCTTCTTGAGGCAATCTCTTCCAATCACCTCCCAGAGCTACTTTTACTCTCCATCCAACACATTAATGAACTCAAAGTTTGGATCAAAATCTCGACAGAAGCATCTACAGAATCCCATGATATTTTGTTTAGTGGCCTAATATAAATAGATTACTGAGGCACTCAATGCATATTGATGCAGAGGTTACATAGGGGTCAACTTTAACTCCCAGCGGGAGTCATTTAGTTTCCCATCCATGGCAGCATGAGACCACAGCAATTTTAACCACCGAGCCTCATTACCAGGCAACCAGAACGGGTGGGAAGTGGGTAGGGAGCGGCTGCTGGCCATCGGAAAATTGAGCGGCCGTTGGCCACCTGCCAGCATGAAGGTAAGTGTGGGGATGGGGGTTACAAGAGGGTCTTGCAAGAGGGAAGGGGGAGTCTGGGACAGGTGTCGATGTTACTTACCAATTGGGACCTGGAGAAGCACTCCTGCAACTCCTGGGCCCTCAGAGGAAAGTAAAAAACTTACCTGTTTGGGTCTCTTTATCTTCCTGGCAGGTTCCAACTATGTTTAACCTAGAGAAAAAACCACGGTGACTTCCCCACGCAGGCCTGAGTCAAAATCACAGCCGGGGCCCGATGATATCATTGGAACTCGATCTGCCATATTTGAAGAAAGACTTTGTTGGATTTCGGAGGGCGGCTTAGCCGCCCATCCAAGATGCCTGTGTAAAAATTGTGGTCGGTAGGATCCAGCCAGCTTCCCAGCAGGTAAATAACCTGGGGCATTTTAACTGCTCATCCACTCAGTTTCTGTGGGGTAGGTAGTGTTAAAATCGCCCCCATAATCTTTCCATGGATAAAAGATTTGTCAATAGGCTTGGAATTAAGAGGTACCCAATGTTATGGTAGTGAATGCCGAAAAGAAGATGAGAGATGGCTTGAATGTTCAACATCCGATTAGCAAAATAAGAGATAGTTGGAAATAAAATTTCACATTCATGCTACTGTTACAATTCAGGAATTTTTTATCGAACCATTTTCTCTTTCAATTATTTCAAAGCAGCTCGTGTAAGCAGATCTTGTTCCTTTTGATTCAGAAGCACACTTGCTGATGTCCAAAATAATGGGGGAGCAAGATGGAGGTAATCCACCTCCCCTCCCATATTAATATAAAGGGGGTAATTTTAATCCCCAAGTGCGAATGGGTTGGGACGGATGGGCAGTAAAAATGTTTAGTTTTTGGAGCGGGACCGCATCCTTGCTCCAACGCGCCCACTTCCGGGTTTAACCCAGGCGTGTTTGGATGTGCGTGCAACAGAAACCCGGAATTCCCGTCCCCACTTAAAGCCAATGGGCCGATACTTCAGGGGCAATGTACCTCATTGCAATAGTTGAGGCACTTAATTTTTTGTGTATTAGAAATGTCAGACAAATTTAACCTTACCTGTTCGGGTTTCCCATTGCTTCCGATTCACATCAGTTGAAAGCAGGTGGGAAGGGCCGGATCCATGAGGTGAGTGCCTGTATTGCACTGCTTGTGGGCCCGGAGGAGCAGGAGTGCTTCATCCAGGCCCAACAAGCTCACCTGGCCGACAGGACCCCCGCGATTGGCCACCCCCCCCCCCCCCCCGCTCCCCGATGCTGGACCTCCCCCCAGATGCTGGATCCCCCTATGCCGGACCCCCCTATGGCAGACCCCACTCCCGATGCTGGACCCCCGATCTTCTCCAAGGCCCACCCAATGTCATCCATGTCTCCCCACCTCGACCTATCCCTCCGATTTCTTCCATGGCCCATGATCTCTCACTCCTTCCCTCCCCCCTCTCCAATTCACGGCTCTTTTCACCTCTGACAGGCAGTCAGCATGACAATCTGGCTGTCTGGCGCGTGGGAAACCCAGAAGCACAAATACTTACCTTCAATTGAGTTGGAATCGCAGATTGCAGCGCACTGGCTTCCGGGATCCCCACACGACTATCTGTGGATGCGCTGGGTTCCTGGCTCCTAGCTAAAATCATGCCCAAAGAATCTGCATTGGGATTACTCTAAAAGAACATATTTATGAGTTCACTAGAAATGCTGACCAGAGGAAAACTTCCTAACCCATTACAACGGTTGCTGCATATAACAACAGGAGCAACCTAGCCGCATTTGAAAACACAAAGGCAATACCCTTGCACAGGTGATGGAGTTGGAAATGAACGAGTTAAAAGGAAAGATGTTAAATAACGTGCAGACTTATAGAAAAACTGCAATACACGTGACACTCAATACCATGTAGAGTAGGCTGGGCTTGATGCTGAATCTTCCACTAGCTGCCTACTTGTTCCTGTTTATATCAAATTAAATTGTTGGTTTAAAATTTCTTTGCTCCAGGGAGCCACGGTGACTCAGCTGATGAAGTGCAAAAAATTTGATCCAATGGTTACACAGACAAGCTGCCAGCTAGCAAATTCCAGCAATGATTTTGCCTCACCCATGAGTGAGGTAAAGGTAATTGTCTCGGATATTAATAATGGTGGGGCAGTATTTTGAATGCTGTACTTTCTATGTAACTGATACTGAAGAATTGCATTGGGTGAGATGTGAATAATTAACCCTGCTTGAAGTAATTTGTTCAGCAATTTATATGTAGTCTTATGTAGTAGGCACACCCACTTTAGAATGATGGATATTAAAATCAGACAGGCTACAATGACTAATACATTTATTTACAACTAAGTCGAAATAAGAAGCACAAAGCATTCACCAAAATAATAATCGCACAAGATAAACATGTGCACAATGAGAAAAGACCATAATAGAATTAATTATCTCTGCAAAAAGCATGTTTCTACATAAGCAGATAGTTGTTAGTTTTTATAAACAACGTTCTGGGGCTAAAATTTCTATTGGGTTTCTTCCGGTCATCCGCCATAACTTTGGATGAATGTCCACAGAAACTCCAGAGAAATAGCGTAAATGGCATTTATATTGATTCTCTGGGGTTTCTATGGATCATCTATTGATGTTACAGAAGATGGTTGGGAGAATCCCCATAGAAATTAATGACATTAGTTGCTGGCGAATCAAATTCAGTAATTTTGACTTCTCATACCACTTTCAGAGTGATGTAAATTGAAATGTCTCCTTCGAGTAGGGAGATAAAAATGAGCCTGGCCTCTGCTCAAACAAGAGAAATTGCAAAAATGACAGTACTTTTTCATTGCTCTCAATTCTTTTTTTTACTCATTCTTGAGATGTGGTCATCATTGGCAAGGCTGACATTTATTGCTCATCCCTAGTTGCCTGAGCAGTTTGATACAACTGAGTGACTTTAGGGGCTAGTCAAGAGTCAACCATGTTGGTGTGGTACTGGAGTCACATGTAAGCCATACTGGGTAAGGATGGCAGGTTTCCTTCCCAAAAGGACATTTCTTTTGAAGCATGTTCCCAAAAAACTTAACTGTAATAGAATTCATGAAGATAAAAGCCACAATTCAGAAAATCAAAAGCCATAAATCAGTGATGTGAGTATATACAAATGTAAGTGAAGCTCAACTGAATTCACATGATCCAGTCTGCAGAAAACCACATTTACATCTGCTAGGATTCACACAATACACAGATTTCTGGACATTCACTATAAAACAAAGCACGCTATTTTGTCATTGTACAAGACCTTGGTTAGACATCAGTTAGAACACTGTGTTCAGTTTTGGTCTCCTCACATGGTGGGTGATATTGAGACTTTGGAAAGGGTGCAGAGGGGGGCCACTAGATTAAATCCCAGTTTAAAGCATTTTAGTTATCCAGATAGGCTTAAAGAGCTAGGACTCTATACTTTAGAGAAGCGTAAACAGAGGTGATTTGATCAGGTTTTTAAAATAATGAAGGGACTAGATTGTGTTTGTGTAGACAAATTTTTCAACTAAATAGGTTAGGGAGGGTCATTCTTACAAGTTATGTCAGGGCAGAATTAGATGAGATGTTAGGAGGTTCTTCTTCTCCCAGAGAACAGTGGACCTGTGGAACAGGTTGACAGCTCATGGGGTGAATGCTAATTCACTGAATTCCTTCAAGTGAGAGCTGGACCTGTTTCTGGCTGGGGCAGAGATTATCTTGTACAAGAGGTAGGTATCTTGTAAGGTTAATTAGGACCAGAGTGGTCTCTTGGACTAGTTTCGATCGCCTAAGGGGATTGGAGAGGAATTTTTTTGATTTTTTTTCTCCCCAAATTGGCTTGGGTTTTTATCTGGTTTTTCACTTCTCCCAGGAGATTACATGGTTACGGGTGGAGTGAGGAATGTATGTGTTGTGATGTACTAGGCATCATAACTGTGTGGGACAGGCTGAAGGGACCAGTAGTTCTTTTCCTGTCTATCATTTTTCATATGTTCTTTCTCAATTGATAAACTATTAAGCCATTCAGCTCACAGGAAACTCCTGGGATATAGATTAATGCAGCCATTCATAATTTAAAATAATGAACCACTTTTAATCTAGATTCATAGGACCCCTTTCAATTTCTTTGATCAGCATCAATCTCTTGAGCTTACTCAAAATGAAATGAGCACAATTCATATATTTGTAGCAGGTACTGTATTAGTAGGGATCTATTGTATAATGGTTGTATCCTTTGTTTCATGCTTCACAAGTTCCAACACACTTGTTCAGCATTGGAGAAAGGATAGGTTTAACATTTTACAGTGGTGATGTGTATACAGGTTTTCTTAATCTTTTTTTTAAAAATTTGTTCACGGAACATGGATGACGCTGGCAAGGCCATATTTACTGTCCATCACTAGTTTACCCTGAGAACATGATAGAGGGCTGCCTTCTTGAACCGCTGCTATCCTTGTAGTGATGGTGCTACCTTGATGGTGTTGGGTAAGGAATTGTTGAGAGTGGACTATGGCTCATTAATTGCTTGCTTTGGTTCTTTGGCAGCAGTGAATTATAGGGCTCATCAGGGTCATCAGCAACTTTACCCTCATCATCAACTTGTTCTGATATAGAGCCAATTGGCTGTTCATTTGCTGATGCTTTCAGCGCATGTTTTTGTTCTGCTAGTTGTGGCACTGATCTTCCTGTGTTTTATCTGCCAGCATTACTAATGTACCTTTAGAGAGCTGTCTCGAATGTTGTACTATAGGACTTCCATGCTTTTCAAGCACAGATCAATAAAAGTTCCAATTAATAGTGTACCCCCACTATTATCATATCTATAAAGTATATCACATCTGATCTTCAACTTGATTTACCAGACCTGTATAGTCTCCATTATCACTGAATTGACAGTACCATATATATAATTACAAAATACACAAGTGTATCTGTGTATAGGGGGGTGGGGGTGGGGAAGAGATTCCATTACAGCAAATTTACTGCTTTTAATGGCTGCAAAGCATGAGTAATATCTTGAACACCAAATACCTGATTATCTATCACAGTAAAGAAATATTAATTTCCTTTTGATCACAAGTGAACTTTAAGTGTAGCACATCTTTCTGATTGGTGCTACAAAACATTGAATAGCACATCATCAGAATAGTACTTGTATGTGTCACTTCCTGAGTGAGCCATTGAGGGTAAATGCCAAATTTATTAAGCATATTGCTGTGATGGGCTGTCAGAGATTTTCATTCTGTGTTGTGTTGCGTTCTCTCCATTTTAAAGACCATGTGAGACAGATTGGGGAAATTTAATGACAACATCACTCTTTCTTAGTTATGCAATCTGTCTCGCATGCAGATTCAAACTCTATAAAACTGCTGGCCACTAGGTGTGTTCTGTTTGTTTTGCAGCAAGGGAAAATTTATAATTTATTCATCCTTTGAGCAAATAGTGGAAATAGATATTCAGATGCATAGGACTCTTATTTTAATGTCAGATGAATCATTTCACTGGCATATTCCTCTATATGTTTGAACAAAATCACACACGGTTAGCTTCAACTTTCCTTTAGATTTTCATTGCTATTGCTATGATTTATTTGTACAAGCACATTTCAGAATTTGGCAGCAATCCTACATGAAACAGATGAAAGGTAATAGGGAATTGATGCTTTAACCCCCTCCCCCCTTCAAGGGTTTTTAAAAATTAATAAAATGTTTAATTATCACCAATTTCCATCTCTGCCCCTTCCCCACTGTTAATATTTGCACTCACAGCTCGATCAGATGAGCAGACAATACGTTCCTCCGTGACTTCCAATGTCTGCAGTGCTCTGCTGATGTAATCTCATGAGATCCAACTATTTTTATTCAAAACCAGCAAAATGTCATAAGATTTTACCTTAAAGGCCAAAACCATAGTTTTTAAAGAAGCCTGACATTAGCCCAGTCTCTCCCAATTTATTGTGGTCTGGTCAGCTTTACTAGCTATCACTACAAACTTTGTTTAGGGAGGATAACACTTTTGAGATTTTACTTGTAAAACAGGTCACCTGCCAATTTTCCCTCCATGTAAAAGGTATATTTACAGGCCAGCTAGAAGCAGAAGAGGAGGTAACGTGATTGAGGAGCAATGAAAGAAGTGGGAGGATTATGAATTTCAAGATATGAAAGACTTTAAATGCTGAAGAGCAAACTTGTTGACCAGAAAGAGTAATATTTGTATAAAAATATGGGTAGAGCATATCATTTGTTAAAATTACCATTAAAAAAAGTGAAGCTTCATGAGGTGAAATGCCACCTGACACCTTCCCCCACTCGTGAACAGGCTGTGCAGGGTTCACATCAATTTAGCTTAGCAAATTCAGCTGTGCCATCACAAATCCATTTGAAAAAGCCCATAAAGTTGTAATGTAAATAACAATTTCTTAAAAGTTGATATGAAAATATAGTACAAAATGGAGCAACTACTCAAGCAGTTCGTCAATCAATCCCCTTTAGTGTGTAACATGGACAAATTCTTGACAAATACTTTTGCATGTAAAAATATTTAAATGAAATTTTATACATTCAAATGTTATCACCCTTCCAATTAACAATGAAAGATAGAATTCTTCATAAAATTGCAGTTTAAAATAAATGTTAATTGACGATTGTAGTGATCAATGCTATGAGAACACTATGGTAATACTCAAGTGCAGTTATATTTTTACTTGTTTTTTATACTTGTGTTTATCATGAATGTCATGCTAAATGCATATTAATTCTGCTGAATATGATATTTATTCAAAATACTAAACATTTCAAACTCTGTCAAGATTCTGAGTTGTTATGAACCATCTCAATCTTCAATCTGATCCTTGTAGTAAAATGGCTTGCTGAGAGGGGCTGAAGATATCTGGAGTTTTGTCAAAGAAAGTTTTTAAGTTTACTGCACAGGTGAAGTTTATTTTGGGAGAGGTTTTGGTTAGTTTTATCCTCAAGTTAGAAATATAACAAAATTAACTTTAACTTATACTTACCAGAATCTGGTAACAGGCCTTGTCACTGTAAAAATATTAATTTTAGAAACCATGCAAATGCAAAGTGAATTAAGAATTACATTTAAGTTCTAAATGTCCATTACAAATCGAATAATTAAACTGTTTACAGTTATTATCCACTAAACGTAACCAATGAGACAGAAATCACAAATAACAGCATCTTTCAACTGTCCGCTCCAACCCCCCCAAATTATAAAAATAATTGCAGCAGATCAAAAGTTAAAATAATTCAGTGGCCGAAGTTAAAAAGTCTTAAGTGATGGAGTGGGAATGTTGCACTGGTGCAGTAGAGGGTGCTCTTCTGAGGCTAGTGTTGAGCCACATTGTTCAAGCAGTATAGATGTAATGTATGTGGATTCTAGCCTGTGAGTGTTTGACGGTGACAGGCACTGCAAATAAAGGGAATATGGTCCCTTTCCTCCACAATGGCACATCACAGTGGCAAACAGAAATATACAAAAAAATTCTTTTTAAATGAATGTATGCAAAAAGTATGCTACAGTTCCTTCAAAATTGATCAATAAAAAGACTGACTAAAATATTTTTTAAATCTGCAGTTTATGCAAGAAATTCAATTGTTCTAGTTCAGTAGGAAGATTGACAATGTTTTAATTTATGCAGTACTTATATTTCACTTAAATATATTTACACAGAAATTCATTCATTAGAATTTCCCCTTTGCCATCCCTGCAGTTCTTCTATGGTGCTGTGGTTCCTCCTGCACCCAATGGGAAGTTTTGATGCCATCATCTTCCATGATGGTCTTTTACTTATAGCAACAAAGTATACTCTAAGTAGAAGTCAGTTATAACGAGAAAAGTCAATAGTGGAAATCCCCAATGAAGAGAATGCTGTTGGAGTCAGGTTGTGGGAATTCCTAAATACTATGGAGAAATGGGGCACATGTCACTGTGAAATGTATTCAAGCACACAGTGAAAAGGAAAATACAGTTTCTGTTTGGAAAACAAAACAGAAACAAACTTGAATGACTTGGTCATTAACTGAACAAAAAAAAAATTGTCCTGGTTCAATCTGTATTTTCCATCCATATTTTGACAGTAGAGCCAAGTGGTTTTTTTCATCATTCTTTGGGCTTCCCCTTAATGCAGCTTATTCTCAGAAGGATGAGCAGCTGGCCTGTTATCAGGCAATAGTCAGGTGCCAAGGCATGCCCAAGGACACTCTAGGTTAACATGCACTCCAATTTTTCTTCCCTTTTTTGAGAGGAACTGCTTCCAGCTCAGCTGATACTAGGAACTCACCATATGGAGGATATGATCCTCTGTCCTTCCAGTCTGTAGCACATGCCATTGTCCAGAACAGATGTTCATATTCTTAATATGACAGGAATGTGTTTCTACTTTCGTTTGTCCTCTGTTTCTGCCTTTTCTCCATGTAAAGCACTCTTACTGTGTACTTTTCCATGGATAAGCCCAATATCGTCTCTGTAAGAAGTCTATAGCCAATTTTGGCTTTCTCAGTTATTGTAAGCTGCTCACTAGTTTTGCAGGCTATTAAATAAAATCATATAGCACCAGGAGCCAGATTTTGCTGTAGCATTTAACAGCGTCTGCCATTAGTTAAACTTGCTCCTGCACCCTTCAGCTCAAAAAAATTTTGCCCACTAAGTTGCTGAAAGCGTGAGCTGATGGCGCAGCAAAGGAAGTAAGGCATCTGGGACTTGAGTGAACAGGGCAATCAACAGGGTATCTCCCTAATCAATGAGATTTAAGGATTGGGAAATAAACAGCGGAAGGACTGAAAAGCAGGATGAATTAAAGGAGGTGAATTCATTGTCAAATCAGGTACAGAAAGGGAAATAAAGAGAGGGAAAGAAAGATTGGATTAAGATAGAGAGAAAAAAGAGACAGAAAGGAAAAGTACGAAAAAAAATTAAAATTTGACACTTTTAAAATCTCCCAAAACAGTTCACAACCTGAAGGAATGAGACTCCACACTTATAATAGTTAATTTTCCGTGCCAGAGAGATGGATTGGCAGTCATTAACATTTATCATGTCATTAAAAGTGTACTTACCCTTGTAATTACTAGCCCTAAATATCTGCAGTGGATTTAGTTCGTATCTACCACGTAAATACAGCCACTTCATGACATTCAATACATGTCAATGGTGAGGCAGACAGCGAAATGCCGTTTTCACAAACGGCAGAGCGGCGCAACTCAGATAGCAACTTTTGGATGTTTGCATTTAACCGCATGTCGGCCCCTCACCTGAAGTTGGTATACCAATTACGCATAAATAACAGCAAGTTCCATTGGCCTCACGGTTATTTTGACAGCAAAATCTGGCCCAATACGTTACAAAAGCAACGTTCAAACCTTAGGTTTGCAGGCAGGACAAGAAGTGTCTGATTTTATTTTGGGCAGTGATGACTTTGCAACACAAGGTGGCGCTGCTTGTATTTTGCGCTGTATGATTGCCTAGCAATGTAGGCAGGAAGGAAGAGTGAGAGCAACGTAGGCAGGAAGAAGGAGTGAGAGCAACGTAGGCAGGAAGAAGGAGTGAGAGCAACGTAGGCAGGAAGAAGGAGTGAGAGCAACGTAGGCAGGAAGAAGGAGTGAGAGCAACGTAGGCAGGAAGAAGGAGTGAGAGCAACGTAGGCAGGAAGAAGGAGTGAGAGCAACGTAGGCAGGAAGAAGGAGTGAGAGCAACGTAGGCAGGAAGAAGGAGTGAGAGCAACGTAGGCAGGAAGAAGGAGTGAGAGCAACGTAGGCAGGAAGAAGGAGTGAGAGCAACGTAGGCAGGAAGAAGGAGTGAGAGCAACGTAGGCAGGAAGGAAGAGTGAGAGCAACGTAGGCAGGAAGAAGGAGTGAGAGCAACGTAGGCAGGAAGAAGGAGTGAGAGCAACGTAGGCAGGAAGAAGGAGTGAGAGCAACGTAGGCAGGAAGAAGGAGTGAGAGCAACGTAGGCAGGAAGGAAGAGTGAGAGCAACGTAGGCAGGAAGAAGGAGTGAGAGCAACGTAGGCAGGAAGGAAGAGTGAGAGCAACGTAGGCAGGAAGAAGGAGTGAGAGCAACGTAGGCAGGAAGAAGGAGTGAGAGCAACGTAGGCAGGAAGAAAGAGTGAGAGCAACGTAGGCAGGAAGAAAGAGTGAGAGCAACGTAGGCAGGAAGAAGGAGTGAGAGCAACGTAGGCAGGAAGAAGGAGTGAGAGCAACGTAGGCAGGAAGAAGGAGTGAGAGCAACGTAGGCAGGAAGAAAGAGTGAGAGCAACGTAGGTAGGAAGAAGGAGTGAGAGCAACGTAGGCAGGAAGAAAGAGGGAGAGCAACGTAGGCAAGAAGAAAGAGCGAGAGCAACGTAGGCAAGAAGAAAGAGCGAGAGCAACGTAGGCAAGAAGGAAGAGCGAGAGCAACGTAGGCAGAAAGAAAGAGCGAGAGCAACGTAGGCAGGAAGAAAGAGCGAGAGCAACGTAGGCAGGAAGAAAGAGCGAGAGCAACGTAGGCAGGAAGAAAGAGCGAGAGCAACGTAGGCAGGAAGAAAGAGCGAGAGCAACGTAGGCAGGAAGAAAGAGCGAGAGCAACGTAGGCAGGAAGAAAGAGCGAGAGCAACGTAGGCAGGAAGAAAGAGCGAGAGCAACGTAGGCAGGAAGAAAGAGCGAGAGCAAAGTAGGCAAGAAGGAAGAGCGAGAGCAACGTAGGCAAGAAGGAAGAGCGAGAGCAACGTAGGCAAGAAGGAAGAGCGAGAGAAACGTAGGCAAGAAGGAAGAGCGAGAGCAACGTAGGCAAGAAGGAAGAGCGAGAGAAACGTAGGCAAGAAGGAAGAGCGAGAGCAATGTAGGCAGGAAGGAAGAGCGAGAGCAACGTAGGCAGGAAGGAAGAGCGAGAGAAATGTAGGCAGGAAGAAAGAGCGAGAGAAACGTAGGCAGGAAGAAAGAGCGAGAGAAACGTAGGCAGGAAGAAAGAGCGAGAGCAACGTAGGCAGGAAGGAAGAGCGAGAGCAACGTAGGCAGGAGGGAAGAGCGAGAGCAATGTAGGCAGGAAGAAAGAGGGAGAGCAACGTAGGCAAGAAGAAAGAGCGAGAGCAACGTAGGCAAGAAGGAAGAGCGAGAGCAACGTAGGCAGAAAGAAAGAGCGAGAGCAACGTAGGCAGGAAGAAAGAGCGAGAGCAACGTAGGCAGGAAGAAAGAGCGAGAGCAACGTAGGCAGGAAGAAAGAGCGAGAGCAACGTAGGCAGGAAGAAAGAGCGAGAGCAACGTAGGCAGGAAGAAAGAGCGAGAGCAACGTAGGCAGGAAGAAAGAGCGAGAGCAACGTAGGCAGGAAGAAAGAGCGAGAGCAACGTAGGCAGGAAGAAAGAGCGAGAGCAACGTAGGCAGGAAGAAAGAGCGAGAGCAACGTAGGCAGGAAGAAAGAGCGAGAGCAACGTAGGCAGGAAGAAAGAGCGAGAGCAACGTAGGCAGGAAGGAAGAGCGAGAGCAAAGTAGGCAAGAAGGAAGAGCGAGAGCAACGTAGGCAAGAAGGAAGAGCGAGAGCAACGTAGGCAAGAAGGAAGAGCGAGAGAAACGTAGGCAAGAAGGAAGAGCGAGAGCAACGTAGGCAAGAAGGAAGAGCGAGAGAAACGTAGGCAAGAAGGAAGAGCGAGAGCAATGTAGGCAGGAAGGAAGAGCGAGAGCAACGTAGGCAGGAAGGAAGAGCGAGAGCAACGTAGGCAGGAAGGAAGAGCGAGAGAAACGTAGGCAGGAAGAAAGAGCGAGAGAAACGTAGGCAGGAAGAAAGAGCGAGAGAAACGTAGGCAGGAAGAAAGAGCGAGAGCAACGTAGGCAGGAAGGAAGAGCGAGAGCAACGTAGGCAGGAAGGAAGAGCGAGAGCAATGTAGGCAGGAAGGAAGAGCGAGAGCAACGTAGGCAGGAAGGAAGAGCGAGAGCAACGTAGGCAGGAAGGAAGAGCAACACAAATGGTAAGAAGACCAAGAACGAGAACAGTGCAGACTCCTGAAGAAAAGGAACAATCCAAATTTGAGGGCAATAAGAGGGAGAAAGAGCTTTGGCGTACTTTTGAACTAGCGGGGAAATGTCCATCAGCAGCGAGTTTGCTAAGTGGGGTCACAAACTCAGGGTCCATCGTTTTATTAAATCAAATCTTATTCCAATTTTTAAACAGAAAGATGATATTGATAGTTTTATCCGTATGCCTTAATAATTAGTTTTTCAAAAATGAATGGGCTAACCAACCATTTTATTAGGCAGAAAGGCTCACACTGCATTATTTTTTGTCAATCCAGCTAACAGTATAGACTGATATGTATGGTACTTGCATATTGTTAACTGAACACTTGATGGCCCCTGGGGAGTAAGCACATTATAGCAATTATACTTCTCTTGTATTATTTTTGTTATTGGTTGATGGAACATTCTAGAGGATCTTGGAAATAAAAGCAATTAGTTATTACCAACAATTTGAGCGTTTATTCAGACATAACATAATCTATAATATTGTAAAGTGTTCTGTTCTCAGTGCTTTTGATATAATCTCTGGAGCGTATAGGCAAAAATTTAAGAAACTAAGGAAAAATCATTTCAACACTTCTAAGGAAATAGTTATCAAGCTTGAAGATACAAGGCAGATGTAACTGGAAAGTGACAGCATTACAAACTATGAAGGTCTTTGCCACTTAGGGCTCAGGGACAGATTTCTGGTAATAGTTCCAGATGATTTGATAACTTAGTTACTTGATCAAGAGTGTAAAAATCTCGAGCAGCAGTAATCACACATGATGATTATTATCCTGCAAGAACAGGTGAGCCATCGCACAGATGAGAGATGAGATGTCTCACACTGTCCCATAGAAAAACTGCTCATTCTGTCAGGGTGAGCTGAAGGAAGGGGCAACTATGCAGAAGTCAGAGATATGAAGACTGAAATCAGGTATTTTAAATGTGATGAGGTATCCTACAAGGATTGCTGGTCTCTTAGAAATACTGCAACACAAATCGGGAGTTTGTAAGGTATGTGATGGCCAGTTATGTGGTCACCACCGATGCAGATAGGTTGACTCTTTACCTTCACCCAGTCACAATGAATGGCACCCCTGCAACAGAGTTCTGAGACACTGTTTGCTCTTTCACAATAGGACTTGACCGCCTGGTGAAGGACTACCATTAAAAAGCAAAGTTGCTTGCATTCAGGGACTGTGAATGACCACAGAAGTACCTGTGGCAGACTTTGGCTGGAATATTTTGGTTGTGCAGAAGTCACAGGAGTGGGAGTTTAATTGTTTATGCTCTTCAACATTTTGATAGAGAATGACGTAGATATTGAGGGGGTTACAAACAGCTCGGGGAAGAGGAGATTAGAATGAGGGCAAAAAGACACAAGTAAAGTGAGTGACAACTAGGGAAGGAAAGGAGCCTGCTCTAGTGAGGCTAGTAAGCCCAGAACTGGTCAGAACCAAAAGGCTGACCAAGAAAAGTTAGAGTAGCTGACTAACAATGAGAATGTTTTTCTTGTTGTTGAGGAGGGAAATTAAGACTAAGATGACATTTGATTACAGTTGTTACTCTGTACATTCACTTGTCTGTAAAATAAAACATCTTAGCAATTTGTATCTGGCCTTGCTGAAGTGTTTTCAGTTCATTTACTGAAAGATTGAAGAAGCACATGTTAGGACATCTGTGAAGGACTCTGGGGTGAATTTCTGTTTTTCTGAGGATTCTGCAGCTCTTCCCCAGAAGTGAGGGCAGACGAGTGGGAGAACCCCGTGGAAATCCGACCCCACAATATCCAGTTCAGATTACACGGCGATACTCTTGTTATTGTTACTACTGCTATGCGTTTTGCTGTCGTACAATTCAATATTGGGGAATGCCGGCACACACATGAATGTAAAACGTTCAGACCGCTTACAGGAGTGACCCGCACTGCTGAACCTAAAAGAATAGGGCAGACCCAAAATTTGCAGACCCAAAATTTTTAACAAGCTTGTTGCCTACTATGGCAAGGAGGGCAGCTGATAGTAGGGTATTTGCTATCGCACAAACATTTACAGTGTAGGTTCACATTTCATTTTAATCTTAATGATCACAAGCTAAAATAAAATATGATAAATATGTAGCAACAGATGGGATTATAAATGCAATGACGTTATCACATTGATGGTTGCATCATTGTGACCTCTGTATAAACACAAAAGTGTTTTGAAAATCTTGCAAACACTGTCCCTTTGAATTAAACTCTTCCACAAAAAAATATGTTATGTGGCTCCTTAACCAGCATTCTGCCCAGAAAATGTGCACAGTAGAAATCGGTAATCATTTTAATATTTTTTTGTTTATTCATTTTAACAGCTTTTTTCCCTCATTCTTCATTTTGACCTGTTGTCTGAGCTATGGAAGCCACATTAAGTCATCACATGGGAATGCTTTGTCACAAGAGAAGGCTGTTATGCTTCACTAATTCTGTGAGCTATTAATTATAGAATTAATTCAATAAATTGAAGTTTAAATGGAATAAATTACAATTTTTGCCTCATTAACCAGCTTTAAGCTGCACCTTCGGAACTCCTAATATTCAAAAAGACAAATCTCATTACTGCAGGCTGCCAGGGAATGCACACACCACTTCCCCACTCCCCCACTCCATCCCATGTTGATTAACAAGGACGATGGATATATATATTGACCAATACGGTGGGAGAGAATCTGTTAGACTTCACATCTCCCTGGATAGAGTACCCCATCAGTACTGGAAAACATAGACCCACATCTACTATTTGATAATCAGTTAAAGTATATGTATACTGTGTCACCAGGCAGGCAAGGACTGGACCAGGCCATCAAATATCCACTTTTTTATCATGACTTCAGGCACAGATGGCACCTGCATGATTATAGGAAATTAAAGGGAGGATGCAAGCAAATGGCACAATCCACTCAGCACCATTTGGTTCCTTTGCTATTTAAGCTCCCTTTAAAAAAAAAGCAGCAGCTGTGAGTCTAAAGAGTAAAGCTGGGCCAGATTCAGGTGTTCAGTGCATGGACCCAAATTGGATCACTTGTAATTAAGTTTACAGAAACAAGACCTTCCTAACTTAGCCCTGCCTTCAGGAAAACTTATAGCCATTGGACTCCCCACAGTTATAGATGTTGTTGCTGTAGCCATCTGAACATCTCCAGCCAGCGAGGCACTGGAAGGTGCACTACTTTGCTGTAGTCGACTTATCACCTCCAGCTAGTGGGGCACCTAAAACTGTCACCCACAGGATTAGCAGGAAGCGTGTTAGCATCCTCCGCGATTGAGAGCTATGAAGATGCACTTAGATTGTGAGTACCATGAATGATCCTGATGCAGCATCTCTCTGTTCAAAAGAGCTATTGCGACTTTGTATTTTGCTTGCTGGACAGGAAATTGCAGGCGAGCAACATGTCAAACCTGTGGTCTGGTATGTCGGAAGGATCCAAAAGAGAGGGGAGTAGTTTTGGTCGCTGCCTGTAATACAGTTTTGCAGTGTTAAACTGCACTCCACTACCACCACTTGGGCTTGCAAGTCAACTTGAAGAAAACAAAAGTCCAGTTACTCAGCGACTTTCTCCCGCATCTGTCTAATCTAGAGATTGCAGGTGAGACTGTGGAATGCGTGGAGCAATTTGTGTATCCGGAATCGTTGATGCACGTGTCGTATCAAAGCACCCCAGAAATACGACGCAGAATTGCACTAAAGCACTAGGCGACGATGGATTTGGACAAGAACATATGGTAAGCGCATCTCCTGCTCCCAACAAAACTTCACCTATGTAATAACTGCATCACCCCAATTCTTCTTTATGCTTTGGAGACCTAGACTGTCTCGCAAGTAAACTGGGCAAAATTTGATGCAGCAGACCAGTGTTGTCTGCACCTTATCTGCTGCATTCAATGGTGTCACCAATAGGTCAGAAAGATGATTGCCCAACCTCCCCTAAATGTCACTATCGTCAAAAAGTATTTATCAATCTTTGGGCACGTTGCCAGACTTGACCGATCAAATGACACCTCCAGGGTACTGAGAACCTGCCCTGTCAAGGCCAGGAAATGCCTCCCTGGAAGGTCAAGAAGCACCTGGCTCATAACCTTTACAGCTGACCTCAAGTCTCAGAATCTAGGAATCCTCTCCACCATGAAGAGAACCAAGGACTATGAGAGATGGAGATGTACGATCCATCAAGCATCACTCTGAAGGAGCATGCTGCAATGAGGACTCCGCACCTTTTCATCTCTACTATTCGGAACATTGTGAAGCAATTGACAACTGCACTGGTTTTCCTGGATTTACCTCTATGGCACGCTTACCTCTGAGTCAGAATGTTGTGGGTACAAATCCCACACTTGGACTTGAGACCTTAATCTAGGCTGACAGTTCTGTACAGTACTGAGGGACTACTGCATTGTCAGAAGTACCATTCTTTGGATGTTATAGGTGCCATCCGTTGGATGTTAAACTAGGGTTTTGTCTGACTGTTCAGGTGAATATTAAAGATGACTGATCAGTTAATCTGTAGTGGTGGTTGAGAGATGAATGGGGCCAGGACAATTTCTTGCTCTTCTTGAAATGGCGCCATGTGGGGGGTGAATTTACATGAGGGCTGGCCCACTCGTCCACCGTAACTTCAACGGCAAAGCCACAGAAACCCAGGAAAATGGTGTACATGACACTTTTGCCATTTTTCTGGGTTTCCATGGCTCTTCTACCGAAGATGCAGAATTACCGAAAATCTCAAGGCAACGTAGTGGGGATGGAGACCTGACGTAATGCGTCTCCGCATATTTTCCTCTTAGCTGTGCCTGGAACTGAGCATTCTCCAAACACAGGGAACAAGAAAATCTCCCCTAATAATACCAGCCCATAATGAAAGAAAGGAAGAAAGCAACATCCCAACAAAGTTCACATCCAATGAATTACTTTTGAGATGTAGTCACGCACCTCGATTTTAACTCTGGGCAGGAGTCGTGCGGACGGGGGCTGAGGCGTGCAGAAAACTGTCCCAACCTCGGCAGCTTGAGGGCCGGGACATTTTAACTCCTGGCCCACATCTTCATAGAATTCGTCAGTCTCCCGCCCAAAGCTGATAGGAAGCAGCAGCTGGCTGGCAGGCGGAAGCGCAATTTCGGGTGGCCGATGGTTGCCGTCAAGGACTAAAGGAACGGTCCTCAGCACTCAGGCAAGTCGCAGGGAGGGGATTTGGAACAGCCTTGCGATGTGGGGAGGGGGTACGCCTGGCACAAGGGAAGCTTAAACTTATCTTGTGGGCCACAGAGGAGCACTCCTGCTCCTGTTTGTATTTTGTTGCAATTTGTTATTTTTAGAAAAGAACCCCGCCAGATTCTGATGGGTGTCCTCCCCGCCTGCTCAGAGGAACAGGTTAAAATTGGAACCTGTGGGAAGAGAACGGGACCTCAGCAGTAACTCCCACGGGCAATGTTAAGTGCCCACTCGCCCGGATTCTCCCTCGTGGGCAGGGTTAAAATCACCTCTGCTGTTGTTACAGGGCAAACATGGCAAGCAATTTGCACACAGTAAGATTCCACAAACAGCAAATGAGATAAATAGCCAATGTAGGATGGGTGTGCTGTTTTTTCTGGGGATGGAAGGATGGAATGGGTTGGGGTTGGGAGTGAGGTCCCTCCATTGGAACATCTGCTGGCGAGCTGGTTGGCACTCTTGGTGTCAACCTGCTTTTGTCTTCTACCAGACTCTTGGGCCACTGGAGCCTGCTCCACTTTGCCAATGTTTCATGCTTCCCTTTCCACCTGCCTTTTCCCTACCTCTTTGAGCTATTCATACACTCTCTGTGTCTCATATATGCCTTTTATTTCTTTGATTTCTCTCAATATGCCTCCTATTGTCTCATGCTAATATCACTTCTGCCATTTAACCATCTCCTGTTCTCCACTTAAGTACTTTAAAGCTCATTCTATTTCTTTCCATGAGCATGTGTGTGTTTTTTCTCTCCCCCTTACCCTTGTGTTCCTTTTGAAAGGCTGTTCATCAGTGATATCTTCCAGTCTTGACAAAGAATCCACACACCCAACACACTGACTTGTCTAATCTCTCCACAGATGCTACTGAGTGTTTCCAGAATTTTCAGTTTTTCACCAGTTAATATGTGTTTTATTTGTTGGTGTTGGTTGAGAATAAAATGTTGGCAAGAACACAGAGTGGCTAATTTTCTCTTTTGCTATTGCCTTGATTTCAGTTGGAAACAGGACATTAATGACTGGAAAATCCAGCAGAAAACAGTCCCGCTGGATTCCCACTGATTTAGGGTCCGGCTCTATTTTCTAGTCAGGCCTGAGATCAACATTTGATGCTCCCATCTAAAGCAAATTTAAAGCTCTTTTATGAATACATGATTTAAACCAATCAGATGTAAGTGGGATGCAGAAATTTGAATATATACAGGCATAATGCTGAAGTATGACGGTCAAAGTAGTGCTATATATAAAGGCTTTCAGCCACCATTTTCTTTCCTCAGTAATACAGCTAAAAGTAACTACCTGCCATTTCTCTGGGGTTTCCACCGATCTTCTGCCGAAGTTACGACAGACAATCAGGCGAACCCCTGTGGAAATTCCCACCCACATTTATAAAGCAAATGCATTTTAAAAAATTACACTTCAGAAAAAAACTCACTGATCTTACCCATAGTTATGTAAAGTTAGAAAATGCCTGCAAGAAGTTTCCCCAACAAAGGCATGGCCATCTCCCTGATGCCTAATGCTTGAGTTCTGCTTCATTTCCCAGGATTGGAAATTTCACCTGGTCATTGGGTGCTGGGGATTTCCAGCTCCTGTTGAAATTACATAGAATTACATAGAATTTACTGCACAGAAACAGGCCATTCGGCCCAACTGGTCGGTGCCGGTGTTTATGCTCCACACGAGCCTCCTCCCACCCTACTTCAACTAACTCCATCTGCATATCTTTCTATTCCTTTCTCCCTCATGTAATTATCTAGCTTCCCCTTAAAGGCATCTATGCTATTCGCCTCAACTACTCCTTATGATAGCAAGTTCCACATTCTAACAACCTTCTGGATAAAGAAGTTTCTCCTGACAAATATTGTGAGCTAAAGATATACCAATGGGATTTATACTTTTCATAATTATATCATCCATAATGCACTACCATAACCGGTGTCACATGACGAGCAGGCAGAAAAGCTGGCATCTACCTGACAATGTGGAAACTTGCCCAGGTATGTCCCATCCACAAAAAACAGGACAAATGCAATCCGGCGCACCGTGGCTGCAGTGTGTACCATCCACAGAATGCACTGCAGCAACTCGCCAAGGCTTCTTTGACAGCACCTCCCAAACCCACAACCTCTATCACCTAGAAGGACAGGGCAGCACGCACATGGGAACAACACCACCTGCACGTTCCCCTCCGAGTCACACACCATCCCAACTTGGAAATATATCGCCGTTCCTTCATAGTCGCTGGGTCAAAATCCTGGAACTCCCTACCTAATAGCACTGTGGGAGAACCTTCACCACACGGACTGCAGCGGTTCAAGAAGGCGGCTCACCACCGCCTTCTCAAGGGCAATTAGGGATGCGTAATAAATGTTGGCCTTGCCAGCGACGCCCACATCCCACGAACAAAAAAAAATTCACAAAAGAACAACTACAAGATGCGAGTTGCAGACAAAAAAGCATCAAAAATAAAAGAAATGTAATTTTTCCGCCATTTTTACATTTCAAGTCATTGACTAAAAATTGTGAGCTAGAAATGTTCTTTGGGTTAAGGGTCTTTTGTGTTGCTGAGAGGTAGTAATGTTTGCGCTAAGGCCAGAAGGGATGTTTATGTGGTCCTTTGATACCAAGCTCAGACACAGCAGCCAAAGTAAATCTGTCAGTCAGTCAGGCTCAGATCATGGTGAACTTTCTGTTCAAGGTACTGGTCATTGAAAACTTGATGGTGCCAAAAAGCTCTGTTGGCAGTACGACACCAATGATTCCTTCGGTAAGAACAACAAATCCACCATGGGAAATTAGGGGAAGAAAAAATATCTTCATTATCATGTAAATCACTAAAAAGAAGAAAGGTTTGGGGATGGAGAACAGAAGAATAAACATGTAGGCGTGAAATTCCATGGGTTTTCCCGATCTGCTGCCGTAACCTTGGCAGAAAATCGTTGGACTCCACAGAGAAACGATCATTCTTAGCCATTTACCCTATTTCTCCAAGGGTTCTGCTGATCTTCTGATAAAGTTACGGCAGTAGATCAGGAGAACCTCTGCACTTGCATTTCAGTAAATACAGCAAATCTACTGTGGGAGGTGGAGCAAAGAAAATGGTTTCAGAATGTAAATAACTGTGACTAAGTGGTTTTGGAGAAGGAAGAACAAACAAAATTATTTGCATCTTAAGCAGGTTTTGTAAAGTGGTAGATATCTATGAAGCCGTGTATCTTTCTGTGTCAGTATATTCTTACATTATGTTGACCAGGTAATTATTGCTTCAGAAGACTGGCTGCATTACAGTGATGCGTGTCAGATTTAGGCTGCAGAGGGACGTTGTAAACATCACAAACCTCACTCCAGCTCTTGGGCCATCTGGAAGTCTAATAATTTTAGTGAAAAGGTCAGTGTGACTCAGGCAACTTGTCCCCCAATTCCTCAGATTTATAATCCTCATCGTCAACTTTAAATCCCTCCATAATCTTGCCTACCCTAGCCCCACAATTTCCTCCAGCCCTATATGCCTCTCCAAATATTCCATTCGTTTGACTCCAGCCTCATGTGCATTCCCCCTCCCCTTTCTCCATCATTGGCTCCCTTCCTAAATCTCTCCACTTCTCTCTATTCCTTTAAAACCTACTCAAAAACCATCTCTTCAATCAGGCTTTTGATCTGCCCCATCTAATCTCTCCTTCCCTGGCGCAGCATTCATTTCCCATATGTCGATCTGTGAAGCATTTTTACATGTACTTTGCATTAAAGGCACCATATGCCTTTACAGTAAATGGAAGTTGTTGGAAACAGGAGCCCCAATTTTTCATATCTCTTTTCCAGGCCTTCCAGGCTTTCTTGTATTTAAATATCTAAAAAAATAAAAAGAAGTTGGGTGCCATTTCATTCATTGTTTGTATTTGATTTTATTGAAGTTATTTACATTATATTCCAAAATTATTTTAAATATTATTGTGTTATATATTCTGACAATCTTCTCTTTCAAAGAAGTATCCAAAGATCATTGACTTTGAATTTTTAAAATTAACTAATATCTGACAGTAAGCTCTTAGATGAGAAATTAGACAACGCTCTTGATCACAGTTTTGGAATCTGAGCTATTTTCCTAGTTACAGATGACAAGGTTGTATTCCATTAGAAGTAATGCTGGATAGATCGGCATCAGGAGGCCAAGTGAGTTGGTGACATGTTTTTGGTTATTTAACAAATCACTTACTTTATCATTATTTTTTCATAAGAGGAAGTAATGTCTTTCTTGTCTGGTGGTGAGTATATTTCCTGTCAGCTGTATGATGAGTCATTGATGTCACTGCTGTGCATCACCCTTTTAACTGCAAGACAAAAATATGTGGAGGTGAATGATTTTGATGGGGTCGGGAAACCAACTTAAAAGAAAAAGATAAATAGGAAATTTGACATCATTTAACACATCCACCCACCACTTCCCATTTGCAGATTGTCTCTGGATTGCCTGTTCAGGAAAGTATCAGTGTGCATTATTTTCCCTGTTGTCCATGTCACTATATTAAAAAATAAATAGATTACGAGCAATTTATTCAATTGAAGTCAATAGTGATTTTACAGCTCAGTGCACTAATAATTCACAGAAATGTACACTAAAAGCAATAAACATTTGTGAATTATCACTTAAGAATTGGCAGCAGGTCAGCGTTCTGAAATTAAATTTAAATGCCAAAATCTCTCTCTCTGATGAGATATGTAGTATTTTCAGTATGTTTAAGATGTTATTCCATTTATTGTAATTCACCATCACCTATGATATTTTAGTTATGGGTGTTTTGTGCTCATTAAACAATAGCCATAACACACTATCTCTAGTGAGATACCTCCTACTTATTCTGTGACTGTTGATACTTTCACAGCCATTGAAAATGTGGAAACAGAAACCATATTACCTGTCTGAAATGCTACTTTGTATTCACAAACACTGTAATTTATTGAATTTTCACCAAAATGGTGCTAGGATGATCAGTTCATTCCTATTCTATTTATTTCGAAAAAAAAACTTGGCACTCATGAGTTTCTGTGAAAGAACAGTGGAAGAATACATTCTTTTGGGGCAAATAAAGTTTTCTCTAGGCAGTCCAGATCTTGGTAACCCCTTTCCTAGGCTCCCAGATCCCGGGCTCCCCTTTCACCAATACTTCTAGACCCAACACGCTCCCAGTATTGCCAGATGCCTAGAGCATGATTTTGACCTGGAGCCAGGAACTGAGTGGGTGGGTAGATATTTGTGTGGGAAACCTGGGAGTGAGTTGAGTGCATCGGAATCTGCAATCGCAGAATTGAAAGCAATTATTTTTGCTTCCTGGTTTCCCGCGTGACAGCCAGCCAGATTCATTGGCTAGCTGGTTGTCGGGTGGGAAAGCATCCAGGAATCGGAGAGGGGGGAGGGGGGAGAGATTGTGGAGGATATCGGTGGGGGGGGAGGGTCAGATACCGTGGAGGACATCGAGGAGAGGGGTCTGATGCTGTGGAGGACATTGGAGGAGGGGCCGTGGAGAAGATTGCGGGCCAGGTGGTGATCGAGCCATCAGAAGAGTTGGAGTTCGGGAGCCATTAGAAGAGTTAGAAGTAGGGAGGGGGTTCTCCCATTGGGGGAGTCTCCCATCGGGAGGGGGGGTCTCGGCCATCGGGGGGGGATCGGACATTGGGACGGGGGGAAAATTGGCCGATCGCGGGGATCCGATTGAGGCAGGCAAGCTTGTTGGGCCTGGAGAGACCACTTCTGCTCCTCCTGGTCCACAAGCAGTGCAATAAAGGCGCTCACCTCATGGATCCAGCACTTCTCGCCTCCTTTTCACTGGTGAGATTGAGAAGTCATGGGAAACCTGTACAGGTACGGTAAAATTAGTTTCAGGTTTAGAATCCACAAAAAATTACCTCCTTTAAATATTTCAAGTGAGTAAATTGCCCCATTAACGATCTGCCCACTGGCATTAATAGGGGATGTGACTTCCAGAGTTTAGGCTATGAACACGCAACCAAACACTCCTGGGTTAAACCCGAAAGTGGGCACATTGGAGCCGGGTTGGAGGCCCACTGCTAAAATCTACAATTTTGATTACCCACCCATTCTTTGGGATTAAAATTACCCCTTAGACTCTCTGTCCCCATTATTGACAGAGTACTTCCCCTCTATCAATGCTCCAAGACTATGGAACTTTTCCCCACCACCCCCACAGTGCTGCCATACACCAAAACAACCCCAACATTGCTGCCAGGCCCTAGCATATACTTCCAATACTGCTAGAGCTCAAGGCATCTCTCATATCCATAACTATATGGCTGCGCCTCCCAGTGCTGCAACCCCCCACCCCCCCCAATTCTGTCACACTCCAGAACTCTCCCCATTGCTCCACCCCGTGGCATGCTCCCTATTGCTGCCACCTTCTGTGACCCCCTCTCTACCATTAGTACTAACAAACCCAGGTAACTCCCCCATGGTCCCAGAACCTGGGATACCCCTCCAACAGTGTTGCCATACCACAGGACCATCCCATTATTGCCAAAACCCGTAAACCCCACCACCCACCACTGTTAAACGCAGAATTACTCAGCAAATCAAACCCCACATTCCATTACCCAGTGCTACCAAACTGTAGCCGTGCCTCAGAATTTGGCAGCTGACGCACTTCCGAAGAGTCCGGGCACAGGAGATCACAATCTAAAATTTGGCGCCCAACATTTATTTTTTCACCCAATAAAACGGGCGCAACAATGTGCAATTTTTACCAGTGTGTCAGAGAGATGTATAATGAGAGTTGTAGTTTTCTTCCTAGTCCTGTAGAACTACAAAGCCAAGTACATGTCATGATGCCATTTGACATAACAGTCAGGTAGGAATGATTCTTTGCACCAGGAATTTCAGCTCCTTTTGGCAACTTCTCTAAGTGAGAGAGAGATACATCAAGAAACGTGTGGTTTTCAGGCTGCTTTTGTAGAAATACAATACTCAAAAGGGCTAATAATGCAATGTCTGGCTCCTGTTCTGTTGATGCAGGTTGATCGCTGATTCCCTGTATTATCAGACACAGAAGCCTGAGGCCTACTCCAAACGTAATGTACCTAGGGTTGCCAACTCTAGTTGGAGGCATTCCTGGAGGTTTGATCACATGACATCCTGACCCCATGACAACTGGCCATGTGACATTTGATCACATGCAAATGTTACTGCATTTACCCTATAAAGGTTGGGTCCCCTAACATTGAGTATCTTTGCTTGTGGATTTGTGCCAGCAGTTGTTGTGTGAGAATGTTCCAAGAAGTAGGAGACCACCAGCAGGTGAAGAAGGGAAACCAAGGGTGGGGAAGAGGAGAAACTGAGAGCGGGGGAACAATTCGCAAGGGGAAGCAGAGGTGGGAGGAATTTTGATTCCACCAATAACTAATAGTAGCTCACTGAAAGTGCAGTGATAACTAATAGTAATACTGGTAAAACTCAGATTTCCCTCATAACCAACAGTAACATAATAATTCACTAATAGCCTATACGTAACTAATAGTAATCCTATAATCCACTGATACTCACCCTGAAACTATAGCTGGAATCCCCCTGCACTGCACAAAGTCTGCTCAATCCCCAGGTTTTACTCACCCCTTTACTGGCTGCTTCTCTCTTGGTGCTGTTCCCACTCACCACATCGCTGCTGCTCTTGGCTCTGTAGAAAATATTGATCCCCATGTTCAACCTGTTCCCAGTCTCCCTCTCTGCCCTCACCCCCCACTCAGCCCAGCCTCCAGATTCCCTCTCTCCCACCACCCCCCCCACTCCACCACCTCTGCCCACCCCAACCCCATTTTCTTGGAAAATGGCACTGGGAGCTAGGCACAATAGGATTTTCATCAAGGTAACAGCTCTTTAAAAAGCTATTGCTTGTCCACAAAGGGAATTGCTTCTTTGTGTATTTTCTGAAATGTTTTTGAAGCTCTATTGGAGCTAAGGAACAAAGTAGGAAAAAGTATAATTTCTCAGCAAGATGTATTGGAGGCCCTCATACAGGAGGGTGGCACTCTTGCTGTATATTGCTGTTTTTTTCTGAAAATAAATGACTTCATAGGAATTTTAGTCATTGCACTTAGTCTCCTGTAACCAGAATTAGCCATTTAAGGACATTAGGGAGTCCTGCTCTTTCCATCAATGTGGTTATGTTGAGAAATATTGAGATTTTAAAAAAAAATACTTTTATCTTGAACTTAATGATGTATATTGCTGGAATATGTAATATTACATATGACCTGTTACAAATAAGGAAATAGTTTAATTGAACCAGGAAGTGTGCCAAAGTAAGTGTACACAACTGTGCATACTTTATTAATATTGGGCCATATTACACACGGCATAAACTAAAATTGAGAATTGCAGCACCATCAAATCATCCAAACAAACTTTCTCCTTATCTATATAATTGCAATAAAGCTGCAGGACACACATTTTGAATAGCATACAAATAGCTTGCACTGTGATCTTTAAATGTTGAAATGTGTACTCTGAACCAGCACTGCAATACAATGCAAGGTGCATTGGATTACATTCACACAAAGAGGGATGTGCACTTGTCACAGGGCTTGATGTCAGGGTGCTCTGCCATCTTCTAACATTTGGATGTCGTGCATGTGCTTCTAAGAAAAGGCTGTTCACAAACCACAAGCAAGCACACACAAGCAATGAACTACCAAATTTGAAGCAGCTAACCCATTTTCAGGAGATGGCTCTCGGTATATTTGACCCAGAGTCTATGAAAGCAATAAAGGAGGGAGAATTTGCAGGCATGCTGCAACCAAATATCTTCTTTCTTTGCTCTCAAACACTTACTAAAATTCCTTTTAGCATTGGTGATGGTTTATTTCAAGGAGATATGTACAGGTTCCTTACCAATAATGTAACAGGTATATAGTAAGTAGCAAGTAATAAATAAATTAGGTTGACACTTCAGTGCACTATTGAGGAAGTGCTGCATCTCTGGAAGCGCCGTCTTTCAGATGAACTCTGCTTGTTCAGGTGGACATAAAAGAACCTAGGCCCTTTTTCAAAGAAGAGCAGGGAATTCTATCAGTGTCTTGGCCAACATTCATCCCTCAAGCAATGCCAGCAAAACAGATTAACTGGTCATTTATTTCACTTTCACCTTTGAATCAAAAGGCCATGGGTTCAAGCTCCACTTCAGGATTTGAGCACATAATTAGGCTGATGCTGATTCTTCAGTGTAGTATTGTTGGAGGTGCCATCATTCAGATGAGATGTTAAAATAAGGTTCTTTATGCCTGCTCAGGTGTACGTAAAAGATTCCATGGCTTGATTGGATGAAGAGCAGGGAGTTCTTTCATTCTCCTGACCAACAATTTATCTCTTAAATAACACCACTGGAAACAGATTAACTATTTATCTCATCGCTGTTTGTGGGACCTTGCTGTTTAGAAATTGGCTGCTGTGCTTAATTACATAACACAGTGACTACACTTCAAAAGTAATTCATTCATTGTAAAGCACTTTGGGATGTCCTGAGGTTGTGAAAAGCGCTGGCCTCCCCCTGCACCCCCCCCCCCCAACAATCTCACTGAAACCCCTGATTCCCCATCTCCTGCAAAGCCCTCCTTCCACTGACTGCCGGGGACTGTCCCTGCAGGTCCCCGGTTGTGGGCTCCTGTGCTAAATTTCTACTCCCGCCTGAGGCCAGGCAATTAATCTGGCTGGGTGTCCAGGGGGAGTCAGCAAAGAGTTATTCAAATGAGGCCCTGCTGTTAAAATCGGCCTTGTCGGGTTCACCGCCCGCTACCGAGCTCCCCTGTACCCTTCCCGCCCTCCCGTTAATATCAAGACCAATTTCTCTCACTAAGCTGCAGACACCATGAACTCCAACTTACATGAATCTGTGCTGCCAGATTTGACAGACTGGAGGGTTGGCTCAAGGGGTTCATGATGGCAGGCTTCATACTTCTTAGTGGTATCTTATGGTCTGCTGTCATGCAGATTGCAAGAATCCTGCAAGGGTGTATTGCACATGGAGCATGGCAGGAAAAGAACAGATGGAACAGCTTTCTCTCAGGGTGACTGCACATTTCTCCAATCCAATCTGCTCCCTCAAAAGATTAAAAAGCGCTAGTGAGCAGGCATTGACAGCCTCTGCCTTCTTCAACATGGCCGCAGCTATAGCAGGCCATTGCAAGGCCCTACTCCCAGCGTTGCAACGCCACCTCCATTCCTTGAGGCCTGCCACCACCTGCTCCTCCCACTCAGGATCATTTAGACATAATAGTAAGTTAGGTACTAAGGGCAAGCATGATGGTAGTCAATAGAAGCACATCACTATGCAAATATCACCAAATAAATTTTGAACACTTTATTTCTCTTGAACCAAGGGCCATGTTAACGTTATGACTGAGAGTAAAATTATAGAATGTTACAGCACAGAGACAGATCAGTTAGTCCTTCAAGTCTGTTTTTCTCCATCTGAGCCACCTAGTCTAATCCCACCCAACTGCTTGCTCCTCCTACCCTTTAATATTCCTCTTTTTCAAGCAACCATCTAATTCTTTTTTAAAAATGCTTATGGATTCTGCTTCAACATGATCTGTTGCAAAACATTCCACATTCTAACCTCTGTGTAAAGTCATTTTTTATAATGTCCCCTTTATTTTTTGTGATTATCTTAAGTCTTTGCCCTTTTGTTACTATCTTCCTGACCAATGAAAACAATATCTTACTATTTACGTTATCATAGCTCTTCATAATTTTGGAAACCTACATCAAGTCACCGCTCAACATTCTCACCTCCAGTTAAGAAAGCTCTAACTTCTCCAGTCTCTCTTCAAAACTAACTTCTCATCCTGTGGTAAAGTACCATGCTGCCTTTTATATCCTTCATATAATGAGGTTCCCAAAACTGCAGAAAATACTGCAACTGTGGCTTAACTAAGGTCTTTCATAAGTTTAGCATTACCTCCTTGCTTTTGTTCTCTATGCCTCTACATACAAAACCAGGCAAAACCTTGTGAAACACCACATCTTTGCATTCTTCCTTTTACCCTTACCCCTACCCTTTGCTTTCTGCCCTCCAACCATCTCTTTCCACGTGACAATATTCCCCTTCATTTTATGTGCCATTATCTTTGTCATAAGTCTATTATATGATACCTTATCAAATGCTTTTTGAAAATCCATATAACACATCACTTAATCTCAGTGATAGGGACTCTCATCTATGTCAATCAGTGTCAGTAAAAAGGATGGTGTAAGATGGCAGTTAAATTACAGTAGACAGAAACGTACAGGATATTGTTTCTTAGTACATCGTGTGGCATTTCATTCATCTGCAATTCTTGTAAAGAGGCCAGATTAGGAAATTACTGGAACCAGTTAACAATTTCCCATATGGCCTATCCACCCCTGGAGCTGGCGTAACTCAGATGGAAAATCTAGGCCATTAATCTTCTTTCTAAAATACCACATTTGGGCTCTGTGCCTTTGCCTTTTGGGTTAGATCTGAAAAATTGGTACTGGTGTTAAGTGCTAGGCCTCCAGACCATACCTCTATTACCTGCAAAAGAGTGAACTAGTTTAAAAGAGTTTCCAGGTGGAAAACTTGTGCAAAAAGCTCCAATTTCTGGGGGCAATGCCAGAACGCCCCGGAAAGACATCCAACCCCAAATTGCGTCGGGGGATTTTTCAGGCATCCCTGCAGCTGCCTTAAACAGTTGTTAGACCCTTTACATATGTAGACGAGGGGCCTAATGTCTGTTTTAGGCTCGCTCTACTAAATTGGCCGGTGCTCAATGGAGCTGGGATCTTCAACAGTAGCTGTGGCCATGCAGCGTCTGCCAACAAAAAAGTAAGTCTATATTTTTTTGAAAGTTTGGTGCTCCTCCCAACTCCACAGAACTCCTGAGGGTCTCTGCCACCCTGCGATCGGCCCCATCACGTTGTCCTTTCCTGCCCTGGGACTTACCTAAGGGCCGCTGCCGATGAGGCACGCAGCCCGAGATTCATCCTCCGGAAATGGGTGAGCTGCTTCAGAGGGCGTGACAGGTGTTGGAACTTCACCCGAATTATTGAAATGAGGCTCGAGGTCTAATTTCAGGTGCGTCTCGGGCCAAAAATGGACAATAACCAATTTCCACCCCAGGGTGTGTTGACTGCACTAGAAGTTTCAATAGCCCACACCATACTAGAAGTAGTGCACAAGTTCAGCTACCTAGGATCAACTATGTCGGGTAACTTATCTCCAGATGATGAATTAAACTCTCAAATTGGAAAGGCAGCAACCACATTCGGCCAATTGACTAAACATGTGTGCAATCATAGGAAATTAATATTGAACACCAGGATACGGGTCTACCAAATGTGCTTTCTGAGCACGCTGCTATTTTGCAACAAGACCTGGACCACCTACAACAGGGATGAGAGAAGATTAAACTCTTTCCACACAAGCTGTCTCCATCGTATTTTAAATATCGAGAGGTGAGGCAAAGTTCCTGACAACAAAGTATTTGAGGAAGCTAAGTTACCAAGTCTAATAACTTTTCTCAAACACAGATGCCTCCAGTGACTTGATCATCTATCTCGGATGGAAGAATGGGCATATTCAAAAGGATTTTTTGTATGGAGAACTTGAAGATACTTCAAGGCCGCTGGACCAACCTAAGCTTTGGTTTGAAGACGTTTGCAAGAGGGACTTGAAAACCTTTAACATCAATACCACAAGCTGGGAAGATGTGGCGAATAACAAGCTGCACTGCAGGGCTGTGCTGCATTGGGGAGCCAAAGATGCTGAAGAGAGGTGGCTGAGAGAGAAAAAAGCAAAGACGAATATGCAGCAACTATCATGAGTTAATACTGCATGGGCTTCATTATCTGGCACTGTGCTGTACGCCTGCACCTTTGGCTCAGTTGGTAACCCTCTCACCTCTGAGTCATAAGGTTGTAAGTTCAAGCCCCACTCCAGTTACTTGAGTACAAAATCTAGGCTGTCAGCTCAGTGCAGTACTGAGGGAGTGTGGTATTGTCTTTCGAATAATATGTTAAACCAAGGCTCCGCCTGCCCTCTCGGGGCCAAAATCCCATGGGACTATTCAAAGGAGATTAGGGGAGTGTCCCCAGTGTCCTGGCCAATATTTATCCCTCAACCAACCACACCAGAACAGATTATCTGGTCATTATCACATTGCTGTGTGCAAATTGGCTGCTGTATTTCCGACACTACATAGGAACATAGGTGCAGAAGGAGGCTATTTAGCCCCTTGAGCCTGTTGCACCATTCAATGAGATCATGGCTGATCTGTGACCTTAGCCCCATATAACTTAATACCTTTGGTTCACAAAAATCTGTCAATCTCGGATTTAAAATTAACAATTGAGCTAGCATCAACTGCCTTTTGCAGTAGAGAGTTCCAAACTTCTACCACCCTACAACATACCACAACAGTGACTACATTTCAAAAGTAGTTAATTGGGACATCCTGAGGTCATGAAAGGCACTATATAAATGCATTTTTTTTCCTTTTTATCTGTGACAAGGACTGTCGCTCTTCAGCCACTCACAATGTTGCAGCATAGCAAAGTAAATGAACTGCTTTAGTGTTTACACCATTGTCTTTTGAGATGGATGGTTGCCATAATCCTTAAACAGTTCTATTTTTAATCCTTATTTTTAATTTTCCTTTTATTTTATTTTTGTATGTTAATTTGCATGCTAGGAAATGCATCTGTCCTTCAGCAAATCTCCCGGAATAAATGATTAATTCCAGTGCAGAAAATCATACTGAAAACTCATCAATTACAGATGGTTTTTAACTTGTCTGAGGAAGCTAATATTCTTTACTTCTCAAATCAAATTTAGGCCATATGAATTACCTATATTAAATCAGACAAGTAAGCAGTCTTGTTGCAATTCCAGTATCCCTGTGAGTCCTGCCAGAAACTGTATTAATTGGAAAGTCAGTTTCAGCCAACCTAATTCCTTGGGAGAAAAAAACTGATCACATCAAGTGATTTAATCCTAAATAATCTTCCTCTTTTTTTAAATGCCACACCATTGCATATCAGCAATTTATGTGCATAATAACATAACTAACAATATCAAAATGTACAAGCTCTCCTCTGCCAAAACTGCTTGCTATTCCAGGATCATCCTGGAATGCAAAGATAAGCCCCGGCTTTTTTTCTCCACTACTAACTGTCTCCTTAAGCTCCTTTCCCTTGCCCCCTCCACCCTCACCTCCAACAACAACTGCAAGGAGCTCATGGACTTGTCTGTCACTAAGATTGAGACCATCCTTTCAGCTGCATCTGCCTCATCCCACCCCCTTCCCCGTGGCCATCAAGCCAAACTTCCCCCAAGTTTCTCTCTGCTCTAGCTTTGTACTCGCATCTTCTCTAGTTTATTCCCCTACGATCTCTCTGAAACTCTTCTTGCCCATGATACTCACCTCCTGCTCATAATCCTATTCTTACTAAACTGCCGACCACCCAACTTCCCTTCCTTGTCCATGATAGCTGACATTGCAAACATTTACCTCTCCTCAGATACTGCCCCTTTCCCTTTTATCATTACCCCAATAGCCCACCTTTGACCCCTCTGTCCTTAGAAACTACTGCCCCATCTCCAACCTCATTTTGCTCTCGAAAGTCATTGAACGTACTGTTGCCTCCCAAATTTGTACCCATCTTTCCTGCAACTCCATGTTTGAACTTCTCCAATTCGGTTTCCGCCCCTGCCACAGCACTGAAACAACTCTAATCAAAGTCACAAATTGCATCCTACTGTGACAGTGATGTGCAGTATCCCTCCTCGTCCTTCTCAACCTCTCTGCAGCCTTTGACACATTTAAGCACACCATCCTTGACTAACACTCTCCTCCCTTGTCCAGCTGAGTAGCACTGCCCTCTTACCTATAATAGCCAGAAAATCGCCTGCAAAGGCTTCCCTTCCCACTCCCACACTGTTAACTCTGGATCTATCTTTGGTCACTCCTCCCTCATCTAAATGCTAGCCCTTGACAACATCATCCGAAGACATGGGGTCAGTTTCCACATATACTCTGACAACTACTAGCTCTACTTCTCCACCACCTCTCTCGATCCTTCTTTTTGTGTCTGTCTTCATGGAAGAAGATACAAAATACCTCCCAGAAATATGAGAGAACCAAGGGTCTGGTGAGAATGAGGAACTGAAAGAAATTAGTATTAGTAAAAAAAAATAGTATAGAGAGATTAATGGGACTGAAAGTCAATAAATCCTAAGGACCTGATGATCTACATCCCAGGGTTTTGAACGAGGTGGCTATAGAGATAGTGGATGCATTGGTTGTCATCTTCCAAAATTCTATAGATTCTGGAATGGTTCCTGCAGATTGGAGGGTAGCAAATGTAACCCCACTATTTAAGAAGGGAGGGAGAGAGAAAACAGGGAACTACAGATCGGTTAGCCTGACCTCAGTGGTAGAGAAAATGCTAGAATCTATTTATAAGAATGTGATAACAGGACACTTAGAAAATAATAATAGGATTTGGCAGAGTCAACATGAATTTATGAAAGAGAAATCATGTTTGACAAACCTATTGGAGTTCTTTGAGGATGTAACTTGTAGAATAGATAAGGGGGAACCAGTGGATGTGGTGTATTTGGATTTTCAGAAGGCTTTCGATATGGTCCCACACAGGAGGTTGGTGAACAAAGTTACAGCACATGGAATTGGGGGTAATATACTGGCATGGATTGAGAATTGGTTAACAAACAGAAAACAGACAGTAGAAATAAATGGGTCTTTTTCAGGTTGGCAGGCTGTGACTAGTGGGGTTCCGCAGGGATCGGTGCTTGGACCCCAGCTATTCACAATCTATATCAATGATTTGGGTGAGGGGACCAAATGTAATATTTCCAAGTTTGCTGATGACATAAAAGGAGGTGGGAATGTGAGTTGAGGAGGATGCAAAGAGGCTTCAAGAGGATATAAACAGGCTAAGTGAGTGGGCAAGAACATGGCAGATGGAATATAATGTGGAAAGATGTGAAGTTATCCACTTTGGTAGGAAAAACAGAAATGCAGAGTATTTTTTAAATGGTGAGAGATTGGGAAATGTTGATGTTCAAAGGGACCTGGGTGACCTTGTACATGAGTCACTGAAAGCTAACATGCAGGTGCAGCAAGCAATTTGGAAGGCAAATGGTATGTTGGCCTTTATTACAAGAGGATTTGAGTACAGCAGTAAAGATGTCTTACTGCAATTATATAGGGCCTTGGTGAGACCGCACCTTGAGTATTGTGTACAATTTTGATCTCCTTACCTAACAAAGGATATACTTGCCAAAGAGGAAGTGCAATGAAGGTTCACCAGACTGATTCCTGGGATGGCAGGATTGTCGTATGAGGAGAGATTGAGTAGACTAGGCCTGTATACTGTAGAGTTTAGAAGAATGAGAGGTGATCTCATTGAACCATCCAAAATTCTTACAGGTTTCGACAGGTTTGATGCAGGGAGGTTGTTTCCCCTGGCTGGGAAGTCTAGAAATAGGGGTCACAGTCCCAGAATAAGGGGATAGTGCAGGAAAATGGCATTGAGGTAGAAGATCAGCTATGATCTTGTTGAATGGCAGAGCAGGCGTGAGGGGCGGATGGCCTACTCCTGCTCCTATTTCTTATGGTTCTTATGTTCTTACTGCCTCTGTGTTGTCAGACTGTTTGTCCAACATTCAGTGCTGGATGAGCCACAGTTTCCTACAGATAACTATTTGGAATACCAAGGCCAATTTCTTCAGCCACCGCCATAAACTCTGTATTCTCGCTAATGATTCCATCCTCCTCCCCAGCCATTGAACTAGATATTCGCAACGTCAGCATCCTATTTGACCCCGAGCTGAGCTTCTGACCTCACAACCTCTCCTCACAAAGACTGCCTACGTCCACCTCTATAACATCTACGTGCTGAAACCCTCCAGATTCGACAATTGCAATGCTCTCTTGGCCGACCTCCCATCCTCCACCCTCCATAAACTTGAGCCCATCCAAAACTCTGCTGCCCGTATCCTTATCTACACCACGAATGCTCACCCATCATCCCTGTGCTAACTGACCTACATTGACTCTCGGTTCACCAACACCTCAATTTTAAAAGTCTCATCCATCCCCTACCCCTGCCAGGATGGCATCCCTTCCCTGCCTTCTGCATTAAATGCCAGCAGGGAGGTGGGGCAAGCAAGCCACCCTATTTCCCTGCTTGCCAATTCAGTCTCTGCTAACACCATGGACCACCAGGAGAAAGGTAGTGGTAGTCCCTGGGGTAGTAAGTACCCAAAGTCATTGCATGGAGGAATAGGGCCCAGTGGCATTCTCCTCTTCCTCCATATGGGCCCCATACACCTACCATTTTAGGCCTTGGTCTCAGCTGTGGCCTGACAAAAAATTCCCATTTCCTCTTCAGGGCTCTTCTTCCCCCTTTACGTTGTTGCTGCCTCTTTAGGTACTGCAGTGATGGTGTTGCTGCCACACTGCCTCAGTATTTCTGCATTGTGGGCTCCCGCTTGGTGAGCCATTCAGCATATCAAATGAGCCTTCACTCAGGAAAATGGGCTGGGGTTATCGCAGGGCTAAAATGGCAGGCACAAGTCCCATCCCACTGTTATCACGAATGGAAAAGGATAATACAACTCTTAGTAGAAAAACACAAAATCCTTGGCATTTTGGGCTTTTACTATGATCTGTTCAAGAACAATTTCAGTAAGACTTTGCTTATGGCCCATTTGTAAAATAGTAAAGCAGTAAAGATAAAGGATGCAAGAAAGGATTATGATCTGTTATCCAAGTGTGTAGACAAATAATATTCAGCATAATAGTGAAGATGCTTAGATGGACAACATTACTTTAGTGTCCCAAATGATTTTTAAGTACTGAATCTGTCATGAAAGTAACTTGCTCAAAGATATATCTTTACCTCTGTTGAGAAAGGAAATTTGTATTTTGGATTTAACTAAAACAACCAACCTATCCACCTGTTGCTCTGTCTTTAATTGGTTTAACTAATGTGAAAAAACATAGAATGAGAAAAAGCCATTTGGGTCATCAAACTCATTCCTTCCACAGCCACGTGCAATGAGTTCTATCACAAAGGGTAATTCAATGATCTGGAACTCTGAGCAGGAAACAGCACGCACAAGAAGTGCATCTTGGGAAATCGCAGGCATGCATCTTGTGATTTTCCAAACCTGCGATAGGCACTCTACTGGGAGAGTCAATCACAGAAACATCCATGAACTCTACAGTGTATTGTGATTTTAAATGTAAACCGATATATTTAAAGAGCCATTCTATAAAATAGTAGAGGTTTACATTTAGCTCAGTGAGGCTGATGTTCAGTTTGAGTGCAGGAATTCCAGTGGCTGCTTTGCAGAGCCAAGCCAGTCAAATTCCACAAAAGTGGAGGGAACCACTGAGGGACCAGCAACAGCTGAGATGATTCTTGTGGGGCCAAGAAGAACATTCATGCTCCTCCTGGCTCCACAAAAATCATTCAAAAACTCACTTTTTCCGTTTTCAGGGAGGCCTTCAGCGGTCCCTTTAAGGACTGCTGATTAAACCACTCTACGTACAGTTCCACTGGGCAGGGCTTTCACAGCACACATTATACCCAGTGGAAACCCAAAATTGCATTAGGGCCCTATGTACGTCATTGAACCCTGATTTACATGGGTTGATGAGGTGCCTACCTGTTTTTGGTGAGCGCCTGGGCTACCCATATGAAGGACCCCACCAAAATGGCAGTGGCCCGGACATTGGCAGGGACGAGTTGGTAAGTGCTGTGCCACGATTTTCAGTGTGCAACTACCCGGTGAAGGAGATGAAAATTGGCTCCATTGTGTCTGTGGCAGCTCTTTGTTCGAGCAATCCAAATCTAATCTCACTGCCCTCCTTTCACCCCATAGCCTTGCACCTTCCTCTGCTTCAAATGTTTATCTTTTTTTTATTCGTTCATGGGATGTGGGCATCGCTGGCGACTCCAGCGTTTATTGCCCATCCCTAATTGCCCTTGAGAAGGTGGTGGTGAGCCGCCTTCTTGAACCGCTGCAGTCCGTGTGATGAAGGTTCTCCCACAGTGCTGTTAGGAAGGGAGTTCCAGGATTTTGACCCAGCGATTTACCCATTCCTTAAAAGATGCAATGGTTTTGACTCAACTATATTCTCTGGCAAAGAATTCCATGATCTAACTCACTGCATAAAGAAGTTTCTCCTAACCTTTCTCCTCACTTCCTTAGAGATAATTTTAATTGGTGACCCCCTCATCACTGACTTTCCAAACAGAGGAAATAGTCATTCCCCTTTCAAAGTCTGTCCCTATTCACTCTATCAAAACCCTTCATATTTTAAATAACCTCTATGATATTTCCTCTTTACCTTCTCTGTTCTAGTGGAAATAGTGCCAGCATCTCAAGACTCTCTCATAACTATAGTTTCTCATTCCTGGTATCATCCTGATGAAATTGTGTTGTATACTGTTGGTGGTTTTAATGCCCTTTCTATAGTGGGGCACCTAAAACTGTCCACAATATTTTTTCTCTCAGTTCCTCCACTTCCTTCAACATCTTTCCACTCATCTGGAATTTCTGCAGGGGTTCTCCTGACCTACTGCCGTAACCTTAGTGGAGGATCGGTGGGACCTCCAGGAGAAACACCATAAATAGCTAAAAACTGCTGTTTCTGTGAGGCTTCTGTTGAACAAGTAGATCAGGAGACCCTGTTGACCGGAGGTCACCGGTTACGGCTACTGGCTTAGTACAAAGAGGAGAAGAGTCAATTCTCTCTTAACTCTCAATTCACTTTATTCACACCGTTAGATCATATACATATAGCTTATAAGTCTGGTTAGATATAGACATGCAGTTTACCAGGTTATACAGTTTTATACCCAAACTAAGATCTAAACGCACACCCACTAGGTTTCTCTGACACTCCCTGAGTGGTCACAGAATATAAAGGGATAATACCCGAAAAGGAGAGCTGACATTGGCTAGGCGTTTCTCTCTCTCTCTCTCTCTCTCTCTCTCTACGTTCCTGACGTAGGGTCTTCCACTTCCGCAATGGTTGGTCTCCGGAGTCTTCGCTCTGGCTCCACGCCCCAGATCCTTCATTCTTATTCCGAATCTTATCTCTTCAAGCTGTGCTGTCTCTCTCTTTCGTTGGTTTAGGCTTACCCGGTTACCCTGTGTCTTCTCCTCATTGGCTCTGTCCCAAGGACTTAGGTAGCATTACCTCATTACTCCTTTTCTAAATAAGGACTTGTGTCTTATCACATCTCCTTTGTCTTTCACAAAACTTAGCTAATTCAAACCGGTTCCAGCCAGCTCAGGCCAGCGACTGAACTCAGGTTACTTCAGTTCAAAAGTTGTTCTTGCCTGTGTATCAGCAGCTGGGGAATCTCAGGTTACTTTCTGCAGCCCCTGGCCAACAACTCTCTGTGGAAATTTTCTCCCACTGAGCTTATACTTCCATTCCTTCTTTTTCCTCTCAAAATGTATCACCTCACACTTCTCCACATTAAATTGCATCTGCCTGCTATCTTCCATTCTACTAGTCTGTCTATGTCCTCTAAAGTCTTTTACAATCCTCATTGCTGTTTGCCAATAAAACTCCTACTTTTGTATCATCAACAAATCCCCTACTTATTGCATATACATACATGTAATCCCAATCTGCTTGAAACTCTGGTTGATAAAAAAAGATCTGAAATGACGCCATAAAACAAATTAACTACTTAGGCAATTGTGAAATTATATTTCTTATAAAATACAGCTAGATACAAATCGTAAACAATACAATTCTTCATTTTCAATGGATACATCTACCAAGTGAGTCAGAAATATAACCCAACAAGCAGGAAGGTCTAAAGTCAATTACAAGTAAAATGTACCTTTTTACCATCACAGGAGACATTTCTGACCTATGTGAAATTTAAATATGCTTAAAAGAGCATACGGCTCAGCACTGTAAAGCTCATTTAAAATCTTACCTGGTAGACTTCTGTTTACAAGAGAGAGAGATTGTCTGAAAGTGTTAGTGATAAGGTAATGATATAAGATCAAGCAATGAGCTATGCAGTAGTGTTGGACTGTTAGGCTGACAGTGTAACAGGGTAGCTAACTAAACAAGAATGACATTTGTAAAATGCTCATCTCATGCTCCAGCTTTTCTTGGCATCATTCCAATGTCATTGTTTATCTAACCACCATAACAGTCATCAATAAGCTTTCTAGAAGGGTAGCAGTTAAATCATATAAGTCTGATGATAAGTTCAAAGGTTCTTTAAAATGTAATGCTTAAAAAAAAAAGGATGAAACACTGCGGCAGAATTGAGTCTGATTTACCTGTACTTTGGGCAGTCATTTCTTTCTGGCACTGAGTAGCCAAATTGATGGCAGCATTACAGCAGCAAGGCTGAAGTGAAGTGAATATTGAAATGGAAACACATATTAGCAGCCATATAAAATAGATCTAATAGCTATTATACAATTTGTGCATTTTCTTGAATTGTGACTGGGTTGAGACAACCTGGATAGAATTGAGGAGATGGTCAGGTAACCATGGTATCTTCACAGCCTCTGCCAATGCTGCTCTGTAGCCAGGTCATAAGAGCTTTTGAAGCACAACCTCTGGTTGGAATCATGTTGATTTTTCTTCTCTCTCATCAGCTGTGTACATCTCAACAATGTTTATTGCTGTGCCTGAAACTCAGAACACCATTGTGCAAATACACACATGCATTGTCTCTATGTCAGCATAGGTGGTGGTTGTCTGAGTTTCAGAAGGTACAAGTGTGTCCAGTATGTGTAGCCAGTATAACTTGGCTGACACACATTATACTTAACTACCAGTGCCTTGTTTGTTGACCAAAGTGGTTAGATTCACTTTTGTAGGTAAGGATAAATGGTGGCAATGATAGCGTGCAAAGGATCCTGGGGTGTTCAATTATCTCCTTGATAACACTGGTGATATCACAGTGTCACTCCATAATAAGACCACGTCCTTAAATCACTTTGATGAATAAGGCACAGTGAAACATGGTAAGGAATCAATGGCTCTACACTGGGATTTTGTGACCATTTATTATAATTTTGTGATCACAGTGAATATAGTTTGAGAGTAAGTGTGTGACGATGTGACTAGCAATTGAACCTGTATGTGCTAGTTTGAGGTGCAATGCTCTCCCATAGCACCTGTAGCACCCATTCTACATATCTTCTTAATTTGATTGTTTATTAGAACATATAATGAAGTAATGACTCATAATGCCATATGGACACCAGCCTTAATTTTACATGTTGCATGCAAATGCAAATGTTAGTTCTACTGGTACAAAGAGTGAATGCATTTGGTCAGTGTAAATAAAATATGAGCATTTTCATAGCTATCAGTACACATTAGGGAAAACATTTAAAGCCTCCTGCCATATAATTTTGGCTTGCATAATAAATTTACCTTCTGTTTGAACCATGCAAACACCATAAGTACCAGTTGGTGGAGAAGTTGGGGCCAACATTTTGTTCAATTGCCAGTGGCAGTAATTCCATAGTTCCTGATGGCAATAAATTACACCTGTGATAGAGTGCTGTGTAAAATATTAAAGGGAAGTGTTAATCATTAATTTTCTTGATGTCAATTAGATAGTTTTACATGAAGAAAAGTCCATCCCAGAATGATAACGTTGAATCTAGATTCTGACAATGACAAATAATTTAGAAATGTTAACATTTTCTGTAGTTATTTTGTAAATTATCTTCTTTGTAGTAATTTTAACTGCCCAATTATGAAGTTTTTTTACAGTGATTGTTGTTATTTTTCACATCGACTTGTTAACCATTAATAATGATTAAACCATTGAACTTCAAAAAGAAATTGTCCTCTTAGTGTGGTTAATAAAACAAAATCAAGTTTTGAGACAGTGCTGCTAAGGGGAGTTGCTGAGCAGAGATCCGAAACCTTCCCATATGGGGAACAAAAATCAAGAGTCATCTCTACCACTTTGAGATATTTCCTAGTGGCCAGCTGAGAGTGACATTACCAGAGGCCTTCCTTCTTTGCTATGATCAGTGTGAGGCTTAGGAAAACCAAATGAAAGAAGGAAAAGAGGTCACACTGAAAAAGATGGACTGTATTCTCATTCATTCTTGTTCCTCTGTTTTCAAAGTAAAAGCCATCCCTGGTACAGGTTAGTTCCTTCACTGACTGTTTAGACACTACAGTGAAAAATATGGATTCTAAACTGCAGTCAATTCTCTTGTAGATTCATGGAACTGTTATGTTGGGACAAAGAAATCTCACCAAGCAAGTTGGCTGTGTGGTTGGCTTGTTAGCTACTATCTTGGTGCCTGGACACTGTATCCTATGACGCATTAGGCAGTTGGCTGACCATACTTCTTCAGAGAATTGGACTTTTTTCTCCCGATATAAAAAATGACGCTTTAACAGCACAAAACCTGCATTGAGAGCAATTTACCCTCCTCTTTTGCTGAACTTGTTTTTACACCCATCTGCATGGGGAAGAGTAGAACTCCAAAGCATAAACTGTATACTCTATTCTTCCTTTCCCCTTCATTAACAGCAGAACACGATTCTTGAACTGCTAAGAAGGAAGTGGCACAACCATCTCAGCTTTAATGCAATTTAGGGAGATCACCAGCCTTGGCCATCACAATATACCTTACAACTTAGAATAGTATGCAGTGGCAGTTACCACCGTTTTCATAAATATGTATAAATCTTGGGCACTAGATGGCTCAGATATTCCCAAAAGACGTAGGCAGGGCATGCACTGCCTGCGCCAGTAAAGGTCATTGCAGGCAGCACACAATATTCGTGCTGCTTGCTAATTATAATCCGTGCGTGCAGTCAGCGCTACCCGTGCTATTCATTGGTTGCATGCCTATTGGGGGGATGCCATAGCTGGAGTCCATGGCACTACTTAAAAGCAGCCAGTACCTCTTAAAGGGGAGGTGCATTCTGGCTGCAGAGACACTTGAGTAACAAGTGGCTGAAGAAGGGAGCGAGCAGGCACAAAGGTTCTCTGACGCTGCACTGGAGGCCTTGGTGCAGGCAGTGGAAAGGAGGCCGTCAAGCATCTACTGAGGACACAGTGCGAAGGGATTGCTGAGTATCTCAATGCGAGGAGCATTATACCAAGAACATGGCAGCAAGGTTTCTTTATACCTAATGCTCTTTGTCTCTTCTGACTTCTCCTGCACCCAACACACTCTGCATGACAAACTGCAGATGCTTTCAATACCCACTTCTTTCTCTGTGCTCACCCTCACATCACAAGCTAACCCTTGTCCCTCTCTTTCATTTTAGCTGCTGAGAATGTTTTTGTTTATTCATTCATGGGATGTGGATGTTGCTGGCAAGGCCAGCATTTATTGCCCATCCCTAATTGCCCTTGAGAAGGTGGTGGTGAGCCACCTTTTTGAACCCCTGCAGTCCATGTGGTGGAGGTTCTCCCACAGTGCTGTTAGGAAGGGAGTTCCAAGATTTTGACCCAGCGATGATGAAGCAACGGCGATATATTTCCAAGTCGGGATGGTGTGTGACTTGGAGGGGAACGTGCAGGTGGTGTTGTTCCCATGTGCCTGCTGCCCTTGTCCTTCTAGGTGGTAGAGGTCGCGGGTTTGGGTGGTGCTGTCGAAGAAGCCTTGGCGAGTTGCTGCAGTGCATCCTGTGGATGGTACACACTGCAGCCACTGTGCGCTGGTGGTGAAGGGAGTGAATGTTTAGGGTGGTGGATGGGGTGCCAATCAAGTGGGCTGCTTTGTCCTGGATGGTGTCGAGCTTCTTGAGTGTTGTTGGAGCTGCACTCATCCAGGCAAGTGGAGAGTATTCCATCACACTCCTGAATTGTGCCTTGGAGATGGTGGAAAGGCTTTGGGAAGTCAGGAGGTGAGTCACTCGCCGCAGAATACCCAGCCTCTGACCTGCTCTTGTAGCCACAGTATTTATGCGGCTGGTCCAGTTAAGTTTCTGGTCAATGGTGACCCCCAGGATGTTGATGGTGGGGGATTCGGCGATGGTAATGCCTCTGAATGTCAAGGGGAGGTGGTTGGACTCTCTTGTTTGAGATGGTCATTGCCTGGCACTTGTCTGGTGCAATGTTACTTGCCACTTATCAGCCCAAGCCTGGATGTTGTCCAGGTCTTGCTGCATGCAGGCACGGACTGCTTCATTACCTGAGGGGTTGCGAATGGAACTGAACACTGTGCAATCATCAGCGAACATCCCCGATTCTGACCTTATAAGAACATAAGAACATAAGAAATAGGAGCAGGAGCAGGCCAGTTGGCCCCTCGAGCCTGCTCTGCCATTCAATAAGATCATGGCTGATCTGATCCCAACCACAAATCTAAAGTAGAAGTAGGAGCAGGACCCGGCCACTCAGCCCCTGGGCCCGCTCCGCCACCCACAGGGCATTGACCGATCCGAACTCAGCTTCATGTCCAATTTCCTGCCCGCTCCCCATAACCTCTAATTCCCTTTACTTCTAGGAAACTGTCTATTTCTGTTTTAAATTTATCTAATGATGTAGCTTCCACAGCTTCCTGGGGCAGCAAATTCCACAGACCGACCGCCCTCTGTGTGAAGAAGTTTCTCCTCATCTCAGTTTTGAAAGAGCAGCCCCTTATTCTAAGATTATGCCCCCTAGTTCTAGTTTCACCCATCTTTGGGAACATCCTTACTGCATCCACCCGATCAAGCCCCTTCACAATCTTATATGTTTCAATAAGATCGCCTCTCATTCTTCTGAACTCCAATGAGTAGAGTCCCAATCTACTCAACCTCTCCTCATATGTCCACCCCCTCATCCCCGGGATTAACCGAGTGAACCTTCTTTGTACTGCCTCGAGAGCTAGTATGTCTTTTCTTAAGTGTGGACACCAAAACTGTATGCAGTATTCCAGGTGCGGTCTCACCAATACCTTATATAACTGCAGCAATACCTCCCTGTTTTTATATTCTATCCCCCTAGCAATAAAAGCCAACATTCCGTTGGCTTTCTTGATCACCTGCTGCACCTGCATACTAACTTTTTGATTTTCTTGCACTAGGACCCCCAGATCCCTTTGTACTGCAGTACTTTCCAGTTTCTCGCCATTAAGATAATAACTTGCTCTCTGATTTTTCCTGCCAAAGTGCATAACCTCACATTTTCCAATATTATATTGCATCTGCCAAATCTCCGCCCACTCACCCAGCCTGTCTATATCCCCTTGTAGGTTTTTTATGTCCTCCTCACTCTCTACTCTCCCTCCCATCTTTGTATCATCTGCAAATGTTGATATGTTGCACTCGGTCCCCTCCTCCAAATCGTTAATATAGATTGTAAAGAGTTGGGGACCCAGCACCGACCCCTGTGGAACACCACTGGTTACTGGTTGCCAGTCCGAGAATGAACCATTTATCCCAACTCTCTGCCTCCTGTTCGATAACCAATCCTCCACCCATGCCAGAATATTACCCCCAATCCTGTGATTTTTTTATCTTAAGCAATAATCTTTTATGTGGCACCTTGTCGAATGCCTTCTGGAAGTCTAAATACACTACGTCCACTGGTTCCCCTTTATCCACCCTGAACGTTATATCCTCAAAGAACTCAAGCAAATTTGTCAGACATGACTTCCCCTTCATAAAGCCATGCTGACTTTGTCCTATTAAATTATGCTTATCTAAATGTTCCGTTACTGTCTCCTTAATAATAGACTCCAAAATTTTACCCACCACAGATGTTAGGCTAACTGGCCTATAATTTCCAGCCTTCTGCCTACTACCCTTTTTAAATAACGGTGTTACATTAGCAGTTTTCCAATCTGCCGGGACCTCTCCTGAGTCCAGGGAATTTTGGAAAACTATCACCAAAGCATCCACAATCCCTACTGCCACTTCCCTCAAGCCCCTAGGATGTAAGCCATCAGGTCCAGGGGATTTATCCGCTTTGAGTCCCATTATTTTACTGAGTACCATCTCCTGAGTGATTTTAATCGTATTTAGCTCCTCCCCCCATAGAGCCCCCTGTTTGTCCAGTGTTGGGATATTCTTAGTGTCCTCTACCATAAAAACTGAAACAAAATATTTGTTCAGCATTTTTGCCATCTCCATGTTTCCCACCATTAATTTCCTGGTCTCATCCTCTAAGGGACCTACGTTTGCCTTGGCCACCTTTTTTCTTTTTGATGGAAGGAAGGTTATTGATGAAGCAGCTGAAGATGGTTGGGCCTAGGACACTGCCCTGAGGAACTGCTGCAGCAATATCCTGGGGCTGAGATGATTGGCCTCCAACAACCACTACCATCTTCCTTTGTGCTCGGTATGACTCCAGCCACTGGAGAATTTTCCCCCCCGATTCCCATTGACTTCAATTTTACGAGGGCTCCTTGGTGCCACACTCGGTCAAATGCTACGTTGATGTCAAAGGCAGTTACTCTCACTTCACCTCTGGAATTCAGCTCTTTTGTCCATGTTTGGACCAAGGCAGTAATGAGGTCTGGAGCCGAGCGGTCCTGGCGGAACCCAAACTGAGCAGGTTATTGGTGAGTAAGTGCCGCTTGATAGCACTGTCGACGACACCTTCCATCACTTTGCTGATGATTGAGAGTAGACTTATGGGGCGGTAATTGACCAGATTGGATTTGTCCTGCTTTGTCCTGGATTTGATGCCCCTCAGCCAGTGGAAGAAAAGGAACCCAGCATTCTTGAAGGTGCACTGCCACTTGATCTGACTCTTGCATGCACTAGCTCAGATACTAACATCATGTGGACTTTAGAGGCTAGGTTAGAGGAGGTATCTGCACGTGGTGACTCACCAGGCACAAGTGGCCAGGAGCTAGGGCAGGGGTATATAACGCCACAGGTGCCAGCTCACCAGAGGGCAAGGTCACTCACTAATTCTGTTGCAGAGGATTCAGATGCTGACTTCGAGGGCCGAGGGTACCATAGAAGGCTCATAGACCTACACAGGGAAATGCTAGGTGCACTGGGCAGCATGACAGAACACTTGCACACAATGTCACAGAGCATGGAGGAGTCCAGCTCCAACTTGTCTCAAGGCTTTGTGCAGAGCATAGTGATCATTCTGTCCAACATGGACCGCTTGGTCAACTAAATCAACTCTGCAGTGGAACCCACCATGATGGAGTGTCTTATGACAGCTTCCATAGTAACACAAACTGCTGCCATGGAAGCTCAGATGGCTGCCTTCTTGGCTTTGACATCACTCCTGCACTCTGTTGTTCAGCAGAGCCCTAGAAATGTTGAGGCACCACCCCAGGAGAGTGGCTTTGGCTCCATGGGAGAGGCATCTGCTGTCCTCTCTCAGGATGACAGCATGCCTGCTCCTCCGCCAGACACTCCACCATTGCCCTTGCTCATACCATTGCAGCCACCCTGGCCCAGACTGCTGCAGCCCACACTGAGGTGCTGCAATCTGCAGCCAGGCCCTCTAGGCCCAGAACTGCTCGAGGTCGACCTCCAAGGTCATCTGAAGTATCCTCAATGGAAGCTCAGCAGCCTCCAACCTCTCAAACTATAGCTACTGGGGAAGCACCGTAGGAGCACCAGGATAGGAAAATTAGCACACAAGGCAGGCACTAAGGGCTTTCACAAGGGTGAATAGGTGATGTAGAAGTGCTCCCTGAAGACCCTCTGCGGATATGGCCTCCAGTTCAGCATCCTCCTCCTCCCTCTTGTGACAGCTTCATCTGCTCTGTGGTGTCTAATTTATAAACATTATTCTTGACTTTGAACGTTGCCAGTGTGCGCCCCTGCTGCCAGCACGACCTCCTTTACCAATATGGTGGGCGGCACACCTCCAGTTGGAAGTGCGCAAGCGCTTCCTGCCCGCCATATTGAGGGCTTAGTAGGCTGCTTAGTGCCCAAAATACGGGTGCTGCATGGCTGCATTTCTAGACCCTTGTATCATTTTATGCAAAATCTAAGCTGGTGGCTGTTCTCTGACAAGGAAGGAAATGGGATGTCTAATCTTCCTGTGCTATGTGCAACTATTTCCTCCCTGGCAATCAGTCATAATTCCAGTGCACTAATGTGAAAGACCACCAAAACACAAGTTCGTTAAATTATTAGTATTTATTTGATACATTGTAGCGCTGAAAAAATAGCTTTCAGGCTATCATTGTTCTGGGGTTAAGGTTAAAGCATCAACACCACTCTTACTGTTGGTGTAAAAGGATAAAGAGCTCTACTGTACATCTGCCCTATGCTGTACCCACCCTGCAGTGTTTGATACAGACAGTAGTTATCCAAAGTGAAAATATGTTCCATTCGCTACAATTCACATCCTTTCCATTGATGAAAACAAAAAAGTTCATCAAAGAAAATCTCTTTTTTTTTCCAAGAAAATCAAAAACAAAATCATGTCACCATTTTTAAAAATTTGTCCTCTACCATCTGAAAAAATTGTAACTGGAAATTAACACTGGTGGTAGTAAGTTAAAGGAGATTTTCACATTATTAAAACTGATGCAGTAATACATTGTTAACAGATCTATATTCTATTTATTCTACATATATTGTTAAAGGTTATTGTATGAGAATTGAAAATATTGCAGGATTCTTTCACAGGCACATCCTACACCATATACCTCATGGGAACTGTAAGAACATAACAACATAAGAAATAGGAGCAGGAGTAGGCCATCCGGCCCCTCGAACCTGCTCCACCATTCAACAAGATCATGGCTGATTTTCTACCTCAACGCCATTTTCATGCACTATTCCCATATCCCTTGACGTCTTTAATGTCTAGAAATCTATCGATCTCTGGTTTGAATGTAATCAATGACTGAGCCTCCATAGCCCTCTGGGGTAGAGAATTCCAAAGATTCACCATCCTCTGAGTGAAGAAATTTCTCCTCATCTCAGTCCTAAATGGCCTACCCCTTATTCTGAGACTGTGACTCCTGGTTCTAGACTCTCCAGCCAGGGGAAACATCCTCCCTGCATCTACCCTGTCGAGCCCTGTAAGAATTTTGTATGTTTCAATGAGATCATTCTTCTAAACTCTACAGATTACAGGCCTAGTCGACTCAATCTCTCCTCATACGACAATCCCGCCATCCCAAGAATCAGTCTGGTGAACCTTCGTTGCACTCCCTCTACGGTATGTATATCCTTTCTTAGGTAAGGAGACCAAAATTGTACACAATACTCAAGGTGCGGTCTCACCAAGGCCCTATATAATTGCAGTAAGACATCTTTACTCCTGTACTCAAATCCTCTTGTAATAAAGTCCAACATACCATTTGCCTTCCAAATTGCTTGCTGTACCTGCATGTTAGTTTTCAGTGACTCATGTACAAGGACACCCAGGTCCATTTGAACATCAACATTTCCCAGTCTCTCACCATTTAAAAAATACTCTGCATTTCTGTTTTTCCTACCAAAGTGGATAACTTCACATTTTTCCACATTATATTCCATCTGCCATGTTCTTGCCCACTCACTTAGCCTGTCTATATCCCCTTGAAGCCTCTTTGCATCCTCCTCACAACTCACATTCCCACTTAGTTTTGTATCATCAGCAAACTTGGAAATATTACATTTGATCCCCTCATCCAAATCATTGATATAGATTGTTAATAGCTGAGGCCCAAGCACCGATCCCTGCGGTAAGTGGGAGTTGGTAATAAAATTATTTCACAGAAGCAAAAGAATACCAGTAGCTTGCCATCAGTAGTGTAACTGTCTATTTGTTCTGTAAGTGATTGGTCCCTAAGTTTCAAATGTTGCCTAGAATCAGACTCTTTTAACTTCACTGTAGTGAAATTATTATTCACACTCACACACTCATGTCGTAGCCTACTTGGTGCCATGTCCATTTTACTAGAAATAGATATTACTTTTTTCTTTCATTTTGTCTTCATCACTCTTGCATCTCTCTGTGTCACACGCTAATTCTCAGCCAAGGAGGCAGGAGGGCATGCACATCTCAAACAATACTGCCCTGTAAATGGTTTCAGGGAGGTAAGTCAAAGTGACCGTGAGATTTTCCCTCCTCCCTATGGCAACTTTCTAACTTTCCCTAACAATGTAGTGAGAATGGGAGTATACTCTGTTGGAAATTACAGAAAATAAACTCCTTCCCCCTTGATGTTTCCTCCCTCCACCCCACTTTGCCTGGCTCTGTACTTGCTTAGAAACTGTTAAATCTCTTAACTTATTCCAGTTCTGAAGAAAGGTCATTGACCTGAAACGTTAACTCTGTTTTTCCCCCCACAGATTCTGCCTGACTTGCTAAGTATTTCCAGCATTTTCTGTTTTTATTTCCTATTTTGTCATATAACACATACTGGAAACAAATATACTAATTGGTCAACGGAAATAACAGAAGCTGGCCCCAAAACTCTATGCGGTGAATTGTGCCAGATCTGCCAGAATTTTGTCAGTCAGTTCATTTGCATATCCATCGGCAGATGCATTGGAGCAAATCCTGTGTAAAATAGGAAAATGTGTTGGGGGTGCTTGGAAATTAAAGTGCAGCCTTTAAAAAGCTAAGTCTGGCTGAAGATTGAAGCAGCAGGCTGAGGGAGCGGTAGCTAAGTGTTTGGGTCACTCAGTTCACTGTCAGCTAGCTGCACTGGATGGCTCATCTGTGTTTTTATTCCACTTTTCAAGAATGTCTGCCACAGCAGAATCGATGAGACAGGCAGCCAAAAGAGGGACAAGGGCATGGAGAAGAGGAAAGAAGAAGAGCACAGAAATTTTGTGAGAGTGACCTCCGAAACCTCCTGGATGAGATTGAGCCGAAGTGAGACAGACTTTTTGGTCTCCATGGGAGGAAGCTGCAACTCTCATGCAATGTGGACAGAAGTGGCACTGACACTGAGAGTGCTAAATGTCTCACCCCAGAACTGCAGATTAGAGCTTCAGAAGTTTAATGACCTGACCAGGATAGGCAAGGTAACACATAAGCCACTGTCCTTTTCTCCCTTGTGCACTAGCATGCATTTCACTCCCTAAAAGTAAGAACTATTAATTTCCATAACACTGGCACCATTTAATGGGACACCAGTACCAGTATTGGGAAAGGAAGGAGCTGTACTGCTGGGACGGACTCCACCTGAACCAGAAAGGGAACAGAATCCTAGCTGAAAGGCTAAATATGGTGGTGCATAAGGCTTTAAACTAGCAAGGTGGGAGGAGGGATCTGGTAGCAATAACGAAAGCTTAAAGATAAAAGAAACAGGAGATGAGTGTAAAGGTCAGACCAAGTAAGGAATAAAGATAACATAAACGGTCAAGGAACAAATACAGTTATAAAACAGAAGTATAAAAGGACTTTTAAAAATAAAGTAAAGGGAACAGCTATTAAAGATGCATTAAACTGCTTGTATAGCAATGTACACAACATCCAAAATAAAATGGGACTGGAGGCAATAACCCGAAGCGAGGAACCAGATGTAGTTGGAATAACTGAAACATGGCTACATAAAGAACAGGACTGTAACATAATCAGAAACGATAGGGAAGGAAGGGGGGATGGAGTAGCTGTACTAATTAGAGATAACATAACGGCAGTAGAAAAAAGGGGCATAACTAACAGAAGGATAGAACCAGAATCCATGTGGATTGAAATAAAAGGTAAGGGATTGATCATGCTAACAGGGGTATACGATAGACCACCTAATAATGGAAAGGAGGTGGAGGAAGAAATATGTAAGCAAATATGTGAAATGAGTAATAGACATAGAATAATAATCATGGGAGATTTTAACTATCCCCAAATAAATTGGCAAGGAGAGGTAAGTAATAGGGTACAGAGAATGGAGTTTTTACAATGTGTGCAGGACTCCTTTCTTACCCAGTATGTAAAAAGCCCAACAAGAGATGAAGCACTGCTGGATCTAGTAATGGGAAATGAATTAGAACAAATAAGAGAGTAAGCGTAGGGGAACATCTTGGCAATAGCGATCACAACATAACAAGATTTAAGATAAAGATTGAGAAGGACATAAGCAAGACAAATACCAAAATAATAAATTGGAAAAAAGCTGATTTTCAGGGGATAAGAATGGAACTAAGGAAAATAAACTGGAAAAATTCACTGATAAACAAAGAACTAGAACAGCAGTGGGAAACATTTAAAATGGTAATCAATAGAGTCCAGGAAAAATATATCCTACTAAAAAGCCAGCACAAACTAGCTAGTAATATACACCATGGATAAATAAAGAAATAAGGGCAAAATTTAAACTAAAGAAAAAAGCATACACATAGACAACAAAGGAAATGATGACAAAAGGGAATATGAAAAGGTTAGGAAAGAAGTTTAAAAAACAATTAGGAAGGCAAAGAGAAACTACGAAATTAAATTATCAAGAAATATAAAAAGAAATAGTAAAGTATTCTACAGAAACATAAATAACAAAAGAAAAAACAGGATAGGGATAGGGCCACTAAGGCACACACATGATAAAATCACAGGTAATGGCAGAAATATTAAATAATTACTTTGTCTCAGTATTTATGAGGGAGACTTGCATGATGGGCATGATATTAGAAGAAGAGATCAAAAAAGATATAAAGACATTTAAGATGGAAAGGGGGGAGATAATTGATAAACTAACCAAACTTAGAGATGATAAAACCCCTGGATGGATTGCATCCGTGCATATTAAAAGAAGTTAGGGACGAGATAGCAGAGGCACTATTACATATATATAAAAATTCATTAGAAAAGGGAATAGTGTCAGAGGACTGGCGGACAGCTAATGTGATCCCTTTATTTAAAAAGGGAGATAGAACCAGTCCAGGGAACTATAGACCAATTAGCTTAATGTTGGTGGTAGGAAAGGTAATAGAATCCTTACTCATAGATGTAATAGAAAAATATCTAGAAACCAAAAATATAATAAAGAATAATCAGCATGAATTTCAAAAGGGAAGGTTGTGCTTGACCAGCCTTATTGAATGCTTTGAAGAAGTAACAGAAAGGGTAGACAAGGGTAATGCAGTAGATACAATATATTTGGATTTTCTAAAGGCCTTTGATAAGGTACCACATAGTGGACTCATGACTTAGGTCAGAGCATGTGGAGTTAGGGGACAAGTAGCAGAATGGATGGCAAGGTGGCTACGAAACAGAAAACTGAGAGTAGGGATTAAAGGTTGGCAAAAGGTGGAAGTGGTGTTTTACAAGGATCGGTGCTGAGATTACTGTTCACCATTTACATAAATGATTTGGACTCGGGTTTTGGAATTACAATTTCAAAATTTGCGGACGACACCAAATTGAGGGGTATAGTTAATACCGAGGAGGACTGCGACAAAATACATGAAGACATTAATAAACTTGCAGAATGGGCATATAATTGGCAAATGAATTTCAATATAGACAAGTGTGAGGTATTACATTTTGGTAGGAAGAATAAGGGGACCACATACTGCTTCGATAATAAGAGTCTAAATGGGGTAGAGGAGCAGAGGGTTCTGGGGCCACATATACACAAATTACTAAAAGTAGCGACATTGGTCAATAAGGCCATAAAAAGCAAACCAAGCACTAGAGAGAGAGAATTGAAAAGCAGAGAAGTTATGTTAAATTTGTATAGAACCTTGGTTAGACCACATTTGGAATACTGTGAACCGTTCTGGTCTCCATATTATAAAAAGGATATAGAGGCACTGGAGAAGGTGCAAAAAAGATTTACTATAATGATACCAGAATTGAGAGGTTATACCTATTAGGAAAGATTGAGCAGGCTGGGGCTGTTTTCTCTAGAAAAGAGAAGACTGTGGGGAGACCTGATAGAGGTCTTTAAGATTATGAAAGGGTTTGATAGGGTAGACGTAGAGAAGATATTAACATCGAGCGGGAGGAGGTATTGGCGGTTTTAGCAGGCCTAAAAATGGATAAATCCCCAGGCCCGGACGAAATGTATCCCAGGCTACTGTGTGAGGCAAAGGAGGAGATTGCGGGGGCTCTGACACATATATTCAGAACCTCTCTGGCCACAGGGGATGTGCCAGAGGACTGGAGAACCGCTAATGTAATACCATTATTCAAGAAGGGGAGTAGGGAAAAACCAGGGAACGACAGGCCAGTGAGCCTAACATCAGTGGTAGGAAAATTATTGGAAAAAATTCTGAAGGACAAAATTAGTCTCCACTTGGAGAAGCAAGGATTAATCAGGGATAGTCAACATGGCTTTGTCAAGGGAAGATCATGTCTGACTAATTTGATTGAATTTTTTGAGGGGGTGACTAGGCGTGTGGATGAGGGTAACGCAGTGGATGTGGTATACATGGATTTCAGTAAGGCCTTCGATAAAGTCCCCCACAGGAGACTGGTCAAGAAGGTACGAGCCCATGGAATCCAGGGTGCCTTGGCACTTTGGATACAAAACTGGCTTAGTGGCAGAAGGCAGAGGGTGATGGTCGAAGGTTGTTTTTGTGACTGGAAGCCTGTGGCCAGTGGGGTACCACAGGGATCGGTGCTGGGTCCCTTGCTGTTTGTGGTCTACATTAACGACTTGGATATGAATGTAAAAGGTATGATCAGTAAGTTCGCTGATGATACAAAGATTGGTAGGGTGGTAAATAGCGAGGAGGATAGCCTCAGTCTGCAGGACGATATAGATGGGTTGGTCAGATGGGCGGAACAGTGGCAAATGGAATTTAACCCGGAAAAGTGTGAGGTGATGCACTTTGGAGGGTCTAACAAGGCAAGGGAATACACAATGAATGGGAGGACCCTAAGCAAGACAGAGGGTCAGAGGGATCTTGGTGTGCAAGTTCACAGATCCCTGAAGGCGGCGGAACAGGTAGATAAGGTGGTAAAGAAGGCATATGGGATACTTGCCTTTATTAGCCGAGGCATGGAATATAAGAGCAGGGAGGTTATGATGGAGCTGTATAGAACACTGGTTAGGCCACAGCTGGAGTGCTGTGTGCAGTTCTGGTCGCCACACTACAGGAAGGATGTGATCGCTTTGGAGAGGGTGCAGAGGAGATTCACCAGGATGTTACCAGGGCTGGAGCGCTTCAGCTATGAAGAGAGACTGGGAAGATTGGGTTTGTTTTCCTTGGAGCAGAGGAGGCTGAGGGGGGACATGATTGAGGTGTACAAAATTATGAGGGGCACAGATAGGATGGATACTAAGGAGCTTTTTCCCTTCGTTGAGGGTTCTATAACAAGGGGACATAGATTCAAGGTAAAAGGCGGGAGGTTTAGAGGGGATTTGAGAAAGAACTTTTTCACCCAGAGGGTGGTTGGAGTCTGGAACTCACTGCCTGAAAGGGTTGTGGAGGCAGGAACCCTCACAACATTCAAGAAGCATTTGGATGAGCACTTGAAATGCCATAGCATACAAGGCTACGGACCAAATGCTGGAATATGGGATTAGAGTAGACAGGGCTGATGGCCGGCGCGGACACGATGGGCCGAAGGGCCTCTATCCGTGCTGTATAACTCTATGACTCTAAGATGTTTCCACTTGCGGGGTAGAGCAGAACCAGGGGCCATAAATATAAGATAGTCACTAATAAATCCAATAGGGAATTCAGAAGAAACTTCTTTACCCAGAAAGTGGTTAGAATGTGGAACTCGCTACCACAAGGCATAGTTGAGGCGACTGGTATAGATGCATTTAAGGGGAAGCTAGACAAATACATGAGGGAGAAAGGAATAGAAGGATATGCTGATAGGGTTAAATGAAGTCACAATGGAGGAGGCTCGTGTGGAGCATGGACCTGTTGGGTCGAATGGCCTGTTTCTGTGCTGTACATTCCCTGTAACTATACAACTAAGTCTTCACACTGTGGTTAAGAAGATCTTATAGTATGTATCAACATCTCCCCTAACAGCAATTAGTTGCATGCAGAACATTAAAATCCCTTTCTCCACTTTAACAGGGTGATACCACCATATCTCATATATCAGCTTTTCGATGGCACCTGGGAGACTGTCCTCAATTGCTAGCCTTCACCTCAATCACTCAATCTTGTTGCAGGTCAAACTTGCGCTCAGTGCCTGCAAGAGGCAGAGCACCAGAGGGAGCATCTCCAACATTGAGAAGCTCAAGCCCTATGAGGTGCATCCCATTGATCATAGGGAGGTGCTCTTCTTTTGTTTGATGATGCTCCTGTGAAGCGCCTCGGATGTTTCACTACTTTAAAAGCATTATATAAATACAAGTTGTTATTGTTTAGCTGTAGGAAATGACAAGGTCGGGGGCACAGTGCCTGTTCCAAATTAGTGACTGCACACCTGCACAGTCACCGCAGCATCCCTATGAAACAGCACACAGCCACAAGCTTCCACCCCCTTCTTTGTCTCCTTAATCCCAAGGGGGTAATTCTCACCTATTCTTAGCTTTCACCATTCTTCACTGAAGATCCACCACTGCAATGGAGGGCAGAAGATGATAATGAGGAGGAGGAAAACGAGGAGGAACGATAGAAGTTCTTCTTCATGGATTATGAAGGTGAGGAGGAGGTTGAGGAATAGGGAAAGGAAGTCAAGATGAAACTCACTCATGAGTCTCTGGACCAAGATCCTGTCCTGATTTCCTCACTTGCAGTTCGGTAAAATGGACTTGGTAATCGCATTGATTTGGTGACCTCTCTCCATCCAGTTGCGCTTTTACTCGAGGTTGGCCTTCAACTCCAAATAAGGCTACCCTCATTTGGTGTACTTCCTGGAGCAGGACCTCCAACTCTTCAATATCCAAAGGAGCAGTGCTGCCTATATGCATCCGCTGGGCTATTCTGAACAATTCGTCCACTTTTTTGCTACAGCTACAAATTCCCCTTTTATGTTACGCTATATCCCTTTAAGAGTTCCTCTCTTGCTGGATTTTGCACTACCCTGACAAATGTGCTACTGACCAAGGTCTCTTGGCAAGCTTTTCACTGCCAGCAGCCTATTAAAATTAGGGGGCAGCACTTCTATTGCAAAATTTGTCATCATCCACCCCCTTTGCTATGGACACAGTTTAGCATGTCCATTGGCTCAGCCTAAACTTATTTCTGCCTGTCTTCCTAAGTGAGGGCTTATGTACACAAATACCTCAGGAGGTTTTACATTTTTTGATGTATTTTATTCTAGCATTGAGCTTGCTCATATAAAATGGGCACAGGACTACTTCTGTGGCCTGGTTTGCTCAAGTCAGTTTCTTCAAGGTAGATTATTGAGTTACAGTTCTTTTTAAAAGTTTGATTTTTTTTTATCATTTGCAATCAGGATTTGATCCATGCATTAATTGTTTCTGCTGAGATAGTGTGCAGTTTTGCAACTTTTAGTGGTGACGATGGGAATTCTTTGGGGGTTTCAATAGCATAGTATGATTTTGATGAGGAAGAGGAACTAATCAAGAGAGGCCGAAGAAGAGATTTACTAAGATCCATCTTGAAGTTTTATAAAGCCTGAAAGCATATTGGCCCCCATATCCGAAATTTACATTTAAGTGTTCACATGCTTTAAATTTGAGCTGCTAGTCAGATTTTGAATTCGCCAATTAGCCTAGCTGTTGGTGCAAGGCTAATGTTGTGCTTGGAATGTATGGTAATTATTCAAATGAGCTAACCTAGCAAAATTGGGCATGGTCAGCCAAATGTGCTGCCAACCATTCCCAGCACAGACTTTGCTGATCTCACAAAATCAAGGCTATAATCTCTGTGGCAGCCTCACACTTCATTTCACTCTGCAATACAGTAAGTGTAGCAGAATATAAAAACAGTGGGGCAGAATTTCTTGATCTGTTCCATGGGACTTCCACCGTAACTATGGCTTGAAAAAAGGCTGGGACCTGGATACACCAGATCCTGACTTAAATTGGGAGTCTCTCCCCTTTCAAGGCCAGCTAGGTCAGAGGGGTTGTGACTCGGGGGCGGAAATTCCCTACACTGGGAGTTCCTGCTTCCTTGGCCCTTAAGGGACCCGGCGTAACACTGGAGATCCATATGCTGAGTCAGACGAGGTATGCCAATTTCCAGAAGGGTGGAAGTGGGCCCCACCAGAAGATCCCTGAAGATGGGGACAGTAAACATTTTTTTAGTATCGGACCCCTTACACAAGGGGCAAAAGGATAGCTGGCAGGCAGCAGAATTTTAGGCAGTGTGGGATAGGCAGGCGCTGAGTTGTGGCCATAGTAGCACGGTTGCTTGCCAGCTCCATGCTAATGAGGGGCCCTGATCGTGGCACGCAAATTTTTGGTCCTATTGTTTAACTTATTTTTGCCTGATTTCAAAATGGTTTTATTGATTGGCTGGCCAACCATTCTTTGTGGAGATTTCCATTTTGCAAACAAATCTGCATATCAAGTTAAGAGGTATTGGAGTATCAAGGTTCCACAAACTTTACATTGCTTGTACCACTGAAAATGATCGTAGTACTCAGCGCTCTTAAGCTTTCACTGGAGCATCCCTGACCATTGGTCAGTCAGCAATGCCTGGAGTAATTTCTTAAATCACCACTGCTTTGCTTAGAATGCCTCACGATAGCAACTTTGCAGCAATAGCTGCAGAGAACAAATTCTTTGTCATTGTTATGTAGCACAGCAGCCTGCCCCAAACGGGCATTCCGATGCTGGTCACTGGATTCAAGCCGGCCCAATGTTGGACGGCCCAGAGGCCGCCAGGCCTGCAAAAAGGTAAGTCCAGGGGGTGGTTGCAATTGCAGAGGGGAGAGAAGCCCAGGGTGGTAGCGGCTCAGAGATAAGACAGCACACAGGATTTGCTGGTTGGCTCCCAGTTTTGTAACAGTTCTGTGCAAACAACAAGCCCAGTACAAATATTGTGGAACACACCTTTGAGCCTTTGATAAGGGAGTGGCACCATTTCAGGAAGTTCCTGGGACTGATGCTGATGTACATATGGGTGTTTCATGGCCATCATTTCTTGCTACTCCTCTGGGAAATACAGTATGTAGAGGTAGATTAGAACCCATCGGTTTGAGAAGGAGCTCAAGGACCAAAAGAGCACAGAGATGTATAAATGCACAGAAAATTCTACTTGCCCTTTCATCTGGTGATGCCTGTTTCCTTTGTGTTACATATAAATCTGGAGAGTTGAGACTAGAATATGGGGGTCGATTTTAGGATGGCCGAGCAAGTGCGTTGGGAGCGGGGGGGGCTCGTAAAATCGGGAAATCCCGGAATGGGTCCGGAGCCCGGCTCCAACCCGCCCGCTTCCGGGTTACCCAGTGACGCGTTCGGGTGTGCGTGCAGCTCCCGCATGCGGGACTCCCACCGGTGATTAAAGCTGGCGGGATGACAATTTAAACAATTACTTACCTAGTTGAGGTACTTGACAGACCTCATTGACAGGAGATTTTGGCAGGGGTGCAATTTTCATGGATCCTCAGCGTGTTTCCCGTGCTGTGGGAAACACTCCCTGTTAGAGCAGACGTGTTTCAGTCAGCAGCCAGTGGGAGATGCAAAAGATTTTCTGACAGTTGGGGGGAATACCTCATTTATTGCAGCAGGGCACTCTGTCACTTCAGACAAAGTTTTGGCTGCAACAACTTTGTCTTTCCACTCAAAATTATTAATTTATATCCTAAACTCTGCTGTGCAAACACGTTTACCTACTTTGCATACCCCCTCAAACTCACACCGTCAGGATGGGGGACAGCTGGCTGCATTCATCACTTCATCCGAGGATGAGCAAAATCACCAGCCTCGCCAGGCACGCCGTCTCCGCCACGTGGGGCTCCACAACACAGTGCTGCGCCACAGTCACCTGCACAAAATAGTCGTGCAACTACGCATGCACCCACTGTAGGGTGACCCAATGGGTGGCAGCAAGTGTGGGTGTTCAGGGAGAACCTCATGAAAGGGACTTATTGCACAAGCCAGTCAAGAATGGCCAAGACGTGGCAGTAGTGGTGACAATATAATATTTAATGTGAGTTGAACCAAAATCAAATATAAATAAAAAACATGACAAACCGACAAACACCCTTGTGCATCTCCTTTGTGCTCACGAAACCTTTGCCTTACGCTTCCTACTGCTCATTCGTGATGCATCCCCTGTGGCTGCAGCAGAGGTAGTGGCAGGTTGGATGAGGGTGACCATGAAAGAGATGTATCAGGTGAGTATGAGACAGAGCCATGAGATTGTATGAGGATTGGGTTGAGTGGTAGTGGTGGGATGAGTACTGGGGAGGTGAGTAAGTGCAGGTAAGTTGAGGATGAGGTTCGAGTGGGTGTGACGAGTGATGTGATAGAGTAGTGTTGGCAGTGCAGAAGGAGTTGTGGGGTGGGGTAATGTGGACGATGGAGTGTAGGAGAATGAGTAAGTGTGCTCACTTTGGCTGACCTCATTATGTCATTGAAGCGCTTCCTGCACTGGATCCAGGTGCGGGATATGTTGCTGGTGCTGCTGACCTCCTCTGTCACCTCAAGCCAGGCCTTCTTGGTGGCAGAGGCAGGCCACTTCCTCCTGTCCGCCGGGTAGAAGATCCCTCTCCTCCTCCTCACCCCATCCAGTAAGACCTGGAGTGAGGCATCATTAAACCTGGGAGCAACCTTTCCCCTGGGCTGCTCCATGCTGTAATTTTGGCTGTTTGCTGCAGGAGCAGCATTGGAGGACTGCCCCCTTAAATAGGGCTCCTCCAGCTGACAGCCTGTGATGTGGGTGCGCAGTCCGCCCACTGCGCAGGTTTCCAACCCAGAAGCCAAGGTAAGTGGCTTCAATTTACTTGCAATCACTTGGGGAACACACCGATTTTACTGGGCAGGTTACCCACACGCCCAGTCGACCCCCCGCTGCCAACCCGCCTCCCTGGTAATATCGGGGCCATGGTCTCTAAATACTGGGCTGACATCCAGCGGGTACTTGCGTCCAGATGGAGCTCAGTGGTAGTATTACCACCTCTGACAGAAGGGTTGCGATCGGGCCACACTCCAGACAGCACTGGCGAGCGGGTGCCAGCTTTAAGTACTGGGTTGACGTCCAGGGTGGGTACTTGTGTCCCATGGGTGCAGATGCCCCCTATCTTCACAAATAGTAGCTGAGGCTCTTTATCCTTGGTTTCAGCCCACCTTGGTAAAGTTACTCCAAAGATCAAAAACTGTGAAGACAGCAACGGGAAACCAGCTCAGCTCATCTTCCCTAGTAAGTCGCTCAAGAATCTCATGCGTGAGTTAGGACCTGTCCTAGAGCAAACACGACGGACCTTTGCACCTAAACGCACTTTTTCACACATCATAGTTCTGCACGCGTAAGGGTAAAGTCAGTAAGGCTCCTCTCCTGGTATGGAACCTTGACATACTGGAGAATGGAACAAATAATTAGGCCTTAGTGTTAAAGGCTTATCTCTGACCCGTGCTCCCATTTAGCAATGCTGTGTGCCAGGAGTCTTACCCTATACTCTGTTAAAGGCTCAGAGGCACTTAGGATGGACACAAAGACCTACACAGTAATGCACATTGCAGTTAAATAAATGCTGTCTATGTGTGTTCTATAAATGCCAAGGGATATTAATGCATGCTGATGTGGATGAGTTATTAATGAAATTAAAGGCCCTTTCATTTGTGCCCAAGCAGATAGGACAGATATCATTGCAGCCAAAACAAGACAAATATAGGAGGGCCGCAGCTCAGGGGAAAAAGCCATGAGCCAATGTCTGTTACTGTCTCATGCGACCTGTGGTGCTTCTTTATATGTGGGGATATATGTTGATGTCCTCCTTCAGTCTTTTACTGCTGTAGTGCCTGTAAATCGTCAGTGAACTGCATGCTATACCTTTAGCAAAGGCAGTGTTATGCAGAATGCTGCATATTATTATTATTTTGGTCATCTTTTCAGAGGCATACATGAGGTCTTTGCCAGCCACCTGAAGCACTGCTTGAGCATTTCAAAGGCCTGCCTGATCAGCATGCTGGTCTGGGCGTCTAGGCATGAGGCTCAATGGCCGAAAAATTTGATGGCGCGTGCCCATTTTTCGGGTGCCTAAGCTTCCAATATTACGATATTCCAGGCCTCTTCGCCAGCGAGCTGCCTGGACACGCCCAGTAGGTGACTGCAGCTCATCAATTTAAATGAGGCCCAATATCAGGTGAGCCTTGGGCCTACTCGTTCAGGCACAAGGATCGATCCCTGCACCGTAATCAACCAGTATGAATGCATTTCTACCCCATTATACCACACCTAAACCTTGGTCAATAGGTTCTGCAAAACAATGGTTGTAATGCACAGCCCATATCTCCCAGCCATCGAATGTTGGATTGACGCTGGATCCATGAATTATGGGTATTCCAGGGGAAGTGGACATGCATAATTCTAAATGGTAGGATCACATGCCACCTACACATAAAGGGAGTGAAAGTCCTTTCAATTTATAAATGGCACAGAGTTGCTGGATAGTACCCAAGTTGCAATATAGGTACAAACAATTTTTCCTTGAATTCAAGGGAACTATGCAAGTTGGTAGAAGCCCTGTTGCCTTTGGATTGCAGGCACTGGTCCATGCTAAACTTTATGTACTGGTCATGCAGTACCCCATTATCTACATGTCACTCTTCTGTGGATAAGATACTTGAGCTAAACATCATCAAATTGCTAGCATAAGTGCCATTGTCCTGTCTTTGATGTCCCAAAATTTGTTCAAGTGCAGATTCCAAACATGCAAGATGATCATATTGATGGCTGCAAAGCATGCCTAAAATCTGACAGACCTTCCCTGATAGCTGATTGCATTCCCTCTCTCATATCTACCGGCCCTGTTTTAGAACCAGTACCACATGACACTACAGGGGTCACAGAGAATTGCTTAGCATGCATCACTGATTTTGGAAGTCAATACCCATTGAGATAAAGTAGGGATGCTTAGACATTCTCTGGCCCCTGACCTGTATGATCTTCCTCAGTGCTTGCTGACTAACATCCAAATCCACAGTTTCCTGCTCAGATTGCTGTTTTTAATTCCTGCAATTTGTCTGTCCAAGTCTTGACTGGATAAGCAGTGAGTAGTTTACCAGTGCTCTGTGCTGGTAAGCTGTGCAATTTTAGCTGGTTAAACTCTAGCAGTAACTCTGCACACACTTGGGAGGCCCGAAGACATTGCTTTACCAGCCTGTGCCTTAGCAACTTATATTTAAGTAAGGAGTAAAAATAGAAAATGCTGGAAATACTGAGGAAGTCAGGCAGCATCTGTGGAGAAAGAAAGAGAATTAACGTTTCTGATCAATGACCTTTCATCAGAACTGGAAGAAGTTAAAGATTTAACAGTTTTTAAGCAAGTACAGAGCCAGGTGAGGGGGGGAGGTAGGGGAGGGGAGGAAATAACAATAGGGAAGGTCTGTGATAGGGTGGAGGGCAGGAGTGATTAAATGACAAAAGGGATGATGGCGCAAGGCAGGGAGGCTAGTAATGGGACAAGTAAAGAAACAAAAGATGGGTCGAGAGGAGCTGTAAATGGCAACAGCAGAACCATTACCAGCACCTGCCGACCAAAAAAATGGGAGCAGTGGTTATGATCTGAAGTTATTGAAATCAGTGTTGAGTCCGGAAGGTTGTAAAGTGTCGAATCAAAAGATGAGGTGCTGTGCCTCGAGCTTCATTGGAACAGTGTAAGAGGCGGAGGACAGAGAGGTCAGAGTGGGAGTGGGATGGAGAATTAAAATGGCAAATGAGCGGAAGGTCAGGGTCACACTTGTGGACTGAACAGAGGTGTTCAGCAAAGTGATCGCCCAATCTGTGTTTGGTCTCTCCAATGTAGGGGAGACCGCATCGTGGGCAGCGAATACAGTATACTAAATTAAAAGACATACCAGTAAATCGCTGTTTAACCTGGAAGGAGTGTTTGGTGTTCCAGACGGTGGGAAGGGAGGAGGTGAAAGGGCAGTTGTTGCATCTCATGCGCTTGCACGGGAAGGTGCCGTGGGAAGGGAAGTGGGTGTTGGAGGTGAAGGAAGAGTGGAGCTGGGTGTCATGGAGGGAACGGTCCCTTTGGAATGCTAAAAGGAGAGGGAAGGGGAGGGAAGGGGAAGATGTGTTTGGTGGTGGCATCACGCTGGGGGTGGCGGAAATGGCGGAGGATGATGCGTTGAATGTGGAGGCTGGTGGGGTGGAAGGTGAGGCCAAGGAGGATTCTATCGTGGTTCTGGGAGGGTGGGGAAGGGGTGAGGGTACAAGTGCAGGAAATGGGACTGACACTGTCAAGGGCCCTGTCAACTACAGTGGAGGGGAATCCTTGGTTGAGGAAAAAGGAAGACATATCGGAAGCACTGGTGTGGAAGGTGGCATCATCAGAACTGATATGACGCAGATCGAGAAACTGGAGAATGGAATAGAGTCCTTACAGGAAGCGGGGCGGGAGGAAGTGTAATCAAGGTAGCTGTGGGAATCGGTGGCCTTATAGTAGATATTGGTTGACAGCCTATTCCCAGGAATGGAGATAGAGATGTCGAGGAAGGGATGGGAAGAGTCAGAGATGGACCATGTGAAGGCAGGGAAGGGTGGAAATTGGAAGCAAAGCTGATGAAATTTTCCAGTTCGGAGTGAGAACAGGAAACAGTACTGATACAGTCATCAAAGAGGTGAGGGAGGGGACTTGAGTAGGACTGGAACAAAGAATGTTCCACGTATCTGACAAAAAGGCAGACATAGCTAGGACCCTTATGGGTTCCCATAGCGGAAACTTCTATTTGGAGGAAGTGAGTGGAGTCAAAGGAGAAGTTTTCAATATAAGAACAAGTTCAGCCAAGTGGAGGAGGGTGGTGGTGGATGGGGATTGGTTGGGCCTCCATTCAAGGAAGAAGCAGAGGACTTACAGGCTGTCCTGGTGGGGGATGGAGGTGTACAGCGACTGGATGTCCATGGTGAAAAGGAGACGGTTAGGATCAGGAAACTGGAAATTGTTAAAGTGGGGATGGGCAAGGAAGTGTCGCAGATGTAGGTCGGAAGAGACTGGACAAGGGGAGAAAAAAAGAGTCAACTTAGGAAGAAATAAGTTCCGTGGGGCAAGAACAGGCTGAAATGATGGGTCTACCGGGGCAATCCTGTTTGTAGATCCTGGGAAGAAGGTAGAAGTGGGGGGACTATGAGGTTGGAGGCTGTGGGGGGAAGATCTCCAGAAGAGATGAGGTCTTTGACGGTCTGAGAAACTATGGCTTGATGGTCAGCAGTGGGTTCATGGTCCAGGAGGTGTTTAGCCTCTGCAAGGTAGAGGTCTGTTTGCCAAACAATAACAGCGCCACCCTTGTCAGTAGGTTTAATGACAATGTCAGGGTTGTACCTGAGAGAACGAAGTGCTGCAAATTCAGAGGGAGGTAGGTTAGAGTGAGTGAGGGGAGTAGAGAAATTGAGATGGCTGATGTCATGCCGGCAGTTCCGAATGAAAAGATCAAGAGAAAGAGGCCAGAGGGAGCGGTCCGGTTGGAATGAGAATTCAAGAGGGGAGAAAGGATCTGTTGTGCTAGGGGAAGACTCCTGGCCAAAGAAGTGGACGCAGAGGTGAAGGAGTAAGAGCTCAGCATCTTGTCGAGCTCGAAATTCATTGAGGTGGGACGTAAGGGGATGTAGCTGAGGCCTTTGCTGAGGACTGATTGTTTGGGGGTCAGAGAGGGGAAGGTCAGAGGAGATAGTGAAAATATGACAAAGGGTGAGATTGGAAGGAGGGATGGGGTCAGAAGAAAGTGAAGGGGAAGAAGGATCAGAAGAAGTGTTGGTATCCAAGAGTTGTTGAAGTTTGCGGTCCTTGACACCTGAAAGAAAGAAAAAAAGTTTTTCATTAAAACACCGGATGAGGCAAAGGTTGAAATGGAACTGTGGACCAGGATAACTCTGAAATACAGTGAGTCGGTGCTGCTGAAGAGAGTGCTTGAGAGCGTGCATGTGGTGGTGCATATGTTGAGCGCGGATCTCAGGAAGTGGCGAGAGCAGCAGTTTGAGAAACACTGAATATCATGGAGATATCTGTAATCATGGGTAGATCCCAAAACATGAAGGGTGGAATTTAAGCTGGAATCCATGTGGAATAGTTGCAGCCGGAGACAGTTGCTGAGGAAAGAGATATGACTGTGAAAGCAAGTTTTAGTAGATACCTGATCAAACACGAGAAGGGAAACAGAAAGCAATGAAGGTGAACAAGGTAAAAGAACAAACGGAAATCCCTTTCATCTCCTCCCTTCCCACCATCTAGGGCCCCAAACACTCCCTCCAGGTTAAACAGCAATTTACTTGTACCTCTACTGTATTTGCTGCTCACGATGTGGTCTCCCCTACAATGGTGAGACCAAAAGCAGATTGGGTGATCGCTTTGCTGAAAATCTCCATTCATTCCGCAAGTGTGACCCTGACCTTCCGGTTGCTTGCCATTTTAATTCTCTGTCCCACTCCCACTCTGACCTCGGCCTCTTACACCGTTCCAACGAAGCTCAACGCAAGCTCGAGGAACAGCACCTCATATTTTGATTAGGTACTTTACAACCTTCTGGACTCAACACTGATTTCAATAACTTCAGATCATAACCACTGCTCCCATTTTTTCGGACAGCAGGTAATGGTTCTGCTGTTGCCATTTACAGCTCCTCTAGACCCATCTATTGTTTCTTAACTTGTCCCATTACCACCCTCCTTGCGCCATCATCCTTTTTGTCATTTAATCCCTTCTGCCCTCCACCCTATCACAGACCTTTCCCTTTGTTCTTTCCTCCCCTCCCCTTCCTTCCTCACTTTGCCTGGCTCTATACTTGCTTAAAAACTGTTAAATCTTCAAATTTTTCCATTTCTGACAAAAGGTCATTGACCTGAAACGTTAATTCTGTTTCTTTCTCTACAGATGCTGCCTGACTTGCTGAGTATTTCCAGTATTTTCTGTATATATTTCAGATTTGCAACATCCACAGTATTTTTGTTTTTGGTTTAAGTAGGGAGTATGTGCTCTTGGAGGCAGAGAAAGTGCACTCCCGACTGGGTAATCCTGTATGAATAGCTCAGTCATTAGGTTTGGAGAGTTGTAAACATGGTGATGGGTTTCCACGTGTGTCAGGCATACGGCCGATAAAAAAATAAGGGGAAAAAGTTAAGATCTAGATTTGTGATTGCAAAGAATATGACAAGTTGCAATCCTACCCAAACAAATCTGTGCTTTTTAAAGAGTGAGATACATCAACATGAGTCAAACTTTCAAAACAAAAATGTGCAGACGCTGCACCTGAATGAAACCCGGCCTACCTGTTTAAACAATACCTGAGCGAGTGAGTTCACTAAGCAACAGTGACTTACTTTGATGTGCACTTTCTCTCATCTCGAGTTTATTTTCCGCGAGAGAACACAGGTACAGCGCGCGCCGTGACTACTGCTTGTTTATATTGGTGCGCCCTGACGTAGGGCTCAATGCTGCCGGGTTGCCATGACGGCGGCGTGCGGCATGACGTCAGACGGCGGATTGGATACAGTGTATCGGGTGAGTGCTCGCTGGATATTAGCGCGGTGGTTGTGAATGGGACGTTTCGTTGCGGGTTCTCTCGGCTCCGATCACTGAGTTCCCTGCTCAGCCTGTGCTCAGCGACGGTACCATGTTGCGGCTGTACGCCACAGCTGTCCACCCGTAACCCTCCCTCCCTCCCCCCCCCCCTTCCCCGCGGCAACCGGCAGCCACAATGTCCAGGAGGAAACAGAGTAACCCCCGGCAGATTAAACGTGAGTTTGTCGCTTTGCCTGCTGTTCTGCTCACTTCACAAACTCTCTCGCTGTCTGTCGAGTGTAACAACGCCGCGGCGTCTCTCTTCTGAGCTTTAAAACCATCCGTTTCCAGGCAGGTGTTCATTTTTCTGACATGAAGTAGGAGAGGCACAGGATATATTTTCACAGACGACCTCGTTAGCGAACCAGAGTGTCTGCTCAGTGCAAGCTAAAAATACTTGGTCACGTTTACTTATCTGGTGTTTTTATATCGCAGTAACAATCGCCAGGTCTTGATACTCTTGAATTTCCATGTTTTAATATGATTTGCTTTTATTTTATTTTTTAAAAATAAAGCTTTTTTTTCTGATGACGACTCTTTTTTCTGGTAGAGGAAACACAGAACAAAAGTGGAGTTTGTTTGACTGTAGACTGGATGATGAGAAAACACGATAAGCCGGAGGCTTGATCTAGGTCCTGATATAGATTGCCAAGTGCGATAACAGTTCTTATCAGTTCGAACCAGACTGGAGAGGTACCGAGTGGGACGGTTATACAAATACAAAGAAATAAAAAGCAAAAAAACCAGAAAGACTGCTGATGTAATCGATTCCATCGTAAGCTATTAATGCCGTTGATTCCTTTACATCTAACATTGTGAGTTCATTAAATTTGTAGAGGCGAGGAAAATAAAAACATTTGTAGATAACTTTGTTTTTCATCATTGCACCACCTGGAATTAGGCTAAAGCTATTTTTTTCGCTTGATAGTTATCTTAGATTGTGTACAGATTTCTTTTCACTTGATGCTCTGTAGCTGCTAGGACCCAGGTAACAGCTTTTTAAAAAAAAAGTTGAGTTGATCCAGTGATATGAAAAATTAGATGTAGGATATTACATACTGCTGGCAATTTATTATGAAGTTTATTTCATTAGTGTGAAAGCAATAACTAGTGGGTGATGAAGCTTTTCAGTGGAACATACTTAATTTTTGTTTTCTTAAGCAAAGTTTAACCAGCTGGTTAAATGTAGCAGGTCATTGCGAGAGAATGTCCAGTTATATATCAGGTGAATGCTGATCACAATTTTTATTTTCAGTTAGTAGAAAGTAGCATTCTGTGCAGTGAAAATTAGCTTCCAAAGGTGTATGAGACGGAAGTGTTTTTAACTGTTTACCCAACTATTAATATTTAATGCAAAATTTTGAATTGTCAAAATTTGTTTTGTGTGTCTTAGCGACAGTTGTGCTAACAGTGCTACATCAGTCTTCATTTCCTTTTGTACTCATGACCCTAAATCATGGTAATGCTGATTGGAATAGATCCACACGAGAAAGTTTCAAGAAAAATGACCCCATGTGAATGAGACAACACTGGTGACCTGTTAGTATTCTGTTATTGATAAGTCCCTAATGCATTGGCCAATCTTCTGTTTTACTTAAAGTTCATTTTGATTTAAAGGAGATGTATTCAATATTTGATCAGCTACATTTAAAATGCAGCACAATTTTAAATAGATGGTGAAAATAGACCATGTTATTTGAAAACACTCTTAACAGCTTGCAGAGTTTTGGGGGTTGACTGCCCACGCTGACAAATGCTGGATGACTGGTGTTCTTTTTTAGATTGATTCCCTATTTGTTGGATAAAGTTGATCTTGAACTGGATTTGAACAGCTGACACTAGCCGATACCAATAAAAATAATGCCAATAAATAAGAAAAACTGATGCAGAATCTTTCTGCCAATAAATAGGGTGATACCTTTTTTAAAGATGGGGTAAAGAGGCCATAGCACTTAAAGGATTTGTTGCTAACTATTCAATTGAATCAGTGTGCTAGACTTGATTTTCAGCTGTGAAGGTGCTATTTACACAGTAACTGGATTAGCAAATTGTGATGTGGAAAGGAGTGGTATGCTTTCCTTTCCTTTTCCCCACCCATCCATTTTTGAAAACGTTTTTAACCTGTCTTCCACAGCCATGATTTTGCTTCATAATACTGTAAGTACTTGATTGAGTTGACTCTCGCACATTCAGGAAAAGATAGGTTGCCCTGGGAAGTAAAAGAAACTTGACCTCAAATGGGACTTCAGTTTGAGTTTATTTTGCTGACTTCTGTGTACATCATTGTGTATAATGATCTACAGTGAGAAGCTAATTAATATAATAAGCAGAACAATCTTATGATTTAAAAAGAAAGTAAAATTAGGAAAATGATATATATTGTGCAGGAAAGAAAAGGTGAAAATAAATGACCTTTTTGGAAATATGAATTGACTATAATGTCTTATCCACAGATTATTGGGGACAATTTTCTGTGCCCAAAATACATTGTACTGGCATCACTAAATTTTTTTTTATTAACAGATACTACAGTAAAATATACAAACTGAAGAGAATTGTTTTAATCTTCTCTGCCCCTTGTGCAAGTATTCTTGTATCTAGATTGGCTTCTTGCTCCCAAAGGCGCTCTATATGAGATGTCCCCATGGTTAAGATAGAGTATTTGTCTTGAATTGCAAGGATAATGCTAAATGCTCTCTGTAAACTGTTAGTGCACCATTAATTATTGTTTTTGTATAAAATTTCAAGCTAATGACTTGGACTACAGTGCTGTAGTATAATAAAATTAATGTTTTGTAGTTGAAGAAAATATTTGCCCTTTACTGTCTTTTTGTGAAAACAATTTCTGTTCAGCAGTTGCTGTTGATTATTTGGAAACTGTTTTAATAAATCTAAAAACAAAGTTTACGTGGCGAATATGAGAATATCTTGTATCAGCTACATTGTGCAAGCAAAGAATGTAATGTACTTGAGATCATGTGTTCTCCATAATGTTTACAATGTGGCTTTTTAGACTTTTTTTCCATTTCTAGTGCTTTGTTCTTTTTGTCTCATTTCTTTCCTGTTGTCTGTTATCTAACGTTGCAGTCTTTAGTCTCTAGATCTTTACTTTTTTCTTTTTACTTGATTGCTTTCTCTACCTGGTACATTACTTTTAAATTCTCTTCTCTCCTTCATTGGTTTTCTGCAGTTACTATTTGTCCTGTCCTGTCTCCCTTTTGTGTATCCCTTGTTTCATACATTATTCTTTTTAACTGCTTATTACCTGTTTCCTTGTGTTTCTTTATCTGTGATATGTATGTGTCTTTATATGTTTCTCTTTTTCTCCCTTTGTCTATACATCCCTCTCTGGTTCCACTCTTTTTTTGCTGCCTCTACCATCATTGTTTTTCTCTTTTTCTCTTTTTCTCTCCTTTTCTGAGCTGCAAAACACTCTCCTGGTGTAGGCCTCTTGGGCAGGTTTGCTATATGATAATGCAGAAAGTTGAACTGGCCCCATTACTATGAAGCGATGGTTGCTTTGATAAGCTTTGATAATGGTGCAGATAGCAAGTACTAAGCGACCAATGGTCGAGCCTTGTCTTCCATTAGCATTCCGCTCCAGTAATCTGCACAGCTCTGACAATCACTTCTCCATTTCCACTCCTCCACTAGATAAGAATGGAAATACTGACTTCATGGGAGCTGATTAGGGTGTCTGGATTTCTCGATAATACCTTGATAAATTATGTTTCTTTTTTTTTTAAAAGGGGGGAGAGTTAAAACTTCACATCTTTTTTTTCCCCTCTCATGGTGTTTTATTAAAGGAGCTTCCAGTCCGGTTGTGTAAAAAAAAATCTGTGATAAAAAGCAAAGATAAAGGTTGGACTGTTTTGTGTAGGAGTGCATATCAATGTTATCTATCTTTTTTTTCACTTTACTGAGCAGCCTGTTGTTTTTAGCCTTATCACACTCCACCAAAATGCCAGGAAAAAAAACTGCCTGGATTATTCATTGCTTGATGATAACATTTTTTTTTTGTAATCTCTTTTTTTTACATAAAATTAAATTTTTCAAATTAGGTCTGCGCAAATAAGGTGAATGTTCTTGCAATAAGATATGGCATGATTGACTGCCTCTCTGCAGGGGAACGAACACGTCATCTTCTCGTGCCTTTTTTAAAAAAAAAATTAATTTTGGACTGAAAGTGCTAATTGAGTTGGAGCTCAAAGAAGAAAATTGAGGGTTTGGCAGTCTTCAGAATGACCATAATTTGGGCATTTGTTCGTCAACCCATATTTCTTCCTTGAGTAAAGTAATGAGTTTCTTGTACTGCGTCTTGATGGTCTGCTGTTTAGAGGAGGGGAAAATCTGGCTGTCTGATCAAGGGAACCATTGTACAGTTGTGGTTGTCAGGCTTTGTTGAGTAGTATTACTTTGGGTTTAGACTTTTTTGTTGCTGTTTCACAAGTAGTGTCACTCAAATTGGTGATTGATATGATGCAGCCATTTGTAAGTTCAGCTTCATGAGCTGTTCCACCTGCATGTCGAGCAACACAATGATTTTTTTTCCCCCATCCAACTAGTTACTTGGTCTGTATGTGCTGCCTACTTTCCATGGTGTTACCCCAGTACAAAAGAAGCCCTCCTTAGTGCTTTTGTTTTTTTTTCATCCCTTTGGAGATGGCTTAAAAAACAGAACATTGTACAAGATGGAACTGATCTTATCAATTTTGTTTTCCTATTTACCAAGGTGATGGACCAAAATAGGACATAAATATTTGTGATCAAAGGTGATTTGTAATTAACTGACATGATGTTATCAGGTTTTGACAATAGAACAAAAATGACAGTGAATGGTGGTTTGCTGAAAATTAAATCACTGTCATTGTGAGCATATAATCTGTGTTTGAGGAAAGAGTAAACTACTTCATGTGTCATGAACTTTTTTTTAGTGAGTCAATGCCATCAAATCATCTCTGGTTTGTATCACATGGTAGGATGATATAGCAAAGCTCTTTCATTTAGATTTTAGTTTATGACTTGAGGGGTGTCATCATTGACCCTTATTTTGGATAAAAAGTAAGCCATTGTACCAGATGTTTAGTGTAATCAGGGAGTACCCATTCAATGGAATTGGTTGGGTAATATGAGTAAAGTCATGAGTATGGGATGTTTGGCAGAGTCCATGATTCACATTCATTAGGAACCGTGGGGTGCTGAGAAAACTCATTCTTGTCATTATGTACTATTTTCAGTTTTGATTCACATTAAAATAATTGTGTGAATACATACTTAAATTGAACAGTACCCACTATAATTTAGTGGTGATGTGACTACATTTTGTTGTGCAACACTGCTGTGACTCTTTGTGGCCCTGCCGGATATTAATTACCTCAACAAATCAACTGGGTAGCACAGTGGGCTGCTGTCCCATTTCTTTTGGTTTAAGTCTTGATGTAATGAACATAGGAACAGGAGTAGACCTAGAGCCTGCTCCGCAGTTCAATTAGATTGCGACTGATATGCACCTCAACTCCATTTGCCCACAGTTGCTCCACAATCCCCTGACATCCCTACCTAGCAAAAATCTATCTATCTCTGAGTTTAAGATCTTAATGGAACTGTTGGAGGGGAAATGCTTCACCACAGGGAGGGAGGCAAAAGTATGTCAGCACGTCCTGGTGCCTGGTTAGAGTTGCATTAGCAGACAAAATCCAAGGGATTAGTTCATTGACCGGCATCTTGCCTAAGAAAATCGAACTTTGTGCTAAGTAGGAATCAAGATTTCAAAAAGTATTTGGAGGGGGAATAATTTTTAGCTTCAAGGTGAGGTGTGTCAATGTTGGGGACTGAACACTTTTCTACAATTGACAACTCGTATGGTGCACTCCTGGGCCAAGTATAATGTGGACAAAATGTAGAATAGGGATCTCTGTCCCAGCTTCAGGGCACTCTGTTCTGTAACAGTTGAATTCTCTCATTTCACCAGTCATCCCATTTGTTACCTCTAAATGCAGTTGTTCTTTAGTTGAAATGATGGATAATTCTGTATGCACATTCCAGAAACTTGGTTGAGATTTTTATAGCACACTTATTCACATTGGACCTTCTGAATTATATTTGAACTATTTTTGATTTTATTGTGCTGTAATTGTTAGCTGTTGATACCTAATTACTATGGCTTTCCTGGTGTCTTAGCTGGTAGAGGCAATGACTAGCTGAGCCATAAAAAGCAGGAAAATCCATGTTTCATAAGAACATAAGAAATAGCAGGAGTAGGCCATACGGCCCCTAGAGCTTGCTCCGCCATTCAATAAGGTCATGGCTGATCTTTGGCTTCAACTCCGCTTTCCTATCCGATCCCCATATCCCTTGATTCCCTATGTTTCAATACATGGTCAGTGTTGAATTAGCTGATCTCAGCAACCCCTATTGGAATTGTGCATGTATATTGTGGTGGGTATTGTTCCATTTAAGTGATTATTCACACAAGTATTTTAGTGTAGAACAAAACTGAAAAAAAGTACATAATGACAACAGTGAGTTTTCTCAGCACCCTATGGTTTGAAATGATGTGAATCATGGAGTCTACCAAACATTCCACACTAATGTGAATCAAGGACTCTTATCAAACATCCCAAACTCATGACATAGAGTGAGGACAAGGTGAGGCATGTGTGCATTCAAGGCCTTGGCTCACATGTGATGAGCTATCGGAGAATGGCCTGTGTTTAACGAATTGTATCAGGGCAGAAAACTGGTGTAAATCTCAGGACAAAAATGTGGCCAACTGCAAGGCTACCTTTTGGGATTTCACAGGCAACTGATGATGTATGTATCTTATACCATTGCCACAATTCAAGAAAAGCACCGCAGCCGTAATTGGCAGCACTGCTTTTCTTGAATTGCCAAGCCCCGAAGAGGTGGTTTTCCCTGTTGTCTTTGGAAGCAGCAACATTGGAACAACAATATAAATGGCTGCTGGTGATAGTTCTGGCTCCATCTTCTTCTGCCTTGAGAGAGCTGAGTCTCAGTCCACCTGCAGAAGCCAACAATCCTGCTGTCTCACTTGCTGGTAATTTATGACTTTCCAACAAGTGCGTCTGCAGAATACGCAGCATAATATTGCCCTGTTACTTGCCTCATAATGCTGCCTACTTAAATTAACTCCCTAGCTCCCCACTGCAATGTAAACTAAACTGGACTAAAAATAGTAGCATCCATTGTTGGACAATGAATTTCTCAAAGTATGACATTCATTAGAGCAGGTGTTCTAATAATAATTAAACTAGCAAAATATTGCTTAATTGCACGTTATGCTTTCAGATTTATTAATCTGGTTTAGCTCAATTGGCCTGAAATAAAATACCCCTTAAAAAGAGCAAAATTGCTTGATTTTGTTCAAGAAATGAATGAGATATTCTGAAATCTTCTTGTGCAAATTAAAATAAGGAACTAACAATTAGTGTTATATTTGAGTTGATGTATTCTGTTTCATATTCTTTGCGTACTATTTTCCTTTTCCTCCTCTGCTTTCCCACTCCTGTTTACAGCTTTTCTTTCCATACTATAAAATGGACATTCCTCTATCCCTTTTTTACTCCTTGCCATTTAAATTTAATTTCTTGCATAGTTCTTCTTTATAATTCAGTATCTTCTTTCTTAATTATTATTGTTTCTGTATCACTCGTTCCTTATCCTATTTCTCATTTTGTCTTTTTTCACTCATTTTCTCTCCCCCCAAACAACCGATGGGAACTATATTGTGTGTTCTGGGAGCCACATATTCTCAAGTGAAACAATCTATTGTAATCTATCACACTTTTATCTGTACTATCTGAGAACTGAAAATGGCCTGGCCTTGCAATGGCGCCATGCTTGTAAGCTGATAAAGTTACAGAGTTCACTGGTGATGAATGTTAAGTAACTACACCCTCATTAGATAGGATATGGACTTGGCAGAAGGACTAGGTATTTGAAACTAAGCTACTCTACATCTTAGTCACTGGCTTTTCTCAGGCTTCCTCTCAACAATAGCCCTCTTAACACTATTGCCTCAAACAGTCCTCAGAAGAAGCGTTTATTCCAATTCCAAAATGTGCTAATTAATCACCCATATCTAATTGAGGATCTTTTACTATTTGCTATTTAATCAGTTTAAAAAATAAACTAAATGGCTGGGTTGCTATAGATACATGATGGAAAGGTCAAACTGAGTTTACCTTATCATGATGCAGACAGTTACTAATTAGAGATAGGTATTGGATTGGCAAAGCCTAACAGCAGTTCTAATCATTATCAATGATACACACCAGTGCAATATTAAAATTATCTGCAGTTTCTGAAGGTACAAGTAAACTGAACACACCTACTGTTAGCTGAGTCATTTGATGTACGCGATGTTTTAAGTTGAGAGCTCCAGAGCTTGTCTTAAAATGGTTCATAACATGACACTTTTTTTCATTCAAAAGATTATATGGTATCTTCTTTTTAGTTCTTTAATTTCACTTTGTATTCAGGGAAATATGCTGAAATTTTGTACTTTATACTTCAGAGATTGTATCTGTAATTTAAAATGACAAATTGGAATAGTGCATTTTAAAAAGTGCTTCTTCACAATTGTGTCCATTTGTAAACTATTATTTGAAACAGTGGCAGACGATGAACTTTCAGTATGTTTTATTTTTAAAAGTCTTATCTACACAACACCTCTTTTCACACACCCTTATTTTCTTACAAACTGAACTGCCAATTCACAGAAAATAAAAGGTTGCTAATTTATTAGACAGCATATTTTGCACCAATGAAAGGAACTATGAAATGAAAATTTTAAATATATTTTCTTTAAAGGTCTACAATATTGGATACGGTGCTTAGGAACTTGAAAAATGTACGGAGCTTTAGCGTTTTGTGTGTCTCGATAACACCAGAACTGAGTGAGTGAGCAATTATTGTCTGCATCTGTCTGTCCATTCTATGACTACAGGACTTCCTCATTAATGTTTTGCACAGGGCAGTAAGTTAATGGAAAAGTCTTAACCATTGACACTGTTAAATTTAAGGGCTGCTACTTGTGGCCAAATACAATAGGCTTAATTTACATCCACCATTTTGAAAAATTCCAATTTTCCAAATGGCTATTAATCAAACATACTGAAGTAAGTCTGCTTTCATTTTTGTATTTCATGTATATGACCTAAACCATGGTTTTAACCATTTAGATGAAAAAATAATGCCTGTAGAATTGCAGAAATCTGGAGATTAGATTTCTGTTGTTCCCTACACCTATTCTGCAGCTTAGCACAGAAGGTGATTTGTACCAAGACCCCTTAATCTAACTGTAGGAAGACCTTCCTCCCCATTTTTCTCACTTTGCTTTCCTTTCTCTCAGTTAAAGGGTACATCTGGTCACGGATTTACAGTTGTATTGGGTCGAAGCAAGCTCATTTGCTCATAGTGTATGTCTAAAGTTTGAAACAATGTCAAACAGCATTTATTGGCATTCTTTTGGGGAAATAATTTGGTACATTTAGCAAAAAGGATATTGCATTGCCGGTAGAGAGCAATAGTAGAACTTGGGAACAATCTGTATTAGAACATTTGTCATTTGGTGATGGTACAAAGTTTTGTCTATTTTCCCCTCATGGTCTCCCTGGTCCCTGCAACAACTATAGTATGGTAGAACTGTAATCTCCTCTTGGACCTCAGCTATTGCTGTTTTGAATAGACAATGGGTACGTGTGGTAAACCAACTGATGGAATAGACTTTCATGTCGTAAAAGTCAATTTATAAATTGCATTATCTGCACTTTGGATCTCATTTGCAACTTCGCTGGTGGGAATAATTCAAATGGTACTTGCTGGTGTCATCACTTAGTTTAACGAGATATATCATGCATTCGGCCACTGGCTTGGAAATCAGAGGGACTCTTCCCCCATGTCATTTAGCAACAACTTCTTCAAGCACCTCGCCTTGTTCCTCCCATGACCTCGCCTTTAAAATCCTCGGTCTCCGCTGCCCTCCCCAAGCCGTATCCCAAGTTTCTCCCTGAGATATTCTCCCTCAGCCTCTGCACTGAGGAACTCCTTATCCTCAATAATTTTACTCTCCATCTCAATTCACCTTGCCCTTGTCTTCTGATTTCACTGCCCTCCTGTGCTTTCTAAACCTCTCCTTCCATATAAACTCTCCTACCCATATTAATGGTCATCCTCTTGAAGTTGCCATCTCATGTGGCCTCTCTGCTCCCATGGTCTCAATCACAGATATGGCCTTCTGTGACCACTTCTGTGTTTCCCTCATCACCCACATACCTCTACCCATTTTTAACCCCTTCTTTGTCTGCCCCGGGCACTTTCAAATGCCCATTTGCCTGGCCTGTGTCCATCAATTCGCCATGGTACTTCTGCAACCATCGATCTGCTTAACCATTCCCTCATCTCCACCATTAATGCCCTTGTCCCCAGTACAACCTTTAATCTTACTCATCCTGTTTGTTTCTCTTGGTGCGGCCTGCAGCTTTGGCCCCTCAAGTCCAAGTGGCGCAGACTTGAGCGTATCTGGTGCACAACTGGTTTAGCCATCCATCACCAGATCTGGCTGAACCACATCAAGTGTTATTGGGCCTCACTCTACTCTGCCAAAACAGCATATTACTTATTTTCTCCATTACCAACTATTTCTTTAAATACTTCTCCCCTGCCCCCTCCACCCTCACCTCCAAGACCAAGTGTGAGGAGCTTGTGGATTTCTTCGCCACTAAGATTGAGACCATCTCTTCAGCTGACTCTATTACTCCCCCCGCCCCCCCCCCCCCATCCTAGTCTTGATCCCATATCTTTCAATAATTGCTCTCCTATCTCTGCTCATGCCCACTCTGAGCTCATCTCATCCTCAAGACCCATCACCTGCTCCCTTGAACCCATTCTCACTAAACTGCTGACCACTGAACTTTTCCAGACCCCAAAGAGAGAGGTAGATGCACAATAGTCGACTATTCTATCGTTCTCCTGGCAGACCTTGCGTCCTCCACCCTCTGTAATCTTCAGATCATCCAGAACTCTGTGGCCGGTATACCATCCTGCACCAATGCCGCTCACTTATCACTCATGCCTTTGATGACCCACCTTGGCTTCCAGTCCCCCAACATGTCAAATTTAAACCCCTTCATGGCTTTGCTCCTCCCTAACTCTGTCACCTCCTCCGGCTTTGCAACCCTTTCCCCAAACTCCATTCCTCTGTCTCTGTCCACTTTTGCATCTCTCACTCTTCGCCCCACCATTGACAGCCATGCCATCAGCCATCTGGGCCCACACTCTAGAATTCCGTTCCTAAACTTCCGTGCCTCTGCAGTTCTCTACTTCTTGAAGGCCCTCCTTAAAATGTACCTTTTAACATCAGTTGTGGCGAAGCTACTAGAATCTATCATTAGGAATAGAGCGAATGAGCACTTGCGCAATATATGCTGATCAGAGAGAGCCAGCATGGCTTTATTAAGGGCAAGTCATGCCTGACTAATCTAGTTGAATTTTTTGAGGTCATTAATAAGGGAGTGTCCATGGATGTTATCTATATGAACTTCCAGAAGGCATTTGATAAGGTTCCACGCAACAGCTAATTAGCAAAAATGAGAGCAAATGAATTGGAGGTAGCCTTTTGACTTGGGTTGGAAGTTGGTTGGGAGGTGGGAATCAGAGAGTGGGTAAAAAGGGTAGGTACTCTGACTGGATGTGACAAGTGGTCTTCCCCAGGGATCTTTTCTGGGGCATCAACTTTTCTTCATATTTATTAATGACTTGGATGAAGGAGTAGAGAGCTATGTATCCAAGTTCGCAGATGACACTAAGTTAGGAGGGACAGTAAGTAGTGCAGGCAGGAAGTTGCAAAGAGACATAGACAGATTATGTGAGTGGGAAAAACTATGGCAAATGGAGCTCAATGTAGGCAAGTGTGATGTCATCCATTTTGGACCCAAGAAAGATAAATCTGAGTATTTTCTAAATGGTGGGAAAATAGGAACTCCAGAGGAGCAAACTGATTTGGGAGTCGATGTAAACAAATCACTAAACACTAGTAGACAGGTACAAAAAGCAATCAAAATGCTTATGGAATGTTGGCCTTTATCTCAAAGGGAGCTGAAATACAAAGAGGAGGAAGTTATGCTTCAGTTGTATAGTTGTATTGGTCAGACCCCAACTGCAATACAGCTTTCAATTTTGGGCACTGCGCCTCAGTAAGGATCTATTGGCCTTTTTGGGGGGGGGGTGGCGGCGGCGGAGATGGGTGTGTAATGTGGATTCACCTGAATGATACCGGGGCTCAGAGGGTTAAATTATAAGGACAGGTTCCATAAACTTAGCTTGTATCCCCTTCAGTATAGAAGATTGAACGGTGGTCTGATCGAGGTATTTAAAATGTTAAAAGGATTTGATAGGGTAAATACAGAGAAACTATTTCCTATGGTGGGGGACATAATCTTAAAATTAGAGCTATGCCATTGAGGAGTGAAATTGGGAAGGCTTTTTCCACACAGAGTAGTAGAAATCTGGAACTCTCTTCCCCTAAAAGGCTGCAGATGCTAGGACAATTGGAGCTTTCAAGACTGAGATAGATACATTTTTGTTAGATTAGGAACAGGAGTAGGCCTTTCAGCCCTTTGAGCCTGTTCCATCATTTCCATCATTCTCATGGCTGATCTGTATCCTAACTCCACCCCCCCATCTCCCTTGGCTCCATATCGCTTAATCCCCTTGGCTAGAAAAAACCTATCGATCTCAGATTTAAAATTATTAATTGAGCTAGTATCTACTGCTTTTTGTGGGAGAGTTCCATACTTCCACAACCCTTTGGTGAAGAAGTGTTTCCTAAACTTCTCTCCTGAATTGCCTGGCTCTGATTTTAAGGTTATGCCACCTTGTCCTAGACTTCCCCAACCAGCAGAAAAAGTTTCTCTCTATTTATCCTATCAATTCCTTTCAAAATCCTATAAACCTCAATCAAATCACCCCTTGACCTTCTATATTCCAGGGAACACAAGGTAGTTTATGTAATCTCTCCTCATAATCTAACTCTTGGAGCCTTGGTAACATTCTGGTGAATCTGTACTGCATTTCTTCCAAGGCCAATATATCCTTTCTAAGGCGTGGTGCCCGGAACAGTACACAGTATTCCAGTGATCTAACTGGGGCTTTGTATAGCTGTAGCAAAACTTCCTCCTTTCTAGTCCAGCCCTCTAGTTATAAAGACTAACATTCCATTAACCTTTTTGATTATTTTTAGCACCTGACTACTATATTTTAGGGATCTGTATACATGGACACCTAAATCTCTTTGGACCCCCACTATTCCTAGCCTTTCACCATTTTAAAAAATACACTGATCTATCCTTTTTTGGTTCAAAATGGATGACCTCACATTTACCTGCATTGAAATCCATCTGCCACAGTTTTGCCCATTCACTTAAAATTACAAAGAAACATTGACAGATTATGCTCCCGTCTACATTTCTTACTGTGCCACCAATCTTTATGTCATTGGCAAAGTTGGATATCTGGGTCTCTATTGTATTACTAATAAATGTAGTGAACGGTTGAGGCCCCAGCACAGATCCTTGTGGGACACCATAAGTCATTTCCTTCCAATTTGAATACATGCCCTTTATCCCTACTCTCTTGTCTTCTACTGCCTAACCAATCTCCTAACCAGGTCAATAATTTGCCTTCAATTTCATGAGCTTTAATTTTAGCTAACAGTCTCTTCAAGTGGAAGCTTATCGAATGTCTTCTGGAAGTCCATATAAACTACATCCATAAACATGCCCGTCTACTGCTTTAGTTACTTCCCCAAAAAATTCAATTTGGTTCATTAGACATGACCTATCCATTACACATCCATGTTGGCTGTCTCCAATCAGCTCAAATTTCTCTGTGCTCAGTCACCCTGTCGTTAGTTATAGATTCCAATAACTTCTCCACAACAGATGTTAGACTAACAGGTCCATAATTTCCTTGTTGTCTTTCTCACCTTTCTTAAATAATGGAGTTACATTTGCAATTTTCCAATCTAAAGGGACAATTCCTGAACTGAGAGAGCTTTGGAAGATTATGGTTAAAGCATCTGCAGTTTCCTCACTTCCTTTAAAACCCTGGGGTGAAAACCATCAGGTCTGTAAGATTTGTCAGTCTTTAGTGCCATTATTTTTTCTAATACCGTTTTCTTGCTTTTTTAACTTTAGTCAGTTCTAGTCCTTGATTCATTATTAGTTTCCCTGGAATGTCCGGTGTATTATCCTCGTCCTCTACTGTGAAAACTGACATGAAGTAATTATTCAACATAAGAAACAGGAGCAGGAGTGGGCCATACGGCCTCTCGAGCCTGCTCCACCATTCAATATGATCATAGCTGATCTTCGACCTCAACTCCACTTTCCCACCCGACCCCCATTTCCCTTGATTCTCTGAGTCCAAAAATCTATCAGTTTAAGTCTTCAATCTACTCAATGACTGAGCATCCACAGCCCTCAGGGGTAGAGAATTCCAAATATCCACGCCCCTCTGTTTGAAGAAATTCTTCCTCATCTCAGCCCTAAACGTCCGACCCCTTATCCTGAGACAATTCTGCCATTTCCTTATTTTCATTTGCAATTTTACCCGCATCTGTTTTTAAAGGGCCCACATTACCTTTGACTACCCTTTTTCTTCTATTGTAATTGTAAAAATGTTTTGTGTTAGTCTTTATCCCTCGCAAGTTTCTTTTTGTATTGCCTTTTTGCTGCTCTTACTATCTTTTTTGTCTTCCTTTGCTGTTCTTTATATCTCTCTCAGTTCCCTGGATCTACACTATTCTTTGCACTTTTTTATGCTCTTTCCTTTAGTTTTATGTTATCTCCCAGCTCTCTTGTCGACCATGGATATTTTATTTGGTGAGTGGAGCTCTTGTCCCTTATGGGTATATACTGGTCCTGTATTAAGCTAAATTCTTTTTTGAGCACCTCCCACTGTTCATCTGTAGTTTTACCCGATAACCAGTTTGCTGTCGTCAATCTCTTGTCTCATCCCGTTAAAGTTAGCCTTAGGATCTAGAATCTTAGTAACTGTGTTAAGTTTCTCCTTTTCAAACCTAACATTGAATTCGATCATATGATCACTCTTAGAGAAATGTTCCCCTACTGTTAGATTATTAACTAAGTCTGGCTCATTACTCATTACTAAATGCCTGCTTGTTGGTTCCAGAACATATTGCTCCAGGAAACTATCTTGAATGCACTCAAGAAAATCACTAACTTTCTGACTTGAACCACTCTGCTCTTCCCAATCTATTTGAAAATTAGACTCCCATTAAAACAACTCTGCTTTTGTTACAAGCCTCTTTAATCTCTGAATTAATAAGAAACATAAGAAGCAGGAGCAGGCCATACGGCCCCTTGAGCCTGCTCCGCCATTCAACAAGATCATGGCCGATCTTCGACCTCAACTCCACTTTCCCGCTTGATCCCCATATCCCTCGAGTCCCCTAGAGTCCAAAAATCTTACCAATCTCAGTCTTGAATATACTCAGCAACTGAGCATCCACACCCCTCTGTGGTAGAGAATTCCAAATATTCACAACCCTCTGAGTGAAGAAATTTCTCCTCATCTCAGTCCTAAATGTCTGACCCCTTATCCTGAGACTATGCCCCCTAGTTCTAGAGTCTCTAGCCAGGGGAAATATCCTCTCACCATCTACACTCTTAGAAGCCCTCTTAGAATCTTATATGTTTCAATGAGATCACCTCTCATTCTTCTAAACTCCAGATAGTATAGGCCCATTCTATTCAATCTACTCCAGGTGTGATCTCACTAAAGCCCTGTACAATTGCAGTATGTCTTCCTTACTCTTGTACTCCAACCCCCTTGCAATAAAGGCCAGTGTGCCATTTGCCAATTTAAGACCTCGTTTCGGATTTAACTACATCATTCTCAAACTCAATATGAAATTCTATCATTATGATCACTCTTCCCCAGAGGTTCCTTTATTATAAGATTACTAATTAATCCTGTCCCATGACACATTACTAGATCTAAAATAGCCTGTTCCCTAGTTGGTTTCTCGACATTTTTTCCAGAAAACTGTCTTGAATGCATTCCATGAACTCGTCCTCCAAACTACTTTTGCCAATTTGGTTTGCCCAGTCTATATGGAAAGTAAAGTCCCCCATGATTATTGCATTACCCTTGTTACATGCTCCTCTAATTTCCTGATTATATTCTGTCCAACACCATAACTACTGTTAGGGGGCCTATAAACTGCTCCCACCACTGTTTTCTGCCCCTTGTTATTTCTTAGCTCCACCCGTACTGATTCTACATCCTGATTTTCTGAGCTAAGATCCTTTCTCATTACTGCCTTTATCTCATCCTTTATTATCAGGGCTACCCCCCCTCCTTTTCCATTGTGCCTATCTTTTCTAAAAGTCAAGTACCCGGGAATATTTAGTTCCCAACCTTGGTCCCCCTGTAACCACATCTCGGTAATGGCTACTAGATCAAACCCATTTATCTCTGTTTGTGCTATTAATTCATCTACCTTGATACAAATGCTTCGTGCATTCAGATACAGCGCCTTTAATTTTAACTTTTTTTACTTTTTTCCCCCCTGATGTGACCTGAGTCATTAATACCCTATTACCTTTGTTAAACTCTCTGTCCCTTCTTGACAGTCTGCTTGTCTTAATACAATTACTTGAGATCTAGGTTATATTTAGTAGATGGATGTAGCATGATTTCAGATTCATTTGTAACTAATTAGTCATGTTTTTGTTTATTAACTTATTTATTTTAGTATCCCCATAACTCCTATTTATTAATTATGTGTACTAGATTTTTATTTAATGTACTTTGGGTACCTTTAATGTTGGTATCCTCTATTTAGTTAATTTTAATTTTATCCCCTTAGATCTAATATATTTATTTGTTTACTGTTGCCCCTTGGTTTAAATTACCTAGCACCTCCTTCCCCCTCTGCACCTAATTCCCACTCTCTCCAAATTCTTGTCATCACTCTGTTTAGCGAGTCACTCCGTTTAGTAGATTCACCCAACTCTCACCAAGCTCTGTGTTTAAAGCTCTCAAGGGTATCAAGGGACATGGAGCAAAGGCTGGTAAATGGGAGTTGAAGTGCAGGCTCGAGAAGCTGCATGGCCTACGTTCCTAAGATGTTGGTCACCACCCCCTAATAGCTCCTTCTTTGGCTCACTGTCCATTTTTGTCTGATTATACCTCTGTGAAGCACCTTCGGATATTTCTCTCTTTTAATGCGCTGTATAAATGTAAGTTGTTGCTAATATATCGGAGAATTGAATAACTAAGTCTTTCAAGCATTGTTTTCAAAATTTGGTCCATAAAATAAGCATAGAAAAACTATGTTTTCACCCCCAAAACAAAAAAGGCTAGTAAGTAAATAAAACAACTATACTTTGAGATTTTGCAGAATGCCAATAAGTTCATTCGTACTGTTGTGGAATACCTGCCACAGCATTGAAAAGGCCCTAATCAAAGTCACAAATGGCTTCCTCTAAGACTGCGACCTTGGTGCACTATCCTTCTCAATCTGCCTGTAGCTGTGGATCACACCATCCTCCAACGCCTCTCTTCTGTTGTCCAGCTCAGTGGGACTGCCCTCTTGCTTCCACTCTTACCTATCCAGTCATAGCCAGAGAATCTCCTGCAATATCTTCTCTTCCAGCCCCCGCACAGTTACCTCTGGAGTTCGCCCAGGCTCGACTCTTGGCACCCTCCTATTTCTTATCAAAGCGGTGACCCTCAGTGACATTGTCTGATTAATCTCCCGTGAAGCACTTTGGGACGTTTTACTTTATTAAAGGTACTATATAAATGCAAGTTGCTGTAGTTGTCAAATGAATTTTGCATCTTTTGCCTCGCATTTGTCTGTGTAGTTTGTAGTGCACAGTGAATATAGATGTACAGTATAAACTTTGTACAGATATTTTGAAGTTAGTTTGCAAGCATAATTAATTAACTGTTAATTTCATTGACATTTAAATGAGACAAATGCAGTGAAAGATGATCTGGAATTTTTTTTTGTCCAAAGCTAAACTTTTGTACTGAGAAGCCATTGCAGGAGAATCTCTGGCTATGACTGGATAGGTAAGAGTGGAAGCAGGAGAGGGCAGTCCCACTCAGTTGATAATGGAGGAGAGACATTGGAGATAACTGGGTTTCAGTATCCTATGTCACTGATTAAGTGCAACCAGATTTTTCATGAAACTTGGTTATACTTTCAGTTGGATTCTAGAGTACTCTGAAATTTCCATGCAATCTGATTTTGAATTCACATTGAGGAGGTTATCAATCTGCAAAGTAATGACCTGGAACAGATTTTTGCAGACCATTATTGTTTCTTGGTTTGTTGCCAGATTGTAAAGAAATCAATTGTTGTGAAAGTGCTGTTTAGTTTCTTTTACGCCTGTTTGTGCAGCACATTGCTTTGTGCGTGTGTGTATTATGCACATTTATGGATTTGTGCATGCAGGCTACTTATGGGTACTACAACACAGGATTTTGGTCACATTGTATGTAAAGGATGTGGGAACTTGGCCACACTGAGCACCTAGATGTTTTCTGCTTGTGTGTCTATACCAATGTACCATAATAAGCTTTCAACTAGCTCCAAAAAGATAATGTGGAGAACTAGTACTTGTGTTCATAGTGTATTTTAAATAGAGTTGAATAAATAGTACTATGACAGGAATGTTGGAGTATTGGAATTGCATGTATGGTGTGAGCTCGCCCACATTTATCTACCTGAGATGGTGTTCATACTGGAGACCAAAGGGTAAAATATGGAACCTACATGAGCCTAGTCTTGTTAGGTAAACTGGGCACTTGTTTATTTTCATTATCTTGTTGCCTTTTAAATACATTTTTATTCAATTGTTTTTTTAAAAATGTTAAGCTTATTTCTGATTATTTTTATGCTTGTAAATGTGAGGAATAAGAGAAATTTGCCACCAACTTGGAGAATAAAATTTGTTGGATTTGGGGCATCGATTGTTTCTATTTTTTTTGACAATGAAATGGCTTGCAGGCGATGCTAGGTGTGTGGAGAGTATTTTTAATGTAAAGTATCTTCATCTATTCAAACTGTTCTTGTAATTGTCTCCTTCCCAGTAGAAGAAATTGGATTTTTAACATTACTTAATATGCCACAGAGTAACTCAGCAAATTTCATCCATGAGTCTTATTAGTGGTTCCGTTAGGTCCAGCAGACTGCATTCTGTATGGTAATGGATTGATGCAGTTTGGAGACATCTGGTATTTAAGAATTAACTTACCAAGCATGGAGTACCTAGCTAGTACTGAATATTAAAACATTTCATGATTAGTATTGGGCACCAAGATGGATGGATTACATGGAACTCCCCACTGAAGCTTTGAAATTTCCACTTCATTTGCCAGCCATTCTTATGGCCTCATTGAAGTTGCTATTTTGTGTACAGTTGCCTAGAATTAAGTGTGTGTGTGCGTGTGTAAAATATGCAAGGTTTTGAATCTCAATATGCTGGCTGGATTAAAACAAAGGACTTTGAGTTATCCTTTGTGCTACTGAGTCCCAAAATGAAAATTTATCAACTATATTCATGTAAATGGAAACCTCAAAATTCCGCTCAAAAAAACAGAAAAAAATCTGACACGTATTAAACATCTGTCAGCATTACGGACCATCTTCAGGTGGGTTGCCATTCATAAATACATTTCTTTCTGTCCTCTCATCTAAACCATGATGTGGTTTCATTCCAACCAACTGCTATACCACTCCTCCAGTGCTGTGATATTTTAATGGCAACTGTCTCTCGAGACCTTGACTGCTGATTCTAAGTGTCTGTTACCTCTATCTATCCTCCTGGACTGTCTCCAGTTTTAAATCGGTGGTGGGAGCTTGGATTGAAGTTGACAATCAGGAGGAAGAGTTGTCATTTAAATATCCTAGTGTTGGAGGAGTGAAACTGACAGCAGTAGTTGATAGCAATTCAGTGCTGCTGCTGGGTGTATTGTCTTTGATATTGCTTCACCAGGAAGAATACCTGAGAGAGGATGTGACCACTGTATAAGACACATCTGTCTGGGTCAAATTTTCAAAAATATAGGAGGGGGAGGTTGTGGGCTGGTACTTGAGATGGGAATACCCTATCTGAACATGGCCAGCGGGGTGGTCTGCTCCCCTGATGTTACCTGCCTTTTTCTTCCATCATACTCCCGGGTCACTGGAGCCTTCTGTGTTTTGCCTGATTTAGCATGCTACCCTCCCCGTCTTCTATTCTACTATAACTATTTACATATCCTCTGGGTCTGGGATAGGTCTTTTATTTCTCTCATTATTGCCTCCTTTTCTCACACCAGTATCACTTCTGTCATTTAATCATCTCCTGGCATCCACCTGATCATAGACCTTTTTTTGTTCCCACCCCCTTTTCCTTGGCGCTCTTCTTCCTTATAAGCTGTTCATTTGTAACATCACCCCGGTTCTGACAAAAGGTCATCAAACTGAAATGTTAACCCTTCTCACTCCACAGATGCTGCCCGACCTACTGAGTGTTTCCAACATTTTCTGTTTTTATTTAAGAAATAATGAGAGCTCTGTTACTACATTGGGAGTACATTATAGATCACTGAATAGTGGAAAATAAATCAAGGTGAGATTTGTAGACAATTTGGAGAGGTTTGCAGTAGTAACAGCATTGTAATAATGGGGGACTTTTACTATCCTGAAGTGGACTACAAATGGAAGGGGTTCTCAGGATGTATCCGGGACTGTTCCTTAATCAGTATGTTGGATGTCCAACAATGAAGGTTGCAGTGCTGCGTTCTGATTCTGGGTAATAAAGCAGGGCAAGTGAATGACTCGAATGTAATAGAACACTTAAGATGTAATAGTCATAACCCAATTAGGTACACATCGAAAACAGATCGAGGACTTGAAGATAAAGGTGTTGGACTGGAAATTAGTCAGTGTTATAAAAGGAAACATAGTCCAGATTAATTAGCTGGGAAAAAATGGAAGCTCAAATAGTTAGCTAGCAGTGGGAGATACTTTAATACTAGATGAATGAGGAGCAGGTTGAATATATTCTGACTAAAGAGAGTGCATCAAAAGTTGAGATTCCAAGAATAAATAGATTAGAGTAAAAATTTGTTTTATTAAAAGCATATGATAAATATACAGGGGATAATACAGAAGAAAATTGGGAAATATAAAAAAAGATAGGAAGAAAAAAGGGAGATTGGGAAAGCTAAGAGGGATTATGAAAAAAAGTGGTGGTCAACATACAGGGACATAGCAAGTATATATAAGAAGTAAAAGGATAGTCGTAAAATGGATGGGGCCACTTGAAGATGAAGGTGGTCATGTACTTGAGAGTAAAGGAATGACATGATGTTTAATAAGTATTTTGACCATGATGTTGCAGAGGAAAGTGAATGGGATGGTAGGAAGTACCTGAGGAGGATGGTGAGGAGCCACTAGTGGAGATAAATATTGAAAAGGAAAATGTATTTGAAAAGAAAGTTAGTGGAATTGAAAGTAGAAAAATTGCCAGGCCTGGATGAAGTGCATTCCTGAGTACTGAGGGAGGCTAGGGAAGAGATAGCAGAGATACTAACTACAATTTTCCAAAAAATCTTTGGAAATGGGAATTGTGCCAATGTGCTGGACGATGGCCAATATTACATCCCTGTTCAAGAAAAGGGAAGGGGATAAGCCAGTAAACTGTAGGCCAGTTAGCCTTATCTCAGTAAAGGGCAGGTTGTGCTTGACTAATTTAATTGAAATTTTTGAAGCAATCTGTATATAAATGAAGGGAATATGGTGAATATTGTATATGTTTTTCAGAAGGTGTTTGATAAGGTGTCATGTAAGAGATTTGTTGCAAAAATTAAGGCACATTATATTAAAGGGAATGTAGCTGCATGGATAGAGAGAGGGCGAAAGGACATATAGCAAAGAGTAGAAGCAAATGGATGCTTTTCAGGTTGATGGGATATGGGTAGTGGTGTAGCCCAGGGATCTATGCTCAGACTTCCTTTGCATTCCATTCATAGAAATCATTTGGACATGGGCACGGAAGAATAATATTGAAGTTTGCTGATACCAAATTAGGGAGCCTGGCAAGCTGTGACGAGAATGCAGGCAGATATGAACAGGTTAGCTGAGTGGGGAGATGGGTGGCTGGTATACTTCAATATAGTGAAATATGAAGTAGTATATTTAAGGGGTAAGAACAGTAAAAGGAGTTGTGCTGTAAATGGTTAGAGAGTTAAGAACAGACAGATCTAAGGATGCAGATACATAGATTTTTTTTTAGAAGTGGGAGTGCAGGTAGAAAAAAACATTAAAAAAAAGCCATATTGAGGATTTTATATTTAGCGGCATTAAATACAAAAACTATGAGGTGATGTTGAATTTGCATAGGTTTGGCCACATTTGGAGTATTGCATGCTGCTCTGGGCACTGCATTACAACAAGAATATTAGAGCCAAGGAAAGGTGACACTGAAGATTCACTAGTATGTTAACAGGAATGAGAGCTGAGAGTTACAAAGAAAGGCTTGAAAAGAGTGGGGCTTTTTTCACTGCAAGAGATGTTGGAGGGGATTGAAAGGTTTTGAGATGGTAAATAGTGAAAGATAATTTGCTTTGGCTGGTGAATCAGTAACAAAGGGGCATGAACATTGGATTATCACGAAAAAATGAATGGGTATGTTGGAAGAATTTTTTTCACACAGGGTTAATAGAACACTGAATGCTTCACCTCAATTGGATATTGAGGCATAGACTATAATGTTATTTAAAGGCAATTGGATAAGTATTTGAAAATGAAGAATATAAATGCATAAAGGGAAATGGAATTAAGATTATTGCAGGATCATCCTGAAGGGCAAAGGAAATCCCAAACTCCTCCACAACAAATTGCCTCCTTCGAGTTCTGTCCCTTTCCCCATTTATCCTCACATCTGCTGTGACGAGCTCATAGATTTATTTGTTTTCAAAGTTGAGAATATCCATTTTGCTCACCAACTATTCCCAGCCACTCTGCCCCAGTTCTGACTCACAACATTCTATAGCTTCTCCCATATCTCCTCCAAAGCCTTCAACACACTCTTGCCCCTGAACAAAAGGTCATGGGTTCAAGCCCCACTCTAGGATTTGACCACATAAGTATTGGCTGACATTTCAAAGCAGTACCAAGGGAGTGTTGCATTGTTAGAAGTGCCATATTTCGGAAGACATTTTAATCTGGGGATGCATCTGCTTGTTCAAGTGGGCATAAAATATTCCATGGTACTATTTGAAGAAGCGCAAGGGAGTTCACTTTGTGCCCTGGCCAACATTTGTGCCTCAACCAACACCATTCAAACATATTATCTGTCATTTATCTTATTGCTGTTTGTGGGCTCTTGCTATGTGCAAATTGGCTGTCACGTTTGCCTGCAAAAACTACAGTGATGACATCTCAAAAGTAATTTGTTGGCTGTGAAGCACTTTGGGACATCCTGAGGTTATGAAAGGTGCAATTTAAATTCAAGTTCTTTTTGATATTCTCCACAAGACCCACCACCTACTTCCTTGGAGCGCCTTCTGACTCTGCTCTAGACCACCTAACCTTGCCAACATTGTCAACTGCTCATTCCCCTCAAGGATGGTTTTACCCCATCTTCAAAACCACTGTAAATGCCGTGTCCTCAAAAAGCCTATCCTTGGCACTCTGTCCTAAATAACTTCCGCCACATCTCTGACTTTCCATTTATTGCTAAGGTTCTGGAATGTTTCATGCCTACCTCTCCCTAATTCAATTTCTTCAGTCTGACTTTCATTCTGTCCATAGTACTGAGATCGTCCAATGACTTTTTGTGTGACCACAGTGCACTGTCTTCTCCTCCTCTTCAATCTGTAAGTGGCTTTCCACATGGCCGACAGCACCATTTTCTTCTACTGCTTCTCCTTTGTGGCCCACTCCATGCAACAGCCTTGGCATTCCTACCTGTGCCACTGCCATTAACATATCTTCTGAAGTGGTTTCTCCTCCTATGCATGCACTGCCACCTGCAATATGCCACTTAATTTCCTCCTATTCTTCATTTGTTTGTTGCCCCTCGGCAATATTATCCATCAGAATGGGGTCAACTGTCGTATGCTTGCTGCTAATACCCAGATTTATCTCTCCACCAACTCCATACTTCATTCAGTTACTGTAATTGTGCCGTCCGACTGCTTGCCTGACATTAAGTCATAGGCTTTTAGCAGCTCAGCAGTAGCAAGAAGGCATCCTGTTTGGCCCCTTCAGAAACTAGTTTCATTGCCCATGATCCTATCCTTCCTGAGTGCTCACTATAGCTCAACACAGTGAGCACCCTTTGTGTTCACCTCGACCTTGAGCTGAATTCAAAGCCCACATCTAATCCATCGTCAACACCACCTACTTCCACTTCCATTGTCTTCCAGTGTTGACTTAAAAATCCTCATTCTCATTTACAAATCCCTCACTCCACCTTACCTTTGAGACTTCCTGCAACCTTGTTTGCAGTCTGCTGACTGTGGTCAGCTTTGTGTTCCCCCTCCCCCTACTGGATTTAATAAGAGTCTTCAGTTATCTCTGACCCCCATACTCTGGAATATCGCTGTAAATCCTCCATGTTGTGACATCTCTCCTCACCCGCAAACACTTCTTTAAAATCTACCTCTTCAACTATGCCTTCGGCCACCTCTGCTAATTTCCTTCCTTTCTTCTGCTCGGGCCTGACTCCCCGCCCCACTGCAGAATGCCTTGGGATGTTTTACTACAGAAATGAGTTGTTGTAGTTAATAGAACAAAGCCAACACTTTAAATGTGATTTAAAGGAAATTTTTCTTCAAAGATACACAAAGCTGCACATCGTTTAAAACATTGGGTGGAGGACTAGATCAGAGAGCACGTTTATTCAAATGTGCATGTGTTTTTTATATAAAGTTGCAATTTCCCTTTAACAAACTCTGTGTTTAACCTAAAACATTGATTTTTGCCTTATTGATTTCACTAAACTGATCCAAACATTAATATAGTTTTGTCCTTTGGCTGAAGCTTCTGAATATGGTCTTGCTGTATATTTTTATTCTTCCTTTATGGGCTTGACTATTTCAGCCTAATTTTCATTAAGCCTTTTAAAAGTGCATAATAATCATACAATAGATTAATTAGATTATAATTGAAGATCTGTTTTTAAAAATTCTGATGGTGATTTACTAGCATTTGGTGGTAAACTAGCAGTATAGATCCCTGAAATGCTTGTGATGCAATGTTTAGCTTCAACAATCTTTAGATTTTCATTAGCATTTTGCACACTCAGTCCTGATGTCACAGGATGTGACTTCCTTTCCAAATGGTGAATTTTACTGTTGTTTTGCAAAAAGTTGTTCTTTGTTAAAGCAATTGGCTAGAGACATATCTGTGACAGCCCAGCCTCCCTTGGTAATGGGTCTGATTTTGTGCCATTAAATGTTGTGGTTTCAGGAGCTTTTCAACTAATAAAAAACATCTGCAGTGTGTTTTTTCCCGTCAGTTTTGAAGATGAATTCAGGGTCACAGACTAGATAACAGTCTGAAGGACAAAGAGATTATCTGTTTTATATCAAGTTCAGTGAATTGCGGGGGGACCTGTTTTGTGGCAAGTTCATTCCATCACAATCGCTCCCCCTGCTCTTTCATGGTCAAGTTCAGGAAGGGAGCTGTTGAGCGGCTGGAAGCTTTCAGAAGGGGTTAGTGGACTGATAGGCCAGTTGCCTTGTCTCGAGATTTCTGGATTGTGGGAAAGTTTGAATATGCTGCTATTTTCTATCTGTTATCAGGATGCTTATCGTGGAACTCTTGTCTGCATACTTGGCTGAATAGTCCGTGCTTTGAGTCCTGGCAGAGTGTTCTTTTGTTTTGCTTTAGTAGAAATGATTTAAACCAGTTAAGTTAAGAGGAGTTAAATATTAAAATGCTAAAGTTATAAGATTTTAAGTGATTTTTTTTAACCTAAAGTGGCAGCGCAAAAATTATATTGTGAAATCATCAGATAGTTTACCAACTGTACTATTTTCCTGGCACCAGGGTTAGAATTGTTCAACCTGTATTGCATATATTGAAAGTCTTTGTTCTTTATTGGTTGGCATTTAGTATTGTGGCATAGCTGAGTTTCTAAAGTTTATTTTTCTACTTCCAATGTTTGGCTCAGTTTCATTCGTTTTGTGCCAGTGCAATTTCTCTTCAACAAGTTTTGTTTTTCATCATATTGTAATCCCAGAGGACTTACTATTCAATTCTCTCCTTGCCTTCTCGAGCTGTGAGGATGGGCATTCACCTGGGCCACTCTTTAGCTGGACATCAGGAGGTGCATGAGTATGGTTCTGGGAAACAAATGATCTCTCTGGCATTTGCTGCAGTATGGTCAATATCAGGAACTCACTGTATGGAGAATTGCAGGAGCACAACATATCCTAATACTTCCACTCTTACCTATCCATTCGTAGCCAGAATTTCTTCTGCAATGGCTTCTCTTCCAGACCCTGCAGTGTTACCTCCGGAGCCCCCCAAATACTAATTCTTGACTCCCTCCTCCGCCTCATCTACAGACTGCTCCTTGGTAACATCATCTGCAGGTATGGGGTCAAGCACACTGATGATACTCGCTCTACACCTCTCCACTCCTCCACTGCCTCAATGCTGTCAGACTGCTTGTCCAGCATGCAGTCTTGGATAAGCTGCAATTTCCTCCAGCTAAGCATTAGGAAGAGTGAAGCAATCATTTTCAGCCCTCGCCACAAACTCCATACTGTGGCCACTGATTCCATCCTTTTCCTCAGCTACTGTCTCTGACTGAACCAGGCTGCTTGTAGCCTTGGAGTCCGATTTGATCCAGAGTTGAGCATCCGACACCATCTCCTCTCCATCGCAAAGGCAGTCTACTTCCACCTTTATAACATCATCTGCCTCTTCCCCTACCAAAGCCCATTTGCTGTTGAAACCATCAGCCATTCCTCTGTCACCTCCAGACTTGATTATTCCATTGCTCTTCGGGCCAGCCTCTTGTCCTCCATGTTCCGTTAGCTGAAGCTCATACTAAATTCTGCTGTCTGTATCCTATCCTGCACCAAGTACCACTTCCTATCATCCCTGTCCTTGCTGAACTACATTGGTTCCTGGTTTTCCAGGGCTTCGAATTTAAAGTAACCTTTTATTTATAATTGCCTGGAAATTGTGCTGAGTGGCGAACAAATGTTGGCCGCCACTTGTTAGTTATAAACTTACCCACAAACGATTTGCGGGCTTAAGTGCGGGAACTACCTCTAATGATGTGCTGTAAGAAGTGCAGTGTCCTTTCCTGGGCGTCTTTGAGCTTTAAGAGTGAGGAAAGAATTGCTCTCTCCCCTCAACCAATCAGCTTGAAGAATCCTTGACCAGCTGCCTGTAAATCAGTTAGAGAAATTGAAATAAAGAGAAGGTAAGAAATATCGAATTAAAAGACAGATAAAAGAGACAGACAGAATTTAAAAAAAAATGTAAATTTTTTTTTAATAACTTTCCAACAACAATTAAAATCGGAAGTAATGAGACTCCAAGTGCCATTTTCAGTGCCAGAGAGGTTGTTTGGCAGTCATTAAGGCTTACTACGCCGTTAAAAGTAGTTTAGACCTTAAAAAAAACAACGTACCTCTTTTTATGGAGAGATTAGTTTGTTTCCAGCTGGGCAGGAGAGCAAGTTCACGCTGGTTCATTCATTCAGCCGGTGAGCTGTCCTTCCCGCACCGCTTTCAAACGAGCAGGGCAAATTGTAGAGCAATTTCCGGATTTCCGCTTTTGACTGCGCATGTGCACTTGCTGGAACTTGCTCTTCCATTTGCCCTGAAATATTTTATGAGCGATTTCTGGGCCATTGCTTCATGGCTTCACCACCCTCCATCTCTGTAACCTCCTTCAGCCCTACAACCACCCTCCTGAAATCATGGCTCCTTTAACTCTGGCTTCCTGTGGGGGGAAAAAGTCAACTCTGTCAGCACTAAGGGTCCTAAGTGAAATTCATTTAAGTAGCCCTCACTGTTAGCAATGAGTGCAATTCCACCGCAATAAAAAACATTGTATTAACTGGCACCAAGTTGATGATTTCATTTAGAAAGCCCATAAGGATGGCAGATGTCAGTAAATGTTAAGAATTCACAGATGCAGAAGAGATGATGATCTGAAGTTTGATTTCAAGCAGTTGGTTGGATTTTTGTCGACAGAGCTTTACTGTATATGTGACCTGGCTGGATCTGACCTGAGAGTACCATCTTGCTGACGGTGGGAATTTTGTGTTTACTAGAAACTGACATCCCACCCGTGGAAATAAAAAATTAACCAGGGAGGCAAAAAGCACAAATAAGATTTTATGTGGATTTTTAAGTGCTTTTTCATTTTTTTAGGTGCTCTTATTTACTTTGAGGATACAGACTTATATTCCTGCGTTTAAATTGGGAGACAGCAATTTGGTGAACAGTGTTATAAGGCAGTGTTACTCTAAAACATAGGAAAATTTGTGCTGTCTATTTATGGCCACTGGTGTAAAAGCTGTCTATAGGTAGGAATCATTCCAGGCAGTAAAAACAGGAACACTTTGCACTAGTAAGGATCCTTTCGGCATAGAAGGTGTGCTTGACTTGTATATGTTTTGAACTTCGATACCCACGGGATATTTTGTGGCGGTTTGTATCGTAAAACTCTTTTCCCTCATCACAACAAATCAAGTGATTGAAGATTCATGAATGAATTACAGTTGGCTTTGGGATTGGACATAAGTCCTATTGCGTAGACCTACATGAAATGTTGTTTACAATACTTATTTTGCTTCATAAAACTTACATTTTAGGTTGCAAAATGGGAAGCAAGTCGCATTGTCGTGTCACTGGTTCATTGACCTTGGTGTAGGTATGTTTTTATTTTCAGTGGTCTTGGACCACATAAGTTTTAAACTTAATGTTGCTTGGTACATTTTACCCAGTGATAACTGCAATTTATTTGCTTATCTTGCTGTTAGCTGTGATTTATGATTACCGTTCTAAGTTTCTTCAATGCAAATCAATGCCTGTCATTGCAGACCTAAGCCTTTGAAAATCATCGCATGCATCACTAATCCCATTAAAATCTGATGATCTGCTGCATGATGTAGGTAAAATAACTTTAACTTTATTTCATGCGTTAACAAATGTAAACCTAAATTAAAAATACTACAGCCGCAGAACCCTTGTATGTAGTATGTTCAATTGGGCAAAAGTTATTTTTAGCAGCAATGGGAAGCTGACTAAGCTGAGAACAAACTTGGACTTGGTAAACTTGGGTTTTGTAGATTATGAGATTTAACTGAGATTTCAACGTGTATGTATGTGACAGTTACATTAGTGAAATCTAATGGCTGTTTGTGCACACATGATAACTTTTATTTTAAAATTGCTGCAAATGCAACTGCTTTACAAATACACATTGTACATTCAAAAAAGTAAATACATCTGGGACAGTTATCTGACTGTCAAATGTGCTTATCTCTGCTATTTTAAAGTTGTATCTCTGTTTGACCTATATATTAACCTTATTGATCTGCTCCTTTCAAGGATAGTGCTTTAGTATTTGAAGCTTTTTTTTGTAGATTTGCCCATTTACACATTTATTAAAAGGTCGCTAAACTGAAACAAAACTGCTGTAGAGACCATTTGAAGGATTGGAAACCTACCTGATCCAAGTATAGAAGCTCATGCAAGTCACTTATCTATTATTATTATTTAATTATTATTATTATTATTATTATTACAAATTTGAACCAAATATAACCTTTCCTAGAATCAACAATAAAGTGGTAGGGAGGGGGAAGACAGGTTCTTATCTACCTGAAATTTGAACTGAAAACTCTGCAGGAGGTATGTGTTTTCTACTAACCTATTGCAGACCTAATACCAACATAAAACAAGGGAGAAGTGCAAGCTTTATCCCAAAATTCAACTAAAATAATTCCACATTCTCTTCTACCTCTTGTGCAATTTCACAACAAATATGCATTTCTAGCAGAAGTATTGGAAGAAAGAAGCGTTTTTTACATAAGAACATAAGACATAGGAACAGGAGGAGGCCATACGGCCCCTCGAGCCTGCTCCGCCATTCAGTAAGATCATGGCTGATCTTCTACCTCAACTCCACTCTCCTGCCCAATCCCCATATCCCTTGATTTCCTTAGTGTCCAAATATTCAGTGATCTCAGTCTTGAATATACTCAACGACTGAGGAGCCACAGCCCGCTGGGGCAGAGAATTCCAAAGATTCACAACCCTCTGAGTGAAGAAATTTTTCCTCATCTCAGTCCTAAATGACTGACCCCTTATCTTGTGACTATGACCTTTAGTTCTAGACTCCCCAGCCAGGGGAAACAGCCTCTCAGCATCTACCCTGTCAAGCCCTCTAAGAATTTTCATTGAGATCATAGAATCATAAAATGGTTACAGCATAGAAGGAGGCCATTCAGCCATTGAGCCTGTGCCGGCACTTTGTAAGAGCAGTCCAGTCCGCCTCTCAGTCTTCTAAATTCCACAGAATATAGGCCCATTCTACTCAATCTCTCCTCATAGGACAACCCTCTCATCCCAGGAATTAATCTAGTGAACCTTTGTTGCACCCACTCGAAGGCAAGTATATCCTTCCTTAGGAAGACAACCAAAACTGTACACAGTACTGCAGGTGTGATCTCACCAGAGCCCTATATAATTGCAGCAAGACCTCCTTCTGGAGACTAAGAAATGTTCATAGTCAGAGGGATTTGGGTGTCCTTGTATATGAATCACAGAAAGTTAACATTTAGATACAGCAAGCAATTAGGAAGGCAGATGGTATGTTAGCCTTTATTGCAAGGGGGTTGGAGTATAAGAGTAAGGAGGTCTTGCTGCCCTATATAGACTGTACTTAGGTTTCCAGAACGGAATTCATAATGTTCTGCTGAAGAGTTGCTGCACAAGTTTACAGCAGTGGGTGTCCATGGTGAAACCTGCAAGTGCATAAGGAATTGGCTAAAAGTGGATACTAGTTTGGGGAGTGATATGGGCTGGAAGATGTACTGAGTGGGGTGTACCAGGACTTGGTTCAAGGACCCCTGCTGTTAATAATCTACATGAACAATCTGGATTCAGAAACAAAATGCAATTTGATAAAAAGCCAAATTCATAAACTAAGCAGGTGAGTAGTCAAATCTGATTCTGTATCCAGTGGTCTTACCACTGACCCCTGGGGGACATTACTGTTTACTTTCCTCCAGTCTGATAAAGAACCGTTCACCATTACTCTCTATCATCTGTCTCTTAGCCAATTTCATACCCACGCTGCCACTGCCCCTTCAATCCCATGGGTTTCAGGAAGAATTTTCTTATTACATGGAGTGGCTTGGAATGGCCACCTGGGCAGGATGACAGAAATTGTAATATGAAAACAGGCCCAAAGCGTTTGTGTTGTTTGTTCTCCAGATGAGCAGTCGCTTTGTTCCCATATACTTTTATCTCTCCTTCCTTCAAGCACCGACCTGACCGATTCTTAATTGCTGACATGGTCTCTGCTACAGACACTAACTCCAGTAGTGCATCCCACAGGCTGACAACCTACTGTGCGTAAATTCGTTTCTCTAGCTTTCAGTCCTAAAGCTCTCATATTTAATCACATCTATACCCCCTTGTTCTAAACCCCTCAACCACTGGAAACACTTTGTTTCTATCTACATTCGTGCCAGGCAATGACCATCTCCAACAAGAGAGAGCCTAACCATCTCCCCTTGACATTCAATGGCATTACCATCGCCGAATCCCCCACCATCAACATCCTGGGGGTCACCATTGACCAGAAACTTAACTGGACCAGCCACATAAATAATGTGGCTACAAGAGCAGGTCAGAGGCTGGGTATTCTGCGGCGAGTGACTCACCTGACTCCCCAAAGCCTTTCCATCATCTACAAGGCACAAGTCAGGAGTGTGATGGAATACTCTCCACTTGCCTGGATGAGTGCACCTCCAACAACACTCAAGAAGCTTGACACCATCCAGGACAAAGCAGCCCACTTGATTGGCACCCCATCCACCACCCTAAACATTCACTCCCTTCACCACCGCGCACAGTGGCTGCAATGTGTACCATCCACAGGATGCACTGCAGCAACTCGCCAAGGCTTCTTCGACAGCACCTCCCAAACCCACGACCTCTACCACCTAGAAGGACAAGAGCAGTAGGCACGTGGGAACTACACCACCTGCACTTTCCCCTCCAAGTCACACACCATCCCGACTTGGAAATATATCGCTGTTCCTTCATTGTCACTGGGTCAAAATCCTGGAACTCCCTTCCTAACAGCACTGTGGGAGAACCTTCACCACACTGACTGCAGCGGTTCAAGAAGGCGGCTCACCACCACCTTCTCAAGGGCAATTAGGGATGGGCAATAAATGCCGGCCTCGCCAGCGACGCCCACATCCCATGAACGAATTTTTAAAAACCCTGTCTCATTCCTTCATAATTTTCAACATCTCCACCAAATCATCTCTACCAAATCACCTCTGTTCTAATGAAAACAGTTCCAGGATGGAGTAGGGTACTGGAGGCAAAAATTCTGAAATCATTCCAGGACATAGTTAGATATTATGATGGGGAAGTGTTGAGTTCCTATGGAAGGAAGACCTAAATAGCCTTCCTCATCTGTATTAATCTTTTTGATTAAAGTTTCTCTTTGGTACCAGTTTGGTAAGAGGACCTTCAAAGGAGACTATACAACTGGGTATGTCTGAATTGGAACCACTATGTTAGAGATGCGGTACTTCACAGAATCAGTAACCCTTATTTTGCTGCAGTTAGTGTGTAAACTCAATAAATGACTACTACGGGGCTGTCAGAGTAGACTCATATTTTTAAATAATTTTTTGAAAGTTTTGGTTTTGCTGAACTCTTAATTTTTTGGAGGGTAATTAACTATGTACAGCTTTGGTCCAGGAAGATTTATAACTCTTGTACATTAACGACCTACTTTTTAAAAAAAAAAAGTTTTACAACTGGCCATGAACATTTTTTTTCTTCAATGTTTTTAAAAAAATGTATATTTTTATTCCACTTGGAATTGTTCATATTTACTAATTCTATTGATGACCTGAAAAGACTAATTTTCTTTTGAACTCTGATTGCATTAACCTTAAATTGTGAGTTTTTGGAAGCTATTATAGAAAGGACATTTTATCATTAAGTTGTCCTTTTTGCAAAAAATACTCCATCTTGTGTTGTAAAGAAACCTGCAGACTCCTCAGCTCAGTGATGCAATTTTTTTAAAGCATGAAAAGAGTTGATGAAATTCCACTATCAGTCCTGAACCAATATGCAAAATATCTTGATGGAAATCAAATAGCTATTATGTTTTCATTTCCATTCCTGCGTATTTTCTTAATGAAGAATAGAAAGATCAGACTGCTTGGCCATGCCTGTTCGACTTGATAACCAAGCGAAGCTTCCAGCAATCCGCAGAAATGATGCCGCTAGTCAAATCAGTCTTAAGTGCTGGCTTAATTTTATCTGGAAAGCACGGAGCTGTGAAGCTGTGGAAGGAGAGATGAGCCTATTGCTGTTTCATTTACATGGGATGGCTCTTTATCAGCTGTCAATTGTTTCAGAATATTATCAGGCATTCTTTTAATTGCAGTCAAGCTGAAATTAGCAGAATTAGAAAAATTACCTTCCCTTGCTTGGAGCCTCTTTATTCATGGATATTGTTGTGTGCTATGTACAGATTACCAGCTGTTTTGTTCTCTTGCTGTAAATATATATGCCTACAGTCACTGTTGAGCTAAAGACAATGGGTTAGAAATTTGGCCGCCTAGCGCCCGTTGTCTTGGCCTTCCGAGGTGCCAAGGTGGCGTCAGGCGCAGAGTGACGTGCGCCTGACGCCATCTTGTTATAGGTACTAGCGCATGCGCAAATACGGAATGCCGGCAGCATGTAAAGTAAGGAGAAAATGGATACAATCAGTGTGCAATGCTGGTTTAAAGTGATCGACTCCATATTGGGACATAACGCTCAACTCAACTCACAGTCTTAACCATGACCATCTGAATGTGTCTTAGACTGCCTTGAGGACTCCCCACCAGCTCTATTTAAAGGGACCATGCAAGGTGTACAGGTTAGTGGCTGGATTATTGCTTCTGGCTGCTGATGCATTTGTAATAGTATTTGGAGGTCTCCTATATTTGAATACTAGGATGAGAGGCCATAGCCTAACATTTAGAGCCTGGACAGGCAGGAGTGAAGTTAGGAAACACTTCTACACGCAAAGGGTGGGAGAAGTTTGGAACGCTCTTCTGCAAATGGCAGTTGATGCGAGCTCAATTGTGAATTTTAAATCTGAGATTGATAGATTTCTGTGAACCTAAGGTATTAATGGATATGGAGCTAAGATGGGTAATATGGAGTTAGGTCACAGATCAACCATGATCTTATTGAATGGCGGAACCGGCTCGAGGGGCTAAATGCCACTGCCACTTACTGCCTCCAGTTATGCACTACTGTCTCTTGCGAGAAAGCGGGACGTGTGTCTGGATGATGTGCCTGTCATGGTTGAATAGCTGCCAGTGTGTGTGGCCTGTGAGTTGTGGGTGGGCAGCTTGCAACAGTGGTAATGTTTTAGGGTTAGAGGAAGCATCTGATTGGCACTGTTGAGTACTGATGGAAAGAGTTTGTTGGGATGTGGGGTGTAGAGCGTGGAGCAGTGGATGCGGCTAGTGGTGCAGTTGGTAGGGGACGCCACTTGACAGTTGACCTCACTCACCTTGACCACTCGTGGCACTGAACTTCTTCCTGCACTGCAGTCGTGTTCAAGGTGCTGTGCGCCTGGCATTGACTTCGTCCCCCGCTGCCTCCCACTAACTTTTGGGCATATGTCTGGAGGGTCACTTGACCCACCCCCCCACCCTTGCAGATATAGGATGTCCCTCCTTCTGTCCACCTCTTGCAACAAGGCCTCAAGGCCTCTAGTACATCAGCAGAGAACCTTGGTGCATGCACTCTCACAGGCCCGGTACAAACTCAGATCAGCAGATTGGTGCAGGCTGGCTTGCAGATTGGAGGATGCGGGATTTAGTAGTGCGCAACCTTTATTCAATGTGTTAACATAACTCATCAGTTTGTAAACATAGGGACGTGACCTGCATCTGTGTTTTATGTGTACGATGTCTGATCTCTGTGCAGACAGCAGAATGTTATTTTCAGCAAATAACAGGTACCGCTACCTTTAAGAGATTGGGGCTCCCCCTGCTGATAGGAAGTGCAAATTGCATTGAATTCTCGTGTCAACGCTGATTTCCAGCGCTGCTTGAAGGTAAGTATTCAGGCCGGACGAGAGTCTCGTCCTGCCTGCACAAGGGCCATTGCGCGCAGGTTAATAGCGGATTGTGCTATTAACCTGCGCGCAATGGCCCTTGTTTTTTGAAGGGGTAACCAAGAAGATAGATGAGGGCTGTGCAGTAGACGTGGTCTACATGGACTTTAGCAAAGCATTTGACAAGGTACCGCATGGTAGGTTGTTACATAAGGTTAAATCTCATGGGATCCAAGGTGAGGTAGCCAATTGGATACAAAATTGGCTTGACGACAGAAGACAGAGGGTGGTTGTCGAGGGTTGTCGAGGGTTGTTTTTCAAACTGGATGCCTGTGTCCAGCGGTGTGCCTCAGGGATCGGTGCTGGGTCCGCTGTTATTTGTTATTTATATTAATGATTTGGATGAGAATTTAGGAGGCATGGTTAGTAAGTTTGCAGATGACACCAAGATTGGTGGCATTGTGGACAGTGAAGAAGGTTATCTAGGATTGCAACGGGATCTTGATAAATTGGGCCAGTGGGCCGATGAATGGCAGATGGAGTTTAATTTAGATAAATGTGAGGTGATGCATTTTGGTAGATCGAATCGGGCCAGGACCTACTCCGTTAATGGTAGGGCGTTGGGGAGAGTTATAGAACAAAGAGATCTAGGAGTACAGATTCATAGCTCCTTGAAAGTGGAGTCACAGGTGGATAGGGTGGTGAAGAAGGCATTCAGCATGCTTGGTTTCATTGGTCAGAACATTGAATGCAGGAGTTGGGATGTCTTGTTGAAGTTGTACAGGGCATTGGTGAGGCCACACTTGGAGTACTGTGTACAGTTCTGGTCACCCTATTATAGAAAGGATATTATTAAACTAGAAAGAGTGCAGAAAAGATTTACTAGGATGCTACCGGGACTTGATGGTTTGACTTACAGGGAGAGGTTAGACAGACTGGGACTTTATTCCCTGGAGAGTAGGAGGTTAAGGGGTGATCTTATAGAAGTCTATAAAATAATGAGGGGCATAGATAAGGTCGATAGTCAAAATCTTTTCCCAAAGGTAGGGGAGTCTATAACGAGGGGGCACAGATTTAAGGTGAGAGGGGAGAGATACAAAAGGATCCAGAGGGGCAATTTTTTCACTCAAAGGGTGGTGAGTGTCTGGAACGAGCTGCCAGAGGCAGTAGTAGAGGCGGGTACAATTTTGTCTTTTAAAAAGCATTTGGACAGTTACATGGGGAAGATGGGTATCGAGGGATATGGGCCAAGTGCAGGCAATTGGGACTAGCTTAGTGGTATAAACTGGGCGACATGGACATGTTGGGCCGAAGGGCCTGTTTCCATGTTGTAACTTCTATGATTCTATGATTCTATGAATAGACTTTGTCCAATTTTTTTTTACCCCATTGAAGTAACAAATAGTTCATTAATGGGGAAAAATGTTCTGAATCCTGTGAAGGTCGAGTTAACCTACAAGTTTCTTGGAAAATTATGCTCTTTGTTCAGTGTTTAAGTTACAAAGCTGGATGTTTTAATTTTTTTTCCCACTTAAAGTTGTGTCTTCATAGCTGTATGAAAAGAATAGGGACTCCCATTCAGAAAGACTGATTTTCCACCTGATTTTAAGGGATATTTTGAACTTGGCAAGGATCCATCCCATGATTGGAAATGCAACATGAGTTAGTTGATCTATGACAGAATAGAGGTAAAGTGCCCCAGACTTTCCTGTCATCACAGGAAAAACAAAGTGCTATTGTTAATATTATTTGAAGTGACTACATCTCCAGTAGGAATGCAAAAGAAGCAAATGAGTTTGAGTGACTTTTTTTATTCGTTCATGGGATATGGGCGTCGCTGGCAAGGCCGGCATTTAATGCCCATCACTAATTGGCCTTGAGAAGGTGGTGGTGAGCCACCGCCTTGAACCACTGCAGTCCGTGTGGTGAAGGTTCTCCCACAGTGCAGAAACATCGTGCATAAGTAATGGTAATAGGGTGAATGAACTGAAAACCAAGAACATATTGCTGTTTTAGTGCATTCCTTTTGGCCAGTGAAAAGTTATTTTTGTGGCTCAGTTAGAACTCTGAAAAGATAAACCAAAGAGGGTAGGAGAAAAAAAATATAATAACAATATATTTTACAAAATAAATGATTTATCCACGACAAGGCACTAGCAGACTGAACTGGCGACTACATCTATGTAATTACTAGCTTAGGGCATCAAAAACAAAAAAAACGTGTTCCCAACAGTCAGATTCGAGAAGTTGAACTTTTTAGCCTCAAAAGAAGGCAATTGAGAGATAGGAGTTTTCATGATAAAAGGTGTAGAAATTTTAAATCTGGAACCTTACTTCAAGGTAAGTCAAGACAATAAGCCACTGGTGAAGGGCAAATTTAGAACTGTTGCGAGGAGGAATTACTTGACACAGAGTAATTAGCACTTGAAACAAACTCTAATGGATGGCATGATTGGGGGGGGGGGGGGGGTTGTGGGGAGGGAGCAGGGGAGAGAGAAGAAATTTAGGTTTTTCTTATTTGGATTGATGAGGTAAGATTAGCTGAATGACCTTCATCTTGATATTTAGCAGAATTTTGATCTAGGCGTTGGGTTCCAATGCAACATTCCAATTCACTTCCATTTCTGTAGATGCCCTTTAGGGTTTTTATCATTATTCAGTGGTATTCATTTGTATCAGATATTGGTTGTCAATGTTATTGACATGGGTAAATAGTTTATATCAGAAGACTATAGATTATCTTCTGTGAGACCTTTTGAGAATATATCTACGCTATACCTGCTCTCGAGAACAGCTGTAAAATCTGACATACAGACACAACAACAGCTACTTGCATTTATATAACGCCATTAACGTAGTAAAATGTCACAGGAGCGTTATCAGACAAATTTGACAGAGTCACGTAACGAGATATTAGGACAGCTGACTAAAAGCTTGGTCAAAGAGGTAGGTTTTAAGGAGCGTCTTAATTGAGGAGAAAGGGGTGGAGAGGTTTAGGGAGGGAATTCTGAGTTTAGGGTTTAGGCAGCTGCAGGCACGGCCGCCATTGGAGGAGTGGTTAAAATCGGGGATGCACAAGAGGCCAGAATTGGAGGAATGCAGAGTTCTTGGAGGGTTGTCGGGCTGGAGGAGGTTACAGAGATAGGGAGGGGCAAGGCCATAGAGGGATTTGAACACAAGGATGAGAATTTTAAAATTGAGGCGTTGCTGGACTGGGAGCCATTGTAGGTCAGCGAGCACATAGTTAATAAGTGAACGGGGGTTGGTGTGAGTCAGGATAGGGTAGCAGAGTTTTGGTTGAGCTCAAATTTACGGAGGCTGGAAGATGGGAGGCCAGCCAGGAAAGCATTGGAATAGTCAAGTCTGGAGGTAACAAAAGCATGGATGAGGGTTTCAGCAGCAGATGGACTGAGGCAGGGCGGAGAAGGGTGATATTATGGAGGTGGAAGTAGGCGGTCTTGGTGATGGCGAGGATATGGGATCGGAAGCTCAGCTCAGGGTCAAAATATGACGCTGAAGTTGCGAACAGTCTGGCTCAGCCTCAGGCGGTGGCCCGGGAGGGGGAATGGAATCTGTTGCTAGGGAACAGAGTTTGTGATGGGGGCCGATGACAATGGATTCGTTCTTCCCAATATTTAATTGGAGGAAATTTTTGCTCATCCAGTACTGGATGTCAGACAAGCAGTGTGACAAATTAGATGCAGTGGAGGGGTTGAGAGAGATGGTGGTGAGGTGGAGCTGGGTGTCGTCAGTGTACATGTGGAATCTGACGTGTTGTAAGCTGAAATGTAGAATTTCAGTTTTGTGAACAATTAAATAACTTTTAGTGATGAGCACAGCGCTGTTGTGTTTGATGTAATCATATTAGTTGTTGTGTCCTAAATCTTAGTTCTTTTGTTACATCGAGTTACATCGAAACTACAGCACAGAAACAGGCCATTTGGCCCAACTGGTCTGTGCCGCTGTTTATGCTCCACACGAGCCTCCTCTCTCCCTACTTCATCTAACCCAATCAGGATACCCTTCTATTCCTTTCTTCCCTCATATGCTTATCTATCTTCCCCTTAAATGCATCTATGCTATTTGCCTGAACTATTCCCTGTGGTAGCGCATTCCACATTCTTACCACTCTGGGTAAAGAAGTTTCTCCTGAATTCCTTATTGGATTTATTAGCGACTATTTTATATTTATAGCCTCTAGTTTTGGACTTCCCCACAAGTGGAATCCATTTTCTCTGTCTACCCTATCATTGTCTTAAAGACTTCTAGCAGGTCACCCTTCTGCCTTCTCTTTTCTAGAGGAAAGAGCCCCAGCCTGTTCAGTCTTTCTTGATAAATATATCCTCTGGTGGTATCATTGTGAATCTTTTTTACACCTCTCCAATGCCTCAATATCCTTTCTATAAAATGGAGACCAGAACTGTGCATAATATTCCAATGTGGTCTAACCAAGGTTCTATACAAGTTGAACATAACTTCTCTGCTTTCAATTCTATCCCTCTAGAAATGAACACCAGTGCTTGATTTGCCTTTTTATGACCTTGTTAACCTGCGTCGCTACTTTTAATGATTTGTGTATCTATACCCCAGATTCCTTTGCTCCTCTACCCCATTTAGACTCTTATTATCCAAACAGTATGTGGCCCCCTTATTCTTCCTACCAAAATGCATCACTTCACACTTATCTATGTTGAAATTCATTTGCTAATTACAGGACCATTCTGCAAGTTAATTAATGTCCTCTTGCATTTTGACACATTCTTCCTTTTGTATTAACTACATCCTGCAATTTGGTGTCATCAGCAAATTTTGAGATGTACTTCTGATTCCTGAATCCAAATCATTAATGTAAATTGTGAACAACAGTGTTCCCAGCACCGATCCCTGTGGAACACCACTTCCCACCTTTTGCCAGTCTGAGTAGATACCCTTAACCCCTACTCTTTGTTTTCTGTTTTGTAGCCAGCTTGCTATCCATTCTGCTACCTGTCCCCTGACTCCGCATGCTTTGACCTTAGCCATGAGTCTACAATGCGGTACCTTTATTGAAGGCCTTTTGGAAATCCAAATGTATTACAACTACTGCATCACCCTTGCCAACTCTTTCTGTTACTTCTTCAAAGATTTCAATAAGGTTGGTCAAGCATGACTTTCCCTTCTGAAATCCGTGCTGACTATTCTTCATTATATTTTCATTCTCTAGATATCTTTCTATTACATCTTTGAGTAAAGATTCCATTATCTTTCCTACCACCGACGTTAAGCTAACTGGTCTATAGTTTCCCATTGTAGTCAGTCTGACAGTAGAGAATGAACTGCTGGACATCACCTCAGTGGCAGTGACTTGTGTTTCATGCACACCTTCCTGTAGATTGGGTTGTTACAGAAGAGCAGGAGGAATGAAGAGATTCATTTCATGACAGAGAATATGCCAGCAGGCCATATGCTGGGAGTAGAGCAGCCTGTTTTGATATGTTACATAGCTATCTGAGTAAAATTAGATCAGGAAAATATTTACAATGACATTTCATGAGACCAAATCAGATGATGGATAATGGTTGAGTTTAATGCAGATAAATACCAATGCATTGACCTTGCACTATTATACTGAAAGCACATCATGCCCTTTAATCAATTCTCTCCCTATTGATCACTGATGCCATATATGGGTTTTAAATGAGTGCAAAGTGCAAAGCAACAAGTCAAACTATTGCCTTGAACTGTTCATCTGTTCTAAAGCAGGAAGAGATTACATAGAATGTACAGCACAGAAACATGCCATTCGACCCAAATGGTCCATGCCAGTGTTTATGCTCCACACGAGCGACCTCCATCCTTCTTCATCTAACCCTATCAGCATAACTGTCTACTCCTTTCTCCCTCATGTATTTAGCAGGTCAGAGGCTGGGTATTCTGCAGCATGTGACTCACCTCCTGACTCCCCAAAGCCTTTCCACCATCTACAAGGCACAAGTCAGGAGTGTGATGGAATACTCTCCACTTGCCTGGATCAGCTCCAACAACACTCAAGAAGCTCGACACCATCCAGGACAAAGCAGCCTGCTTGATTGGCACCCCATCCACCACCCTAAACATTCACTCCCTTCACCACCGGCACACAGTGGCTGCAGTGTGCATTATCCACAGGATGCACTGCAGCAACTCGCCAAGGCTTCTTCGACAGCACCTCCCAAATCCACGACCTCAACCACCTAGAAGGACAAGAGCAGCAGGCATATGGGAACAACACCACCTGCACGTTCCCCTCCAAGTCACACACCATCCCGACTTGGAAATATATGACTGTTCCTTCATCGCTGGGTCAAAATCCTGGAACTCCCTTCCTAACAGCACTGTGGGAGAACTTTCACCGTGCAGACTGCAGCGGTTCAAGAAGGCGGCTCACCACCACCTTCTCAAGGGCAATTAGGGATGGGCAATAAATGCTGGCCTTGTCAGCGACACCCACATCCCGTGAACGAATAAAAAAAAAATCTCGCTTCCCCTTAAATGCATCTGGGCTATTTGCCTCAACTACTCCTTGAGGTAGAGAGTTCCACATTCTAACCACTCTGGGTAAAGAAGTTTCTCCTGAATTCCTTATTGGATTTATTCGTGACTATCTAATACTTATGGCCCCTAATTCTGGTCTTCCCCACAAGTGGAAACATCTACCCTGACAAATCATTTCATAATCTTCCATTAGGTCACCCCTCAATTTTTTTCTAGAGAAAAATGCCCCAGGTCATTCAATCTTGAAATCTTAATTTAAAAACCCTATTTGCAACAAACCATATTTCCACACAAATTTAAATACACTTACAAGAGGCATCCTGTACCTACAACAGAAGTAGGCGTTAGATCCTTTTGCATATGCTGCTTCCGTATTTAGCACATAATGTGTTCAGTAAACTACAGGTGGAATTTTATTTCAAAATAAATCTAGGTCAAGTATGATTTTTTTTCTCGTCGTGCAGACTTTGAACGTATTTGGTGCATAAATAATATAGCCATTTATTGCCAGATCTTGTTGGACCAAATCAAGCATTATTGGGCCCTACTCTCCTTTGCTAAAACTGCTCAGTATTGCGGAATCATCCTGGAATGCAAAGATAACCCTCGGCTTCTTTTCTCCACTACCGACCGTCTCCTTAAACCTCCTCTCCACGCCTCCTCCATCCTCCCCTCCAACAACAAATGTGAGGAGCTCATGGACTTGTGGAAACCATCCATTCAGCTACATCCCCCCACCCCCCCCACCTTTTCCCCGTGCCCACCAAGCACAATTTCCCCCCGGGATCTCCCCTGTTCTAGCTCTGAACCCGTGCCCTTCTCGAGTTTCTCTCCTATCTCCCTTCCTTCCCCCGCCAAGTACATCTTTTCCATGAAGCCCATCTCCTGCTCTCTTGATCCTAGTCCCATTAAACTGGTGATAATCCAACTTCTGTTTCAGGTCCCCATGCCAGCGTTCATGTCTGTCATGCATTCCCTCCCACCACCACCTTTTTCCCTACCTAGGCCCTGTGCTCTGGAATTCTCCCTAAACCTCTCTGCCTCTCCACCCCCTAACCGTCATTAAGACCCTCCTTAAAGCTCACCTCTTTGACCAAGCTTTTGGTCACCATTTCCTAATATCTCCTCCATTGGCTTGGCATCCATTTTTTGCCTTGTGCATTTGTGAAGCACCTTGGGATGCTTTCCTAACTTAAAAGCACTCCATGAGTGTATGTTGTTGCTAGTACTCTGTACTGAAGTATGCATCAACATACTGCAAATTCTGATGTTTTGACATAGTGGCTTTACAAAGTTTTTCCTCCTATTTTCTTTCATGTCTGACTGCCTTGAATGTACAGGGCATGTATGTAAAGCACTGTTACATCCTGAGATTTTATGAAGACATTTTCCCTGCTCCCCATAAATCTTTGCAGTGAGCACATTTCCTGTTGATTTCCTGGATGTTTATTACAGATCTAATGTCAGTGTAACAGGCCTACCTCTTTGTGATCCAATATTAATGCATGCTGAAAATGAGAAACTTTTTGTTGAGTTTAAAAATTTTGGTTTAAAAATTACCCAAGTAGTATATACTTGATTAGGACTTATAAAGTATTGTATGAAGGATGTTTTTCCCACAAAGTTGATAACTGGATGCAATCTAGACTATATTTGTGAATTGCAATTCATTTATAATTTGCAGTTTGTAGGTGCCAGCTTGTCCCGGTTAGTTCCACTCTCACCTTTTGAGTCAGAAGATTGTGGGTTCAAGCCCAATTCCAAGACTTGAGCACATAATTTCGGATTATTATGTATGAACATACAAAAAAGAAAGATGGGAAAAGAGCATCTGGCCCATCAAGCCTGGACCATCCAGATGTTGTGCATCTTCACAGCATCAAACCCTCTTTTCCGCACCCCGCCGCCCCCCAGTCCTCCCAGATCATGCCATGTCATAGGAGAGGCAAAAACAGAGAAAACCTGTGGACAATTTAGGAAAGAACCCTGATGAATTCCTCTGTAAGCCCTTAATCAATGAAGTATGTTCCAGGAGACTGCGGTAACTCATGGGTATGCCTATTCATGGCTACTCTACAATCTATCTTTTACAACATGAAATGACCTCTTCTGGGAGCTGATCCAGCTTCCTTTTGATGGACTGCAGTGAAGGGCTCAACACATACTTGGATATCTAGACAAAAGCGATCATAACATAATAAGGTTTGAAATAATGATTAAGAAAGACATAAGTAAGACAAAGATCAAAATAATAGATTGGAAGAAAGCTAATTTTGAGAGGATGAGAATGGAACTAGGGAAACTGGGAAAAAAATTTCACAGATAGAGATCGAATAGCACTGGGAAATATTTAATCCGGTGAACAATAGAGTTCAGGAGAAATATATTCCTCTAAAAACCAAGAACAAACTAGCCAATGATGAAACACCATAGATAAATATAACGATGAGGGTAAAATTGAAACTGAAGAAAAAGGCATACTCTAAGTACATAGACAATAAAGGAGAGGATGACAAAAGGGAATACGAAGAGGTTAGGAAAGAAGTCAGAAAAACTATTAGAAAAGCAAAGAGGAACTATGAAATTAATTTATCAAGGAACATAATAAGAAATTGTAAAGTATTCTACAGACACATAAATAACAAGAAAAATCAGGATAGGGATAGGGCCACTAAGGGATGCACAAGATAAACACACAGGTAATGACAGCAAAATGGCAGAAATATTGAACAGTTACTTTGCCGCAGTATTTACCAGGGAGACTGGAAGGTGGGCATGACTGAAGAAGAGATCAAAAAAGATATAAAGACGTTAAAGATAGAAAGGGGGGAGATAATTGATAAACTAGTCAAACTTAGAGAGGATAAAACCTCTGGTCCGGATGTATTGCATCTGCGCATATTGAATGAAGTTGGGGAAGAGATAGCAGAGGCACTATTACATATATATAAAAATTTATAAGAAAAGGGTGGACAGCTAATGTGATTGCTATATTTAAAAAAGGAGATAGAATAAGTCCAGGGAACTATAGACCAGTTAGCTTAACGTTGGTGGTAGGAAATATAATAAAATCTTTATTCAAATATGTAATAGAAAAACATCTAGAAAATGAAAATATAATAGTCAGCATGGATTTCAGATGGCAAAGTCATGCTTGACCAAACTTATTCTATTCTTTGAAGAAGAAACAGAAAGAGTGGACATGCGTAATGTAGTAGATGTCATACATTTGGATTTTCAAAAGGCCTTTGATAAGGTGACTCAGACTAAGGTCAGAGCATGTGGAGTCAGGGGACAGGTTGCAGAATGAATAGCAAGCTAGCTACAAAACAGAAAACATAAGACTTGGGGTTAAGGGTAACTATTCTGACTGGCAAAAGTTCATTTCTAGAGAAAAGCAGAGCAGTTATGTTAAATTTGTATAGAACCTTGTTAGACCACACTTGAAGTATTGTGCACAGTTCTGGTCTCCATATTGTAAAAAGGATACAGAGGCATTGGAGAAGGTGCAAAAAAGATTCACAAGGATGATATCAGAACTGAGGGGATATACTTAGCAGGAAAGGCTGAACAGGCTGGGGCTCCTTTCTCTAGAAAAGAGAAGGCTGAGGGGTGACCCGATTGAGGTCTTTAAGATAATGAAAGGGTTTGATAGGGTAGATGTAGAGGAAAATGTTTCCTCTTGTTGGAGTTCAAAACCAGAGGTCATTAATAAATCCCTTTGGGAATTCAGGAGAAACTTCTTTACCCAAGGAGTGGTAAGAATGTGGAACGCGCTACCACAAGGACTAGTTGAGGCAAATAGCATAGATGTGTTTAAGGGGAAGGTAGATAAGCACATGAGGGAGAAAGGAATAGAAGGGTATCCTGATGGGGTTGGATGAAGTAGGGAGGCGGGACGCTCATGTGGAGCTAGACTTTGGCATAGACCAATTGGACCAAATGGTCTGTTTCTGTGCTGTAGACTCGATGTAACCTGTTTCAAAAATACAATAATTCTCTGAAAGTAAGTACCTATTAGTATCTAACCTAAATCTTCGGTAATATATTTTACAATCCTGCTCCTTAGTTCTTCCATCCCTATCCATCTCAAATAATCTATCCAACTGGATCCATCATTTTAAAACCCTCAATTACATTGCCTTTAAACATCAATTTCTCCAATGCATGGTGTCCCTGAAGCCTATTTTCATAGCTAAGTGCCAATGCTGTCATAAGGGAGTGCATTGGTGGATGGGCTATCATTTGGATGAGACATTAGACTGAGAGCATGTTTACTTCTTGACTTCAGTGGTTCACATGGACATCAAGTATTCTATGACAGTATTTGAAAAAAAAATCAGAGAGACCTTCAGGAGTCCTGGTTAATGTTTCCTCTTTAACCAAAAGCAGATTAATGAGTTATTTAACTCATTGCTGTTTGTGGGGATCCTGTGGTGTGCCATGTTTATAATTCAGTCTATGTAAAGCACTTTGATACATCTCTGAGAGACGTGAAAAGGTGCTGTATAAATGTAAATCGTCAACTTTGTGTTTCTGTGATCAGAGACATAATGCACTTTAGTAACATCTGAGATTAGGGGAAATTCAGCAATACTATAGTATGTGATCTCATTAAATTAAGCCATGTATAACTGTTTACAGTTGTGAATTAAGTTTTTTTTTAAATCAGTGAACTATTGATGAGTTCTAATGTAGATGGAAGTCTGCATAGTAAGACAGTAATGATGCAAATTTGTCTTTAAATTTATCATCCCTTCAAAAAAGTATAACAAATTTCAAATTGGAGGCCTGTGACCAGCGGTGTGCCTCGGGGATCGGTGCTGGGTCTGCTGTTATTTGTTATTTATATTAATGATTTGGATGAGAATTTAGGAGGCATGGTTAGTAAGTTTGCAGATGACACCAAGATTGGTGGCATCGTGGACAGTGAAGAAGGTTATCTAGGATTGCAACGGGATCTTGATAAATTGGGCCAGTGGGCCGATGAATGGCAGATGGAGTTTAATTTAGATAAATGTGAGGTGATGCATTTTGGGAGATCGAATCGGGCCAGGACCTACTCCGTTAATGGTAGGGCGTTGGGGAGAGTTATAGAACAAAGAGATCTAGGAGTACAGGTTCATAGCTCCTTGAAAGTGGAGTCACAGGTGGATAGGGTGAAGAAGGCATTCAGCTTGCTTGGTTTCATTGGTCAGAACATTGAATACAGGAGTTGAGATGTCTTGTTGAAGTTGTACAAGACATTAGTAAGGCCACACTTGGAATACTGTGTACAGTTCTGGTCACCCTATTATAGAAAGGATATTATTAAACTAGAAAGAGTGCAGAAAAGATTTACTAGGATGCTGCTGGGACTTGATGGTTTGACTTATAGGGAGAGGTTAGATAGACTGGGACTTTTTTCCCTGGAGAGTAGGAGGTTGAGGGGTGATCTTATAGAAGTCTATAAAATAATGAGGGGCATAGATAAGGTAGATAGTCAAAATCTTTTCCCAAAGGTAGGGGAGTCTATAACGAGGGGGCATAGATTTAAGGTGAGAGGGGAGAGATACAAAAGGGTCCAGAGGGGCAATTTTTTCACTCAAAGGGTGGTGAGTGTCTGGAACAAGCTGCCAGAGGCAGTAGTGGAGGCGGGTACAATTTTGTCTTTTAAAAAGCATTTGGACAGTTACATGGGTAAGATGGGTATAGAGGGATATGGGCCAAGTGCAGGCAATTGGGACTAGCTTAGTGGTATAAACTGGGCGACATGGACATGTTGGGCCGAAGGGCCTGTTTCCATGTTGTAAACTTCTATGATTCTATGAAAGCATTTGCTGACTTGTGCAGAGCCTGTACTTCATGTATCATTGTTTTAACTCTGTGGGAATTCACAATGACCCTTCCTTGATATTCAGAAGGGGTAATGGGACTTGTACACCTGATTTAGAACGCTAGGTTGCAGGTGCCATGATCAAACATGTTCTGTTTTTTCATTCTTCAACCACTGACTTTCCTGTCTCAAATGAGTTCACTTACCGTACATTTGATTCAACAGAGGTAGGCAGGGAAAGAAGAAGTGCACATCCTTCTCAGATGCTGAGCTTTGTTTAACTCTATAAGCTTCCTCACATCTCCTGCGTTCTTTACCTGCCATGTCCCGTATTAGGAAACTCCGGGGTTAATCTTAAGCAATTCAGTTCCATTTGGAGCAAAAAAAAATGTAGCTCTCAAAATTATTTTAAATGCTGTTTCCGATTTATACTTAACCCATGCCCTAAATGCCAATTGAATGCCAGTCTTTAGTTACAAAACTAACAAAGATCATAAAAAAGGCAAATGGAATTCTCATTTTTATACACAAGGATATTGATTATAAAAGCAAAAAAGTGTTGTTGAATTTGTACAAGACATTGGTTCGGCCACAGCTTGAGTATTGCATGCAGTTCTGGATACTCCATTACAGGAAGGACAGTAGAGCTATGGAAAAGTTACAACAAAGATTCAGTAGAATGCTACCAGGAATTGGAATGTATAGTTATAATCAAAAAATCGGGGCTTATTTCACTAAAACAGGAATGGTTATGGGAAATCTAATAGATTTTGTAAAGGTAAACAGCGAAGGACTGTTTTCACTGTTTGATGAATCAGTAACAAGGGGGCATAGACTGAGGATCATCACTAGAAGAGCAAAGGAGGAAATTCAAAGTTTTTCTTTACACATGCAGAGTTATTATAACATGAAATATTTGCCACAAGTGGCTATTAAAGTGGGCAATATAACATCTTTACAATGGAATTGAAAGTGTTTTGAAAGGAAGAATATAGGGGAAAGAGAAGGAAAATGAGATTAGAGTAGATGGCTCCAGTTGAAGAGTTAGGACTGGCACAAGCACAATGGCTTGAATGGTGGCCTCTGCTGCTATAATATCTAAGGTTCTACAATGAATTGACACATTATATGCTCAAAGTATGTAGATGTTCCACCTCTTAAGTTCGAAAAATTCACTTCTTAATTCGACATAAATCACTTAATTTTTTGGAATGGTTGTCTATGTTTTGGTCAGTTTTTATCTTATTTTTTAAAATTGTAATGTGATAGAGCCTATATATAGAAATTTTTGAAACCCGTGCATTTGCTGCAAATGCCTGGCCCTAAATTTTTTCTTTTCCAGTGCTGCCAAATTGCAGTTTATAATCAAAACACAGATCTGGGGGTAACAATGCATGGGTAAATCAAGTTTTGTGGTACAAGTAACAATTAAATTGTGCTGACAAAGTAGTGTAATTCATTTCACTTCTGGAGCTCTGGTCTGGCTTCAACAACATTTACTGTGAAACAAGCTAGGCTAGTAAATTCAATTTTAGTTCCAGTATTATTTATACTATTTTCTGATATCTTGTAGAGATTACATTGCTTGAGAAATTGAAATTCTGTTCCTATTAAAAATAATTAAAACACCACTTAAAAACATTAACAGTCTCAACCTGCATGGCAGAATAGATGGGCATTTGTGTAAGTTCCAGCAATCAGCAACATTTTAATTCCCCAAGTGGCATTGGTTCAGTGAATCAATTCATAATCTGCAGCAGTGTAGAAATGTACAGTTCCACGCAAACCTATATTTAACCACATTTTTACATTGAATTAACAATATGTGAAGACCAGGGTACAACTTGTACGTGGTGTATGAGTATCGGTCAGTTGTGACTTTGCTAATTTGTTACCATGTCAGCCAACTTGTGGCTTTTAAATCTTATCCCATGGCACTTGGTGCATCCTCTACATATAAAGAAATCATTAAAAAAAACTGTTACATGCTACACACAACCAGCATTCCATGGCTTGGAGCTTGTGCTTCTAATATCCATGCAAGGGCACAACAGAGCATAATAGAAGTCACAAATAAATTTTGAATATGTAAGCAAACATGATTTTGAAATCAAGCTGATTCTCACCCAAATAAATGGGAATTCCATACCAGTGTTGCTGATACATTAATGTTACGAGTAAATAACATTTCTGCTATATGAAGCAGTTAATGCAAAAAAAATTGTCCAGAGATTACATATTCCGTGAGGCATTGTGAGACCTAGCCAAGGTTCCTGTGTTCCTCACTTAGTGCAATCTGTCCATTAGCTTTATACCCAAAGAACAAGTATGTTGTAATAGCAGAGGCAATAATTTTATTGTTTGATATTTTAAATATTTAACAATGTTGCAATTTATTAACATTTAAAAATGCATGATCCTATGTTCAAATATTAGAAATGCCTAGTGTGAGATTGAGCCAAACAAGCTAGGAAGATGCAAGGTTTAATTCTGTCAACATTGAGTTAACTGTTCTCAGCCACGGTGTTAGCAGGGGGCTACAATTGGCCTCAATGCCTGTTGGCAAAGAAGGTGGGAAAAGATTCATCTGTGGTCCCTGATCTTGATTGCTGTCCATGACTTCTGCTTGAAAGTGCATACTTATGGACATGGGTTGAGAACAGGGTCAGGCTTTGGTAGGATGACCCCATTGGTCAAACTGCAAGACAGCACTCATTGTTTGTGCATTCCCACGAAGAATGGCAGTAGCCTTGAATCGCCTTATTTTCATGATGACAGAAATACATCTGTTAAGGCAGTTATGTAATCAAGAAACCACACAGAGCTGACTAATATAAATATTGCATTTCTCATCATCTCTCACAGCAGCCCTACTGTTGATTGCAAAACAGATCTACCAAATCACATTTTAAGTAATGAGAATTTTTAAAACAGCAATCATATTAATTTGACAGTCAAATATTTTCAGGTATGAATTTGCTAAATTTAGGCGATCAATATTACTGCAGTGACAACTCAAAGTTGACTTGTGTGTCTTGCATCACATTCTTTGTACTATGTATTTCTGGCTTTAAACCAAATACAGCCATGTAATCCTTTTAAGAATAATAAAAGCATTTCTGTAGCCACCATAAATCATAATTGCTTTTCATTTAAATTAAGAAATAAAATGCCCACCTCCTTGTTTGCTGCGCCCAAGGTTATGATTGCGAGGTGTTGAGGATCAATTTTTTTAAACTTAAATATTCAGAGTAATCTTAACCAAAATTAGTTCCAAAAGATGAAGGTTCTGTTATATGTTTATGACTATATATGTTATCCTGACTGAGAGAATTATATTCCCCAAGGTGTCGCACCCCAGCTTGTGTGCAGTTGAGTAAATTTAGACCTTTCTCTCCGAGGTTATTTTCCATAACTTTGCTTGGTAAAGAGGGACTGCTAGATAAAAAGCTGCCATACAAGTGTTTTAATTCTGTTAGCACCTATATAGCTAAAAATGTAATTATGTTGTCAAATTTACATAACCTGCCAATAGATTGCACCTGTGCCCGTGCTAACTTTTCAATTGATGCTATGTGCTTAATGACTTCTTGCCATGCTGTATTTTTCTGTGTTCAGACACTACTGCAAATATTTTTATGAAAATAGTCTTAAAGAAGCTTGATTTATGTGGACCACCAGTAGTCGTGATCGATTTATTAGCTGAGGAAATTTGATGTTGAACCAAGCAAATCTCTTAATCGCTATTTTGTGGATGATTTATCAGAGGAATTTCTTTTGTTTAAAGGTTCCATTGATGAAATGGAGGAAGGTGAGGAGAATCAAACTGGTGACAACAATATGCCTGAAAGAGAAGCAGTAGCTTCAAAACATGATGAATCAGCAGACTGTGATACATCAAACTCTTTTTATAGTGAAGGTAATTTGATGCTACAGTTATCAATTTCATCTCATTTTTGCAAGTTGTGATTTTGGGACCACAAAAATACCAACTTAAAATCCAAAATCCTGTAATGCATTATATCTCTATGCTACATATGGTGTCAGAAAATAAGGTATAACAACAGTTTCTAAGTTTTAGCCTATGAGTTTCTTAACTCCTATCCCCCTGCTGGGGCTGATCTTGCCAACCTCCTTGCTGTCCTGCTCACTCCAACTACAACTGCCCCCTTGGACTCTGCCAGCAGATCAGAAATCACAGCCCCTCCGCACTTCCCTCCAGAATATCTACTGTCGCGAATGTGCTTATTTGTTGAAATTAAACAGTGTACAAATGCTGGGTATGCATTGAGTGTATTTATGGGTAGTACATAATGGCCCAGAATTTGCTGTCAAAATAAAGCTGAGGCTAACGGCGCTCACCGTTGTTTATGCACAAATCGCATAACAACCTCGGGCGAGGACAGATGTGCGGCTAAACACGGAAATCCAAAAGTTGCTGTCCGAGATGCACTGCTCCGCCGTTAACTTCGCAAAAACGGGATCTCGCTGTCTGCCTCGCCGTTGAAACGCGTTGAACAGCGTGAAGTTCCTGTATTTCCGCGGTAGATACGAACTAAATTCGCCGCAGAAAGTAGCCATTTCAAGTCTAAGTACTCCTATAGCGACGCGATAAGTGTTAATTACTGCCAGTTAACCTCTCCGACACTGAAAATGAACTATTACAAGTGTGGAGCCTTATTCCTTCTGGTTTTACTTGTTGGAGATTTTAAAATAAAATAATTTTTTTTCACTTTTTTCCTTTCGGTTTCTTTTTTCTTTCTCTTAATCCAATCTTTCTTTCCCTCTCTTTATTTCTCTTCCTGTACCTGATTTGACATTGAATTCACCCAATCTAATTTACACTTCCTTCTCAGTCCTCACACTGTTAATTTCACAATCCTTCAATCTGTTTGGCTAAGGAGATGCACAGTTGCTTGCCCTGTTCACTCAGATCCCAGGTGCCCAGAGGGCACCGCGCCGTTTCCATCTCCCACTTACAGCAACTTGCGACGCAAAATATGATGGTGATTAAAAGGGCAAGGGAAGTCTAACTAATGGTGGGCGCCATTCGTTGATCAGCTACGGCAAATTCTGGGCCAATGTATTTTATTTTATTTTTGTTAATTTAGGAAGTGATGAGAAAGAACATGGACTGTAAATCTATGAAATATTATAATTTTGACTGTAAACTTGTAATATCGGCACAGACCATACTTAAACAGGAATCAACAGCTTAACAGCGTCATTTTCATTTGTTGGTTGTAGTTTTTCAGATTGATTTCTCGTCATGATTTAGTACTTATCAATACAGTGACAGTAATAAAACAAACCTTTTTGCATTGTCTATAAAGCAGTTTGATGTTTTGAACATAAATTCTTCAGGGATCCATAAATCCATCTGATCTGCCATGTTTACAGTAATGATGGAAAGTTTCTAAACTGAATTTGGTTTCCCAATCATTTGCTGTTTTCTTCTCTAAATCACCACAAAATTATAGTCAGATGTATGCTGAATGAGGTTGCAAAGAATGGGTATTTAAATGGCCTCATTTCATGTTCATTTTTATTTCTAAACCAGTTTCAAACTACTATCCACTGTAATGGCAATTTTAACACTTTTTTTACTCTGTTTGAAATATCTAAAGTCTATAAGGAACATATCTGAACATAAATTTATGTTTTAGAGAAGGTTTTAGCCTAATCTATTTATGAATGTTTGGTATATGGTATGTGATGGTGGTTATATGACTACAGATATTGTTCACTGGTGATAAACATTTTGACAATATGCAGATTTGTAAAAGGTAAGTCATGTCTGATAAATTGTTTGAGGAAATAAGAGTGTATTGATAAAGGGAATGCTTTGGATATTGTGTATGTCCTTTAGGGAAGGAAACCTGCCGTCCTTACCTGGTCTGGCCTATATGTGACTCCAGCCCTACACCAATGTAGTTGATTTTTGACTGCCCTCCGAAATGGCCTAACAAGCCATTCAGTTGTTTCAAACCACTACAAAGCATAAGAAATTTTTTTTAAAAAGACAAACCACACAACTGCGACTTCGGCATCGAATTCGGACACTATGAAGGAACACCCAGCCCAGCAGAGTCCTCCTCACTAACTTCTGGAGACTGGTGCCAAAGTTGGGAGAGCTGTCCCACAGATAAGTCAAGCAACAGCCTGACATAGACATGATTCTGTGAGTATAACTATCACTCAATATCCGATACTCCTCCATCACCTTCCCTAGATATGTCATGTCCCATCGGCAGGACAGACCCACCAGAGGTGGGAGCACAGTGGTATACAGTTGGGCTGGAATGGCCCTGAAAGTTCTCAATGTTGACTCTGGTCCCCTTGAATTTTCATGGCTTCAGATCAAACATGGGCAGGGAAACCACCTGCTGATTGCCACCTCCCACCCTCCCTGAACTGATGAATCAGTACTCCACCATGTTGAACACCATTTGGAGGAAGCACTGAGAGTAACAAGGACACAGAATATACTTTGGTTGGGAAACTTCAATGTCCATCACTAAGAGCGGTTCGGTAGTACCGTCACTGACCGAGCTGGGCGAATCGTGAAGGACGTAGCTGCCAGACTGAGCTTGTGGCAGGTGGCGAGAACCAACAGGAAGGAATAGCCAGGAGCAGCATCAGGCGTACCTGAAAATGAGGTGCCAACCTGATGAACCTACAACATAGGACTACATGCATGCCAAACGTTGGAGGCAGCATGCTACAAGTAAGTGATCCCGTGACCATTGGATCAGGTCAAAGTTCTGCAGTCCTGCCACATCCAGTTGCAAATGGTGGTGGACAGTGAAGCAGCTAAAAGCAGGAGAAGGCTCCAAGAACATCCTCATGCTCGATGATGGTGCAGCCCAGCACGTGGGTACAAAAGATAAGGCTGAAGCGTTCGCAACCATCTTCAGTCAGAAGTGCCGAGTGAATGATCAGTCTTGGCCTCCGCCTGAGGTCCCCACCGTCACAGATGCTACGTGATATCAAGAAACGGCTGAGTATACTGGATACAACAAAGGCTACGTGTCCCGACAACATCCCGGCTGTAGTGCTGTAGAACTGGCCGTGCCTCTAGTCAAGCTTTCTAGTACAGGTACAACACTGAAATCTACCAGACAATATGGAAAAATGCCCAGGTATGTCCTGTCCACAAAAAGCAGGACAAATCCAACCATCCTATCAGCCTACTCTGAATCATCAGCAAAGTGATGAAAAGAGTCGTCAACAGTGCTATCATGCGGCACTTACTAACCAATAACCTGCTCACCGATATTCAGACTCAGTTTGAGTGTTGTCAGGACCACTCCTCCAGACCTCATTACAGACTTGGTCCAAACATGGACAAAAGAACTGAATTCCGGAGGCGAGGTGAGAGTAACTTCCCTTGACGTCAAGGCTGCGTTTGACCGTGTGTGGCACCGAGGAGCCCTAGTAAAACTGAAGTCAATGGGGATCAGGGGGAAAACTCTCCGTGGCTGGAGTCATGCTTAGCACAAAGGAAGGTGATTGTGGTTGTTGGAAGCCAATCATCTCAGGCCCTAGGACATCGTTACAGGAGTTCCTTCGGGCAGATTCCTAGGCTCAACTTGTTAATTGTATGATTTATATCAATTAGTGTTAATTGTATTCAGGTGGTGGCTATCAATTGGGGACACTCGTGTATTTTTATAGAAGAGCTTATCTAGGGTGTGGTGTTTGCGTAAGGAGAATCTCTGAATAAAGGCTTGGAAACAACTAAAGACCAGGCTCTAGTAGTCTACCCTTCACCACATGGCTATCCAAATTTTAACACCACTATTTTCAGCTGCTTCATCAATGACCTTCCCCCCAACGTAAGGTCAGAAGTGGGACAGTTTGCTGATGATTGCACAGTGTTCAGCTCCATTCGCAATTTCTCAGATAACGAAGCAGTCCGTGCCCGTATGCCGCAAGACCTGGACAACATCCATGCTTGGATTGATAACTGGCAAGTCACATTTGCGCCACGTAACTGCCAGGCAATAACCATCTCCAACACGAGAGAGTCTAACCACCTCTCCAAGACATTCAATGGCATTATCATTGCCAAATTCCCCATCATTAACATCCCAGTGAACGCCATTGACTAGAAGCTCAACTGGAGCAGCCACATAAATGCCACGGTAAACAGAGCAGGTCAGAGGCTGGGTATACAGCGGCAAGTGGCTCACTACCTGACTTCCCAAAGACTGTCCACCACCTACAAGGCACAAATCAGGAATGCGATGGAATACTCTCCACTTGCCTGAATGGGTGCAGCTGCACCCAATCAAAAAGCTCAGTATTATCCAGGATAAAGCAGTCCGATTGATCGGCACCTCATCCACCACCTTCCACATTCACCTGAGGAAGGAGGAAGCCTCCGAAAGCTTGTGGAATTTAAAATAAATTTGTTGGACTATAACTTGGTGTTGTGAAATTGTTTACAATTGTCAACCCTAGTCCATCACCGGCATCTCCACATCTTAAATACCCACCACCAGGACACCGTGGCTGCAGTGTGTTCTATCTACAGGATGCACGGCAGCAACTTGCCAAGGCTTCTTCGCCAGAACCTCTCAAACCCAGGACCTCCAACACCTAGAAGAACAAGGGTAGCAGGTGCATTGGTACACCATCGCCTCCAGGTTCCCCTCCAAGTCACACACCATCCCAACTTGAACATATATTGCTGTGCCTTCATCATCGCTGGGTCAAAATCTTGGAACTTCCTACCTAACAACAGCACAGTGGGAGTACTTTCACCACATGGAATGCAGCAGTTCAAGAAGGCGGCTCACCGCCACCTTCTCCAGGGCAACTAGGGATGGGCAAAAATATTGGCCTTACTAGCGACACCTGCATCCCAAGAATGAATAAAAAAGTATATTTTCAAAAGGTGTTTGATCAGTTAATACATAGGAGGCTTGTTGATAAAATGAAGGTACACTGCATTGGAGAGATTGTGGCTGCATGGTTAGGAAGCTGGTTATAGGATAGAAAACAGAGTAGTGGTTAATGAACATTTGATCTGGATTTGTGTTGTCTACAAATTTCAAACATTTTGGGAGGAATTACGAGGACATATATACACTAAATGATAAAATTTTAAAAGGTGTAGATGAGCAGAGAGACTGATTGATTTAGATAATCAGATCTTTTAAAAGTGGGCAGACAAATTGATAAAGCTGTTTTTGGAAAAAATATATAGCATCCTATGTTTCATAAATAGGAGCATTGAGTACAAAAACAAATAGGGAATGCTAAACCTATGAAATCATTTGTAATGTCAGTTAAAATATTTTCTCCAGTTTTGGCACCTTTAGGAAGGATGTCAAGGCAATGGAGAGGGTGCAGAAGAGCTTCATTATGGTGATAATGAAGATGAGAGGCTTTAGTTCTGAGGAGACACTTAAAAAAAAAAATGATGGATCTTTTAATTAGCAAAAACAAGATTAAGAGGAGATTGGATGGAGATGCTCAAAATTATGAGGGGTTTTGATAAAGTAATAGGTAAAGCTATTTTCACCAGTCAGTGAATCAATGATTGGAGGGCATAAATTTAAGATAATCACCAAAAGAATGAAGGGAGGAGTTGTTAGGATATCAAGTGGCTTTCCAGAAACAGTGGTGGATGTAGAATCCATAATTGCTTTTTAAAGAGAAGTAGATAAATATTTGAGGGGAAAAAAACACGAGTATGGAGAAAGATCACGGGAATGGCATAAGTCTCAGAAAGTCAACAAAGATGTAATGGGCTGAATGGCCGCCTTCTGTGCTGTAACATTTTATGGTTCTAGGTTCCTAGTGACGTAAAACAAGTTTGTATGAATTCTAGTAAGTTGTTTTTCATTTATTAAGTGCCTTGGAAAAAGTGTCAGGTGTTAATCTCAAGTCAAAAGCAGATATAGGTAACATTAATGGAAGTCCCATTGATATGTTTTTTAAAGGATGGTGGAGGTGATATTGGTGCAGTTGCTATCAGACCATAAGTGGAACCATCTCTCCCTCCTGGAGGAATTGGCTCTTCAAACCTCTAATTCATAATGTTCTTATCAGAACTGTCGCAATAACTAGAAATTTCTAGACCACTGTGTGTACTGAACAAATGGTAATCACTTGATAGACTTGATAAGAAACTGCCTTTTCTGGAAAAAGAAAGTTGCTTGTTCACTTTAATTATGTACTTTTCTGCATTGGCTTTTTAAAAATTGTTATGCATAGACTTCAAACTGTATAGTTGAGCATTTTAATCCAGATTTCAAGATTATTAGAAAGGTGAATTACTTCTTTTTTGTCAATAGTTTAAGACTTTCATTTTCTTTTGTTTATGCAGGAGCTCTGTTTGGCATGAGGTTTGGTTGAAACAGCACTTCCTTAATTGTTTTGAAACCTATATTGGGATAGATGTCAGACTTAAAAGTATAAAGATATATGCAACTGGCATTATAACCATAAATTTTTGATACTTTGCTTTAAACTGCTGTTAAAAAATCTTCTATTATGCCCTCTTGTGAATCATAGATGTCTATAAAGCAGATTATGTTAAGCTTCTGCCAGTGAAGGTGTGTGGCCTTCCTCTACTGTTGCACTGCATAACAGCTCTGTACACAGACTAGCTCTCAATTCTTCATTGTTTATTTCCCTGCCCTGCAATGTCCACTGTTGCTCTAGCACTACAAAGAGTTTCTTGCAAAAAATCTTGTATTATGGAAGAAACTGATTCTAACTTGTGGAACTTCAATGGCGTCCTCTTGATTTAGTGTTGGACATTTTATGTTATGTTTTCTTGCCTGGCGCATTTAAGTCTTTGCATTGCCTTAAACTTCTTCCAAAGTTCCAAGTGGCACATTGATCTGTTGACTCACCAACCTGTGACCTTAGGGTGGATGTTGACCCAAACTACTCATTCTAAATAGATCCTTGAATGGTCTACTTGTAACAGGGCTTCAGTTGACAGGCATGTCTGGAAGCAGCATTGGAAGTTATTGCCATTGTCTTGAATCCTTTGTTAAAAGTATCTCTCCAAATCACTAGGTGAAGCCACAGCGACCAAATCAAGCAGAGCTTAAAATACCTTTTAAAACAGTCTCAGATCAGAATGACCTTTTACAATTCTTCATTGTGGAAATATTTGCTTTAATGTTGGCAATTTTTGAGAACTTGACATCCCTTGTGGCTATTTTGATGCAGCCTATTCAAATCTTTGTGTTGGCCTTAGTTTCAGCAGGATCATTTCTTGCCAGTCTGTGCCAGTCCTTTTAATGCAGGTTTTGTTGTCAACACACATTGTTTCTGCTGCATATGCTGTGGTTTAATCTGCTTCAGTGCATGTACTTAGAAGTACTGAGAATGTTACTGTCTCAGATAACCACTTCAGGCCTACTAATTTAGAGGGAAAAGGTGGAGGATGATATATTTCCTGCTGGCACTTGTATATTAACATCTTCTGAGCAGGGCAAGTTCAACATCGAAAAGGAATCAGATTTGGTTGCATCCTTCTGTGGTTCTTCAAGCTTTAGTACTGGACCCATTAGTAAACTACTAGAGTCTACAATATGGAATTAATTTACTAAGCACTGGGAGAAACATGAGCTTAACAAGGCTAGCTAATACCACTTTCTAAAAGGCAGATTGTGTTTAGCCAACTTTTTAGAATTCATTGCACTTTAAAAAAAAATCTATCCCCTCTGTTATTCGTCCAATGAATGTGGTTTATATGGATTTTCAATGAGCATTGGATAAAGTACCACACGAGATTTAGAGCAAAGATAATGGCACATGGCATTAGGGGATGTGTGGGCCACATGGACAGAGAGATGGTTGGAGGATAGAAAGTGCAGAATGTTTCAAAGTTAGAAAACAAAGGATAGGAGTAAAAGGATCTTTCTCATGGAGAGCAGTATCCATGGGCATTGGTGTTAGTTAGGTTGCTCTTATTTACTATATGCATAAATGAGCTGGACTTAGGAATTGTGTGAACAATATTGAAATTTGCAGAAGCTACAAATTGGGGAGTATAGCATATTTTGACATAGGCTGCAAAAAGTTCCACCTTTGCAGGACAGAGTTTTTTAGCAGGATGGACAGATACCGGTGACGGTCGCAGTTTATTGTAGAAAAACACAATACATTGTTGAAGTAAAAATAATGACGGAGAATACATTTTAAACGATAACATTGCAAATGGAGTGGAGCAGCAGAAAGACCTTGGTGTGCACCTACACAGGTCATTAAAAGTGGCAGTGCAAGTTGGTAAGTCATTAAAAAGAAGGCAGACGGAATCCTTGGTTTTGTAGCTGGAGGCCTAGGCCTAGAATTACCTTGAAATGAGTTACACTGCTGCACGTTTTTAAAAGAAAATTGCGCCTGCCGGTGACCTCTAGAGGGTGTTACACACAAAATTCATGGGTCTGTTCATTTGTATTTCCAATGGTGTAAGCATTGGTGTAAAACCAGTATAAAATGGGTATAAATCAGCTGAACTACTTGGGTGGGGTGGGAGGGGGTGAATTTCCTTTGAGCTTCTATTGCTTCAGGGCTGTAACTTTGGAAATTTGGCAAGAGCCCAGTTTACACCAAAGATACAGCAGTGGAGTGGGAGAAGCTCCGAGGAAATTCATCCCCAGGAAACTTCTGTGTAACCTTTAAAAAGACATTTTAGCCTGCACTCTTCAACAGCAGATTGGGGGACAAATGTGTAAGAGATGAACAGTACTTGCCACTTTGATTTCACTCTCTAATAACTTCACTGCATGTCTTAGCAATATGCTTTTTCAACTGGTACAGAATTATGACCAATTAAGCACCATCTACGCCCAGAGGGCATTATGCCAGGGAAGAAGAATGCACAACTTCATTCAGTCAGACCTCTAAGCCGTCCTGAAGGGTTTTGAAGGTAGAACAAACAGTCACCCAAAATGATCACTTGTACCACTTGGAAGGTGGTGGCACTGACTGCCATTTCCCTCACCACTAGGACTGCAGAACAGTGCTGCAAAAAGTTCCACATTCTCAGCAGGACAGGTAAGTAACATACTGGATACCTCTCCATTTTCTTCTTTGGCCACCCTGGGAACCAACATACTCTTCACCCTCTTGAAGCAGCTTATGTGCAACTAAGCCTTCACAGTGCTGTCTAGTTAAGGGGGGCTTCAAGTCTGCATCTTGCACTATGGTTACCCAGCTCCCATCACAATGATTATTTACATGCACAACCCTGAAACTACTTTCTGCACTTTAACAGACTTGTACCACCGCATCTCTTGCTTCACCCCTCCCATGCCAGTTGACATACATACCTCAACTGCTAGCCTTACCCTCATTCACTCTATCTTCTTGCAAGACAAATTGTCATACAATGTCCACTACAGGGCACCAGAAAGGGGGTTCCCCAACTGTACGTACCTCATCCACTTCAAGGAAAAGGCCGTGGAGCTCGTGACACTTGGCGTTTGCTGTGAGAGATGTTGAGGTCCATGGTATCTTACCAGAGCCAGGTTACTGACTGAATGCCTATGCTATCACCTTGTCGTCCCTCTGAAGCCTCACACGATGCAATCTTCCACCCTGTTCTCTGTCTCCTTAATCCCAAGAGGGTGATTGATGCTCATCCATTCTTGGCTTCTACCCTCCTTTCCTGCAGATTCAACACAGCAACTTGCAGCACAGGAGAAGGAAAATGATGGTAAAGAGAATGATGAGGACCAAGCCACTCAGGAGTCATAGCTGCATGATTCTGCCATCTCTCAGGACAGCAGCATGTGCTAAGCCTCCAGGTGCCACCGTCCTAGCACTACACCACCTCAGTCCCATGAGCCTCCTGTAGAACATGAGCATCCAACCATCTCCTGCGATGCTGGCACTTGGAAGAAACATAAGAATAGTTTTCTTTTAAAAAAGACAAGCGTTGGTACCCAGGGAAAGCAGAGTGTTAAAGAGCAGGTTGATTGTGCGCGCATTGGAGTTTAGTGCAATAAAATAGAATGTGCACTCGCATGGTGTTTGTTATTGTTGGAAGTTAGAATCATATAGTGATGGAAGGATCTGGTGGAAGGTTGATGGAAAGAACACGTAGGTGGTAGTAACATTGAAGTTGTATGACTTTGACTTTGAACTGTAGGAAGTTTCCCTTCATCCAGGACTTTATTTTGGACAGCCAGTTAAGTCATACGGCAGCAGCCGAACGGATAATAGTAGCAAGGTAGGGTTGGGTGTCATTCGTGTACGTTAAGTTGAGTCCATATTTACGAGTCTTGTCACTGAGGGGCTGAGTGTAGGAGGGGAGCCAAGATGTAGCCAAAGGACACGCCAGAAATGACTGTGGAGCCACATGAGATCCAAGGGGAGGTTTTCCTTTGCCTATATCCAAGCAAACTCGATCACCTGGGCACAACAAATATTGGAAAATCGTATGGGTTGAAGCGCATGCCTGTGTAGATGGAACCGTTCAAAAATGGACTTTCATTGACCCTGCTTTTATATGGTCGTAGTATATAATGGAATTTCTATTTTTTTTCCATAATAGCCTTCTTCAGACCATCTTGGGCATGGTAGCTTGATTCAATTTTTAAAAAGTGCTCAGCACTGTCTGGAGCCAATTTTCCCTTCTGTCACTGAGGGATTTCCTTCCATTTAAATGAAGAAATTAAATTTTATTTTTTACATATGTAAAATCTAAATTAGGCTATAGTTTGCATTTTTTCTAACTTAATTTAAAAAAGAATTCTGTAACCCATGTCTTTTTAAGTTTAACTTTGTTTTTTTAAAAAAAAAGTTTGTCTGCACCCTCTTCTGGGACCCTAGTATGTCCCTGACTGACTGACTTAATCACCCTACAAGCCCAACATGTGATTAATTTCCCCTTCCACCCACTCTATTTTAAGAAGTTGGTTTCCTCCCTGCTGATGCGGTGATCAAGGATGTTGGACTTTCACAGCTTATCTTCTCACAATGGGGAATACAGCTGTTTTATGTAGCATGGAAATCTCATTCTGCTGGAAAAAGGGTGAGGAAATTCCTAGAATGGGGTCTCCCAATGCATGTTTAAAAAGGGTCAGTTGTATAAATTAAGCAGCCTGAAAGAGGATTCTGGTGCGAGAAGACTGCACATTGATGTATGGGGAGAGAACTGCATACTGATACTCCAGCAAAGAAAGAAAATCATAGAAAATGGCTGCAAGAGCTCAGAGGCAAAAATATGGGCAGGAAGCGAGTGGATACGGGATTCTGAGAACAAGGAAAATTAATTTGCTACTTTGGAACGGTCCCATGGAATTCAGACAGTTGGCTACAAATACAGCACGCTCTCACTATCAATATGTTTCTTCGTACCCAGAGTCAAGTATATGTTCCTTCCTTATAGGCTTGACCTGTTAGCATTGTCTTTCATCTGTTATTTTTTTCCCCATGTTAAATATCATCAAGAATCAACATAAGCCTTGATTCCACAATTTCCTAAACGAGGTCAATTTACTTATGATGGTGCTGTTTTTCTCTCTGGTTGGGATATTAAATTTCAGCCTGATTGAATGACCTGTAAAGTATGGATACAGTTATTTTAGAATCAGACTGTAACACAGATAAATATGTCCTTTATTCTTGATTTTCAGATCTATTGGAGTTCATTTAGTGGCTTTTCATTACTTTAACAGATGGAAAATCTATAGAAAAGGACCTTCTAATGTTGATTCATTAAATGCATTTGGAATATTTAGCCTTTTGTCCAACTGTCTATGTCCTTGTTGGTATTTTTTATGTTACTTGATTTTTCTCTATTCATTCTTATTGCTTTTGATTCTAGTGGAAAGCCGTCCCACAGTCTTTTTGCGTGTGCTGGTTCAAACCTGTCATCTTGGTTTGCAGTATTTTAGAGTTGGAAATCATTTTGAAAGGAATGTAGATTGTTCCAAATGTACAGGATACATTATTGTTCTACCTGTATAATTTTGCATAGCATTTGTATCCATTACTTGCAGGATGGCATTTTTGGGTGTTCATTGTGGGGATGGTAAGCTCAAACGTACATTGACTTTTTTTTCCTCTTGTATTTTTTTGGGGGTGGGGGGTGTGAAAGAGAGGGGAAAATCCAAATGGTCAGGTAAAGAGGGCCAAGAGATAAATTGTTGTATCAGACTTCTGGAGCCTTCTATATAGTAACACAATATTTCAAGAAGGAGAAGACCATTGGTTCCTCTTGCTTACCCTTCCAAATGACCCAGCAGTTTCCTTATTGTGTTCTTGGAACTAATGACCCTGAAACCCTTTTGCTATTAGTTTATCCCCAGTTCTTCAATTGTGTGGACAATGGAAGAACTTTCCTGAATGCTAATTCTCATTACCTGTGAAAATTTTAAAGGCTTCTTTCAAATTTCCCCCTAATTCTTCTCCAGAGAATGAAGCCCCACGGTGGGCCATTTTTCTTCAACTCAGCCCTGTAAGTTCAGCAGTCAGCCTAGTATGGACCCCTCCAATAATTCTGCATTGTTCCTGTAAAACGAAGACCAAAACTGAATACACTATTCTGAATGCTGCCTAACCAAGGTTGGTTAAAACTTCATCACCTTCTTACACTTATAATTACACCCCTGGCTCTGCATCCCAAAGTTTTCTTTGTTTTCTTCACTACCGATGAACAACGAAATGTCAGTTTTAAAAATATATCCACCAAAACCCTACACTTTTTTCTGCTCTGTTACCTCAAGCACATTACCATTTAATATATAATCCACATTCTCATTTCTTCTACCTAGTCTCATGATTTTACACTTTGCAGTGTTGTACTTTGTCTGCCACCTCACTGCCCATTGACCTAACCTGTTTAGATCTCTTTGGCTATTCACACATTGGTTAGCAGCATTGGTGATTGCATTGCATTTGGTGTCATTGGCAAACTTGAACAATATCATGTTCTCGAGGTCATTTATAAAAATTATAAACAACAGTAGGTCCAACACTGACCCTTGTGTGATTCCATCAGCAGCCTTATAATTTTCCAGCACAAGAGGCCATTTGGTTTATCGTATATGTGCCAGCTCTTTGCTAAAGAATTGGTTTCCACTCTGAGACCTCCCCATGTGCCACCAGCCATGCATTGCCATTTATGCCATGTGCACGTGAATCAGTCTCTTATGCAGGACAGTGACAAATGTCTTCTGCAGTCCAGGTAAACAATATTCGCTGCCTCACCTTTAGCCACCAGATCTGTAACCTCCCCAAAACCCAGAAATCCAGTAAGTTAGTTAGATAAGCCCCATCTGAACCAATGTTGGCTCTCTCTAATCAGACCCTTTCTTTCCAAATGATCTCCTCTGCTATCCACCATCTCAAAATCTAAAATACTTTGGCCACAATCGGGGTATGGGCCACAATCGGGGTATGACCCACAGGCCTGTAATTTGAGTGTTCATCCCTAACCCCCCTTTTTAAAAGATGGGGGTCACATTTACTACTTTCCAATCCATTGGGATATTGTCACGGTCAAATAATTTTTAAAAGATATCAGTGAGGGTATTTACAGTTATTTTAATCAACTCCACCTATTATCTGTTCTGTCTTCATTTCAACCTTAAAATGAACAACTTTATGAACATTAGACACCAAATGTTCCTTTGTTGAAATATGTTAAAAATGCTACTGTTGAGCTAAACATAGTTCTCAAGGTTAAATTCACAAGACAACGGGGCTGGGAGATGTAGATTAGGATTCAGTGTCTAAACCAGTGTACTGCAGTTAGTGAAAGGCAGTTTAACATTCTAGTGATTATTGCTGCTGCAAAAACAACAACATCTTGCAGTTACATAACACCTTAAAAGTAGGAAAGTGTACCTAAGTGCTTTAAGGTGGCGTAATCAGATAAAAGTGGATGCCAACCTAAAGAAGGAGCTATTAGGAGGGGTGACCAAAAGCTTAGTCAAAGTGGTGGGTTTTAAGGAAAATCTTAAAGATGGTGGTGAGAGTTCCAGAGTGTGGGACATAGGTGGCTGAAGACACGGCCACCAGTGTTGGCTCAAAGAGGGGGGTGGAATACACAAAAGGCCAGAGTTCGAGGAGCAGAGACTTGGGGAGGGGCAGTATAGCTGGAGGAGAGATTACAGAGATGGGGAGGTGTGAGGCTGTGAAGAGATGAGAATTTTAAATTGGAGGCATTGGAGGACCAAAGTCAGTGTATCATAGAATCATAGAAAATTTATGGCACAGAAGGAGGCCATTCAGCCCATCGTGTCCGCGCCGGCTGAGAAACGAGCCACCCAGCCTAATCCCACTTTCGTGCATTTGGTCCGTAGCCCTGCAGGTCACTGCTCTTCAGGTGCACATCCAGGTATTTTTTAAATGAGTTGAGGGTTTCTGCCTCTACCACCCTTTCAGGCAGTGAGTTCCAGACCCCCACCTCAGCAAGGGCAGGAGTGATGGGTGAGCATGACTTGGTGCAGAATAGGATATGGGCAGTGGAATTTTGGATGAGCTGATGTTTACAGAGAGTGGTGCATGGGAGGCCAGCCAGGAGAGAATTGGAATAGTTGAGTTTGGAGGTGATAAAGGCATGGATGAGGGTTTCAACAGCAGAAGGGCTGAAGCAGAAGATGTTATGGAGATGGAAGTAGTCAGTCTTTGTGATGTTGACAATATGTAGGTTGGAAGCTAAGCTTGGGGTGGAATAGTATGTTGAGGTTGCAAACAGTCTGGTTCATCCTGAGATAGTGGCTAGGGAGGGGGATAGAATCGGTGGCAAGAGTACCGAGCTTGTGGCAGGTACCGAAGAAAATGACATCGGTCTTCCCAATATTTCACTAGAGGAAATTGCGGTTCATGCACGTCAGACAAGCAGTCTGACTACACCGAGGCAGTGGACGGGTCGAGGAAGGTGGTGAAGTAGAGCTGGGTGTCGTCAGTGTATATGTGAAAGCTGACCCCATATCATCAAATGATGTCACCAAGGGGCAGCATGTAGATGAGTTTTCCCCAGTGTCCAGGGCAATATTTATCCCTCAACGAACATCACTAAAACAGATTATCTGGCCATTATCTCATTGCTGTTTGTGGGACTTTGCTGTGCACAAATTGGCTGCCATGTTTCCTACATTCCAACAGTGACCACGCTTCAGAAGTACTTCATTGGCTGTAAAGTGCTTTGGGACGTCATGAGGTAGTGAAAGGTGCTATATAAATGCAAGTTCTTTCTTTATCAGTGCAGTGGTGGGAAGAGAGTACTCTAGCTGCAATTTGATAGATAAGGGTGGAACCAAACAAGGATAGAAAGTGGAGGAGAGCTGTTGGAGAAGGATGGTATGGTCAACCATGTGGAAAGATACAGAAAAGTCAAGGAGAAAAAGGAGGGAAAATACATCATGGTCACGGTCACAGAGGATGTCATTTGTGATTCTGTTCATTCAAACTCATTGCCAAGTTAAAAGCTGAAACTGGAGTCAGGGTGACTTGAGGAGAAAAAACAGGAGATTGGGGGAGGGAGAGGAGTTTCAACCCTGGGCTGAAGGACAAAAATACAGGGGTTCAGTTTCATATAGCCAGTAGTTGTACAGAAAGTAATTCTAAAAACACAAGTTAGACAGTCGACAGGTGTTGAACAACAGGGCAAGTTTTCCCTATGTGTGGAAGTGAAGTGAAGCTGAGTGAAATAACTTTTGATTACAATTCTATATATTCACGTGCTGTGCCATAAAGCAGCTTAATATTTTGTATCTGGACTCGTGTATCAGCTAGTGTTCACTTGATTCTTCGTCAAAGAGATTGGAGAAATATGCGTGCAAAAGACACGAATAATCTGGTTCGGGTCACAAGGTATTATTGTTACACCCCTGCATTATGTCATACAACGTGAATCAACTCCTTTAAAAGTAAGCTACTTAGACCATTCATGGGAGTGACTGACGTCACTGAACTCAAGCAAGTATATATGGCAGACCCGTTTGTAGCATGGCCACCACTAACTTTTTTTCCCCCCTTTTCTCTATCTTCCAGATCCACCCAAAGAGATTCTGCCAATTCCCAGTTCCTTCCTCTCAACAATGAATAAACTTTCCCTGATGAAAGTGCCACCCCACCCTCTTCTTTCCTTCCCTATACACGTAGCTCTGCAGATTTGTTCTCCACTCATCCTCTTCCATTAGCCAGGTTTCAGTAAGTAGTGCAATATCCATTAGCACTTTATTTACCATACTTCTAATTCATTTATTTTTTATGCTCTGGCATTCATGTAAATGCATCTTAGTTCATTCATTGCTGTATCTCCTTCGCTTGGTTCACACTTCCGCTCCTCCTGCTTCCCTAGTTTATATCCTTCCCAACTGTTTAATTTATCCTGGTGGCCAAGAACGATGTGCCTCCTCTAATTGTAAAGCCTTTCCGTCCCTCAGAAATGGTAGCAGTGGGCCAGTTATTTGAAACCCTCTGTCCTACACCATGTGTTAAGCTATGTATCGACCTGTCTAATCTGTCTGTTTTATAGGGGAGTATTCCTGAGATTTCAATTCTTGAAGCCCTTTTCAATATTTTCCAAAGCTCCTGAAATTTAATTCTATGTCTACCAATGTTATTGGTTTCCATGTGAACCACAAGGTCTGCTTTATCCCCTTCCCATCCCAGGATCTGATCCATCCACTCAGACAAATACCAAACTCTAGTACCTGGGGAGTAACACACCATTCAGGTTTCTTAGTCATGTTTGCAACAGATTCTATCAATCCCTCTTGTAATGGAACCCCCTATAACTACAGTGTTGCTTTCAATTTGTTCCCTATGTCATTGACCTGCTTGCGATTACCATCCCTTGTGGTTCTTTGGTCATCTCCTGTTCTGAAAATTTGTTGGAACCCTCTGTTTGTGCCTATTTTTACATTCCCTGGACTGCCACCTATATTTTAGTTTTCTACACTGTCTCCCTCTAACTCGGTGGTGACAAACCTCATGAAAAGTATCTTCCATATACTTTTCCTTCTTGTATATAATGCACAGGACTCATTTAGTTGGTACTTCATGCAAATGTACTCCCCCAGATACATTGTGGATCCTGGATGCTCAGTATTCACAACAGCCATCTCAATTCAGGTGTATTGCAAAGAAAGGAAGAGCTTACATTGGTATAATATCTTTCACATCCTCAGGGCATTCCAAAGTGCTTCACAGCAAATGAGTTACTTTTGAAGTGTGGTCACTGTTGTAATGTAGGCAACTTGCACACAGCAAAGTCCCACAAACAGCACTCAGATGAATGCCCGGTTAATCTGTTTTGGTGGTGTTGGTTCAGGGAGGAATGTTGGCCAAGAGCCTGGATCAGCTCCCTCTTTCTCTTCAAATAGTGCCATGGGATCTTTATGTCCATCTGGGTAGCCTGATGGGGCTTGGTTTAACATATCCCATTCCTGCATAATTATGTGGCCTTCTCACTGGTTTTGACACAAGTTCTCAAACTCCAGCTCCAAAAGGTTGGACATCCCTCATATAGGGGCAGTTGTTATGGTAATCTACAGGGTAGCCATCGAGCTGACGAAGAATTGGGGCATAATAATTTACAATTAGATGCTTGGCTTACATTTGTACTTAACAGTAGGAATTTTGGTGGTGGTTATCCATTTTGAATTATGCTGTTGATGAGATGCTGAGGTTGTATGATATCTATCTAAGCAAGTCTTGTGTTGACAACGCCAGCAGAGGTAGCCTGAGAATTGTGGTGCATGACAATCATAATTTAGGTGCGGATGAAATGCCAAGAGACTAGTCTATAAATAGATGGCATCACTTCAGTACTGTGCTTTGGAACCTCTGAAGTCTCTGGGGAAGGATTAAGGTTGAAGTAAAAAAAATGAAGAGAAAAAAGCTCAAGAAAATGGTTGGGACAGAAGTTGGATTTTGATCAGTTCAGATTGGATCAAAATGAACATTATTGCACTCCAGGCTTTTGGTTACTTTGCGTAAGAATAAGCAAAAACACGTGTACAGCCATTTGGTAATCAGTTTTCCTCCACAATGAATTGCGTTTCTACAGTGAGATATTGAAAGACTCTAAATTTGTGTTAAAATAACTTCCTCTTTTTGAGTGTGGTATAATCTCATTTGCTTCTGTGTAGAGATTTCCTTAACAACATTCTTAAGTACACTTTGTTTAAATCAATATTTCTGAATACAATGATTGAGGTTGCTGGATATTGCAGAAATAGAATTCCAAGAAAGTATTACTGGGTGGACCTTACAGTTGCCCACCATTACTTAGTGTTTCTTTCAGAATATGCACCCAGATAAAACAAGTTTAGGAAAATTATTTGGAAATGCTCCAGAAAAGGCAGCTTGTTTTTACTAGACTTTGCCCTCACTGTATAAAAGGGAAGTGTACACTTATCAGATGTGAGCTGGGACAGGGATTAGGGTTAGGGAGTTTGGAAGCAGAGTGTATGTTACACCTGGTACTGGTTTGTTTGTCAAAATGATAAGTTGATAACAATACTAAGGTCATGGAGGGGGACTATATTTCCAATAGACATTTCTTTTTAATGAGAAGATGAGAATAGTATGTTTCCTGATTTATTTCTATTATAATAACTCATTAATAAAGATTGAAAGCTTTTCAGTTTATGTGATCATTTTGTTATCCTTTCGGTATTGATAATCTAAAAGTTAATGACGCAGCAGAATAGGTGTTTATGATGCATATCGATTTGAAAACGTTAGTTATCATTGCTTCAATATAAAGACAAACATGCACTTTGAGCGATAATCTATAGCACTGTCATATGTAGGGTAACCAGGTAAGCTTATCAAAGAAATCTTGCTGCTATTAATATAGAAAAGTATCTTTTATCAAGTTGCTATGAAAGCACGTTGTGACAGTCGTTAAGGCACACCATTACTCACCATATTAAACAAATAATTCCAATACAGTATTTAGATGGCTTTTCAGATAGCCAGAACATGAATCCCTTCCTGTAACCCACTGTACATAGAATTTGTTTTGTCCATTATTTAAGAATAATGGTTACAAAGAATACCAGTTAATATAATTTATCTTTTACTAAACATTTTTAAACAGTGAGCTTTAACTTTTTGGAAGATCTAGCTGGGTGCAGTTACTGCGTATGACAATACAGTGGTATTGAATTAACCCAAAGAAGATTATTAATTCAGGATATTAATTTGTGACTTCAATTATGTGTGTTGATTCACTTGCTTCTCTCTTATAGTAACAAATATAGAGCTGAGACAACTTATGCAACACCACAAGCACGACAAACAAACAAAAATCTGTGATTTGCAGGTTTCATAGGGATGTAACAGGAGTAGGCCATTCAGCCCCTTAAGCTTGTTCCACTATTCAATTAGGCCATGGTTGATCTGCATCTCAACCCCATTTACCCAACTTTGCTCCATATCCCTTGATACCAAACAAAACTCTATCGATTTTGGTCTTCAAAACTTCAGTTGACCCAGCATCCATAACCTTTTCATAGAATCATAGAAAGTTATGGCACAGAAGGAGGTCATTCGGCCTATCAAGTCCGTGCTGGCCGAAAAAGAGCTATCCCGCTTAATCCCACGTTCCAGCACTTGGTCCGCAGCCCTGTAGGTTGCGGCACTTCGAGTGCACGTCCAAGTACTTTTTAAATGAGTTGAGGGTTTCTGCCTCTACCACCCTTTCAGGCAGAGAGTTCCAGATCCCAACCACCCTCAGGGTGAAAACATTTTTCCTCAGCTCCCCTCTAATCCTTCTACCAATTACTTTAAATGCATGCCCCTTGGTCACTGACCCCTCTGCTGAGGGAAATAGGTCCTCCCTATCCACTGTTCCTAGGCCCCTCATAATATTATACACCTCAATTAAATCTCCCCTCAGCCTCCTTTGTTCCAAAGAAAACAACCCCAGCCTATCCAATCTTTTCTCATAGCTAAAATTCTCCAACCCTGGTAACATCCTCGTAAATCTCCTGTGTACCCTCTCTAGTACAATCACATCTTTCCTGTAATGTGACCAGAACTGTACGCAGTACTCAAACTGTAGCCTAACTAGTGTTTTATACAGTTCTAGCATAACCTCCCTGCTCTTATATTCTATGATGTGGAGATGCCGGTGATGGACTGGGGTGGACAAATGTAAGGAATCTTACAACACCAGGTTATAGTCCAGCAAGCTTGTGATTTTAAAATAAAATTATTGGACAATAACCTGGTGTTGTAAGATTCCTTATATTCTATGCCTCGGCTAATAAAGGAAAGTGAGCCGTATGCCTATTGGGGGAGAGTGTTCCTGATTTCTACTACCCTTTGTGTGAAGACGTGCTTCCCATTTCACCCCTGAATGCCTGGCTATAGTTTTAAGATTATGTCCCCTTGTTCTAGACTCCCTCACCAAAGGAAATAATTTCTCTTCATCTACCCTATCGAATTATTTTATCATTTTAAATACCTCTATTAGATCACCCCTCAATTTTCGATATTCCAAGAAATACAAGCCAAGTTTATGCAACCTGTTCTCTTAATTTAACCCTTTAATCCCCGGTATCATTCTGTTTCCTGTACTATTGTTCCATTTTCTGATAGAAAAAAAAGCTCGCAGTCATTTTCATTCTATCAGAAAATGGAACAATAGTACAGATGGCTGAGTCTTTTTTTTTAAAAAAAGGCAGTTGTGCTGGCAGTGATTACATGGTTTTGTGGCAAAGAGGAAAAATTATTAGAATGATGTTACTAAAGTTGTTTAAGTTCTTTCCCAATAGTATTGTGTTGCATTTATAGGGCTGAGATGAGGAAAAGCATGCACATTGCCCCAAAAGTGCAGTATAATGGTGTAAATTTAAAAAGCCATGCATTTGCATAATGTTTAATTGCAGTTTGGGTAGAAAGGTACAAAACTATAATCTTGAACTGTTCTGAAATTGTGCTGCAAAAGCTGTCCAGTAAGAGTTTCTGAGATGGGCACGACTTGCCACTAACGGCTCTTTTCACATTCCGAGCAAAACGTTTCTTTCACAAAGGTAGCCTTAGGACACTCGGGACATTTGCTGAATTAGACAAAGAATTTTTTCCCCAGATTTATGCTTCTGCCACAACTATTGGTTCAGGAGATTTATTCGACCAGAAACTAAGCTTTCTACCTCCTCTTTAGCATAATTGCTGAAAGGTGATTGAATAGCTTCAGTTATACAGTAACGTATTTAGCACAAAAGAGAATGGGTAAGCTTTCTTGCCTGGACAGCGACCAAGGTAGAAAACGGAAAGGGAGATTTTATTAAAATCTTCAATAAAATGTAACTGCTAAGAGGATTAATAAGACATTCTTTGGACATTGAATAAGATGATTTATTTTTAACTTCTAATTTAATATCTTTGGGTATTCCAAATATTGATTTGATTCCAGATAAATCCAAATAGCTATATGGAAGTATGTGGATATTGTTTTGACCAACTGAATTTATACATGTATTAAAATAACTTTTAGAACTTTGCACGTAATCAATCAACAGTCTTGGAGCTATATAGACCCCGTGTGCATTGTTTAGACTTTTCAAGGACTTGGGCATATTGTCATTTGAGCTTGGAAATGTGATCATCTTTACTATGGTTTTTACATATATGTTAATTCAAAATCACTTAGTTCAAATTTATTTTTTAGTGCTAAATTCCTAATTTCCTTTTTTTTTTACATTGCTTAACTCAAATTAATGGATAATTCAATGTTTTAGCATATATAATGACTTTGAATTATCAGGAGTAGACCGCTCTTAAAATATTCGATCTCTCATTGCACACGGGAAGTCAGGACCAAGTATAGTGTTCAGCTGAAGTGGGTTTCGAGGGTGGGGATGATTGGACCAGAGCAACCCGAGGTAATTCAGTCCCCATTTTGATGTCACACATTTTGACCTTATTTTGATGTAATACTTCAATTTTTGTATTATTTATAGTTAAATAGCAAAACTCAGCTACAGAGAAAGAGTAGGTTACAGCAAAGGTGTTTCTCTGTAGTATGGGCTGAGGTATGGGAGATGCAAACAGGGCGCTATTGTACCACCACTGGTGAGAGGATATAATTACTGCTTGACAAATTTACATGGGCAGTTTCCATGATAAGTATGGATATAGGAATTAATAATGGAAAAGGTGGTGGTAGGAAATACAATTTTATGGACAGGAAGTGCATGCAGACATAAGATTTTAATATTATAGTTGCATGCAAGACAAAAAAAAACCCCTAAATTTTGACCTTCGAGTAGAAAGGATTTTGTCTTGTACATGGGAACCAGGCAAAAGTATTGTGAATTGTTGATTGTACTCGTTGGCTGTTTTTGCTGTGACTTGGCCTACATTTGGCTCATGGTCAATACACTCTGGGTGCTGTTTTTAAAAAAAAAAAATTCTCTGGATGTGGGTATCGCTGGCCAGGTTGGTATTTATTGCCCTTGAGAAGGTTCTGTGGGTCACCATCTGGAACCGTTGCAGTCCATGTGGTAAAGGTAATCCCACAATGCTATTTGGAAGGGAGTTCCAAGATTTTGACCCAATGATGATGATGGAACGGTGATACATGTCCAAGTCAGGATGGTGTGTGACTTGGAAGAAAACTTGGAGGTGATGGTGTTCCCATGCACCTGCTACCCTTGTCCTTCTGGGTGATGGAGGTTGCGGGTTTACAAGAACAGTTATAGACTTGCACCCAGAGCACAGAGAGAAGGAGTGTACCTCCAGTGCTGGTCCCCATCTGCCCTCTCTGCAACACATTTAATCAAGTTTCCTGGTAATAGAGGAGCTAAGTATATAGAATTTGAATGTCCTGTGGTTTTAAAGTGGAGCTGCTTTTGCCATTGAAAAATCTAAAAACAAAAATATATCAAGAGGGAACTACATATGTCTGTAAACTTGGCCAGTGATTTCTGGGTACTGTTTTATTTTGCCTGAAAGTGTGTGTGTGTGTGTGTGTGTGTGTGTGTGTGTGTGTGTGTGTGTGTGTGATATACACACACAGAAGGCATTTGATAAAGTACCACGTAATAGACATGTTAGCTAAATTAAAGCCCATGGAATTAAAGGGACAGTGGCAGCACAGATACAAAATTGGCTAAGGGACAGAAAGCAGAGAGTAGTGGTGAACAGTTGTTTTTCAGACTGGAGGGAAGTATACAGTGGTGTTCCCCAGGGGCCAGTATTGCAACCACTGCACCTTTTTGATATATATTAATGACCTGGACTTGTGCACAGAGGGTATAATTTCAAAGTTTGCAGATGACACAAAACTCAGAAATGTAATAAACAACGTGGAGGATAGTAACAGACTTCAGGAGGACATAGGCAGACTGGTGAAATGGGCAGACACGTGGCAGATGAAATTTAACGCAGAGAAGTGTAAATTTTAGTAGGAAGAATGAGGAAAGGCAATATTAACTAAATGGTACAATTTTAAAGCGGGTGCAGGAACAGAGAGACCTGAAGGCGCACATACACAAATCCTTGAAGGTTGGGGCAGGACAAGTTGAGAAGGCTGTTTTTATGTGGGATCCTGAGCTTTATTAATAGAGGCATAGAGTACAAAAGCAAAGAAGTTATGCTAAACCTTTATATAAACCACTGTTTAGGTCTCAGCTAGAGTATTTTTGTTTTCAATTCTGGGCACCACACTTTAGGAAGGATGTCAAGGCCTTAGAAGGGTGCAGAAGAGATTTACTAGAATAGTACCAGGGAGGAGGGACTTCAGTTATGTGGAGAGATTGGAGAATCTGGGGTGGTTCTCCTTCGAACAGAGAAGGTTAAGGAGAGATTTGATAGAGGTGTTCAAGATCATGAACGGTTTTGATAGAGGAAATAAGGAGAAACTGTTTCCAGTGGCAGAGGGGTCAGTAACCAGAAGACACCAGATTTAAGGTGATCGGCAAAAGAGCCAGAGGCAACATGAGGAAACATTTTTTTATGCAGCGAGTTGTAACGACCTGGAATGCACTGCCTGAAAGAGTGATTGAAGCAGATTCAATAGTAACTTTCAAAAGGGAATTGGATAAATACGTGTGAGGAATAAAATTATAGGGCTATGGGGAAAGAACAGGGGAATGGGACTAATCGGATTGCTCTTTTAAAGAGCCAGCACAGGCACGATGGGCCGAATAGCTCCTCCTGTGCTGTACTTACTATGATATGCTAGAAGTAGCTTGGCAGGGGGATGGGAACCTGAGTGTAGACTCAAATGGGACAGAATCAGAACTGGAGATAGAAGGCACAAAATTAGTAAGTGACTTAGGAAGGCAGAGGAAACAAAAGTTAGAAAATAAACAGCAAGGGAGTTTGGCAGTGCTTAAAGGTGTATACCTCAATGCAAGGAGTATAGTGAATAAGGCAGATGAGCTGAGGGTGCAGATAGACAGGTGGCAGTACGATATCTTAGCTATTACAGAAACATGGCTTAAAGAGGGGCAGGAATGGCAGCTCAACGTTCCTGGTTACACTGTTTTCAGACGAGATTGAGAAGGGGATAAAAAAGGAGGGGGTTTGGCAATTTTGGTTAAAGAAACAATTATAGCTGTGAGGAGGGATGATATGTTAGACGGATCATCAAATGAGGCCATATGGGTTGAGCTAAGGAACAAACAAAGGGCTGTCACACTACTGGGAGTGTACTATAGCCCCCAAACAGTCAGAGGGAGATAGAAGAACAAATATGTAGGTAATTTTCTGAGAAGTGCAAAAACAGTAGGGCAAGAATAGTAGGGGATTTCAACTACCCTAATATTAACTGGGACACAGAGTGTGAAGGGTATTGAGGGTGCAAAATTCTTAAATTGCATTCAGAAGAACTTTTTTAGCCAGTACGTAGCAAGCCCACCAAGAGAGGGGGCAGTTCTGGATTTAGTTTTAGGAAATGAGGCTGGGCAGGTGGAAGGATTAGATTAGATGAATGGAGAGCATTTTGGTGGTAGTGATCATAATTCAGTTAGTTTTAACATAGTTATGGAAAAGGACAAAGATAGAACAGGAGTTAAAGTTCCCAATTGGGGAAAGGCCAATTTTACTAAGCTAAGAAGTGATTTAACAAAAGTGGACTGGAAACAGCTACTTGAAGGTAAATCAATGTCAGAGCAGTGGGAGGCATTCAAGGGTGAAAAAGGGTGGGGCTGCCAAATCCAGAGCCCCCTGGATGAAAAGGAGCATACAGGGTAAGAAAAGGCAGAAAAGGAAAGCTGATGTCAGACATCGAGAACTCAATACTACAGAAAGCTTAGAGGAATATAAAAAGTGCAGGGGAGAAATTAAAAAAGAAATTAGGAAACCAAAGAGAGGGCATGAAAAAATATTGGCAAATAAAATCAAGGAAAAGCCAAAGATGTTTTATAAATTTATTAAGAGCAAGAGGATAACTAAGGAAAGATAAGAGCCTGTTAGAGACCAAAAAGATAGCCTATGTGTGGAGGTGGAAGATGTTGGTATGGTTCTTAATGAATACTTTGCGTCTGTCTTCACAAAAGAAATGGACGATGCAGACATTGTAGTTATGGAGGAGGAGTGTGAAAGATTGGATGGGATAAACTTGGTGAGAGAGGAAGTATTAAGGGGATTAGCATCTTTGAAAGTAAATAAATTCCAGGGCCAGATGAAATGTATCCAGGGCTGTTAAAAGAAGCAAGGGAGGAAATAGCGGAGGCTCTGACCATCATTTTCCAATCCTCACTGGATACAGGCATGGTGCCGGAGGATTGGAGGACTTCTAACATTGTATCATTGTTTTAAAAAAAAGCGAGGGATAGACCGAGTAATTACAGGCCAGTCAGTCTAACCTTGGTGGTGGGCAAATTATTGGACTCAATTCTGAGGGACAGGATAAACCGTCACTTAGAAAGGCACAGAGTAATCAAGGACAGTCATTATGGATTTGTTAAGGGAAGGTCATGTCTGACTAACTTGATTGAATTTTTTGAGGAGGTAACAAGGAGGGTCGATGAGGGTAGTGGATTTGATGTAGTCCACATGGATTTTAGCAAGGCTTTTGACAAGGTCCCACGTGGCGGTCTGGTTTAAAAAAAAGTACAAGCCCATGGGATCCAAGGAAGAGTGGCAAGTTGGATCCAAAATTGGCTCAGTGGCAAGAAGCAAAGGGTAATGGTCGACGGGTGTTTGTGACTGGAAGGCTGTTTTCCAGTGGGGTTCCGCAGGGCTCAGTACTAGATCCCTTGCTTTTTGAGATATATATTAATGATTTAGACTTAAATGTAGGGGGCATGATTAAGAAGTTTGCAGATGATACAAAAATTGGCTGTGTGGTTGATAGTGAGTGAGGAGGAAATCTGTAGACTGCAGGAAGATATCAATGGACTGGTCAGGTGGGCAGAGAAGTGGGAAATGGAATTCAATGCAGAGAAGTGTGAGGTAATGCATTTAGGGAGGGTAAACAAGGCTAGGGAGTGCACAATAAATGGGAGGATACTGAAGGGTATATAGTAAGTGTGAGGGACCTTGGAGTACATGTCCACAGATCCCTGAAGGTAGCAGGGCAGGTGGATAAGGTGGTTAAGAAGGCATATGGAATACTTTCCTTTATTAGCTGAGGCATTGTACATACGAGCAGGGAGCTTATACTGGAACTATATAAAACACTGGTTAGGGCACAGCTTGAGTACTGTGTACAGTTCTGGTCACCACATTACAGGAAGGATGTAATTGCACTAGAGAGGGTACAGAATAGATTTATGAGAATGTTACCAGGACTGAGAATTTTAGCTATGAGGAAAGATTGGATAGGCTGGGGTGGTTCTCTTTGGAACAGAGGAGGCTGAGGGGTGATTTAATTGAGGTGTACAAAATTGAGGGGCCTAGATAGAATGGTTCAGAAGGACTTATTTCTCTTAGCAGGGAGGTCAATAACCAGGGGGCATAGATTTAAAGTGATTAGTGGAAGGATTAGAGGGGAGCTGAGGAGAAATGTTTTCACCCAGAGGGTGGTAGTGGCCTGGAACTCACTGCCTGAAAGGATGGTAGATGCAGAAACCCTCAACTCATTTAAAAAGTACCTGGATGTGCACCGGAGGTATTGTGACCTACAAGGCTACAGGCTAAGTGCTGGAAAGTGGGATTAGACTGGGTGGCTCATTTTTGGCCGGCATGGACACGATGGGCTGAATGGCCTCCTTCTGTGCCATAAATTTTCTATGGTTTCTAAGTAATTATTTTTTAACAAACTAACATTTGAAGAACCCAACAAATAATTTTATTGTGTCTCTCTGGCCTTAATTTAAATGATTTTACACTGCTGTGGTGAGATGAAGGTGTCATTTCAATGAAGAAAATGTATACATTCTAGCCTATCTTCTCAGATCTTTATGCCTATTACATGATTGCTACATTTTGCCAGAAGAATTGGAGCATGGCAGGACCTCAGTCAATTGAAACTACTGGTTAATTCTCAAAGATTTAGAGTTCATCCCTGTTGTGACACTATTCTAAAAGCATTAATATTAATTTTTCCACTCAACAATAGGTATTGTAATGAAACTTTTCCTGTCATATGGCTATCAGCCTTGGTATTTCTCTACCCAAATCAGTGAAAACCGTCAGCAGTACATGTGTATGGGTTCAAAGCTCTGGCCTTGTGCAAAGTTCTAAAAGCAACATTCAATTGATGTGCGAAGAGCATTGTACCAATGGTAAAATGATGAATAATAATCTGTATTTAATAGTTATGACATTGAAAGTTTTTTGCTTCATTTAAACTCTCAGTGACTGGTGCCTTTTATAATTTTAGACCAAGGGTTACAGGATGTGCCAAAGACTCCTGAAGAATTGGAAGTAAAGTGGCCAGCGGACAACAGGAAGAATTCAGAAGTGTGGCATATGCCAGGTAAAGTCAGTAATTTTGTGGAATTAAAAGTTCCAGTTGTAGTCTGAAAAAAAAATCTTGTAGCCTTAAAGGGACAAACACCTACACTTTAGTAACTATCGCATTTCGGGATATTTTTGGCAATATTTCCAAGAAGAATTTGGAAAAATGTCACTTACAAATGTTGAGTTTTTAAAGCAAAGTGTATTTGTGCAAGTTTTTTTCTAAAGGCACTGAGATGATGGGTGGTTAAAATGCTGTTGAGTAAGCTTTCATGTTGTTTCTCCCCAGACTCTCAATTAATTCATTAGTCTGGCTCGGAAATCAATAATCACCTCATGCCCATTGTGTTGGGAAGCCGTTGGCCTCTTGTGGACAGAAAAGCAGTCAGGTTTTGTAAACAGAAAGCTGAAAAGGCAAACTTTGATTAGACTGGGAAGGAGAATGCAGGAGATTAGTTCGAAGAGGGAGAACCTTCACCACACAGACTGCAGTGGTTCAAGAAGGTGGCTCACTACCACCTTCTCAAGGGCAATTAGGGATGGGTAATAAATGCAGGCCTTGCCAGTGACGCCCACATCCCAAGAATGAATTTAAAAAAAGTTATTTTGTTTGTCAAGTAAGATGACCCACTGATGAGGGGAAGTGTAGCATTATTTTGCTATATGCCAGTAAGCTGTCCTGTGAATCCAAACATAACTCTTGCTCTGTATGTTCACTTGATGTGAAATAAAGCAGCTTAACAGGAGGGATAAGGAAGAAAACAAGAAAGGATTGGGTGGGGCGGGGGGGAGGTGGCTGTATTTATCAAGAATAATATTACAGTTCTACAGAGGAATGATTTACTAGAGTTCAAAGGCTGAATCTTTTTGGTTCGAGTTGAGGAACAGAAAAGGAGCTGTTACATTGTTGGGTGTTTACTATAGACCCCCAAATAGTGAGGAGGAGATAAGGAGCAAATCAGCTGATGCCTAACCAGTGATTTGTAAAGGTTTAGCTTGATGTCCTTGTTTTTGTATTCAGTGCCTCTATTTAAAAAGCCAAGAATCCCCCTTTTTCTGGAGCAAATGTAAAAATAATAGAGCAGTAACAGGTAGGAGACTTAAATTATTCCAGTATAGACTGGGAAAAAAACAGTGTAAAGGGCAAGGAGGGTGAAGAATTCCTAAAATGTGTACAAGAGAATTTTCTTAATCAGTATGTTTCTAGCCCAACGAGGAAGGAAGCAGTGCTGGATCTAGTTCTGGGGAATGAAGTCAGGCAAATAGAGTGTGTTTCAGTGGGAGAACACCTGTGTAATAGTGATCATAATATAATTAGGTTTAAAGTAGTTATGGCAAGGGTCAAAGAAAAATAAACAGTGACAATACCCAACTGAAAGAGAGCCAATTTCAGTGATTTGAGAAGGGATCTAGCACAGGTGGATTGGAAGCAAATATTGGCCAGGAAAACATTAAATGAGCAATGGCAGGCTATCAAGGCAGAGATAGTTTGGGTACAAACCAAGCATATTCCCATAAGGAGGAAAGATAGGGCATCCAAAGCTAGAGACCCCTTGATGACAAAAGGAAATGGAGGTTAAAATAAAACAGAAAAAGGAGGTTTAAAATGTATGGGATTCTTGGCTTTGTAAATAGGGGCACTGAATACAAAAACAAAGACATCAAGCTAACCTTTACTAATCACTGGTTAGGCATCAGCTGGAGTATTGTGCACAATTTTGGGTACCACACTTTAGGAAGGATGCCAATGCCTTGGAGAGGAGACAGAGGAGGTTTATTAGGATGATACCAGGGATGAGGGTCTTCAGTTATGTGGAGCGATTGAAGAAGCTGGGACTGTTCTCCTTAAAGCAGAGAAGGTTGAGGGGAGACCTAAGAGTTATTCAAAATAATGAGGGGTTTTTGATAGAGCAAATAGAGAGAAACTGTTTCCTCTGGCAAGTGGGTCGGTAACCAGAGGTCACAGATTTAAAATAATTGGCAAAAGAACTAGAAGGGAAAGGAGGAGAAATTTTTCACCCAGAGGGTTGTTAAGATCTGAAACGCGCTACCTGAAAGGGTGGTGGAAGCAGATTCCATAGGAATTTTCAAAAGGCAATTGGACATGTTCTTGAAGAGGACTAATTTGAAGGGTTATGGGGAAAATGCTGGGGTGTGGGACTAAATTGGAAAGCTCTTTCAAAGAGTCGCCACAGGCACCATGGGGTCGAATGGTCTTCTCCTGTGCTGTAAGGTTCTATGATTTAACAATTGATATCTGGCCTCATCTTGCAAGTGTTTTCTTGGTCCACCTTCAAAAGGATTAAAGAAGCACATGTGTGAAAGGCTCAGATATCCAGTTCAGATCATAAGGGCATACTATTATTATTCCCATCTACTAGTATACATATTTAGCATGCGTTTCCTGTATGTTATGCCTGGGTGTCCAGTCTGGGTAATACTTTTAACTATTAGGTGTATATACGTAGCATTATATTTACCATTCAGTCCTCCCAAATATAGGCGGGGCTGCTGCTGCTTAAAGCTTTGTCTCCCAGCTCCATTTATTTAGATGGTGCTGCAGGTAAGTTTTGTTTTAGTTATTTTTTCCCTGGGTCAAGTAACCATACCTTATAAAGTTAATTTAAATCTTATATTTTTACATTTTCAGTTAATTTCACCCACATTTTAAGTTCAGTTAACCTGCCTATCCCTATTTTTCATCATCTTGAGCCTTTAGTCTCCTACCCAGGTCAACCCGTTCTTCCTTTGTCTAAATCCTTCAATCATCTATTCTTGGGCCATCACATGTCCATGTCCTGCTCGGAACACTGGCTGCCTGCTCGCTTTGGATGCTGGCCCAGCACCCTTGGGACACGCTTAATCCCCACCCCAATGGGCTGAGGCCTTGGTCTTGGTCTCCATGGGCAATGTTCCACACATACTATCAGCCCATCTCCAGGCCATTCTAGTCCCACTTCTTCCTTTTTGTCAGTTTCCTAGCACTAAGATTGGAAACGTAATTTATTTTTTGAAGTGCTTATAAGCTTTAAAGTTTCACTGGTGAGGATGGGGGGTGGGGATTATGGGGTAGGGTAAAGGAATGGGAGCTGAGGGGATGGGATAAGGGGAGGGTGTAGGGGATGGGGCGGTAAGTGTAACCTGTGCAGTCTTCCAGAGACTTGGGGCTCATTTTTCAAACGGAGCCAGCAAGGGGGCGGGGGTGTCAATTTGAGGTCGGGAAACCCATTAGTATGGGTTTCCCGGATGTCTGTACGATTTTGACGTAAGGACTTCTTTGGAGACTTCTGGGAGACCAGCCAGGGAGAGGACATCTGCAGGTAAGTCTTTGTTTGCATGGATTGGGGGGCAGGGGGCACGGGTGGGCAAGGGGCACAGGTGGGCATAGGTGGGCACTGGGGTCGCGAGTCATGGGGATGGGATTGGGGGTCAGTTACCAGTTGTTTGGGGGGGTGGGGAGACGGTGTTGGTGCAGGTAGGCTTGTTGGGCCTGGGGGAAGCACTCCTGCTCCGGGCCCACAAGCTGTGCCTTTCTAGGCACTTACCTGCAGTTTCAGGCCTTCTTGCCTCCTTTCACGAGGTGTTAAACAGAAGGCCTGGGAATCCTGGCCCCCTGGGGTTGAAATGGAGAATTAGTTAAAAATGGAGGCCTGAAGCCTCCTTGAAAGGCCCGACCTGCCTCCATAGAGTGGGTTGGCCGCCTGCCCCTGTGAAAGCCGGAAATGGGCAGGTTGGCGGCGGGTCTGAAATGGTGGCAATTTTTAATGTCCCATTCCCAACTCATCCGTTTTTTACTTTTAAAATTGAGCCCGTGGACTCTTCATTGCACTTGAACAAGAGATAAATGTCAAACCTTGGTGCAGGTGTAGATTTTGTAACATATAGTATCCTAAACTGATGTTAGATTGAGTAGAATTAGCATGGGAATCTGTGAGTTGCAATACATACTTAAATTTGTCCCCCTTTCAAGGAGCTCTTGGTTCTTGTATGTACTCCTTTCTACTGTTCTGTAATGTACAATAAAATGCTCTCCGATATCAGTTGGATTTGTGAAGTATTTGAGATTGCACTCTTATGATTTAGTTTAAAAGGTCTATTAGTCCTGCCATTCTGCAACATTGAACAAAAAACTACAAGAAAAAGGCAATTTAAATTTCATTCCAAAAGGGAAAAAAAACAATTTTACTGTTCATGACAGTTATGCAAATCTTGACCTTATCATTTAACCTTTAAAACCTGTAGCCTCATTAGCCATTCTCTGAAGTGAAGAAGTTTGTGTCCCCATTTATGAAGGCGAGAGATGTGGGGGTTGGGAAGAAAAGGCTAAAAATGCGAGTTTAAAAAAAAATAGTAGTATGTGGTGAGGTGTTGATGCATTATTTAAATGTTATAAAATAATTGCTAAACTGCCATTTTAAAAAAAAAAGTCTGACATAGGTAGTTAGACTGTGAGGCCAATGTTCCACTGTTTGATTCTTAATGTAAATGTTGACATGAGTAAATATTGGTGGAAAGTTGGGAGAAAGCATTTATTTAGTGCTGCTCTTTATATTCCTACCCCCAGTAACAGGAGGAATATAAAAAAAAAGAAATATATACCAAATTCATTTTAGGGTCTTGTTCGAGGCACATGTGCAGAAACAAATCTAAATAAGGATCAGTAAGATGATGTTGATTAGCAGGAGAATGGTGAATATTGTAGTTTTTTGACAACAACATGGGACTTTTTTATTCGTTCATGGGATATGGGCGTCACTGGCGAGGCCGGCATTTATTGCCCATCCCTAATTGCCCTTGAGAAGGTGGTGGTGAGCCGCCGCCTTGAACCGCTGCATTCCGTGTGGTTAAGGTTCTCCCACAGTGCTGTTAGGAAGGGAGTTCCAGGATTTTGATCCAGCGACGATGAAGGAACGGCGATATATTTCCAAGTTGGGATGGTGTGTGACTTGGAGGGGAACGTGCAGGTGGTGTTGTTCCCATGTGCCTGCTGCTCTTGTTCTTCTAAGTGGTAGAGGTCATGGGTTTGGGAGGTGCTGTCAAAGAAGCCTTGGTGAGTTGCTGCAGTGCATCCTGGTACACACTGCAGCCACTGTGTGTCGGTGGTGAAGGGAGTGAATTTTTAGGGTGGTGGATGGGGTGCCAATCAAGCATCCGTTGGTTGTGGAATCGCTTCCGCTGTTTAGCATGCATGTAGTCCTGAGTTGTAGCTTCACCAGGTTGGCAGCTCATTTTTAGGTATGCCTGGTGCTGCTACTGGCATGCTCTTCTACACTCCTCATTGAACCAGGGTTGATCCCCTGGCTTGTTGGTAATGGTAGAGTGAGGAATATGCCAGGCCATGAGGTTACAGATTGTGCTGGAATACAATTCTGCTGCTGCTGATGGCTCACAGCGCCTCAAGGATGCCCAGTTTTGAGCTGCTAGATCTGTTCTGAATCTATCCCATTTAGCATGGTAGTAGTGCCACACAACACGTTGGATGGTGTAGTCAGTGCGAAGACGGGACTTCGTCTCCACAAGGACTGTGCGGTGGTCACTCCTACCAACTGTCATGGACAGATGCATTTGTGACAGGTGGATTGGTGAGGACGAGGTCAAGTAAGTTTTTCCCTCGTGTAGAGGTCCTGTCTGGCAGCTATGTCCTTCAGGACTCGGCCAGTCGTGTGCTACTGAGCCACTCTTGGTGATGGACATTGAAGTCCCCCACCCAGAGCACGTTCTGTGCCCCTGCTACCCTCAGTGCTTCCTCCAAGTGGTGGTCAACATGGAGGAGGACTGATTCATTAGCTGAGGGAGGGCGGTAGGTGGTAATCAGCAGGAGGTTTCCTTGCCCATGTTTGACGTGATGCCATGAGATTTCATGGGGCCCAGAGTCAATGTTGAGGACTCCCAGGTCCACTCCCTCCTGACTATATCACTGTACCGCCAACTCTGGTCGGTCTGTCCTGCCGGTGGGACAGGACATTCCCAGGGATGGTGATGGAAGAGTCTGGGACGTTGGCTGAAAGGTATGATTCTGTGAGTATGGCTATGTCAGGCTGTTGCTTGATTAGTCTGTGGGACAGCTCTCCCAATTTTGGCACAAGTCCCCAGATGTTTCCAGGGTTGACTGGTCTTGGTTTGCCTTTGTTGTGTCCGGTGCCTAGTGGTCCGATGCCAGGTGGTCTGTCCGGTTTTATTCTTATTGTATTTTTTTAAGCGAGATTTTACAACTGAGTGGCTTGCTAGGCCATTTTAGAGAGCAATTAAGAATCAACCACATTGCTGTGGATTTGGAGTCACATATAGGCCAGGTAGTCGGCAGGTTTCCTGAACCAGATGGGTTTTTACGACAATCCAGTAGTTGCATGGCCACCATTACTGATAGTAGTATTTTAATTCCAGATTTTATTTAATTAATTGAATTTAATTAATTGAATTTAAATTCCCCAGCTGCCGTGGCGGGATTTGAACTCATGACTTTGGATTATTAGTCCAGGCCTCTGGATTACTAGTCCAGTAACATAACCACTATGCTACAGTACCCATCTGATGGCTATTGTCAGGTATATCATGCTGGAGGAGGAGGGGGTGCTCCAGAGAGTCACAGCAGATCCTAGTTCAGACTGTGTGTCTGCTGCAATAGTGAACTGTTTGGGCTTTACAGAGAGTTGTTGCTGAAGCAGCAGAAGGTGCCTCGGGACTGTGACTGTGATATGTCACCTGGAGCACAAAGATCCACAGGAAAAGTCAGTCATCAGCACTGCACTACCACTGCCCTCAACTTTTATAGAAGGTGCCCACAAGGGACATCTCAAGATTAAGCTGCTTTGCTGTGTATTGCTCCATTGAGAAGGTAGCCAATATTGGACCAGTCACTGGATTTGTTTGGGTCTAATTTCATCAGATTTTGCTCTGTAATTGGCTATTATGGGGGTGAAATTGATTTTCGCCCGTAGTGTGAAACGGAGTCAATGGAAAAGAAAACCGGGCGCGGTGTAAAACAGGCCTCTGATTCGTTGATTAATTTCACCCCCTATTTTTCTTTTGCACATCACAGAATTGGTTTTGCTATTGTACAGGATGATGCTTATGTTATAGTAACAAAGTTGCTTAACTATTCTGTCAGAGCTACTGGGCAGCCATTTATTTTCCATTTAAAATGTAAACATTGAATCTTTCCATGAGTGACATCCTAATGTAAATGCAGAAATATTGCCAATCTGTCATTCAAAGCTGTTGTTTATTGTAAGTAACGTTCAAAGTATAGCACACCTTTCAGGTTTTCTAACAACCTGATTAGTTACGCAAGTAGTGATTGGGGAAAAAAAAGACAACAGATGCTTATTAACAAATGTGATTCCAGGTTTCACATTTATTTACTGTTGTTTTTGAAGATTATAATGTTGATAAGCTTTCCATTTAATCATATTAAAGTAGCTTGGGAAATAACACATGCTGAAGTTGGCTGGAAGGAGATTTTTTTTTAATGTATTACAGCAATAACTGGAAATTATTTCCTAGATTGTGTCCAATAAATTTATCATTTTTTTATTAATATTACATCCTTAATTCCCACGTGCTCTTTCATGAACGTGGCCTGTTCATTCTCACCTGAGCGATTGGTTAACAGAGGCTGCTCCACGCACTTTCAACACAAGTGCTCTTCAAAGTTAATAGAAAGTTAAATCTTTTTGAGAGAGGCTGTCTTGCTGTTTCTTGTTCTGTAGCAAGGAATCATTATTGCATCCTTCTCAAAAGCATCACACTAATAAACTTAAGCAGGTGTTTTCTCTGGGTGGACGATCAATAACAAAAATACACCAAGTACTCATGGATTGAGCCCTTTCTTGAGTGAAACACAAAAGTTAAACACACATAATATTTTGTTTTGGTTTGAAGAGTTTGTGGTGTTGACTTGTGATTAAGTTGCATGACTTTAAGTTATGGGCCAGTAAATTATATTTGTTTCCAAACTGTCAAAGGGTTGTATGTCTGTAGGTAATGAGGGGCGTTAATGATTTGCCAGCCGGTGGAAACAATCTTTCACTATTAATCATCTCAAAACCTTTCAGAATTTTAAAAACCTGTATTATATCCCCTGATTTGGAATTCTCTCATTTCCACTTCATTATTTCTATTACTGAACTATTTTCTTATTTGGCAGATATCCCTGTTGGTAATGATCACACTTGGGACCTCTTTCCAGATTAAATTTGGGAGTCACCTTTGTGACAGTCTAAGCCCCCTCTGATTTGGTGAATCAGGCTTTTTCATTCTTGCAGCTGCTTATGGAAATTCTGTTCAACTTTGCTGGTCAAATTACTGGCCAAACCTTTACAAGGGTTGAAGATCTTGTAGCTTGTTAAGGTGCTAAACAACCAAGTTTAAGGGGGTTTGCACTTATTGGATGCCTTGATCTTGCTGTCGGCATAAGTATGCTGCTGTTCTTTGTGAAATATGTTATTGCTGCCTGAGGGGTGCTGTCATGCATTATTGAACACTATGGGCCATAATTTGCTGTGGCAGGGCATCTAAAGGTGTCTGCCGTTAGTTCGACTTGGCTTCGCACGTTTGGGTTTTTACATTCTTTGCGTGGCAAGTTGCTGAAAGTGCGTGCTGATAACGGTGCAGCGAGGGAAACAGGGCATCTGGAACCTGAGTGAACAGGGCAAGCAACTGTGTATCTCCTTAACCAATCAGATTGAAAGATTATGAAATTAACAATGCAAAAACTGAGCAGGAAGTGTAAATTAGAGTGGGTGAATTCAATGCCAAATCAGGTACAGAAAGAGAAATAGAGAGGGGAAGAAAGATTGGATTAAGAGATCGAGGAAAAAAGAAACCAAAACGAAAAGTAAAAAAAAGTTTCATTTTAAATTTTAGGTTTTTAAAATCTCCAACAGTTGAAACATGAAGGAATGAGACTCCAAACTTGTAATAGTTAATTTTCAGTGCCAGATAGGTTGACTGGCAGTAATTAACACATAGCATGTTGTTAAAAGGGTACTTTGACTGAAATGGACAAGACTTAACTTTCCGTGGCGAGTTTAGTTCGCATCTACCGCGGAAATGCAGCAACTTCACGACATTCAATGTATTTCAGTGGTGAGGCAGACGACGAGATGCCATTTTTGTGAAGCTAACGGCGGAGTGGCGTATCTCGGACAGCAACTTTTGGATTAACTGTGCACCTGCCCCCTCGCCTGAAGTTGCTGTACCATTTGCGCATTAATAACGGCAAGCGTTATTAACCTCACTGTTATTTTGACAGCAAATTATGGCCCTATGTCTAAAGAACTTTAACACCGTCAACTTGTATTATTCCCACCCTCCACAAATCCTTTGCAAGCTCTATATAAGTATCAACTGTTGCAAAAATACAACAGCACTTTATACTTAAATAGAGCTTTAAGCATTGCAAATCATCTTGAGGCGTTTCATGGGAATTGGGGAGGTGACCAAAGAGGCTGTGCTGATGAGGTTTTACGGAGGCTTTTGAAGGTGGGGAGAAATGTAGCATGGAGGGATTTTGGCGGGGGGAAGAAAGAGTTCCAGAATGTTGAGTGCTCAGCAGATCAGAGTTGCAACAGCAGAGAGTTTGAGGTGGGATTAGAGCTGGTGGAGGTTGGAGAGCTAAGATGCATGGAGTGCTCGGAAGACAAAAATGAGGATTTTCAAGTGGATGTGCAGAGGGATGGGAAGGGAGATGGGTAACTGGAACATATTTTGGGACAAAATGTGGAGTTTTGATGAGTTGGAATTTTATAGAGCAATTAAGTCTAGAAATGACGAAAGTGTAGATAACTATTTTGGCGTACTGAGGTAGGGGCAGAAGGAAGTAATGATGTGACAGTGGCAGCAAGTAGTCTTAGTGATGCGTAGGATATGTGTTTTGAAGATCTCCTCTGGGTCAAATGGGATATTTCCATAGCACAAAGCATTGGAACTTATTTAAATTGGAGTGTGTTCTTCACTTCCATTGAGGAGTCAGTGAGTAGTGTTTGGGTACTTCCCAACAGGAAGTGATGGAGGAAGTGGGGTTTATAAAAAATATATTGCACCAGGCTCCTGTCTGGTGTCATCTGGCTGCATCAGGCGCTGCAGTGGAATGCTGAGAACATATAAACTAAACCCATTCGCAACACACTTCTGTAGTGATATTGCGTGGGTACACTTTGCACTGCAGCGATATTGATTCCATTTGGGATCTTCCTGGGATAAAGAACTGTAGTGGCACCAATATCAAATGACACATATTTGTAGGAAAGAGAGTGAGATATGAAATAGAAATTAAGTTGAAGTGTTTTTTGTGACATTAATCTTGCATAAAAATTGATTATAAAATCAACAGCTGACAGTAAACTCTTAGTGACGACTGTAAAATCCTTTGCTTAACTATACTGATATCTTGATTGTGCTTGAAGAATTTTTAACTTACATATTCTCTAACTTGACTAAGTTGTTGGCTATAACTTGAATGTCTAATTTACATTTTAATCAGAATAATGTAGCTGTCTAGTACTATTTTAAAAGTTAAGAAATTAACAGTTTTACTTTCTGAAGTTGAAATTTGCATTTCATTTTATCTTCTGGTTTTCTTTTATTTCACATTGATTTTAGTGAACTTTTTGTAGATTTAAGTCATTGGGCTCAAACTCAACCAAAATTCAAACTGTTTCTCAACAATCAGAATGGAATTCCATCACTACCATTAAAAAAATGTGCCAGTGAAAGGGTTAGTGTTTATTAATAAGATACTGTATTGCAGAATCCTATCACTGTCTCACAGCCTGCCACGGAGCAGCAATTGCTGTGAATATTAATTGTTCTGTGGTCTGGAGCTGATGGCAGGATGACGATACATGGGGTGATTGTGGGTTTTTCAAAACTCCCCACTGTGATAGACCTGCTATCAAACACATTCCAGCCATTTTGCTTATCAGCTAAAGAGATTCGTGGAAGAGTTGGCGCTTTTTGAGGTAGCTGTCTCAGCGCCTGCTGCTGTCAACTGGATAACCACGGAGATGGGAGGGATATGGACTGGACACTTCGTTGACAAAATGTTGCAGACATTTTTCCCTCATGTTCTGCCATCTGAGTCTCTGTAAAAATGCTAGTGGAAATTAAAGGGGGGGTAGGTATTTTGTGTTTTTTGGATGTGAACAGCCATTTTTCCATTCACTGTATTTTTAAATGACCTTGGAGGACATCATTATTTTGGTGCATATAAAGTTTTCTTATCCTGTATATTTTCTGTTTAACTATGGCTTTCTTCCTATGCTAAATTACCTACATAAAAGCCAAATAACAAATTAAAATAAGCACCAGTCTTGATGTTCAGATTATATGTACAAACAACATGAAGAAAACTCCAGCAGTTCATTAATTGATTTGAACCAAACCATAAGCCTTGCAGCTCCCTCCTGCAAAAGCCTCTCAGAATACGGTCATTGGGTTGTTGACCAATATGCATAGAATAGCTACATTTAGATCTTCACTTGAAAAAATTTAGACCCATTTAATTAAGTTTAAGATTATATAATTTTACTTGCTAAGCTACTTGCTAATTTTACTTACTAACACCAACGACACCTTTGATTGCTGTGATTGTCTCCCAGCCTATGCGATACGATTTTAGAACCCTTCACTCACTCACCTGACGAAGGAGGTAAGCTCTGAAAGCTTGTGATTTTCAAATAAAACTGTTGGACTATAACCTGGTGTTGTAAGATTCCTTACATTTATTCAGTAAAGAGGGAGAAGGCAAAATAAGTAGAGGTAAAAGGAATCAATTCAAAATGTACATTGTAATCATAGATCGCCCTGGATACTTGAGCGGCTGTAATGTGATGCAAGAAAGATTTGGCAATGTAGGTAACTTTCAAGTTATGCCAAAATTTAGTACGGTAGTTTTTTGAATATTTGAAAATTGAAACATTATGGTAGCCTCGTAGCTGCTGTTGTAGACCATTGGACTTCAGAGATCTTGCGGTTACAAATCCTAGTCTCCATTGATATTTAATGTCACCTATTATTGATCAACTATTCTTGGCTTGGTTTCTATAATAGGTGCAGACCTTTGTAGAAACAGAGTATTCCATGGGAAGGAAAACCTAGCTAAACAAGTCGCATCTCTGCACAAGCTAACTTGTATTATTGTAGAGTGATAGTGACAGTAGCATTGAAGGAATACCTGCTTTAAACTTCCCTTCCCAAAGAGTGTTAGATATGGAGACCTAAACAAAGTATTTAAGAGGGGGAAGAGAAAGAGATCAGGTTGCCTTTAGGCTGCTGGAGAAACTTATCTGTAAATGGTCAGGAGAGATTTGACTGGTGCATGCAACTGCCTGTGATCTATGTTCTGAACTGGAAGCCGTTCTGTTTTAGGGCAGCAATTCCCATGTTACTTGTTTGAACTTTCTCAAATTTGAGAATTAATAAGTTGTTTTTGTATTCTAGTATATTGTAATTTTAATTTTTTTTTAACTTGATTTCTGCTTGGAGACAACTTTTTCTGCATCTTCATAATACAGCTGTTCAGCTACTGAGAGTTGTCTCTACTTGGACAGAGTACCAGTTTGAGAGGGATGCAGTGCTGGCAGACCTGAGTTGTAATGCTGGCTATGCATTGACTTCAGGTAAGGGAAAATGGACCTCTGCACTGTGACACAGTCGGCTCTTTGCCAGCAGTGGAAAAACAATGATTAAAAATGAACTTTGAAAAAGTGCCAGGTGTCCACTGTGCCACTTGGGAATTTTTTCTGCTTCACTCTGCAGATATACAACTTGTGATAGACTACTACGTGGAGATGGTGTCATACTACATGCCTAAATGTAATTTGGATGACAACACTTGAATTAAACAACAATTTGTTGATGGAAGCTGAAACTCTTTCAATGTCACAAACTGTACAGTATAACTGGCATTATGAATACCTTTTCAAAAGGTATATTGAGGTTTTTCATTCTACTACTACATTTTAAAATATAGCATGTAATAATCTGTGTTCTGTCATCTCAAACTTGTCCATTTTGACTATTTATCAAAGTTAGAACACGTAATTTAAAAACAAACTGCTGAGCCTTTACAAATTAAGTTAATTAGATTTTTATCCTTCAATTTAAATGTGAAATTTTGTCTTCCTGAAACTTGAAGGAAATATATTCAATTAGGACACTCTTAAAATGTCATGTGACTTACAATTTATGCAGATTATATGGTTCCTAAAAATTCACCAACTGCCCCATCCCCGGAATATTGCACACAGAAAAGTACCATGGCGCTCTAGTAGATGGCTGGATTTCTAACCAGCTTCCCCAGTTGTTCATCAGTTATTGTTCATGATCTGCGCAGATCTTTTTACTTTCTCCTGCCTTAATGTTGAATGCATATTTTTCCAATCCTAGTTAAATCCAGAATCTGTCCATTAACTTTTTGAGTGCTTCACCCACATTCACGTTTACTATGATATGCTGTGGTATGTTTTGTAAGATAGCAATGTTTAATTGTAAAGTAGTTACTCTTTAGGTGTGTTTAGTTTTCAGTTCTTTAATCACTACGTCTTATCTTCGTTTGGTTCTTAGCAAAGAATGTGTGTCTATGGACCTCACTGTTTTATTTATAAAGATGGCTGTGGAGAATCAATATTTTTTTCTTGTTCTGGCACATCCTAGCTGCTATAGTTTGGAGCTAATGTCTAATGTCATTTTTTAAAATGTTACTTCCACTATAATGGGCCTGAAGTTCAAGATTCGATATGCTGTTGTGTGCACTGTTATAGCTTATTGCCTATACTCCATATCGCTATCCATGATATGATACAGTGTCAACAGTTTGAATCCAGCTCCGACTGATGGGATGCAAGTCATCTGTCTGGCTGTAAAGATCATAATATGACATGTATTTTGGCAGTCTCAATTCAGATCCCAGTGTACATGGGCCCATAACACAAAACTGACCCTAATTTAGCAATAATTTGCATAGTTGCCAACTGTCCACTTTTGGAGCTGTTGATAATGTTGAAGCATCTTGAAAGAAAACTGGTTGTCATCAAAGAGTTGAAGAATTGATCACATACCAAGTGGGCTCAAAGCATAGATATTATTCATCTGATTTATTTACATATTTCATAAAGTCCCTGGAGCAAAATAATTCCTATAATTCCCCCACACACTGCAATAACATTTCATAGTTGCCAACCATTTGAGTTTCACATGAATAATGAGCGTTTTTGTCCCTGTTTGCACTGCTCAAGCTGAAATGAAAACATCTGCTTGTTCTGGGAGTATAAATCTACCTGAAATTATTTGTGGGTTATGCCCTTTGCTCATGGGCAATAATAACGAGCACACAAGGCATCGTGGAGTGTGTTCATCGGTCCTCAGGCCCCTGGTTTCCGGGGTGGACTGCTATGACATTTAGTCTAGCGAGATGTGCTCAGCCTGGGACTTGAAGAAAAAGTCTGCTTTGTCAGGGTTCTGGAAGTGGTCAAACAGCAACCGAATTTCTTGATGTCTGGAGTTACAGTGACAGCTTGCACTGGGAGCTCCAGAAATTTCAGCATTGTTCCGAGAGAAAAGTGAAAACAAAAAGGCAGCATCTTAAGCTATTGATAATATTACATCAAACATGTCGACCAAAAGTAAGTAAAACCTCGCGAAGTGTCAGTGGCAGAGTTCCTAACCAAACGGAAGGGTTGAGAACCAGAGGACACAGGTTTAAGGTAATTGGCAAAAGAACCAAAGGCGACATGAGGAAAAACTTTTTTACGCAGCAAGTGGTTGTGATCTGAAATACGCTGCCTGAAAGGGTGTTGAAGGCAGATTCAATCGTGGCTTTCAAAGGGGAATTGGATAAGTACTTGAAGGGAAAAAGTTTGCAGGGCTATGGGGAAAGGGCAGGGAAGTGGGACTAGCTGCATTGCTCTTGCAGAGAGCCGGCACGGGCTCGAAGGGCCGAATGGCCTCCTTCTGTGCTGTAACCATTCTATGAACTGTTGGTACTGATGGGGAAGCCAGATGTGTGGGCTTTCCGTATGAGTAATCAACATTCTCCTCTTTTCCCCCCTCCCTCCCAGATAACACTGTAGCAGTGGGGTACACTGCGCAGCATAAGCCTCGGAAACCACAAAATCAAACGTAGCACCTTAAAGAAAAGTATTACTAACTCTCATTTTATGCAGTCCATCCTGCAAACTGGTCCTTCTCAGCAGTGCCTAGCATTTACACTGTGGCCAGCGGTCTGTTGAATTTGGTGTTCCAGCTAGACAGAACCATGTTTACACTGCCTGGTTCCAGCTTGGCTGGAATGGTGACAGCTGTGCCAAGGACAGAGCTGTGTGTATTCCTAAATATTGGTGAATAAGACTCAATAAAGGAGGAGAGCAGATCTTCAGTATCTACTTCCCTCATGAGGCACCAGTTTTCCTCATCACTACCACCTGCTGCAGCTAGGGAGGAACATACAGGTAAGAGCAAGCTTATTCAGTTGTACTGTATGTCTGAGGGGGTTAGCATTTGAAGATATAGATTTGGTTTTGAAGTTGAGTTGTCATTTCCTGTGGGAGTTGCAGAAGAAAACAAGCAGGCAAGGAAGAGAAGAATATATGATCCAATATGCTGGGAAATGCACACAAAGTGTCAGAAATCAAAATTTCGTGAGACAATCTCCCCCAGATCTCCCCCCCCCACCCCAACTCCAGAAAATTAATTTTGCACTCCCAGAGTTCACTTCCCCCTACAAATATTACTTAATCCACCACTGCAAAAATTGCACTTTTTAATTATTTGCCCTATAATACAAATGTTGCAATATTGGGTACAGCTACAATTTAATTCATGACTAATTCTTTTCATATGTCATACGTGAAGGAATTGCATTTTAATTTTCACAGAAGACAAACTGAATTGGAGAAGGTGATTGCACAACGCTAATAACAATCCTGAACATAGGAAGAGGAAAGTCTAATGTAATAAGGAATTTAACTTCTTCTGTTACCTTGAAGCAGCAGCCTTGGTCAAAGGCCTTTATTCAGGGCTATTTTTCAGTTGTACATTGTTTTTTGAGGTGTCCGTTTTTCTGAGTTTTGCACGTATGAAATAGCACTAAATTGGCAATCTTACAGAGGCTATAGCATGACTAGTGTGGGAACTAGAAAAATAACATTAATACAGTCGGTGTGTTCTTAGATTAGTTTGAACTACATTATTGGAATAGAGTAGAAGAAACTTTACCCTGCATCCAATTGTGCTGTATCTGACATGGAATTGCTTGACATTGACTTTGGAAGACTAAAATGGAAAAAGCTTCATTTCCTAGCACTAACATCAATTGGGTTGGTGGAAAGTACAGTGGCAGATGTAGAGAATAAATGAGAGGCACATAAATGTGTATGGGAGTCATACATAAAATGATGAGGCTCAACCTCCCCATACAGGCGAATGAAGCGTTTCTTCTTCCAGGCCTATTGCTCACCATTGCTCAACATTTGATTTCCTGTTCCAACTGTTGTTGAGTCTTCCCCGCTGTATAAGCAGGATGGTTTCCACAGCACCGAAACCCTGAGGCAGTACACCACAAAAGTTAAAGTATGATTGAGACTGAGTGAATATTCCAGTCTCTGTATACATCCATGAAAATATGAGCTTAGTTATGCAAACTGAATTGAAGTATTCCTTTTAATCTTCAAAATAACCTTGTATGCCAGAGGGTTCAATATTTTTTAGAACTTTGATATGCAAAAAACTGATAAGTATAATCAGCACCGTGAGAGAACTGAAGCGGCCTTCAGGACCATCTTATATCTTGGACAGTTGAGGCTGATCTTTTGGCCTGTACAGAGAAACTGTTTTAGAACAAAGTAATTCTTATCGGAGAAGAATTTGATATACTTGTATTATGTGATTATCTTCTAAGTAAATGTTTCTCTTTTTAGCAATTTTTAAAAAGTTGTACATCCATTGCTGTTTTCTCTCCCACAAAACCCTGAACAACTTATTTACGAATAAGGACATTTCACTTAGTTTAAAAACAATTTTTTTTCTCCCTGTATAGCAGACATATTGCAGATTGAATATATGGTTGAGACAACATGCATGCAGGAGAAAGTAACAAATGTGTAATCTGAGTAGTAGTCTGAATACAGTTCAGCCAAATGTGTGGGTTTGAATCTTTGCCTGGGGAGTTAAATGAAGAGTTAAATAGGATTAGCATAGCACTCTGCTCTGATTTCAGATTTTTCAAAAGGGTGAGGGAGAATCTTATTCACTCCTTTGCATAATTCACTCCTGCACAACTGTCCTTTTCAAGGGCTCCCTCATCCAGCTGCTGTCTTCCTCAAATGTTGTAGATGAAATATACTTATCCAGTTTCTTTTTCCAATTGAGAGAACAATTGTACAACCAGTCAGTAGCAAGCAAATCACAATTGGAGAGAGGATAAGTGGTCAGATTTAGGTGCCCAAAACAACCAGAACACTTAGAAATCTATTTTCAAGTTTTTAGTAAGAACATGAAATATTTTTCATTAGAAGTGGGGATATCCCCTCACTCCCATGCAGAATGCATCAAAGTGCCTTTATGTTCACCATCCCTCCAAGGAAGGCTTATTTATTTTACTCAAGCACAGTTAAATATGACAAAACAGTCTGTGCTCTAGTTTATAAATGTGTTTTAGTTTTATTTCTAACTCCACTGATAATTTTTATACTTTAATTTTAATATTTACCTTGCTGTCTTTCAAACATTTTATTTTAACTTCAAGATTCATTGTACAGCTATAAGTGGCTAAAACTTAAAGTATAAAAGTACTTTTTTACTTCCTGGGTGGGAACAGCAATACAAAAGAGGGTATTTGGTGAAAGGTGAAACCTTCTTGCTTCTCTTTTTAGTAATTTTAACTCCTTTTTTCAACTTGCTGTGTTTTTAAGAATCTAACAAATTATGGCCCCGATATTAAAGTGGAGGCGGGATAGCTGCGGAGGTGGGGGTGGGGGGTGGTGAATGGGTGCGCGGGTAGCCCGCCCAATAAAAAATGTCTGTTCCCCACGCGATCGCGATTCAACTGGTGCCACTTAATGTGGCTTCCGGGTTTGATGTCCGAAAGCCGCACAGCGGGCGGACTGCGCACCCGCATCATAGGCTGTCAGCTGGAGGAGCTCTATTTAAAGGGGTAGTCCTCCAATGGCTTTTCCTGGAGCAAACACCCACACACCACAGAGGAGCAGCACAAGGGCAAGGCTGCTTCAAGATTCAATGATATCTCACTCCAGGTGCGATGGATGGGGTGGGGGGGGGGGGAGGGATCTGTTTTACCCGGTGGACGGAAGAAAGTGGCTTGCCTCTGCCACCAAGAAGGCCTGGCTCGAGGTGGCAGCGGAGGTCACGAGTAGTAGCAACATCTCGCACACCTGGGTCCAGTGCAGGAAGTGCTTCAATGACCTAAATAGGTCAGCCAAAGTTTTTTTTTATTCGTTCATGGGATGTGGGCGTCGCTGGCAAGGCCAGCATTTATTGCCCATCCCTAATTGCCCTTGAGAAGGTGGTGGTGAGCCGCCTTGAATCGCTGCAGTCCATGTGGTGAAGGTTCTCCCACAGTGCTGTTAGGAAGGGAGTTCCAGGATTTTGACCCAGTGACGATGAAGGAACGGCGATATATTTCCAAGTCGGGATGGTGTGTGACTTGGAGGGGAACGTGCAGGTGGTGGTGTTCCCATGTGCCTGCTGCTCTTGTCCTTCTAGGTGGTAGAGGTCGCGGGTTTGGGAGGTGCTGTCGAAGAAGCCTTGGCGAGTTGCTGCAGTGCATCCTGTGGATGGTACACACTGCAGCCACTGTGCGTTGGTGGTGAAGAGAGTGAATGTTCAGCGTGCGGGTGGGGTGCTAATCAAGCAGGCTGCTTTGTCCTGGATGGTGTCGAGCTTCTTGAATGTTGTTGGAGGTGCACTCATGCAGGCAAGTGGAGAGTATTCCATCACACTCCTGACTTGTGCCTTGTAGATGGTGGAAAGGCTTTGGGGAGTCAGGAGGTGAGTCACTTGCCACAGAATACCCAGCCTCTGACCTGCTCTCGTAGCCACAGTATTTATATGGTTGGTCCAGTTCAGTTTCTGGTCATTGGTGACCCCCAGGATGTTGATGGTGGGGGATTTGGCGATGGTAATGCCATTGAATGTCAAGGGGAGGTGGTTAGACTCTCTCTTGTTGGAGATGATCATTGCCTGGCACTTGTCTAGTGTGAATGTTACTTGTCACTTATGAGCCCAAGCCTGGATGTTGTCCAGGTCTTGCTGCATGCGGGCTCGGACTGCATCGTTATTTGAGGGGTTTCGAATCGAACTGAACATTCCCATTTCTGACCTTATGATAGAGGGAAGGTCATTGATGAAGCAGCTGAAGATGGTTGGGCCTCGGACACTGCCCTGAGGAACTCCTGCAGCAATGTCCTGAGGCTGAGATGATTGGCCTCCAACAACCACTACCATCTTCCTTTGTGCTAGGTATGACTCCAACCACTGGAGAGTTTTCCCTCTGATTCCCATTGACTTCAATTTTACTAGGGCTCCTTGGTGCCACGCTCTGTCAAATGCTGCCTTGATGTCAAGGGCAGTCACTCTCACCTCACCTCTGGAATTCAGCTCTTTTGTCCATGTTTGGACCAAGGCTGTAATGAGGTCTGGAGCCGAGTGGTCCTGGCGGAACCCAAACTGAGCATCGGTGAGCAGGTTATTGGTGAGTAAGTGCCACTTGATAACACTGTCGACGACACCTTCCATCACTTTGCTGATGATTGAGAGTAGATTGATGGGGCGGTAATTGGCCGGATTGGATTTGTCCTGCTTTTTGTGGACAGGACATACCTGGGCAATTTTCCACATTGTCGGGTAGATGCCAGTGTTGTAGCTGTACTGGAACAGCTTGGCTCGAGGTACGGCTAGTTCTGGAGCACAAGTCTTCAGCACTACAGCCGGAATATTGTCTGGGCCAATAGCCTTTGCTGTATCTAATGCACTCAGCCGTTTCTTGATATCACATGGAGTGAATCGAATTGGCTGAAGACTGGCTTCTGTGATGGTGGGGATATCAGGTGGAGGCCGAGATGGATCATCCACTCGGCACTTCTGGCTCAAGATGGTTGCAAACGCTTCAGCCTTGTTTTTTGCACTTACGTGCTTGACTCCGCCATCATTGAGGATGGGGATGTTTGCAGAGCCTCCTCCTCCCGTTAGTTGTTTAATTGTCCACCACCATTCACGAGTGGATGTGGCAGGACTGCAGAGCATTGATCTGATCCGTTGGTTGTGGAATCGCTTAGCTTACACTTACTCATCCTCCTACATTCCGTCTTCCACATCACCGTACCCCCCCCCCCCCCCCCCCAACTGATTCTGCACTGCCAACACTTTATCACATCACTTCTCACACCCACTTAAGGCTCATCCTCAACTTACCTGCACTTCCTCACCTCCCCATTAGTCAGCCCACCACTACCACTCAACCCAATCCTCATCCAATTTCATGGCTCTGTCTCATACTCACTCTCTGAAGCATCTCTTTCACGGTCAGTCTCACCCAAACCAATGCATTCATCGGTTGGTCACTTCACCATCACACATTCACACGTCTGTTCTTTCTTCCCTTCTAGGAGGAGAGAGTGCAAAATGCACGGGAGAGGGCGAGGACCGGTGGGGGCCGCAACAAATCGTCGTCCTTACAGACGCGGAGCAGGAGGTGCTGGAGCTCAGCTGAACTCTCAAGTGCCTGTCTGTCGGGGACGCCAAGACTGGCAACCCACAAACGTCTGGTGACACAACTTTAAACATTCATCACACAAAATATGAATTGATGTTAACATGCCTTGCCATCTTCAGCACCTCAGTGTGCTCATCGCAACATGACACTTCTGTGATGATGCTTCATGTTGCCTTCTGCTCTCTCACAGGGCCTTCAGCGACCACTGTGATGGCAGAAGGCGATTCCTCGGAGGACCTGCCGGCCGCTGAGGGTGCACCGTCACATCTTAGCGAGCCATCCACCAGCGCAGATACTCATACCTTGGTGGGTCCTAGTCCTCAGTTAGTAGGCTTGGTACCTGGTAAGTTACCACACACGTGTGCACGAGCAGACACTGGTGGCAGGAGCAGCTATGGAGGGTCCGCATTGGTGGGAGCACTCCTCACCGGGCTCTGCTCAGCTGCACGCAAAGGCAGAACCCTGGGGTCCATCCATTAAAAGGTGAATGATCGAGGGACAGCAGCACGTTTGCGAGGTACTGAAACAGGTGCCACACGCACTCTCCACAATAGCGCAGAAGATGAAGGAGTCCAACTCTTGCATGAGTGGAATGGTGGCACAAGTATAGGAGGGAATCTCTGACACACTGTCACAGGGACGTGAGCAACTCTGAGGTACTCAGGTAAGTGCAGGAATGTCTGCAATGGAAAGAAGGCTGGGCTCCAGTGAGCTTCAAGCATGGCTCATAAATGAGTCCATTCAGGCCCTGTCAACGGCCTTTCGCACTCAGGCTGAACAACATTCTGCAGCGTTAAACGGGCAGACAGATACAGTAGCACTGGCCTGACAAGGTAATCACACATGTCCTCCAAACTGTTATCCAGCAGAGTGGTAGGAGTGATGTGGCCGTGGCTCTATTGTGAGGGATGATGGCGAAAGGGGACATGGAAGTGGGGACGCCACTCAAAGCACTCCCACGTCTCACCCGTTGCCCCCCTCTCAACCAGTACCCACAATGCTGCCTCCTCTCCAGGTGGCCGAGTCTGCCCCTGCACAGGTGCAGCTGGAACATTCTTTGGAGGGGCCCTCACGGGCTCTAAAACCCAGAGGACGTAGGCCCAAAGCATCTAAGCAGTCATGGCATGAACATGAGCAACCTGCCACTACCTTTGCAGCAGCCACAGGGGCTGCACCATGTAGAAGTAGTCGTAAGAGAAAAGCGAGGGATTTGTGAGCGCAAAGGGTATGCACAAGGGTGTTTGACAGACTCATGTTTTTCATTTATATCTAGTTTTTGTTGAAGTGACATTAAATTTTATGATTGCCATCACTGCTGCCACGTCTTGCCCATTCTTGACTGGCTTTTGTGATAGGGCCCTTTCATGAGGTTCACCATGAACGGCGACACTTGATGCCACTCATTGGGTCTCTTTACAGTGGGTGTAAGTATAGTTGCAGGTCTGTTTTGTGCAGGGAGGGGTGGGTGGCCTGGTGTTGGCGCTGCTCTTTCCAGGTGGTGTGAGGACTGGACTGTTCATATTTTCTGATGTTAGGAGAATCGTTCACATGTCAGTGACTCCCTGGCCTCACGAGCAGCCAGGTGAGCCGCTGCTCTGCCCATGGGTTCCTCTTCCTCCTCCTCCATGTGAGTGGCAGATGTGGATGGGCCTCCTCAAGCAGCACCCCTCTCTGTTGTTGCCCATTGTGCTCTTGTGCAGGTGCCTGTGGCACAACACTATGTAGTGGAACTCCAAGTGGTGGAGGTGGATGCCGTGCCTGGCAAGGCTGGTGAAGTTGCTTGTCCTTGGATGTAGTGGTGAATGCAGCCACAGCACCCCCTCCACCCTGACGGTGTGAGTTTGAGGGGATGTGCAAAGTAGTTAAATATTTGTGAACAGAAGAATTTTGAGTGGAAAGTAAGAATTTTCAATGAAAACACAAAGATCTCGCAGCCAAAACTTTGTCCGAAAGAACTGAGTGCCTTGCTGCAATAAGTGACCTTTACTCCCCATCTGTCAAATAAGCATTTGAATGTATCACTGGCTGCTGGCTGAAACACGTCTGTTGCAACATGGAGTGTTTCCCACAGCACGGGAAGCACGCTGAGGATGCTTCAAAATTGCACCCCTGCCTCATTGTGGAGAAAATTAAGTAGTTCAACTACTTAAACTATCGAAACAACTGTCAAGTATCATCCTGCCGGCTTTAATTGCCTGTGGGACTTCTACATTCGGGAGGCGTGCGCGCACCCAGACGCGTCAGTGGGGAACCCGGAAGTCTGCGGGTTGGAGCTGGGTTCCAAACCCGAATGGGATTTCCCCGATTTTCGGAGCCCCAACGCACCCGCAATTTCCCGGGTAAATTGAGCCCTATGTCTTCTCACAGACTCCGGAAATTGGTGTAATGAAAATGTGTTCTTAAAAATTCAATCCAGTACTGTTTTAACTGTAATGGTATACCATTTACAGAATGAGGTATGTGATCCGCACTATTCACAAAAACTGCATATTCCTTCTTTCTTGATTTACAAAAACAATATGTTGAATACATCAGAATTAAATGACATGACTCATGCTTGAATTGTTCTATTTTGAAAGAAAGCTCCAGGATGGTCTAATGACTGAATAGCTCACTGATAATGGAGGCACTGATTGAAAAATGTACAATGTGCAAAGGAGCAAGAGAGCTGTACATTTTCGTTGGATAACTGGGATTCAAACTATTGTACTATCGGCCTTCCTTAAATGGCCAAGTGGTATTATAAATGAGCTTTAATATGAACATTTAATTGGGATTCAGACACCTAAGAATGAGATTCTTTGCATATGTTTAAGTATGCGTGCACAGTGCTCTGTTTGTCATTGATTTGAGAGCAGTGTAGCTGGCAATAACACTCAGTGCTGCCATTTACATCACTTTCAAAGAAAGTACAATTTTTATACACTAACTGCAGTGTAAGTTTATTGGGGAGATTGGCCTATAATTGTATTCTGTGGAGTCTTTAGTTTAAAAACTGCTCATACTGATGGATCTTCCAATTGGACTTGAATCAATTAGTTAATATACTATCCGTAGATTTTCCTATAGTAATTTTATCTATTAAACTTGGTATTTCTTCTTTAGTAACTGGATTTCTTTTGCAAGCCTTGGCCTACAATAGAAACTGTAGTCATTTGAAGATTTTGCAAAGAACAGTTCTAAATCTTCCTTGGGGTTACATTCCAAGCATTAAGATTGCTATGGAAATGTAAAAAAATATTTATCCATTTTCTCATAATTTGTGGTTGGGGAATTTGAAGGGAATGTCTAGGGACATATTGCATTTTCACTTAATTTTGCTATAACAGGTTAGCCAATAGTTATGAATCTTGTTCATTTCATAAAAATCTACCTCTGATTCTTATGACTGCCAATTTGTACTCATTAAAAAAGCTAATCTTTTCATGAGTCTTATTTTTAATTTGTTATGCCAGATCACACATTCATTTGAGATATTGTCAACTATATAGCTCCAGTGCACCCTTTGTAATGCTGCATTACTACTGAACCCTGACTATTAAAGTAATCTTTTGCTTATTGTTTGACTCATGAGATGTTAAGATTTTTGTAACGTATTAACACAATTTATATTTAATAAAAATGTTTGATTAATCTATAATCAATAGGAACACAAGCTGACAGTTGTTAGAATAGCTCCCTTATTTGTATGTTGAACAAGTGCAGCACAAATCAAAAACAATCATAGAATCTTACAGCATAGAAGGAAGATGATCGGCCCATTGTGGCTGTGCCAGCTCTTTGAAAGAGCTAACCAACTAGTCCCGCTCCCTCGCTCTTTCCCATAGCTCTGCAAATTTTCCATTTTCAAGTATATATCCAATTCCCTTTTGAAAGTTGCTATTGTATCTGCTTCCACCACTCTTTCAGACAGTGCATTCCAGATCATAACTTACTACGTAAAAAATATATCCTCATCTCCCCTCTAGTTCTTTTGCTAATTATCTTAAATCTGTGTCTCCTGGCTACCGACCCTGCCAGTGGAAACAGTTTCCCCTTACTAACTCTGTCTTAAACCCTTAGTAATTTTGAACACCTCTTTTAAATCTCCCCATAACCGTCTCTGCTCTAAGGAGAACAATCATAGTTCCTCTAGTTTCTCCACATAACTGAAGTCCCTAATCCCTGGTATCATTCTAGTGAATCTGCTCTGCACCCTCTCCAAGGCCTTGAACCTCAGGGTCAATAGAGTCACAGTTTGAACTGAACTTCTGATTTGAACTCGTGTGAAATCAATGCCTAGGATGGAAAGAATGCTGAGCTGATCCCTATTACAACAATAGCTGGATGGAGGTAAACGTTACATATTACCCAAACAGTCCTTTTCCAGCAGGGAAACTGAGATGGTGCATCTCTATGTAGCTTCTATTAGGACGCATTACTATCTGTTGGCGTCTATCAAGAAGGAAATATGCTGATTTAAAAAAAAAATATATATTTTCTGTCTGGTGGCATGGGAATACTTTACATTGATATTTTTCTAGTGAGGGGACGTTGTATAGTAAGGCTGTGTAAATGGGAAAATATGTGTGTCTGCTAACTTTATTCTTTTCCTTTCACCGTAGTATTTACTGAGTTATCAATCTCAGCTGCTGTGTTATGGGGAATTGCTGAGCAATGTCATATAACTTTGTGATGAACTTTGCACAACATTATTGATGCTAAGAAACTGAATAAATGTTTTGTATTATCATATATTAATGGACACTGTATGTAGCTCACTGAATAATGCAGCTAAATGTCTGTGCATATTTATAGTAAAAATATATAGTAACTGCATATCCTATCAAAACTGAACTGAGATAAGTGAATTTTAAATGTTTGGGAGACTTCAGTTCCTTTTGATTGGGAGTGGAACATTCAACCACTGTTCTCAATATTACTTATGTGTCAATATTGAAAACATTGCTTTACAATATTGTAGAAGTGATTATTGATGTATTTTGAGATTTTGCCACCCACTGTGCTTTCTAATGCATATCAGAGATTTCTGATTGAAGATGGAGAAATATGTATTCAACAAAGATTAAGATTATGAATGTATCTTAAGTTCGAGGACACTCCAGTGTCCAGAACTCGGGATCCAGAGATGAGAAGTCAGCATATTTCAGACTTTATTTCCTAGTCAATTTTGTCCCATCCCCCTCTTCCCTAAGGGCATTGACTCAGCTGGGATATCGTACACAGGCATTGAGCACCCTCCATTACTTTGCCCAAGTGGACATAATTCACATGAGTTGGATAATGTGTCAGAAGTCTAGTTTTTAGAGGCCTAGTTTTAGTGGGCATGACAACTGCATTCTATCCTGTGATGATCTCTGACATCATTGCACATTGGGATTGAACCAGGAAGCTACTTGCTGGTTTGGCTCATTGGATAAACTTGCTGAGCCATAGGAAGTAACAGACTAACATTTAAGTTAGTCTAGAAACTGTAGGTTGGGCAGGTTAATGACTGAAATAATTATTTGGTGCTCTTTAAGTTCCAGCCATTAAAAAAAAAGTTGAGTGTTGATAAAACTAATAGCTCATGTAGAAAAACGCAGGACCCCTAACCAAAGGATTCAAATTCAGATTAGAGGCTCATAGGAATTTTCTAAATTCATCAGCTGGATCTGAAAAGAAAGAGATGTAGGAACAGTCCCAATCCAATGAAGCGTTATTTATTAGGCAGTGCTGAGATTTCTGTGACCCAGCCATCCCACTATCTTAGCTGAAAGAGGAGGCATGGTTGGCAGACAACTAGTTGGAGGTGATGACCTCTCCGAGCAAAAAAAAGTTTCAAAAAAAGTGTAGAAATAGTCATTCATGCTTGCTTATATTTTGATACTACAAAGAAGCCTTATATGAGCAAACTGGTAGATTGTCCACCTATGCGTGCAAAGGGCACTTCTGATGTCTTTTCTAAGAACACTTCTGGACAAACCCTTGAGGGCAGTTTGAATATTATGAAGCATCCTATTTATTATTCTTTGCAGAAATTTTATTGATAGATGAAAACTCTTTTGTTTTTCATTTTATCTTTTTCACTCCCTTTTTTTCCCCTGAGATCTGTCCAATCCTAATTTTTTGAAGCCCAAGGTCTGCTATCACAGAGAACACTACAGTCTGGTAGTACTTGTTGTTCTGATGCAGCAGGAGGGATAAATTATTTAGATTATTCAGATGTTTTTCGTTTATACATTGCCAGATGCATGGAATGTGTGGGACGGAAATCAGTGAAGTAATTTCTTTTCATTTCACGGTTGTTTTCATCAAGAGTAGTGGGGGTTTCAGTAAGAGTCAGTCTGGAGAAATTAAAAGCTTCTCTTTTGTAGTTTTATCTTTCATTTTTCACTAGTATAAACTATAATGGTTATTTAAAAAAAACTATTGGCCATAATCTCTGAATGTGCTATATTTATCAAAGCGTTTGTAGTTTAATGAATGGTTTAAATGTGAGGCTGTCTTTATCAAATTGCATGTTCCTGCTTTGTCACTGATGTACTGAAAAAGACTGTTAAATTATTTTATTAGTGTAGCATTAGTGTTATAGAAGTTATCATTATTTTGGTATGTTTAAATCTGAAGTAGGCATCTGAATCTGCATAAATTGAGTAAACTATCATCAATATGTTATATTTTCAATTATTAATCATTTTCATTATTTGTCTCAGCATTGTGGGGAGAAAACTAAAAACACTAGTGTTCTCCCCTACAAAACACACCACCTGGCTCTGGCTAGAAGCAGTCGAGTGATGGATGCACTGGTAATTTGTGGGCTAGCACCAGAAAATTGCAATGAAAGCTGTTGAATTGTAGTAAAAACCCAACTGGTTCACTAATGTCCTTTGGGAGAGGGAATCTGCTACCCCTACCCAGTCTGACCTACATGTGACTCCAGTCCCACATTATGTAGTTGACTCCTAATGCTATCAGGGCAACTAGGAATGGGTAATTAATGCTGCCTTGCCGGTGTCACCCAGATCCCAAGAACAATTTTTTTTAAAAACTCTTCATATTGTGAGAAGCTTCTTGAAAAGGGGAAAACTATAACTGGTGCCTGTATAAGTGGCCCCCATCTGCCTCTGCCTCTCCCTCTCAAAGTGATTTTTATAGTATTTACCTGGACTTTGCATAATGACTCATTCCAATAAAATATAGGTTAGAAAAAAGGTTCAAGAAAATATTTTCAAACCATATATTAATGGGGTGATAAGAATAGCTTGAAATGAAAAAGTGCTACAAAGACCAGTAAGAGGAAGAGCAAAACAGTTGCAGGAGGTAACCCATTGGTCACGTGTTTAGTTGCTATGAAGTTGCTGGCTGCACTGTGCATTTAGTTCTCATTGAATTGGAATTTGTGAAGCCTTCAACGGTTTTTATTAGCTTCAAATCAACCAAAATTATATTTTCAAATGAGAAGCCTTTTTTTCAGTTAGTTTGTACTGAGTTGCTTTTCTTTTTAAAGTAAGTCTTTTTATATGGCGTTGGCGATGTCACCAAATTTCTGATGCTGTTTCAGATAAAACAAGATCGGAGGAGGGAAAGGGGGGAGTAGTGATAGGTTGTCAGCTGATGCCTGGAATTAAAACATGACCGCAGTAGTATGAAGTATCTTATCTGCCAGATGGGATGCTTAAAAGGACGACATTTTGTCTAAAGAAATTTCTGGAAAGATCTGTCGTTAACTGTATAATTGTTCCTTGCCTAATTCTGGAATAATGCAATTTTGCATTTTACTTGCTACCAATATTATCTAAGTAATTTGTGCTAAGTGTATATCTGTATACACTTACAACAGTGTAACCTCTGACTCGTTGTGAGCAATGCCATTGGAGATCTGCTAGTGTATGTGCTGAAGTATGTACATACAATATGCATGTGGATCTCCTGCAGCATCACTCATGGTTACAATCAGAATGTATATATGCATTTTATATCTGGTTCTTCATATAACAAAGATTGTTTCTGTTCCATATTTCGCAGCACTCACCCCCCACCCCGAAGTGAAAGAGAGGACAGATGGGGAAATAAGAGTTTTGCTAAATATGGAATGGAAAAGTGTTTGTTACACTGAGACCAGGTGTAAAATGCATTTATATACATTTGAATGCAACCACACTGCAGTAGAAAAGTATGGCTGCAATCATTCTACTTTACACAGCTTTCCCATCTCACCTAGGGCACAGCATTCTGTTTTGTGCTGAAATTTCCTTTTCCTTGCATTTTAAAAGGGAATAAATTGAATTTGCCATCTGTACTTAGTCACTGGAGTAATGGAATAATTACTGCTGTGTTGACTTTTTAATGAAAGATGTTTCAACAAAATTAAGTTTGACCAAAGGGCAGTGCCCAGATGGAGAGCGCAGTTTTATCTTTCTTACAAATTGCCCATCCCTTGCTAGCTCAAGATGCCTAGCTGTGATAGGAAATTTCATTGAGACTGGTCTGCAGATAGACATTGTATCTTTGGTTAACTAGTCTGTGGTGCAGATAGTTGAAGACCAATCAAAAAGCCTCAAAACAGAACACACAATCTATAGGCAAGGTCTTCTGACACAACTAGTTCAAAAAATCATCTTGTTACACTAATGAAGGTTGCCATACACACAAACATGTATTCCTTCAGCGGCAGTTTTATTATAGGAATTATATACTGGGTTTAATTACTCTACTGAACCATTGGTACTGTAGTATTTTCCTCATTATCGCACCCTCTCTTCAGAAAAGGCTGAAAAAACACACATTTCCAACAATAGTTTTGCTCCATGAAAGACATACATTTTTAAGAGAGTCACATATTATTGCTGAATCAATGTAGCCTTTCATTATATAGTTCAATAACATAAACGTGTGTGCAGCATAAACACCGGCATAGACCTGTTGGGTCAAATGGCCTGTTTCCGTGCTATAAAATTCGATTTAATTCTATGTAATATATGTCGCAATCTCAGATTGGCTACATTAGATCAAAAAGCTATTTTCTTAATTACCTTTCAGCACTTTTACGATTTTCCAAAGAATAATCTAAACACACAACTCCTGTTATATAACAGTTTCACAAATGTTATCATCTACAGTTATTGAGATCACTGGTTATACGTAAGTTGGTAAAGCTAGTTTTAATAAAAATGTACAGTGCTGCAAAACATCATATGTAACTTTTACAGTAGTCCTATTTTTAGATAAATACTTGAAGGGAAAAAATTTACAGGGCTGTGGGGAAAGAGCAGTGGAGTTGGACTAATTGGATAGCTCTTTCAAACAGCCGGCACAGGCACACTGGGCTGAATGGGGGCCTCATGCTTTACAATGCTATGATAGTATGAAGATAGGTAAATATATAATGATGACAGGGGTGCAATCAAAAAGCGGATGCTGTGTTCAGTGGGCATTAAATAAATACGGGTTTGGTGCATAGGCAGTGGGGGGGGGGGGTCAAAATGCTTTCTGTGATTTCTGAATGTGATTTAAATAATGGAGCAAGCAGGGTAGACAGAACAGTCCTTTCTCTTTGCTTTGCTCTCCTGGGGGATGTTTTGAACTTTTAAAATATTAACAGATCTGTTGTGGTGTTGCACATTGTGAGTCAGAGATTACGCTATTGTAAGAAGGTGGTGGGTGGGTGCACATCTCCATGAAAGAGGTTTGTAAGAGTTCTTCCCAGTGACACTGAAGAAAGTGTTTTTTGATTGGTGTCTGGAAAATAGATAGTGTTTTCCAAACGCACTTGAGCTGGAATAAATATTGCAGATACTACAGTTACTTTAATAAATGTCTGCATGTAATATGGAAAGTAGCTCATTGATATCCGTCTGTTTAGGGTGTGGCTTTTTGTAACAAAGCCTAAGATCTTTCCTTTTTCTGCAAAATACCCGTACTTAGTATATTTCAATTGAACCTGTTCATAAAATATTTCAAACTCAGGACTTTTATTCAAAATTGCCTCCAAATGTAAATGATGGTGTAATCCTTCCGCAAGCTATTACCTGTTTTGTTTATCTAAACAAATAATTGTTTTGAGCTCTCAGTATGAAGAATTAGAATGGATAATGAGCAGCTGCTGTAACCATTAAGGATTGCATTACTAATTAGAAGATTCTATTCTGAAATGTGACATTATTGAAGGTTTAATTTATCATATGTAACATGCAAAATAAACTGGAAAAATTTACTGACAAAGAACTAGAACAGCAGTGGGAAACATTTAAAATGGTGATCAATAGAGTCCAGGAGAAATATATCCTACTAAAAAGCAAGAACAAACTAGCCACTAATGACACACCATGGATGAATGAAGAAATAAGGGCAAAATTGAAATTAAAGAAAAATGCATACATTAAGTACATAGACAACAAAGGAGAGGATGACAAAAAGGAATGCGAAAAGATTAGGAAAGAAGTCAAAAAAAACAATTGGGAGAAACTAGGAAATTAAATGATCATGGAATATAGAAAGAAATAGTAAGGTATTCTCAGGTACACAAATAACAAAATAAAAACCAGGATAGGGATAAGGCCACTAAGGGATACACACGATAAACTCACAGGTATTGACAGTGAAATGGCAGAAATGTTAAATAATTACTTCGTCTCTCTGGTAAATACTGAGGCAAACATGATGGGCATGACATTAGAAGAAGAGATCAAAAAAGATGTAAAGTCATTTAAGATGGAAAGGGGGGAGATAATTGATAAACTAGTCAAACTTAGAGACGATAAGAGCCATGGTGTGGACGGATTGCATCTGCGAATATAAAAGAAGTTAGGAAGGAGATAGCAGAGGCACTATTACATTTATTTAAAAATTTATTAGAAAAGGGAATCGTGCCAGAGGACTGGCAGACAGCTAATGTGTTTCCTATATTTAAAACGGGAGATAGAATGAGTCCAGGGAACTGTAGACCAATTAGCTTAGCGTCGGTGGTAGGAAAGATAATGGAATCCTTACTCAAAGATGTAATAGAAAAGCATCTGGAAACCGAAAATATAATGAAGAATAGTCAGCACGGATTTCAAAAGGGAAGGTCATGCTTGACCAACCTTACTGAAGTCTTTGAAGAAGTAACAGAAAGGGTAGACGGGGTAATGCAGTAGATGTAATATATTTGGATTTTCTAAAGGCCTTCAATGAAGTACCGCATTGTAGACTCAGGACTAAGGTCAGAGCATGTGGAGTCAGGCGACAGGTAGCAGAATGGATAGCAAGCTGGCTACAAAACAGAAAACAAAGAGTAGGGGTTAAAGGTAGTTACTCAGACTGACAAAAGATGGGTAGTGATGTACCATAGGGATTGTTGCTGGGACCAGTGTTTTGAAACAATTCATAATTTACATAACCAATTTGGACTCTGGAATCGGAAGTACAGTTTCAAAATTTGCGGACGACACCAAATTGGGGGGTGTAGTTAATACTGAGGACTGTGACAAAATACAGGAAGATATTAATAAACTTGCAGAATGGGTCTGTAATTGGCAAATTTCAATATAGATAAGTGTGAGGTGGTACACTTTGGTAGAAAGAATAAGGAGGCCACATGCTCCTCGGAAAGTAAGAGTCTGTCTACATGAGGTAGAGGAGCAGAGGGATCTGGAGGTACAGGTACACAAGTCATTAAAAGTAGAGATGCAGGTTGATAAGGCCATTTAAAAAAAAAAGCAAATAAAGCAGTGGGGTTCATTTCTAGAGGGATAGAATTGAAAAGCAGGGAAGTAATGTTACATGTGTATAGAACCTTGGCTAGACCACACTGGAGTACTGTGGACAATTCTGGTCTCCATATTATAAAAGGGATATAGAGGTACTGGAGAAGGTGCAAAATAGATTTACTAGGATGATACCAGAACTTGAGAGGTTATAACTATCAGGAATGACTGAAGAGGTTGGGGCTCCTTTCTCTAGAAAAGAGAAGTCTGAGGGTTGACCTGAAAGAGGTTTTCAAGATTATGAAAGGGTTTGATAGGGTAGACGTAGAGAAGATATTTCCACTTGGGGGGTAGAGCAGAACTCGGGGCCATAAATTTAAGATAGTCACTAATAATTCCAATAGGGAATTCAGGAGAAACTGCTTTACCCAGAGAGTGGTTAGAATGTGGAACTCACAACCATAAGGAGTAGATGAGGCAAAAAGCAAGGATGCATTTAAGGGGAAGCTAGATAAACACATGAAGGATAAAGGAATAGAAGGATATGTTTATGGGGTTAGATGAAGAAGGGTGGTCGGAGGCTGGTGTGGAGCATTAGCACTGGCATGGACCTGTTGGGCCGAATGGCCTGTTTCTTTGCTGTACATTCTATGTAAACAATGGCTTGAATATAGCGACCTGAATTGTTTAATATTTTCATTTTCTGAAAATGGTTTCACTCAGTGCGTCTATTTTTAGTCCTTTTGTATTGGAGGGGAGGGCTTTCAAAGAGTAAGTTCTTGCATGCTATGTGAATGCCTGGTCTTGCTGTTGATTATACATTTCTAGAAGCACAGAGGCATGCTGGGAGCTCTAGCCTGTAAATTTGAATCTCCTTGTCTAACAGTGGTAGCTCTGGCTGATCTTGAGGCTCAGGTTCCTCACGTAGGCACATGCCTTTGACATAAAAGATTGTTTAAAGACATTTCAAATACAAAATGTAATTGCTGAGGCAAGTTAAATGATTTTCTTGTAAATTTTGTGATTGCTACAAATATTGATATCCATTCCCAATTACCCAGCTTCATGGAGAAAGCAAAGTGACACCAAAGGTATATTTGGAGATATTTTATTGGTTCAGCCTCTACATTTATTTTTTGTTGATCGAGTTTGATGACTGCTTTTGCTTGACTCGTTCATTTCACATTTCTTTAGCAGCTCATCATTGGTTGTTTATCTGCTTGGATTCCTTTTGTTTGATTCATGCAAACCATACCTATTCATTTGTGATTTTGTTGATGTGTTATGAATAAGAAAGTTGAACCAGTCAAGTGCATGTTTAACACACACATTTGCATTTGAAAGGTGACACCAGAGGCATGATGGACAGAGGTGTGCACAATATATATTATATATACTAGCAGATCTCCTGTGATGTTGCTCACAATAAGTCAGATGAAGTGATCTTTTCTAAGTACAGAGTATTGCACCATATAATGCACAAATTAATGTTCTGTTAAGACGGACCTTTGTCCCTTTAAGGCCATAAGTCTAATTAAATCGAGAGGCTCAGATCAATGAGTTTAATTGTTTGGTCACGGAATTTAGAAAATTAGAATATATTTGTCAGAAGCATCCAGCACCTTAAGGTCATCTTATACTGGAATGGACTATGATGTCTGGAGTGTTGACCACTGAGCTTGCTGATAAACCATTTTTAATATACCATGAATGGATCTCTGGTGGCATTGCTCACCAGCAATCAGATTATATCTTTTATAATGACTACAGTATTGTAATGCTGTAATATGTAATGCACTCTATTATACTACTGGTTAGTGGAGCTCTGAAGCTGGCTATTACTTTAAGGTTAGAAAGTCTAATTCCTTTAAGTATACATCCTGAACTCACTTGGTTTAAATATTTTGTTTGAGGAACTTTGCAAATTGGGACATGCTTGTAAGTCTCTGGTTGCAGCTTGGTAGCACGTAGCATTTTAAGATTGTTTGTTTATTTATAATGGAATGAGGTGTTTAATATTTAAATATGTGCATACATATGTTTATTCTGCTGCTAAGGTGGATCTATGTTTAAACTAATTTGTTTCTTTAAGGCTACAAAGCCTAATTGCTACAAATATGAACAAGCCTGAGGAGTAATTGTTGGTGGGATGTTTGCAGATGAGGATGATGCTTATAAATTTCCAACCAAAAGTTAATTTGCATACTTCGCTTTCCAGCAGCAAATAACCTGTAATTGATCTCAGCATTAAACGATTGTCTTTCTCTTTAAAACACTTAATGCTTGAAGTGTGATTGTTTTTAAGTAGATAATAGATAGATGTCAATGTGGACTGCACCAGCAATTTGAACTACGTAAGAAATGGTTGCAAGTAGCCGCTAGAAACATTTGCAACAGAAACTTAAAGGGCTGGATCGTGCAGGAAAATTAATGGCGTAATAACGACTCACGCCGCTATTAATACGTAAATCGGCCAGCAAGTTCAGGGGATTAAGCGATACACCATGAGTTTTGAATCTCCAGAACTTTCGCACAAATGGCATCTCGCTCTTAGCCTCCCCATTATTTTAAAGAACTTACTGGATTTGCACATTAATTGCCCATTAAACTCGCCACTCAAAATTAGGGCTGGAACTTAACAGTGTAAGTAGCTTTTTAACAACATGATAATTGTTAATGCAATGCCAATCAACCTCTGGTGCAGAAAGGGAACAAGTTAAACTGTTCAGTCTCATTCCTGCACGTGGTAAGTTGTTCTTAGAGATTTAAAAAATTTCAAATTTGAATTCTTTTCTGTCTCTTTTTTCTCTCCCTCTCTCTCTCTCTTTTTGTACCTGATTTGACTCTATAATTCACCCTCCTTCAACGTTGCTCCTCTGTTTCATTCTCAATTCTTAAATCTTATTGGTTAAGGAGATACACTGTGGGTCTCGCCGTACACTATGGTCCCAGATGCCCAGTTGCCCTCGCCACAGTGTTATCAGCTCACACTTCCAGCAAGTTACGGCGCAAAAATTTTTCGAGCTAAAGGAGGAGGGAAAACAGTCAAAGTAACGGCCCACAACGCGAGATGCCCCACTCCAGTAAGATTTGGCTCATAGTCATCGATGCCTGAAGACAAGTTCACTTGTTTTTGAGAAATTAAGATGCAATAGTTATAACATGATATTGCCTTACTGTAACTGTAAATATATATAAATCAAGATTGATTTTATTTCCCTGGATCTGCTAATTTATCCCAGAAATGACTTTTGATATCTATTGGCATGTTTTCAGTGGTTATGATTACTGCATTGCCTGTAAATTGGAGGGAGGAGAGTCAAGGGGAAGAGTTTATCCAGTAATTTTCCAATAAATGATGTCACTAACATTTCCTGACAGCAAAGGATATTGCAGTGGTCTTAATTGTGATATCTTTGGGAAGCTAATCATGAAATCCAGTTCCTCTCTGGCTTCCTTCTGGCATCTTACATCAACCAAAATATCTATGTAACTTCCTTCTGGAAAGCAAATTGCTGCATCAGACCTACAGACTAACTATTTCCCCAAGGGTTAATAGTATTGTGTGGTGCTGTGCATTTGGGTTTATTTTTGTTTTTCTAATAAGCAGACTGGCAATATAGTGAAGTTAAAAGTAATTGGGAGCAAGATGGGTTAGTCTCAAGTTTGATCCTGGTGGTTTTGTGGGAGATTTGGAGACCTACAGCTCAATTTTGAAATGGTGGTGGGTTGGCAGCGGTGGGGGTAGGAGTGGTGGTGGTGAGGGGGTGATGGTGCACGTGGCAAACCGGAATAAAAAAAACGTATCTTTTCCGATACGATCGCGATGTAATTGATGGTGATTAAAGTTGTTTCTGGGTTTCGGGCCCGGCAGCCAGCCTGATTGACAGACTGGCTGCTGACAGGAGCTGCAACGCTGAGGGGTGGGGGGAGAGAGAAAGAGAGAGAGGGACGTCATCCGGTGCTGGAACGGAGAGTGGAGGGCGCTGAAGATTGGGGTGGGGGGAGATCGTGGGAGGGAGAGGGGGAGATCGTGGGGGCTGAGAGGGCGATATCGGGGGGAGAGGGAGACCTCTGACACGGAGCAGGGTGGAAAGATAAGTTTATTTTGTTTTTTAACTTTGTGCAATGGTTTTTTATTTAATTTATTTAGTTTATTTTTGCCTCATCCGGCCCTTCACCCCTGGTGAAATCAGGCGTGAATTGGAAGCCATGAGAAAGCTGCCCAGGTAAGTTTAAAATCGTTTTAACGATCTACTATGTCAGAAATAAAGTACCGTAAGTATCTCAATGAGGTGCACTTGGTTCTTTAACTTTCATCCCACCGGCTTTAATTGTCAGTGGGACTTCCGGATTCGTGAAGCGCGCCGCACACAGGTGCGTCTGTGGCAAACCCGGAAGTCGGTGGGTTGGAGCCGGCTTCCGAACCTGCTTGGGATTTTCGCAGCCCTCCCACCCCCAACGCACCCGGAATTTGATTTTAAAATCGAGCTCATAGTAAAATTTGAAGTTTTGCATTGATAGTTGTAATGCTTCAGGAGTGTTGCATTTTGAATTACAGAGGGCTAGATGTTTACTTTAGAGTGCTTGAATAAAGTGTTTCGGCTTTCCCAAGTATTGTCTTGTTCAGAAAAGTAATCTTTATTGAGGGTGGCAAGATGCAATATAATCATCCAATGTTTGAATTATTCTGAGTAAGTCTAAAACAACGTTGCCTGCTAAGTAAGTGTAAGAAATGCAAATTGTTTGGATTTTATGCCCTGCATGCTGTAAACCATCAAAACAGGTGTAATCTGATTGAGAGATTCAGGTGATCTCCTGAACTAAGAGACAAAGTTCAGTTAGTTTATGAAATCCTTAATTTGGTGATGATGGCCTTCCGCTTGCTAGCATCTTCTAAAAGTGAAAAGTTTTTGGATGCAGTATAACTCAAAAGGCAGGCCCCAATTTGACTCCAGACCCCACACTGCTTCACATTTGCACTGGGTGCAGTATAATGTCCCCTGTAGTGATGTGCTGTTAGCAGTATAACTCTGGACCACTGACAGAGTATCACCTTCTATAGATAACGATTGCTCAATTATAACTCCAGCTTTATGATCTCAAAATGAAAACCTTCTTAATTATGCTTGAAAGAAAACACTGATCACTATTATGCACACTTCCTGATTCACAGGAGCACATAATGTAACCATTTGCAGATGGGAATAAATTAGTGTGATATTTGAAATAGCTTACAGATGTAATTCCTAATTGAAATGTGACATCTGTTTACTGATGAGGATTTTTAAAAAGAGATAATCACAAAGTCTTCAGATGAATATATAAGGAAAAATGTCACCTTTTCTAAATGTGAAATTTGCTGGATCAGTGGAAACATACTGTTCGGATATTTGTTCAGGATATATATCCAGTTAATCTGAAACACACACACACACACACACACACACACACACACACACACGTTTGATTGGTTTCTACAACTTGTGTTTGCAACAGAAAAATCTAATTGGAGTCTACTGTTAATTTCTGAAAATCTAAATACTTCTGTTCCATTTAAGGCAATATGAATTTTCATTGAAATTATTGTTGCATGAAATAACTTGCATTAAGAGACACCTTATGTCACTGATTGACTTGCTTGAGCCTTTTTATGTTTTCAGCTTCTCCACAGTGGCCTTTTCTGAACATTGTAGTTGGTGATCTCACCTCAGCTATTAGCAAAATTGCTCCATTATTGATTAAAAAGTATGCCGATTCAAATGGGGAAAACTGAACAATGGCATACTTCTCCTCCATGCAGCAATTCATGTAGTGACCTAATCTGGAACTAATCAGTATGGCCATTGACATAGGCAGATCTAAGTGACAGGCAGTCCTTGGATTTGAATCCAAGCTTGTGGTTTCCTTAATTTTGGTTTATTGTACATCATGCTGAGGAAATATTTGTTTTCAGGGTAAAAGAATGTATATAATAGCATTTGCACCTAAAATGTTTACGAACATACAAAAATGACGGACAGATAAAGACCTATTGGTCCATCCAGCCTGTCTCACACAGTTGTGATACTTTAAATATTGGCTATACAAAATTAAAATATATCTAGGAATAACCTTTTCACAAAACAAATTATTCAACAGAAACTTAAATCGGTCAATTTACAATTTCTTTGTTTAAGCTATAAAAAATGTGCATATTTACTTGAGGTTAATCTTTCTTTGCTTTTCCTTTAGTTTACTCCTATGTCTCTTTGGACCATATTGTAACTTCAATCAATGGAGCAGGAAGGTGCTATAAATCCACCAATAGGATGTGTATGCAAGTAGCCTGTTGGTGAACCTGCACATTTTTCTTTCTCTGCTTAGTGTCATCAGACACTAATACTGAGAGTTCAGAAGTCAGCTTTGCATGTGATTGAGCCTGGACCTTTCCACTTTCCAGCATTTTACTAATACCATTTTCTATGTTCTGTAAAAGGCCACTGGGATCACATAAGAGGTGTATCACAAATACATAGAGAAAATTGAATAATTAGTGCTGTTTTTCTAGTTATCAAGCAGTGGGCATTTAAAAGTTTTAAAAAAAAAATTACAAGCTGAAATATAACTGAATTTTAAGAGAGTTTGAAATTCTTCTGTGGAGTCGGTGTGACCCTTGAGGTAACTATTGATGAGTGAGCCTCCTGTTGAAGACATGCCAGATCTGAACCACAAAACTGGGATTTCCTTCTCCAGTTCAGCAGTATTGTTTTGGCCAAAGAAAATGAAGGCTAAATCCATTAAAAGCCATTTGGGCTTGCCTTTTCCAAACTGAACAAGTTTGGATATTTCTAGATTTATACTGATCCCAACATTGAAAAACACCAGAGATGATTATTTGTTAAATGTATGGTACCTACTGGGCACCAGAGTTCTGCATACTTTGATGGTTGATGATCCACTTAAATTTATTTTTAACGGTCAAGGCAATTCTAAATCTAGGATTCAAAGTATGATACTATTATACAAAAATAAGGGATCTGTGAATATAACTCTAGATTTATGCCATTAGAGGTTAAATTTGAGAGGTATTCTTTGGTCTGAAACTCGATAACTACTACAGATCGGAAGCAGATGGACAGGGGATGGGAATAAAGCTGCTGTTGTTTAATGTGTTGCTCCCATTTTCTAGGGCTGTAGATTCAGTTTTCTCTACATTGTTAAGACACAGGAGACCAGATTATGTGACAATTGTAAACAATTTTACAACACCAAGTTATAGTCCAGCAATTTTATTTTAAATTCACAAGCTTTCGGAGATTTTCTCCTTCCTCAGGCAAATGTTTCAAGATCTCAGTATTGTTTTGGCCAAAGAAAATGAAGGCTAAATCCATTAAAAGCCATTTGGGCTTGCCTTTTCCAAACTGAACAAGTTTGGATATTTCTAGATTTATACTGATCCCAACATTGAAAAACACCAGAGATGATTATTTGTTAAATGTATGGTACCTACTGGGCACCAGAGTTCTGCATACTTTGATGGTTGATGATCCACTTAAATGGAGATCTTGAAACATTTGCCTGAGGAAGGAGAAAATCTCCGAAAGCTTGTGAATTTAAAATAAAATTGCTGGACTATAACTTGGTGTTGTAAAATTGTTTACAATTGTCAACCCCAGTCCATCACCGGCATCTCCACATCAAGATTATGTGACAGACAGGGACCAAGACACAAAGAAACAGTCTTCATTTTGTAGTGGATCAAGATCAAAACACCACGCACCCTGGTACAGGATTCACTTACAGGGGAGCTGCTGTTTTCAGAAGTAAGAATTTGGTTATATTCATAAGCATCTTGTAAATTCTTCACATTTTATGGACACATGCCAAAACTGTTAACAAATTCCCATTTAGACTTAAATAGCTGAAAAATATACTTTTAAACTCAAACATTTAAGGGTTACTAATCTATTCCAATTCATATAGTTCCACACAAGGATCAATTTGTTCTTTCAGTGATACAAAATAATGACCACGTAGATCCATCTTTTAACCACCAGATATATACTTTTAACTAAAATATATACCATCAGCAACTATAGACAAATAAATGCTATTCTGGGCAGACTAAAATGAAGTTGATGGGTTAAGTGTCAGCACATTTTGAGTAAAATGAAAATTTAGTTTTGCATTTTGAAAGTTACATAACACAGTTGAAACACAAGTATCTTTTTTGACTCCTGTACTTGTATAGTTTTGACTAGATGTAATGTAACAGATTAGTCTGGAGCAACATGTTTTTGTAATCTTACCAATATGCAATATGATAATTTGAAAAATGCAGCACACTTTGAAAACCCATTTTTTAAGGATTTTGTCATACTTCTGGGTTTTAAAATATTCAGATCTTGATTCATAACCTTTAGAAAAATGATTGCTTCCAGATTTATGTGCTATAACTTTCTATTTAATCTATAAAGAGGGTAAAATTAAACAGTTACTTTAATATTAAAATTGATGGCTATCAATTGGCTTGTAGCTGGAGCAGGTAAACAGTTGTAGGCACTAAGATTTTTTTTGCCATTCTATTGTCAGCTATATTGCATTTCTTCAGGAGTGGGAGGGTTATGAACATGTCATTTAGTTATTGAAGTAAAACATTCAAACAAGTATTTTAATGAATTGGGAATTGATTTGAAAAGTACCAGGTTATTTATAAATGCCTGTTCATCTCCTCTGTTATGTTTTTCTTCCTTTTCCTTTATTCCTATTGACATTCTATCTCTTCCTTCCTTGACGTGCATCATTTATCTTCCATTTCCTGTTTTTCTGTGATCTCAAGACTTCCAGACAGTCCATTCTTGTACTATGTCATAACTGGCACAAGGATGTCTAACATCTGAGAGTTTCCCCCTGTGTAGTACAAGAAAAATGCCGATACATTTACCGTAATTTGCAGTGGTCTACAAGCTCAGTCAGCCAATCTGAAGAGCAATACTGTACATCATGCTCTAGCCTGGTTCATCAGCAACATGGACAGTAAAAAAATCATAAGCTCTTTAGCTAGCGCAGTAGTAATGGCGATGGTTGTGATTAGTTTATATGCTGATATATTTTGAAAGTTATTATTAATAGAGAAAGCCATTTATTAGATTATACACTGCTACTTTTTAGTTCCAATTAACAGACTGATCATCCTTCACCCCAATCTGGGGTATTATCACTTGTAAAAATCCCCCCACAAAGGACAGATTTCAGTGCTGATCATATTTCTTTTATTCTCTAAGCGAGGGAAATAGAAGAGACAAAAGAGAAAGCTCCAGTTGCAACAAAGTTAAGAAGCCAGTCTGATAATTGTATAGAGCACAATGACCTCAGGTGGCTGAAACGTCACCGATATTTTCATTCCCAGGAGTCTCATTGAGGAGGGAGGGGGCAAGGGGCAAGAAAAGGCTCTCTATTTGCTGTGGGCAGGGGCAGGCACAAGGATTGGCTGATCTATCTTGGTTTCATTTTCTATGTTTTTCTTTCTGTGTTCTTTCATTCAAAAATACCACACTTTCCATTTTCCCCCCTCTTTTGGTTTCAGTATTCTGACTTAAGCTTGTTTTTGTTTTTCTTTACCCCTAATTTCCATGAATGATATTCACATTTTTTAAAAATCCCATGACAAAACATGAATGAAGTTGCACTGTAGTGTAGAATTACAAGCAATTTGTCTCGTCGAGGTGCTTGTCAGTTCCTTGCTACTTAAAAGACTCATCGATTATTGCATTAAAGAGTAAAGGAAGTACTTTCCACTTTCATTGGGAAAAAAAATCATATAATGGCATCCCTAGACTGTGGCATAGTTGAAATTTCCCAGTTTGGGGCTTAAGTCACTGTACATTTTCTATAAAGCTGCTCTCGATTCACAATGCTCCCTCTTGGTGATGTCATCAGAGCAACCATGCAAAATAGTGGCATTAGCTCCATTGCTTGAAATAAAATTGACATTCTCACTAAAGCATCAGATAAATTCCTGGTATGCATGTTATTTTCTTTTAGAAAAAGGGTGAGAACTTTCAACAAGAAGTACTCCCTCTATACTTTCCTTCCCCTTGTTTTATTTTTATAATGCAATAAAATTATAAGTGAGAATTGTTGGACTCCATAGAAATGGGCATGGTGCCCAATAAGTACCACTTATTTAACAATTAACCATCTCTGGTGCGCCAGCTATATGGACCTGAAAAATATCAGTTACTCCTTTAGCTTGTGATGGTGTTTTTACAAAAAGCACAGTGGCCTGTTGTCAACTGCATATGTTGAAATATCTTTTAAACTGGCTCAAATAGCATAATTTGTCCTCTCGATCCTAATTCGCTGTCATTCTGTGAGGGAGTATGGCAATTCAGTCGCAGTTTCTGGCAACCATGGATAGTTTTGCGCTGTGGATCCACAAAGGATTGGATTGAGAATATCTAAACTCATTTCATGTCACGCTTTTGCAGCTGTGGAGAGGAAGGGAAACTTTCATCCTATCTTTCAGGGGTAGATTCAAACCCAGCTCCTTGAAGTAAAAGGGCAGAACCCCTGCATGATTTCAGATTTACTATTTACTATTTTTTGTGGGTTTTTAAAATTAAAATCTCCTCTTAAGTAGAATAGTAGAACATTAGCTTCCCCGATTGCTCGGCAGAATGAGGCAGTGAGTAGCTGAGCCAAGTAGGTCAGTAAGGTCCCAGCTTAATCCCCAGTCTTCGAGTTAGCTAAAGTGAACTGAGGTAGCAGTTAGGAGCTATAACTGGCATCAGTATACTTGGATTTGGGAAAGTCAAATCAGCTAGCATTTTTGTTCCCTATGCACTATCCAATAACACCATGTTGAAAATATGCATATGTGAATTCTGGATGAAAGTTTGGATCAACTGCAATGATACAATTGTCAAATAGCTTGGCAACACGTGCGGCTCAAGCAGGACGACCCCACTTGGGTACAGTACTGGAGGTGATAAGTGGCCATGAGACTGTACCCCAGTAAGGAATCAATGGCCCCGATATTTACGGGTAGTTAGTAGGCGAGAAAACCGGAAATGCAGAGGTCCTACCGAGTTTAATGGCAGGACCTCATCATTTTTTTTACTCCATTTCCTGCCCGGCAGCTGGCCAGATTGATAGGCTGCTGGGCGGGAAGGCCGCAGCTGGGAACTGTTGGGGACGGTCCCTGGCAAACAGGAACCATTGTGGGGTGGGGGGGTCGGACTGGCAATCGGGAGTGAGGGGAGACCGGGAAACTTCGCAGGTTTGGTGGTGATGGTGGGGGGCAGGGGGTGGCCGATCGCAGCAGAAGATTTGCTCGAGGGGGAGTGGGGGAAGTGCTCCTGCTCCTCTTGGCCCATAAGCAACAACAATAACTCGCATTTATATTGCGCCTTTAATGTAGTAAAACACCCCAACGCGCTTCATAGGAGTGTTATCAAACAAAATTAGACACCGAGCCACATAAGGAGGTATTAGGACAGGTGACCAAAAGCTTGGTCAAAGATGGAAGGTTTTAAGGAGCATCTTAAAGGAGGAGAGAGCGGCGGAGAGGTTTAGGAGGGGAATTCCAGAGCTTAGGGCCTAGGCAGCTGAAGGCACAGCTGCCAATGGTGGAGTGATTAAAATTAAGGATGCGCAAGAGGCAAGAATTGGAGGAGTGCAAAGATTTTGGAGGGTTGTAGGGCTGGAAGAGGTTAGAGGTAGGGAGGGGCGAGGCCATGGAGGGATTTGAAAACAAGGATGAAAATTATAAAATTGAGGCGTTCCTGGATTGGGAACTAATGTAGGTCAGCAAGCAAAGGGATGATGGGAGAATGGGACTTAGTGCAAATTAGGATATGGGCAGCAGAGTTTTGGATAAGCTCAAATTTATGGAGGGTGGAAGATGGGAGGCCAGCCAGGAGACCATTGGAATAGTCCAGTCTGGAGGTAACAAAGGCATGGATGAGGATTTCAGCAGCAGATGAGCTGAGGTGGGGAGGATACGAGTGATGTTACAGAGGTGGAAATAGGCAGCCTTGGTGATGGAGTTGATATGTTGTCAGAAGCTCATCTAGGACGCCAAGGTTGTGAACGGCTTGGTTCAGCCTCAGACAGTAGCCAGGGAGAGGATTGGAGTCGGTGGCTAGGGAACGGAGCTTGCATTGGGGACCCAATATTTAGTTGGAGGAAATTTTTGCTCATCCAGTATTGGATGTCAGACAAACAACGTGACAAATGAGAGACGGTGGAGGGGTCGAGGGAGGTGCTATAAGTAGCACTTACCTGCTGGATCTGGTTGCTCCCGTCTTTCTTTTGGTGCCAGGTTTCCTGAGCCCTGGAAAGCCCGTCCAGCCAGCATTAAATTTAAAGAGCTGCCAAAATATCAGCAATGGAGCCTGATTTAAATAGGATAATGACGGACCCACCTCTCCAGAGCAGGTTACTCGGACGCCCCCAAATCTGCTGCGGTTAAAATGGAAGCAGGTGTGTTCGTGGTGGGTTGGGGTCGGGTTTCGTATTTCGCATATTTGCCGATTTAACCCCTGACCCTTTCCCGCCCGCCCCAATGCCTTTGGCAGAGACATGGGAAATAGAAAATAGGCAGGAAAGAAAAGGATAAAAAGAATATATCAAAGAAGATAGTATGTCTCATTTTTAAAAATCATCTGCAGTTAATTCCAATACAGACTATAGTGACATTAATCAAATTGGGGGGGGGCTGTTGTTTTGAGAAAAGTTAAATTGTTGCTTTCCAGAGAATTGTGACCTACTTCCTGCCATGTGTAGCAACAGGTGTGTGAAATGCTTGCGATCTCTTTCCTCTAAAAAGTAAATTTCCCTCAATGGGTTTGACAGTCTGTTAATAGTTAATCTAACTGTCTGGTAATTACAGTCATTACAAAGTAAATGTGGGGAGTGTATTTTTCTTTTAAGGCTATAAAAGGAAATAAAGATAGTGCTTTCAGTGCAAACACTGATATCTTTGTTCACTTATGGGTATTGCTCAAATATGCACAGATTAATCGTGGAGATGATGGTTTTAAAAAGGACTTGGTCCTTTATTCCACTTTTTACACCATTGGATTTGTCTTGGATAGACAGGTGTTTCAAACATAGACAGGAGGTGCTATTATTTCCACTTGCCATTTTACAGTAATCAGTCCAACTAGTGATGTTTTAATTAACTGGAACGTACTGGTTGGATTTAAACTTGTGTATGCGTTTTGTTTCACATCATAGCTCATCCTTTTCTCCACAGATTTTTCTCGTGAATAGTTTGCAGTTTGAAGAGAAGGTATCTTGGAATATGCTGTCATAAACAGCTAAACATTTAGTATCTACATAGAGTTACATAGAATGTACAGCAAAGAAACAGGCCATTTGGCCCAACTGTTCCACACGAGCCTCCTCCTACCCCGCTTCATCTAACCCTATCAGCATAACCTTCTATTCCTTTTTCCCTCATGTGTTTATTTAGCTTCTCCTTAAATGCGTTTATGCTATTCGCTTCAACTACTCCTTGTGGTAGCAAGTTCCACATTCTAACCACCCTCTGGGTAAAGAAGTTTCTCCTGAATTCCCTATTGGATTTATTAGTGACTATCTTCTATTTATAGCCCCTACTCCTGGTCTTCCCCACAAGTGAAAATATCTTGTCTACATCTACCCTATCAAATCCTTTCATGACCTTAAAGATCTCTATCAGGTCACCCCTCAGTTTTCTCTTTTCTAGAGAAAAGAGCCCCAGCCTGTTCAATCTTTCCTGAAGTATATCCCCTCAGTTCTGGTAACATCCTAGTAAATCTTTTTTTCACCTTCTCCAGTATATGTATCCTTTTTATACTATGGAGACCAGAATTGTGCACAGTGCTCCAAGTTTGGTCTAACTAAGGTTCTACACAATTTAAACATAACTTCTCTGCTTTTCAGTTCTATCCCTCTAGAAATGATGCCCAGTGCTTTGTTTGCTTATTTTGTGGCCTTATTAACCTGTGTCGCTACTTTTAGTGATTTGTGTATCTGTACCCCTAGATCCCTTTGCTCCTCTACCCCATTTTAGACTCTTATTTTCCAAGGAGTATGTGGCCTCTTTATTCTTCCTACTATAATGCACCACCTCACCTGTTTGTGATTGGGGGAAAAAAAACACTGACGTTGGAGCATTGATTTAAAAAAAAATTAATTTGAATTTTATCAACACCGAACCAGGGTCAGTTAAAAACTTTAATGGGGCTCCACAGTTGAATTTGCAGCAACAAAAGTGTGTGGCAGTATGCCCCTGCCCTTTCCCCCATGCCCTATTATTATTGTTAAAATTGGCTCTTGGAAGGTTTTTATTTATGTCTTTGTGGGAAGCATTCCTGATTAATTTTGCTAGAAGAAGCAGAGTACTTGTATTTTCATAGTACCTTATCATGTCCTCAGGACATCCCAAAGTGCTTCACAAGCAATGAGTTACTATTGAAGTGCAGTTGCTGTTATGTATGGAAACATCACAGCCAATTTGCTCACAAGGTCCCATAAAGAGTAAGTAAGATGATTGACCAGTTTATCTGTTTTAGTTGGTATTAGTAGTCTCGGACACTGGGATAATTCCCTACTCTTCTTCAAATAGTACCATGTTACATCCATTTGAACTACCAGAACAAACAGTTGGGGCTTCAGTTGAAGAACTCATCCAAAAGATGACATCTCTGTCAGTGAAGCACTACACAAGTATCAGCTTAGATTATTTGCTCAAGTCATGGAGTGAGGCTTGAAGAAGTTTTGATGTATATCAATGCAAAAGCAGCAGTATAATTCAGGATAATTCACCTTAGAGGGTACAACATGGTAGCCATTACTGAGACATGACTGTAAGACCGTCAGTACTGGGAACTGAATATACCAGGTTGTAAGGCCTACAGGAAAGATAGGGAAATTGGTAGAGAGCGAGGAGTAGCCTTAGTGATTAAGGATGAAATTAATTCAATGATAAGAGAGGATATAACGAGAGGTAAGCAGGCAGTGGAGACTTTATGGGTAGAATTAAGGTAGAAAAGGATTTAAGACTGTAGTGGGAGTTGTGCATTGGCTCACCGGTAGCAGCTGTGAAGTGGCAGAATGTATAAATGCAGAGATTAGACAAGCAAGTAGCAAAGGAGTGGTTTTAATGGGGGATTTTTACTTTCATATAGATTGGGATAAACAGATGCACTCACGCCAGAAAGGTAGCGAATTTCTTGTGTGTTCAGGACAGCTTTCTGCAACAATATGATCTAGAACCAACAAGGGGGCAGGCCATATTAGATTTAATAATGAATAATGAGCCAGATTTAGTTAACAGCCTAACAGTGCGTGAATGTTTATCTAATGGCGATCATAATATGACCGAGTTCAACGCTGTGTTTGAAAGGGAGAAACCCGTATCAGTTACTAAGATTCTAAATTTAGGTAAGGCCAACTTCAACAGGATGAGAAACAGAGTGTCCACCGTAAACTGGGCAAATCTCTTAATGGGTAAAACTACAGAAGATCAGTGGGA